>NC_044035.1:325782543-326450524 GCF_901765095.1 Microcaecilia unicolor
ACTTGGTACTCTGATCTCATCCCATGGTTTTCAGTATCATCTTTATGCTGACGACCAGTGGCGTAGGAAGGGGGGGACGGTGGGGCAGTCCGCCCCGGGTGCACGCACTGGGGGGGGGGTCAGCTCGCTGGTTCCCTGCTCTTTCTGCCCTGGAACAGGTTACTTCCTGTTCCGGGGCAGAGAAAGCAGGGAAGCAGCAGAGCCGATGCAGCTCCCAGTGACGTGCACTGGGGGCGGATCTGCCCTCCCGCCTGTCCCCCGCTGCAAGGTAGGCTGCGTTTCGGGGGGCGCCGTGCGATCCGGAGGGGGGGTGTGCGCAGCGGCGACCCGCCCCGGGTGTCAGGCACCCTCGCTACGGCACTGCTGACGACTCCCAGATCTCTCTCTCCACACCAGAAATCTCAGCAGGAATCCAGGCCAAAGTATCAGCCTGCCTGTCTGACATTGCTGCCTGGATGTCTCAGCGCCATCTGAAACTCAACATGACCAAGACTGAGTTTCTTATCTTTCCACCTAAACCAACCTCTCTCCTCCCCCATTCTCTATTTCTGTGGATAACACTCTCATCGTTCCTGTCTCATCAGCTTGTAACCTTGGGGTCATCTTCGACTCCTACTATTTAACATTTCTAAAGCGCTACTAGGGTTACGCAGCGCTGTACAATTTAACATAGGACAGTCCCTGCTCAAAGAGCTTACAATCTAAAGGACAAATGTACAGTCAGACAAGTAGGGGCTGTCAAACTGGGGCAGTTTAGATTTCCTGAAAGGTATAAAGGTTAGGTGCCAAAAGCAACATTGAAGAGGTGGGCCTTGAGTAAGGATTTGAAGATGGGTAGGGAGAGGGCTTGGCGTAAGGGCTCAGGAAGTTTATTCCAAGCATAGGGTGAGGCAAGGCAGAATGGGTGAAGCCTGGAATTGGCGGTGGTGGAGAAGGGTACTGAGAGGAGGGTTCTTCTCTGCACATATTCAGCAGACTGCTAAAACCTGTCGTTTCTTTCTCTATAATATCACCAAACTTCGCCCTTTCCTTTCTGAGCACACTACCAGAACCCTCATCCACACTCTTATCACCACACTCAAGGAGTCCAATTTTCAAAATAATTTTCTCAGAGATTTTGAAAAAATGTTTTAACAACCCCCCTCCCCCCTGCTTTGGCAATGCTTGTAACACCATGGTGTCCTTAGTGGGGTTGAATGGTAGGGTGTTAATCCTTCCTCTTGCCATACTGTAAACATCTGTCAATCTCTGCCCAATGGCCAAGAAGGGACTCCCCTTAATTCAAAACCCAGACCATACATTAGATTCAAGCCAAAAAGAGGCCAAGAAATTATTAGCATATATTCTCAGGTTCTGTGTATTCACGGAGGAGGCCATTGTGGGCTGAAACTCTTTTTCTAGACTGTGTTCTTGCAGGAATGGCTTTGAGAATTGCCTGCAAATGTCACTGGGAAAGAAACTGAAATTATTATCATATACCTTCCTTCAAAATAACAATAAAGCAACTTTCAGTTTGAGAAAGGAACATTTCATCCTGTCTGATCTTGTGTGATACCCCAAGGATGGAGGAGATACCTGTTTCATGTTGAGGGTCTCAGTTGGGGCTTGATGTTCCAAGTTCTCCATGTATTACCTGGTGTGTACATAGTTTGCTGGGGAGACCCTACCACTCTTCTCCACAATCCTACCCTCTAAAGGGTTACTTTAACCAGTGGGAGGTCCCACCATGTTAAAGAATCTACTACTACTACTACTACTTAACATTTCTAAAGCGCTACTAGGGTTACACAGCGCTGTACAATTTAACATGGAAGGACAGTCCCTGCTCAAGGAGCTTACAATCTAAAAAGACAGGTGTACAATCTAAAGACAAGTGTAGAGTCCGTCTGGTAGGTAATACTATATTTCATGAGAGGTTAGGTGCCGAACGCAGCATTGAAGAGGTGAGTTTTAAGCAGAGATTTGAAAATGGGTAGGGAGGGAGCTTGGCGTAGGGGTTGAGGAAGATTGTTCCAGGCAAAGGGTGAGGCAAGGCAGAATGAGCGGAGCCTGGAGTTGGCAGTGGTGGAGAAGGGAACTGACAGGAGGGATTTGTCCTGTGAGCGGAGGTTACGGGCGGGGACATAGGGGGAGATGAGGGTAGAGAGGTAGTGAGGAGCCGCAGACCGGGTGCATTTGTAGGTAAGGAGGAGAAGCTTGAATTGTATGCGGTATCTGATCGGAAGCCAGTGAAGTGACTTGAGGAGAGGAGTGATGTGAGTATATCGGTTCTGGCGGAATATAAGACGTGCGGCAACGTTCTGAACGGATTGAAGGGGGGATAGATGGCTACGTGGGAGGCCGGTGAGGAGTAGGTTGCAGTAGTCAAGGCGAGAGGTAATGAGAGCATGGACGAGAGTTCGTGTGGTTTGCTCAGATAGGAAAGGGCGAATTTTGCTGATGTTGAAGAGGAAGAAGCGACAGGTCTTGGCAGTCTGTTGGATATGCGCAGAGAAGGAGAGGGAGGAGTCAAAGATGACTCCGAGGTTGCGGGCAGATGGGACGGGGAGGAGGAGGGTGTTGTCAACTGAGATGGAGAGTGGAGGAAGAGGAGAGGTGGGTTTAGGTGGAAAGACGAGGAGCTCGGTTTTGGACATGTTCAGCTTCAGGTGGCGGTTGGACATCCAGGCAGCAATGTTGGATAAGCAGAGGTAGGGAGGAGGGGCTAGGATGGAAAAGAAAAAGGTTAAATGAATTATGGTACCTGTTCATGAATAGACTTAAGGATACTTTAAAACAAATATGTCTCCCGACAACAGGTTGGAGAATGGTATTTATGTTCAAGATAGGTAAACAGTTAAGTTAACCATATAAACAATACTCAACCAGTACAGGATTCTATTCTTTTGCAGTAATAGGTATATCTAATCACTTGTACGATATATAAACCCATCATTTTACAACTACTATTGTGAATCTAAATAATCATTTTTTTCTCTTAACAAAATTCAGTAACAAGCTTTAGTATCACATAAGTGTTTGGTTTGAGCTCTAACACCGAAATTTTCAAAGGATCACAATTCTCTTAAAATCTTTCAGCTATTTGCTTTTTGCAGACTTTCTCTAGGAGAAAGTATTTCACTGGGAAGTAATAGCTAGTTCCTCTACCCTCCAAAATACATGCGGAAGTGATCACGTGAAGATTTTAACCATGGTTTTAGAAGAAAAGTTATTCAAGTGCAGGTAGATTATAATATAAAAAACAGGTGTACAAGAGATACGTGTCAAGTTACAAAATGCCAGAAATATACATGTGCTAATCCATGTGAAATTGGGGGGGGGGGGGGGAGGAGACATGGAAAGTGAGGGAAAATGAAGAAGCACAGGTAGGACGGTCTGGCTGCCAAGTAAACATTTATTTTCAAGTATCCAGCAAGACCACAGAAATAGTGTCAGTGGTTTCCCACGATGGCTAGAAAACCAGGTATTTCCATTCCTGCCAGTGGGTTCCACATGCAAGTGCTCTGACCAATACACATAGACATACTCTGTCTAATTTACATGGCTTCACCTGTGCAGCCTGCCAGAGCTCAGTCCACAGAACCATTCACATGTGTTTCTGGCCTCACTCCACACAGTGCCCACTATAGTGTGAAGCTGGTCACCCTTCCAGACTGTGGCCAGAGCTAACGCTGCTTAGCTTCCTTCACACATAGTCACTGCTGGGCTCTTCCCTTCTTGGTAAGTCACCAGGACTCTACCTTAATCACTGGGGAGCTTTCTGCCTTCTCTTCTCCTTCCACAAAATGCTCATCAACACCAGGCTTCTTATAATTAAGGGTTTTATTATGTGCCATTTAACATCACTCTCATGGCTTATTTCTTCTTTAACACAAACAGTTCTTCTCCCAAAGTGAACATAACAAAAGGCATTAACTTAGAATTAAACCCTTCTCAAACTTAAACAGTCAAACAAACAGAATTACTTTCCTTTTCCACAGAGTGCATCCACCTCTCCCCTCCAGCTTTCCACCATTGTCTTAATAAAGCTGCCTGAAAACCTCTCACACCTGGTTCAATTTCCCAATCAACTCCTGGCTTCTCACTCTCCTGCCCAGAGTCCTCACCCTGACTCTGCTTCCTTTGCTGCTGCAGTGCATTCTGGACCTTGTAGTTTCCTGCCTCCACACAATAGGCAACAACATTTGATGCTGCCCTCCATGCCCAGCAATTCTCTTCTCTCCCCTGCCTCCCTCTACCCATCCATGCCCAGCAATTCTCTTCTCTTCCCTGCCCCCCTCTACCCATCCATGCCCAGCAATTCTCTTCTCTCCCCTGCCCCCCTCTACCCATCCATGCCCAGCAATTCTCTTCTCTCCCCTGCTTCCCTCTACCCATCCAAGCCCAGCAATTCTCTTCTCTCTCCTGCCCCCTCTATCCATTCATGCCCAGCAATTCTCTTCTCTCCCCTGCCCCCCTCTACCTATCCATACCCAGCGATTCTCCTCCCTCCCCTGCCCTCCCCTCCCACTCCCATCCATGTCCAACGATTCTCCGTTTCCCCCATCCTCCCCTCCCGCTCTCATCCATGTCCAGCGATTGTCCTTCGCCCCCACCCTCCCCTCCCGCTCCAGCCATCTTTTTCTATTACCTCCGTTGAAGCGCCGCGCTATTTAAAGCCCTGCTGCCCATCTCTAGCCTTCCCTGTTTGCTTCTGATGAGTTCATGCCCTCAGTCCTGCCTTCGCGGAAAAAAGGAAATGACGTCAGAATAACGCGGCACTTCAACGGAGGTAATAGAAAAATTTGGATGGAGCGGGAGGGGAGGGTGGGGGCGAAGGACAATCGCTGGACATGTTTGGGAGCGGGAGGGGAGGTAAGCATGGCCTGTGATGGCGTCCTCCTGCCATGCTTACCTCGTGTAATGGAGCCGGCTCGCCCCGAAGAACAACCGGCTCGCAAGATCTGTCAAAATTTAACAAGCGGCTCTTGCGAGCCGGCTCCAGCATACCACCTGGATCACAGCACATGCCCCTAACAGCTCAAAACACAGTGGCTGGGTGCTCTCACAACATTGACATGTGACCACACCAACGCATTCAAAAAGCATAAAGTTTGTCAGCCCTCATCCATGGCTGTTCTAGATTCATTCCCCTGATTCCCCAACAACCACAAAGAAAATATTTATATGTGGTGTGGCTGCAGCTCACCCTACAACACTCCACATTGTATATGAGCCCCAATGACATAGAGGGGCATAATCAAACGGCGCCAGTGAAATTGATGGCCGACCATCTTTGAAATACGCTTGGTGCCAGCCAAATCGCTCGCCAGGTTTAGAATAGGATTGCCGGGTTTAGATGAGATGGCCGGCTCCGATTTTCAGCCATAATGGAAACCGGACCCGGCCATCTCAAACCGGTGAAATGCAAGGCATTTGGCCGTGGAAGGAGCCAGCATTTGTAGTGCACTGGCCCCCCTGACATGCCAGGACACCAACTGGGCACCCTAGGGGGCACTTAAAAAATCTTTAAAAAAAAACAAAAATTAGCTTCCAGGTGCTTAGCACCCTTCCCTTGTGTGCTGAGCCCCCCAAATCTCCCCCCAAAACCCACTACCCACAAGTCTACACCATTACCATTGCCCTAAGGGGTGAAGGGGGGAACTTACATGTGGATACAGTGGGTTTTGGGTTTTTTTGGAGGGCTCAATATTAACCACCACAAGTGTAACAGGTGGGAGGGGGATGGGCTTGGGTCCACCTGCTTGAAGTGCAGTGCACCCACTAAAACCTGCTCTAGGAACCTGCATACTGCTGTAAGGGAGCTGGGTATGACATTTGAGGCTGTCAAAAAATGTTTTAATTGTTTTTTTGTGTGTGTGGGAGGGGGTTGGTGACCACTGAGGGAGTAAGGGGAGGTGATCCCCACTTCCCTCCGGTGGTCATCTGGTCAGTTGGGGCTCTTTTTTTGGATTTGGTCCTAAAAATACATGGACCAAGTCCGGCCGGCGAAATGCTCATTTAAGCTGGCCTTTTTTTTTCATAATAAGGTAAAGCCAGCTATCTCTTAACCCTGCCCCGCCCCCTTCCCGCCTTCGCTACCTTACCAACACACCACCTTGAAGGTTGGCTGGCGCCGCAATGAAAAAGCAATTGGGGCCGGCCAAAATCGGCTTTTGATAATACCGATTTGGCCGGGAATGAGAGATTGCCGGTGATCTCCCGATTTGTGTCGGAAGATCGCCGGCGATCCCTTTCAAAAATAAGCCTGATAGAATCTCTGCTGTGCTTGTCAGTAGGGAATCACAAGTCCCAAATATAGAATGCCAGGAGCAGTACCATGTACTACATAGAGGTCCTCTCCCTCTCCAGAAAGGCAAAGTCAACTGTCTAATCCAAATCCCTGGCCCTAGGAAAGGCTCTGTACAATGACTACATGATATTGGCATCATTTGAACTGTCCAGCTGCAGCAGTCTCAATGACATCATGTCTAGCAAAGGTACGTCCTCCCACCCAAGACAACTGTATCTTGCATTCACAGAACCATGGCTGCTTCTCTGTAATCGGGTTGGCCAGTGGCAATGCTACACCGAGATGATTAGACCTTCCCTTTCCAACACAGGCAAGGTTATGTGGAGGGGCATAATCGAAAGGGACGCCCAAGTTTTGTTGAGGACGTCCTCGCAAAACTGTGACTGGCTTTTGCTTCAGTCTTAGCCAGGAAGAAAGAGAAACAGATCTCTTTCTTGAGGCTTGGTGAATTATATGTCCTGATCTTCCCAGGTACTGTTTAGACAGTATATAGATGTTTAGTTAGTGCTATAATTGATCCATATTTCAGTTACCTTTTATTGTTTGCCAAATGCACATTTTTGTCCACTGTTCCAAGTTTTGAGAATAAGCACAATTACTTTTTCGTTCTGTCTGTCTGGACTGATAAAGAATCTTGGTGATTTGTGTGTTGGGTCTGTGAGTGCTTTCTGGAAACCGTGGGACCACTGGGAGTGTGGCCCCAGTAACCTAGAAATCACTGGGGATATATTTGAGTGTGAGAGACTCGCCCGGAGGCGGTTGTGATCTAGTTGGTGGGAGGAGGGTGCTAGTGTAGAGCACAAGCAGCAGGTGCAGGCAGACCTGAGCTTTGCTGGGGATAGACTCTGTAAGTGGCTTTGGGGTAACCCCAGGTGGGTGGCTAGGCATTTCGTCACATATAATATGGAGTTAATGTAGCTGAACACGAAATTCAATCATTTTACAAGTTCATTAACATGATTAAAAGCTTTACATTTACATAAAGCGCAAGTTATCTTAAGCCTTCTACTTCTTTTCATTGGTTTTCTGCTGGAGTTTTTCAGGCAGGATCTCGGTCCAGAATGTCACTCGGTCATCTTTCAGTTTTGTTCCTGTCTTCTGCTGTAAGTCTAACTCCAGATATTGTTCTGCTTGGTCATAGATTGGCCATGTCACCAACTCATCACTGTTAGGATTTCTGAGAAAACAAACATACCGACAGCCAGAATGAATAAAGTCTGTCAGTTTCAGTCTTCTACACCGTGTTAGATCTGAAGGTTACAAACCAGTGACTTAACAAAATTGTTATCAACGGTACCACAATTCTTACCCAGTTCGAGCAAAATTAGCCCAATATTTCATCATTTTTCTGCTGAAACATTTCTCCTTCTCTGTAGCATTACCTGAAGGAGAAAATATGAATGCTAAATAGATATACATTACTATAATTAACAACATATTTATTTATTAGGGTTTATTAAAATCACTTTTATGAACAGATTCATCCAAAGCAGTGTGCAACAAATGTACTGCAACAGTTTACATTGTTTAAACAACAAAACAGTACTAAGATGACCAACTGTCAGCATAATACACAGAACAATGAGTGCAACTTGGAAATAAGTACATAAGCATTGCCATACTGGGACAGACCATGGTCCATGAAGTCCAATATCGTCTTTCCAACAGTGGCCAATCCAGGTCACAAGTACCTGGAAGGATTCCAAAAGGATTTTATTTCTATGGGCCTTGCTGCAGATAACTTCTCACACATTCTCAAAGCCTTCTACTACTATGTTACATTACAGTTGTAATTTTCTCCTGACTCTAACAATTGTAATTCTGTGTATTATGTAAGCCGCATTGTACTTGCTTTTGTCGGAAAGTGCGGGGTATAAATGTAATAAATAAATAACTTGAGCTAATCTTTAGTAAAAGACCCCCTTATTTTGATCCTGAAAATTTAGGCAGTCTTTAAAAACTACTGCTATTACTTGTGGCAACTACAAAATCTCTCGCAATACATTGAGAAGAGTCTAACATCAATGGTAGACTACTGTAATGCCTTGTATATTGGTCAAACCATAAAGAGTTTGCACCAGCTCCAATTAATTCTGAATGCTGCAGCACAATTGCATCATACCTTTCCTGCAAAAATTTTGATATCAGGTACCTGTCCACTTGTGTTAAAAACTCACAAAGATCAAGCAGAGTTTGTTGTTGCCCCAGGTACAAAAAACTTAAATTGTGAGCCCCCTAGGGTATTATTAGGAAAGGTATGGAGAACAGATGTGAGGATGTTACAATGCCGTTATATCGCTCCATGGTGTGTCCGCACCTTGAGTATTGTGTTCAGTTCTGGTCGCCGCATCTCAAGAATGATATAGTAGAACTGGAAAAGGTGCAGTGAAGGGCGACAAAAATGATAGCGGGGATGGGACAACTTCACTATGAAGAAAGACTAAGGAGGCTAGGGCTTTTCAGCTTGGAGAAGAGACGGCTGAGGGGAGACATGATAGAGGTATATAAAATAATGAGTGGAGTGGAACAGGTGGATGTTAAGAGTCTGTTCACGCTTTCCAAAAATACTAGGACTAGGGGGCATGCGATGAACCTACAGTGTAGTAAATTTAAAACAAATCAGAGAAAACTTTTCTTCACCCAACGCATAATTAAACTCTGGAATTCGTTGCCGGAGAACGTAGTGAAGGCGGTTATCTTGGCAGAGTTTAAAAAGGGGTTGGACGGTTTCCTAAAGGACAAGTCCATAGACTGCTACTAAATGGACTTGGGAAAAATCCACAATTTCGGAAATAACTTGTATAAAATGTTTGTACGTTTGGGTAGCTTGCCAGGTGCCCTTGACCTGGATTGGCCGCTGTTGGGGACAGGATGCTGGGCTCGATGGACCTTTGGTCTTTTCCCAGTATGGCATTTCACACTCGATACCCATGTGAAGAACACAACGAAAAAAATGTTCTACTCAATGTGGAAACTCAAAAGAATAAAACCTTTTTTCCCTAGATACGTCTTCCGCACCCTGGTACAATCACTAGTGATAAGTCACCTGGACTACTGCAATGCTCTCTATGTAGGATGTAAGGAACAGACCATTCAAAAACTCCAAACAGCCCAGAACACCGCAGCCCGTCTTATTTTTGGAAAACCCAAATACGAAAATGCAAAACACCTAAGAGAGAAACTACACTGGCTCCCGCTCAAGGAACGAATTGAGTTCAAGATCTGCACGACCGTTTACAAAATCATTCACGCAGAGGCCCCAATCTACATGCTGAACCTAATAGACTTACCACCCAGAAATGCCAGAAGATCAGCCCGTAAGTTCCTCAACTTGAACTTCCCCAGCTGTAAAGGAACCAAATACAAACAGGCATACGCGACTACCTTTACGTACAAAAGCACACAACTATGGAACGCACTACCCAAGACCCTGAAAACCACGGACAACTTAACCAACTTTCGCAAAACTTTGAAGACATTTCTCTTCAACAAAGCCTACAAAAATAATCCTTGATGAATCAAACTACAAATCTTTGAAGACATTTCTCTTCAACATAGCCTACAAAAACAATCCTTGATGAATCATACTACTCCATACATCACCCAAACGCTATAAACACTTCGACACGACCTTACCCATTATCTTCTAATTAATTCCTCTTTTACTTCCAATTTATTACTGACTGTATCTAACACTATGTAACGATCATACCAAATTAACACCCTGTAAGCCACATTGAGCCTGCAAAAAGGTGGGATAATGTGGGGTACAAATGCAATAAATAATAATAATAATTACTTATGTACTTAGGGACAGAGAAAGTACCTATATAGTATGTGTACAGCGCTGTGTACATCTAGTAGCACTACAGAAATGATTAGTAGTAGTTAGTAGTAGTTTTGCCCATTCTTGAGTTGCTGTTAGACAGGCAGTCAATTTACTATTGTTAGTGCACATACCAGACAGTGAGGTCGACATTCAGCACACCTATCTGGGTAGGAGTGGCTCCTACCTGGGTAAATGCCACTCACCAGGGCTAGCCATTAATTTTCAACATCATTAACTGGATAATGCGCCTGAAAATTACCTTGAGCTGCCCTGATGCTATCCGGATAGTTCTGGGTGGAGCTAAGGCAGAGCCATAAGTTACTGGTTAGCTGCAATATTCAGTTCACTAACCAAGCATCTATCCAGATAAAGTTAGGACAGCAAAATGTCTGTCTTAACTTTATCTAGGTAGTTATCTAGCATCCAGATAAGTGCCGATGGGCACTTTGTACCCAGATATTCAGTGCTGAATATTCAGGAATAAAAAACATTATAGGAAAGCCTATCTACCCCCAAAACAAGGGGGGGTGTAGGTGAGAATATGTACTATTTTAATTACTTACTTAGCAAAGATGCATTAGTATCCAGGAAACAACTCCCAAACACAAAGCCAATTTCATCTGCATGATCCGCTTTTACATAATCTGGTCTTGAATCACCATATGTGCTTAGTCGATGCTGAAATTCATAGAGGTAGACTGGAAGGCCAGAGTCTAGCAGAATATAGAAAAAGCGAGACAGTTACTGGATAAGAACAGAAATGTCTGGCGCAATCACATTTAATCCAGATTATGAGGATGGCAGTTCACCTAGGCAGACCACTTTTTAAATAAACAGGTATTACCATTTTTAATATGATTTTTTAAAAATGCCTACAGACAGAAATTCTGGCGGAGGTATTACATGGGAATTGGTCAGCAGCTGATATTGAAGGTGTTGAATGAGATTTTTTTTTTAATTACTTTCTTTATAACCAACATTGAGCAGGCCCACACAATTCTAAACAAAACCTCTCTATCTTTCACAATATAAAATCCATCTCACCTTCCTCCCCACTCCCCTCCTCCATCCATCTTCTCAGCACAGGCTAAATTTAAAACTCTTCAAGGCCCTTAAAGGTAATGGGCTAGAGTACTTGAAGAACAGAATCTCGCTCGTCACATCTGCGAGGCTGCTAAAGTCCTGCCAAGGACAAAATTACAGAGCATATTCAAAAGCATGGATTAATTAGACATGCCAACATTGATTTAGTGAAGGGAAATCTTGCCTCACCCATCTATTACATTTCTTTGAAGGATGTGGATACTGGTGAGCCAGTCAAAATTGTGTACCTGGATTTTCAAAAGGCGTTTGTCAAAGTATCTCATGAAAGACTCCAGAAGTGACTAACTAGCTAGTCACACACACACACAAGAGCTAACACCGACTGCACATACAGGATTTGCTTATCCACCCTTACTCTACCTGAGATCATTTTCATGCACCTTTTCTGATTCTACATGTAATTTGTACTTGTTAGTCACCCTTATTTTCTATCTACTGCTTGTTATTCTATCTGTCTATATGTTCCACTTCCACTTATACCCTTTGCGGTCTAATGTATATTGTGTGGACATATGCATAATGCATACTGTTATTTGAATATTTTTACTTCTTATTCTTGCTCTACACTACCTTAGATGAATTTCTTCAAAAAGGCAGCAAATACATAGATAAATTAAATAAATCCTTCCTCTCCCTCTCCACTCTAGGTTTCTAGAGCACCAGAGTTAATGGTATAGAATTAAATAACATCATGAAAAAAGATGGAGGAATATTTATGGAATATTTGGGGGATGGTGGGAAAGGGTGGGAGTTTTCTCCATTAGTTTATTTTATTGCAATTTTTCCTCTCTGATAAGGGACACTGCACAGCTGCATAGCACAGTCCATTAATTAAAGTGTTTCAGAACATGGTGTTGGGGGGATCCATGGGGACATGGGTCAATAAAGGATTAGAGTAGAGGCAGTGGGAGAGGGAGAGGAAGCGGATTGCTGGATATCATGTGAGAGAAAAGGAAATGTGTTCTCTCTGATTGTACTTTACTAGGGTCAAAATGCAGGTGTGGAAACAAGGAGTGACCTAGAACAGAACAAGACACACTTCAGTAGTGGCTGTATAAATGTATATATATTGTTTATTTATTTATTTCTTACATTTGTATCCCACATTTTCCCACCTATTTGTAGGCTCAATGTGTTGGGTCGTTTTTCTTATATAATAAAGCATTTTTTGGCATCCTCATTCGTTTTCCTCACTTTTTTGTTTCATAGTACCAGAGAGGCCTTTGCAGGCTCCGGTGTGAACAAATACAGGGTGATGTTGTGGTAAGATCAAGTTCATGTGGCACAGCCACATTAGGGAATCGAGAACGGAAGAGTTGTGTTATGTCCATTACGTGCTTTAGTTTGGTTGTGTTGCAGAGATTAGGCATTTAAGTTGGATCGGTAGGGTATGCATTTTTAAAAAGGTTACAGAGTACAAGTATCCATATTGCTTCGTGAAAAAACTGGATTCTTTCAGATGGAGATATTTTTATTATCTCAACATAATTTAAGAGTATAATGCTTCTAAAATGTTATGATTCTGCTAGACAGGCAGGGGAATGTTTGGGACTCACTTCTGATTGGCCTGTCAGGGGTTGAGCTGATGCCAGAAGCAGCAGATGTCAGAAGCCTGATCTATTTAAGCTTACCTCTCCTTACAAGTCATCAGGGCTGCTGAGAGATTGAGCTGGGCCTGGGGCAAGGGCACCCCCAGCCACCCCCCCCCCAAAGATTGCCCCTGCCTGCCCCCCAACGCTTCTGCTGTTGTCTCCCTCGCCAGCTCCCAGGCCGCCGGCACCGCAGTCCCCAGTCTCCTCCTACCTACCCTCAGCTCCCTTCTGTCTGCCATCCGACCACCTTCATTTAAAAAAAAAAAATCTCAAAATCAGCAATGCAGCGTCTTCTGTGTGAAAGCGGCAGATTGCCTCGGGCAGGCCTTCCCTCACTGTGTCCCGCCCTCCTCTGATGGTAACTTCCTATTTCCGCGAGGGACACAGTGAGGGAAGGCCCGCCCGAGGTGATCTGCCGCTTTCACATACAGTGGGGGAAATAAGTATTTGATCCCTTGCTGATTTTGTAAGTGTGCCCACTGACAAAGACATGAGCAGCCCATAATTGAAGGGTAGGTTATTGGTAACAGTGAGAGATAGCACATCACAAATTAAATCCGGAAAATCACATTGTGGAAAGTATATGAATTTATTTGCATTCTGCAGAGGGAAATAAGTATTTGATCCCCCACCAACCAGTAAGAGATCTGGCCCCTACAGACCAGGTAGATGCTCCAAATCAACTCGTTACCTGCATGACAGACAGCTGTCGGCAATGGTCACCTGTATGAAAGACACCTGTCCACAGACTCAGTGAATCAGTCAGACTCTAACCTCTACAAAATGGCCAAGAGCAAGGAGCTGTCTAAGGATGTCAGGGACAAGATCATACACCTGCACAAGGCTGGAATGGGCTACAAAACCATCAGTAAGACGCTGGGCGAGAAGGAGACAACTGTTGGTGCCATAGTAAGAAAATGGAAGAAGTACAAAATGACTGTCAATCGACAAAGATCTGGGGCTCCACGCAAAATCTCACCTCGTGGGGTATCCTTGATCATGAGGAAGGTTAGAAATCAGCCTACAACTACAAGGGGGGAACTTGTCAATGATCTCAAGGCAGCTGGGACCACTGTCACCACGAAAACCATTGGTAACACATTACGACATAACGGATTGCAATCCTGCAGTGCCCGCAAGGTCCCCCTGCTCCGGAAGGCACATGTGACGGCCCGTCTGAAGTTTGCCAGTGAACACCTGGATGATGCCGAGAGTGATTGGGAGAAGGTGCTGTGGTCAGATGAGACAAAAATTGAGCTCTTTGGCATGAACTCAACTCGCCGTGTTTGGAGGAAGAGAAATGCTGCCTATGACCCAAAGAACACCGTCCCCACTGTCAAGCATGAAGGTGGAAATGTTATGTTTTGGGGGTGTTTCTCTGCTAAGGGCACAGGACTACTTCACCGCATCAATGGGAGAATGGATGGGGCCATGTACCGTACAATTCTGAGTGACAACCTCCTTCCCTCCGCCAGGGCCTTAAAAATGGGTCGTGGCTGGGTCTTCCAGCACGACAATGACCCAAAACATACAGCCAAGGCAACAAAGGAGTGGCTCAGGAAGAAGCACATTAGGGTCATGGAGTGGCCTAGCCAGTCACCAGACCTTAATCCCATTGAAAACTTATGGAGGGAGCTGAAGCTGCGAGTTGCCAAGCGACAGCCCAGAACTCTTAATGATTTAGAGATGATCTGCAAAGAGGAGTGGACCAAAATTCCTCCTGACATGTGTGCAAACCTCATCATCAACTACAGAAGACGTCTGACCGCTGTGCTTGCCAACAAGGGTTTTGCCACCAAGTATTAGGTCTTGTTTGCCAGAGGGATTAAATACTTATTTCCCTCTGCAGAATGCAAATAAATTCATATACTTTCCACAATATGATTTTCCGGATTTAATTTGTGATGTGCTATCTCTCACTGTTACCAATAACCTACCCTTCAATTATGGGCTGCTCATGTCTTTGTCAGTGGGCACACTTACAAAATCAGCAAGGGATCAAATACTTATTTCCCCCACTGTAGAAGACACTGCGCTGCCAATTTCAAGATTTTTTTTTTAAATTTAGGTGGTCGGATGGCAGACAGAAAGGAGCTGAGGGTAAGTAGGTGGAGACTGGGGACTGCGGCGACCCCGGCACCGGGTCCTCCTTGGAGTCCCGGGCACGGGGAATTTTGCCCCCCCCTGCCCCACCCACTCGGCGGCCCTGCAGGTCATGCTTTAGCATTTGATTCCTGTCTTCTGAAGCCTGTTCCCTTTCTCTCAGTCTGTGTGTTTGTTGGACTTTGCCTACTCTCCTCGTAGCTTGTAGGTTCTGTGTTTGCTGGGTGTTCCCAGCATGAGCTTCATTGTTTCACTCCCCTGCACTTGTGTCTGTTCCCTGCTTTCTGATGTAGTTGTCTGTGGTAAGCTTGTCCCTTGTATCGTTCCAGTTTGTTTGTTTTAGCTTCCCTTTCCTTAGTGTAACCCTTTATGCGCAGAGTTTAGTATTTGCCTTCTGTAGTCCTGCCTCTGTTGGCAGCCTTCCTGTCCTTGTATTGCTCCTGTTCATTTGTGTAAGTTTTCCTTTGTTTGCCTTACCTTTGTCTGCCATGTTTGCCCTGCTTTCTGCTGTGTGGTGTCTCAGAAGCAGCCTTCCTTTTAGCCTGTTTTTTCCCTTTGTTTGCTGAGTCTGTCTCCTGATTATGGTGAGCATTGCTCCTTATCTGATCTATGTATGTTAAGGCAACTTCCTCTGTTTGCTTCCTTTTACCCTTGTGTGTTGTGGGGCCAGCCTTGTGCATTGTTGTGTGTGGATTCCCTTTACCCTTGTGCACTGTGTGGCACATCTTAGTGTATTCCTATAGGTGGCTTCCCCTTACCTTTGAATGCTGTAAGGTACAGCCTAGAGTATTCCTTTGAGTGGCTTCCATTAGCCTTGACTGCCGTGTGGCACAGTCTTGTTTATTCCTATAGTAGCTTCTGTCTGTCGCCCTTCCCTGGTGTCTCTAGCTTGCACTGTGTGCGTTGCTTGTGCTCCAGTCCCTTGGGCCAAGGACCCCTCGTTATTCTTTCTCCCTTCCCATTGTATGACTCGGTTCCTGTTTGGCTGTGAGGCCCACACGCTTGGACTCTGTACGAGTGGGCTCCCTTTCAGCCCGCCTGAGTGGTCTATCTCCCGTTTTCTGCTGGTGTTAGTTGCTTGTCCTGTGTGTGCAGGGCTTGGTGGCTAGGGTTGTGCTTAGCGCCTGTTTGGTCTACCCTAGGCCTTGGCTAAGATCCTTCCTCGGCCTCGGCTCAAGGGCTCATGAACAGATTAACATTAGAAGAGTGAAATGCCTACTGTACCTGAATGTAAAAGATGTGAGCTAAATCTAAATAATAATAATAATTAAGGGGCCAATGTCCTAACCCTTAGGACAGCTCTCAGGTTATCTGCTTCTTCACAGGAAAATTGATACGGATGCAAATTAGCATTCTAGCAAGCAATTGTGTGAAATTGAACTGTGGGGCAGTTGGCAAAATAAGCAAATCTAATTAAGGTGTGATTATTATTCTTTTTTTTTTTTTTTTTTAAGAAAATGGGCCTGTACAGTCTTTCATGTGCCCATTTTCACATAATTCAAAATGAATAGAAACATGATGGCAGATAAAGCCCAAATGGCTCATCCAGTTGTGCCCATCCTCCGTCCTATCCAGTCTGCCCATCCTCCATAACCACTAACTCTTCCTTTTCCTAAGGGATTCCACACGATTATTTATTTATTTATTTATTTATTTATTTATTTATTTATTTATTACATGTGTATCTCACATTTTCCCACCTATTGGTAGGCTCAAAGTGGCTTACATAATTTCGGAGAGCTGATTACAGGCTCCGGTGTGAACAAATACAGTGTAGGAGTATAGTTATGAGCTTCTTTGCATGATTTTGCATCATATCATCTCATTATTTATGAATCTAATACATGTCAAAGACTATGATCCTTATTTTAGAAGCATCCTTATGAGTACATAGCTTTTACATGGGTAGATTGTCATACAAACATAAAAACCATTTTACAAAGGGGGCTATTTACACATGGTGATGCTCATCACATACCCAAATTGCTAGGAAGCATGGTAGGGGCAGGAAGAGAAGGTTGATTGTGTGGGCCTAATATATTGATGTGGATTCCCCATTTCACAAGGGGAATCCATATTTATTTATTTATTTATTGTATTTGTACCCCACATTTTCCCACCTTTTTGCAGGCTCAATGTGGCTTACAGAGTATGGAAATGAGAACGTCATTACATGTTTTAAGAAAACAGTCGATCATAAGCTGAGGTGAAAGAGGAATTTAGGTAGAAGGTGTTAGGTAAGGTCGTGTGAGAGGTGTTTTGGTGTACTTGGGTGGTTTAAGGAATGATTTGTTTCATTGAGGGTGACTTTTGTATTGACCCCAGAAGACTAAATGTTGGCATTTATACCTACCGCTAAGCATGAATAAGTGTGTGATGTAAAGTTCAGCCCCCTCATCATCCCTCTGCAGCATTGGAGCCGACTCTGTGGGTGCTGTGCCCCCAATATTGAGAAAATTCCTAGTATGTGTCCAGGGAGGGGTTATTTCCATTGGGCTTAGCACCCCCAATAATTTTGAAAAGATGGCTCCTATGCCCTACAGCATCAGATTCCCACACCTTGCAAGCATTCAAACTTCCCCACCTTGTATCCTGCAAAGCACCCAATTCCCCTTAACCCCCATAAATTATCTCCCTGGGGTACCCCTCTGAAAAGAGATTGGCAACAAGGAACAACCCCTAGGGTCCTCCCCATCAGATACAGAAAACACCGGGATAGAGAGCACGTTGTGTAGCACGAATTATGCATAGATGGAAATGGGTAGCACATAACAAGCAAACGAAAAAAGAACAAAAGATTTTAAGACTTGAGTCATAGCCCATCTATTGGCACTATAGGGAGATCATCCGAGACAACAGACCCCTGCAAGATAAGTGGACTTTCTGATAATATTAAGAAACTGAGAGAATTACAGTTTAGCATAAAAGTCCCTGAAGGGAGATATACATGGAGATAAAGGCTGCAATAGAATGAGGAGGTTAAGGAGCCACTAAAAAACTAAAGAACAATTGGTAGGGAGGTAGGGATACATAGTGCTATGATGGTGGACATAGGTGCTATTATATGAGTTATTCATTAGCTCAACGATATGCACCCAGTACTGAGCACTATCACATATATGTAAATAAAGACTCACTATACCGTATTTTTCGGACTATAAGACGCACTTTTTCCCCCCCAAATTTGGGAGGAAAATGGGGGGTGCGTCTTATAGTCCGAAGGTAGCGAGTTTCGAGTTCGGGATCGCCCTCCCCTACTTACATCACGCGATGTTCCCTGGTGGTCTAGTGACGTCAGGGCAAGAAAGAGCCCCCTCTTTCCTGCCCAGCGCGCTCCTCTCCGTCCTCCTGTATGCTGCCTGAAGGTCTCAGCGAGATTCAAAATGGCCGCTGAGACTGCAATTCTTGGCGGCCATTTTGAATCTCGCCGAGACCGTCAGGTAGCATACAGGAGGACGGAGAGCAGCGCGCTGGGCAGGAAAGAGGGGGCTCTTTCCTGCCCCAACGTCACTAGACCACCAGTGAACATCGCGTGACGTGAGTAGGGGAGGGCGATCCCGAACTCGGACAAGATGCACCGGACCACCTAGGTTTTAGAGGAGGGAAAAAGGAAAAAAAATTTTTTTCCTATTTCCCTCCTCTAAAACCTAGGTGCGTCTTATGGTCCGGTGCGTCTTATAGTCTGAAAAATACGGTAATTTGTTGGATAAAGGTAATCAGGTTTCTATATTTCCTTAAGTCTATCAAGTGAGAAATTTTAACTGCCAGACCCTCGACCATTCTTCTAAGGTTCAGAGATCCCGTCACATCATTTCTACTGCCTCCAGGGTATCCACTCTATTGGCTATTTTTGTGTCATCCACAAAAAGGCACACCTTTCCTTCCCACCCTTTAGCAATATTTCCCACAAATATATTTATTTATTTATTTATTTGTTTATTTGTTACATTTGTATCCCACATTTTCCCATCTATTTGCAGGCTCAATGTAACTTACATCTTAACGTAAGGCGATCACCTAGACCGGTATGGAAACAGAAACAATTTGATGTTAGGGTCGGGTTAAGTTAGTATATTCAGGTTCCTAGGGATAGAAGATAGGAAGTAATATATAGTGTCAAGTACAGTTTATGGTTTGCCATGTTGCAGATTGGAGGCATCTAGATTAGGTCGGTGGGGAATGCTTTTCTGAATAGGTAGGTCTTTAATGATCTCCTGAAGTTTAGATGGTCGTAGATTGATTTCACAGTCTTTGGCAGTGTATTCCACAATTGTGTGCCTATGTAGGAGAAGTTGGATTCATAGGTTGATTTGTATTTGAGACCTTTGCAACTCAGGTAGTGAAGATTTAGGTAGGTATGTGATGCTCTAGTTCTATTTCTGGTTGGGAGGTCAATCAAGTCGACCATATATCCTGGGACTTCACCATAGATAATCTTGTGGACCAAGGTGCAGATTTTGAATGTGATGCATTCCTTGATTGGGAGCCAGTGCAGTTTTTCTCAAAGGGGTTTGGCACTTTCGAAACGTGATTTACCGAATATCAACCTGGCTGCCGTGTTTTGGGCTGTCTGGAGTTTCTTTATGAGTTGTTCTTTACATCCCGCATATATTCCATTGCAGTAATCTGCGTGGCTCATTACCATTGATTGTATCAGGTTGCGGAAAGTTTCCCTTGGGAAGAAAGGTTTTATACGTTTAAGCTTCCACATTGAATGAAACATTTTCTTTATAGTGGAGTTTACTTGGCTCTCAAGAGTGAGATTGCGGTCAGTTGTAACGCCTAGTATTTTGAGGCTGTCTGAGATAGAGAGGGTGTGATCTGGGGTGTTTAAGGTTGTGGGTTTATAATTATTATGTTGGGATGAGAGGATGAGGCAGTGTATTTTTTCAGTGTTTAATTTCAATTGGAATGAGTTTGCCCATGAGTCCATGATGTCCAAACCGTACTTGATTTCATTGATGATTTCTGTTAGATCGTGTTTGAAAGGGATGTAGATTGTGACGTCATCTGCATATATGAACGGGTGAAGATTTTGGTTGGATAGGGATTTGGCCAAGGGGGTTATCATTATATTGAATAGTATTGGTGAAAGTGGAGATCCTTGAGCTACTCCACAGTCTGCTTTCCACGGTGATAATATGTTTGTTTTTGATTTAACTTGGTATGTTCTGGTGTTTAGGAATCCCTTGAACCAATTAAGTGTATTTCCTCCAATCCCGAAATGGTCTAGGAGGCGTAATAGTATGTTGTGGTTTACCATGTCGAATGCACTCGACATGTCAAATTGGAGGAGGAGTATGCTTTTACCTGTGGCAATTTCATGCTTGAATTTGGCCAGGAGAGTGACTAGTACAGTTTCTGTGCTATGGGAAGGACGGAATCCTGATTGTGATTCATGCAATAGTGAGAACTTGTCCAGGTATTCCATGAGCTGTTTTGTCACCATACTCTCCATCAATTTGACTATTAGTGGGATGGATGCAACTGGGCGATAATTTGTAAGGTCATTCGTTTTTTTCTTTGTGTCTTTCGGTAGTGGGGTGAGTAGTATGTTGCCATGTTCCTTGGGGAAGAGACCTTGTTGGAGCATACAGTTTAGATAGGATGTAAGGTCGTCAATGAAGCGATTGGGTGCTGATTTAAGTATATAACTGGGGCAGGTGTCCAGTTTACAATGAGTAGTGGAGAATTTGTGAATCGCTTGGGTAACTGATTCGGTGGAGAGAAGAGCAAATTTTGACCAGGTGTGGTCTGAGGGGTATTCTTCGTAGTTTGAGTCCAGTAGGTTGAAGAATTGTTCAATATCGGTGTTCTGTTGAGGAATTGTACTGCGTAGTTTAATTATTTTTTCCTTGAAGTAGTTGGCAAGATCATCTGCAGATGGGATATCTATGTTGATTGTAGTGATAGGGGTGGTATCTATGAGCGTGTTTACGAGTTGGTATAATTTCTTCAGGTCTTTGTAGTCTGGACCTATTTTGGTTTTATAGTAGGATCTTTTGGATTGTCTAATTGCATATTTGTATTTTCTTTGTGTTTGTTTCCATGCATTAAGTGTGTGCTCATCTTTTTTTTTTTTCCATGCTCGTTCGAGTTTTCTGGTTTGTGTTTTGAGTTTTTTTAGTTTGTCATTGAACCATGGGGTCACATTCTGTCTATGTGATGTTCTGGTTCTTAGCACCAACCCCTGAGGAACTCCACTGCTCACCTTCCTTTCCTCCGAGCGGATTCCATTTACCACCACCCTCTGCCACCTGTCGGTCAACCAGTTTCTTATCCAGTTCACCACTTTCGGTCCTAAGTTCAACCCTTTAAGCTTATTCACGAGTCTTCTGTGGGGGACCATATCAAAGGCTTTGCTGAAGTCCAAGTAGATTACATCTAGCGCACGTCCTTCATCCAGTTCTTTGGTCACCCAGTCAAAGAAGTCAATAAGATTCGTTTGGCACGATTTTCCTTTGGTAAAGCCATGTTGCCTCAGGGCCTGTAACCCGTCAGCTTCTAGAAAGTTAACTATCCTTTCTTTCAGCAGTGACTCCATTATTTTTCCTACCACTGACGTGAGGCTTACCGGTCTGTAGTTTCCCACTTCTTCCCTGGCTCCACTTTTGTGAAGAGGGACCACATCCGCTTGTCTCCAATCCCGCAGAACCTCTCCCGTTTCTAAAGATCTATTAAATAAATCTTTAAGAGGTCCCGTCAGGACCTTCCTGAGCTCCCTCAGTATCCTGGAATGTATCCTATCCAGCCCCATAGCTTTGTCCACCTTCAGATTATCAAGCTGTTTATTTAAATAATTTATTTATAATTTTTCATTTTACAAGGGTCACTTGCAAACGGTAATACAGAGATGATTGCACATTAATACAATATAAGAAGAAAACAATCCCAACTAGATATATGGATTATATACAATCTTTCTCTTTCTTAGACCACAAAGTGAAGAAAAATAGGGAGAATGAAATAAGACAAGTAGATCAATTAAACAGTAAACAGAAAAAAGAAAACATGGTATTAACCTGATTATCCCTAGATATTACTCATCTAATACATTATTCCACATTGATCATCTGTTTGGCTTCCTCAAGACCAAATACGGCATATAGTCAATTCAATTCATTAAGAACATACTTATTGTCCAGGTTTTAGTTAGAAATAATACATCTGATTACATTCTTTCTCTTTTAAAAACCAGAAATTATTTAACGATACATATGCTCAAGTCTCTAATTCAAATCCCACTGATTAAAGCAATCCCAGTTTTCACAGGCTTCGCTCCTTTCGAAGTAATAATTAAGGAAATATTTCAGAGGAAAACTTTAGGAGTCATACCTGGAACTCTGGGAAAAACAATAATCTCAACATTAATCATCCACAAAAACATCCACCTTATTATTCAAAGTTTCTGGTCCATTATCATTTTCAAGATCATAACCGCTTCTTGCTTGTACAGAACTTCATCTGTCATATCAATTTTTCACTCTCAGAGGGTTCAGTCAGATTGTCCATGCAACTCTCCAATAAGATCATATCTGAAACAAACTTATTTATTACCGCCGTTAGGTCCCAAAGCGCCTTCCAGATGGTGTTCAATGTAACCTCCACGGAAGCCAAAAACTCCAAGATGATTTCTCTTGAGGTGTTTAGGAGTGGTTCCGCTGATTCGGGTTCTGCTGTAAACGTCCTCCGTTTCAGCATATGCCTCTAACTCACTCCTCTACTCCTTTGGACATTGTGGTTGAAAAATTCGGGAGCGATTGGAGTTGTTTTTCCAGGTCCAAGAGCATCGACGCTCCTTCACCGGCGCTAATCAAAGGACTCGCCAACCCTTTCATCTGTGGGCAGTTCGATGCGCAGCGGTCCCGCTCTTGCTGCTCAGGGGACAAAATGCTGGCCGTCAGCGGCTGACCGCTGGTTGTTCCCTTCCTCTCAGTTAAGGAAAATGCAATTGCAGAGAGGAAATTTACATAAAGAAGACAGAACCTCAGAGGGCAGCTGGGCCGTTGGGCATACGAACTCCAGGTCACGATCTCACCACTCTCCCAGTTTGGGACACTCTTTGTCTGGTTTCTCCTCAGAGGCCTGTCTGATATGGGTAGCCCTTCAGCATAGCCCTCTGAGTCATTGAAACACGGAAGCCCCTCCACCACTACAAGGTGGTGTCCCTTCGGAGGGGTTGTCAAGCTGTTTATAAACTCTTTCTTCCATAAATGGCACAGTATCCACTCCATTCCCAGACGTTTCCTTGGCAGCCGACCGTGGTCCTTCTCCAGGATTTTCCTCCGTGAACACCGAAGAGAAATAATTGTTTAGTACATTCACTTTATCTTCATCACTCTCCACATAGCCATTCTCATTATCTTTCAGTCTCGCAATTCCATTCCTATCTCTTCTCCTTTCTCCAATATTTCTAAAAAAGGTTGTCACCTCTCTTTACATTTTTAGCGATTTTTTTCTTCTGCTCGTGCTTTCACTAACCATATTTCCCTCTTCGCTTTTTTGAGTTTAATCTGATAATCTGCTCCGTGATTCTCTCATTGTGTTCTTTTGTATTTCATGAACAAAGCCTCTTTTGCTCTTATTTTTTGAGCTACTTGTTTGAAGAACCATATAGGCTTCCTGCTTCTCTTGTTTCTGTTTACTTTCCTCTCAAAAAGATCAGTCACCATATTTAGAGCAGCCTTTAGCTTGGACCACTGTTTTTCCACATCTTCTGCACCTTCCCACGCCAACAGCTCCTTCTTCAGGTATTCCCCCATTTTATCAAAATCAGTACGTCTGAAATCCAGTACTTTGAGTTTTGTGCGTCCACACTCTGCCTTTGCCCTTATTTCAAACCATACCGTGTGATGATCACTATTACATAGGTGGGCACCCACCCGGATATCGGAAACACTACCCCCATTAGTGAGCACTAGATCCAGCATCAACCCTTCCCTCGTGGGTTCCATCACCATTTGTCTGAGCAAGGCACTTTGACAGGCATCCACAATCTCCCTACTTCTTTCCGATTCCGCAGATGGGACGTTCCAATCCACATCAGACAAATTGAAATCTCCCAACAGTAGCACCTCCCCTTTCATACCAATCTTTTGAATATCTTCTATTAGATCCTTGTCTAAATTCTCTATTTGCACAGGAGGTCTGTAGATAACCCCCCGTGTGGATACAGGTTCCGTCTTCTCTTTCCAGGACGATCCATAAAGCTTCTTCCTTTCTCCTGGTTCCCCGCATTTCAGCCGACCTCTATGTCTGGCCAAACCTCTTGTAAAATACTGTGGGAATTCTCCATGTCCTGACCTGGACATCTGAATTCCCCTCTCTATGTCCTTTCTAAAATAGGGCTCCACATACACAAATATACTGCAGAGAATGGCCACATTTCGCAAATTACTTTGTAAAAGAGGACAATTCATGAGAGTTAAAATTTTAGCATTTTTCATGGTGCTTCACCCTTTGAGAAAAGAAAATCACATTTTAGTACATCAGCCCCCCCCCCCCCCCCCCCAATTTTCATTCCTTTGAATGTAAACTAAAAGTTAATTTATTCCAATTCACTTTTTAATAAATTGTCATTTATCTTCCGTATAGTCTGATTTTGCTCATTTGTTGGACAAGAGCAGACATAAAGAGAGAAATAAATATATTCAATGAATGAATGCTATAATACACACAATATATAGACCTGATCTCAAATCTAAGATTTCAGACTGTCATCATCTACACTCTCATTACCCCTCTCCCAACAGACCTGACAGTCATCATTTTTCCCTTACATAATCTGGAGACTCACCTCTGTGATATCTCGCTGTTTGAACAGCTGGGATAACAAAGAACCAATCCCCAAACAACTCAAGCACCCGATCTCTCCGTTGGATCGGGTCCTCTGTATCTCCAAGATACTCCTCAATCACCAGGTTGTAGGTTTCAGGATTAGGAATCTGATATAAATATAACATTTAGTTCTTAACTGATCATTTTTGGTCAGAACTGGCTGCTCCCACTGAAAGTATCATGCTTTCAGTAATAGTTTGAGATCAAAATTTCATGGTAAAAGTGTAAGGAGATCATTTTGACAATTTACCACCTCAAAGAGTGTTAGTGGGTTTAATTCTGATACATAAATTGCATCACAATTAAACTGTAATCTGACCTACCCTGCTGAACAGTGTCTGCTTGATTATTCCCTCCCTGAGGGGCCGATGCAGAAAACTATCATTGGCTGCAGTGAGAGGTTAACGAGTGTTCTATGGAGTTCAGCAATGAGGTTAACTCATACAGAAGACCTCGGTGCATAACATATTAAAATGTACGGTAAACAGGATATTAGCTAATCCACAGCAGTGCAGAGAAGCTAATAGCCCGTTTACTGATATCAACAGTGCAAGAAATCTACTGTCAGATCTGAAGTGGCATATTAGGATTAGAGGGAGCCCCCAAGCCCAACTCCCTGCCCCTAGTAGCTTTTTGCATTATTCCCTGATAGTCTAGTGCTCCCTCCTTCCACTCCTGAACTGATCCAACCTAACATAGTAAGATAGTAAATGACGGCAGATAAAGACCTTCACAGTCCATCCAGCCTGCCCAACAAGATAAACTCATTTTACATGGTATGTGATACTTTATATGTATACCTAAGTTTGATTTGTCCTTGCCTTTCTCAGGGCACAGACTGTAGAAGTCTGCCCAGCACTGTTTTTATACTAAGTTCTGAAGCTAACGTCGAAGCCCCTTAAAATTTACACTCCAGCTCATCCCTATCTATTCAGTCACGATCAGGGCGCAGACCGTAGAAGTCTGCCCAGCTCCCGTTTTGTTTCCCAATTACCGTTGTCACCACCCAATCTCCGCTAAGATTCCACGGAACCATTCCTTCTAAACCGGATTCCTTTGTGTTTATCCCACGCATGTTTGAATTCCATTATTGTTTTCATCTCCACCAGATCCCTCAGGAGGGCATTCCACATACCCACCACCCTCCTATCCCCCTGCAACATAACCAAAAATCTCCGGTGGTGTAACGGCTCTGTCCCTCCCTACTCCTCAATGTTAAATATCTCTGGTGGTCTAGTGGCCCCCCTCCCTAGCGCCCCCTGACTTGAACTGAACCCCTAGCCCTGATTTAAAAAAAGACATCCCTGGTGTCTAGTAACATCCTCCCCCCAACCCTTCCTCAAGCCCCCTCCCAAGCCCTCCAGACCCATACCTCAAAAGAGGCAGGAGTGATACCCACATGCTCCTGCATCTGACTCTGCCATCTTGAAAAATTCCCTTATATGGCAGACTGACCCCCATCCTGTGCATCATAGGATGCATCGCAGGGGGCCAGACATGGCCATTTTTCAAGATGGTGGTTCCAGATCCACTTAGGATTTTCCCTGATTTAAAATCTTTTCTGGGTCTGTTGAATTTTTCTGAATTTATACATCTTAGCTCATAATAAAAGTACAGAGCATACTGTCCAGTCAATATGGAGCCACAGAGAGTGAGTAATGTGGATATACAGCACCAGTATCTGAATACTGACCAGCACTGAATATCCACTTAGGGCAATCAATGCCAGCACTATCCGCATAGCAGTAACATTAAGCCCGTAATTTGATCAGCTATCCAGATTAGAGGCCAACCGAAACCAGGTTTTTTGGATTCGAACTTGAATCTGTGGCCAAAATTCACCACTCAGTTTTACCCAAACCCAAACCTAAAACTAGCCCTGCTTGGCCTCTGAACAGGAACAGCCCGCACTCCGTCCTCCCCAAATAGAAAGAGCCCCCTGCCAGACCCACATGTAGCCCCTCCCTCCATGCCTACCTTATCAGTGGTGTAGTGGTTATCCGGGGCAGGGGTGATCCTCAGTTGCTCCTGCCCATGCTGGCTTCTTGGTCAAAATGGCTGCCAGGCCTTCCAGCGGCAGTCTCATGAGAGCTGGTGTGGGCAGGAGTGACTGAGGATCGCTCCTGCCCTAGTTAGCCACTCCACCACCAACAATATGGTAGACCTGGGGGGGGGAATCTCTTTCTTTTCAAGGGGGGAGGAGGGAGGGAATAGGGGCTGAACAGAACAGTATTATTTTCAGCCGAGCCCAAAACAAGGCTAAAATTTGGTCGGCCTGTAAACCAGATGTTAGGGCAGCCTATTTTGCTGTCCTAACTTTATCTAAATAGTTATCTGGTTAACATACTGAATATTCTGCTACCCAAAAACTCCAGGGGCTGCTCTCACTCCACCGACTGAGCACCCTGCCACTGTCTGGAAAGTACTGAGATAGTTTATAAAGATATCTGGTAGAATAACCCGTGCAGTACTGCTGAATATCCATGTCAGAAGTCCTGACTTGGTTAACACATATTACTAACCAGATAGGTGCCACTGAACATCAGAAATGAATGTCTAAAAATTAACTCTCAGGCATTGTGATTCTTTTAAATGAAAACTTTAGGGCCCTGTTTACAAAGGCGCACTAGCGAATTTAGCATGCACTAACCGTGTAGACACCCATAGGAATACTATGGGCATCTACAAGGTTAGCACACAGTAATTTTTAGCACATGCTAAAAACGTTAGTGCGCCTTTGTAAACAGGGCCCTTAATGTTTCTCCATGCTCATGTTATGTATGCCTTTATGAGAAATTGAAGAACACCGAGTGAAGCAAGATAGAGAAAATTCTTAGATTACACCTTACCATGAATTTCAGTAAATCCAGAAAAACAGTGGTAACATTTTCTTCAGGTGCTCCTTGCAAAGATCTAGACAATTGAGCCATCTGTATAACAAAGCATGCTGATATTAAAATAGATCATTTTCTAAATAATGATACCATGGCATTAACACTAGAAGGAAAGGTTTAGCAATCCGAATCTTCAGCACTGAAACGCTTTCCTCTTGTAGGGACAAATCTTTTGCTGTCCTGTGGCTGTGGTAAATAGCTTTAGACCAGCCCATGCTAGGAGAAGGGGAGACAGAGGGGTTTATAAACATTTTCAGCAGAGAGATATTCATTGACTTCAGGTCTCTGTGTAGCTTGAGAGGCTGAATCCAATGTATCTCTCTCTTCGGCTATGGATGCTGTTACATATCTCATCTGTTTTCCATACATCTAACCATGACTATTGAAATGCAAAGGGTCATATTATCGCACTTGAGAATGTTCCCTAGTCAAAGAGAACAAAATGTTCGTGTTGAACTGTTGACTAATGGAAATCTGCTTGGAAGGCATAGCCTGTGGAGTGCCACAAGGGTCACTGTTTACTGCCGAATTTTTTAATGATTATATTTCACCATTGGTGAAAATGTTGCAAGAGAAAGGTTGGAGGTTTTGGTGTGTGCAGATAACATCCCCAGTATTTCTTCCAGTGAGAAGTGTGGAGGTGGCTGATGAGCTGCAGGTGAATACTTGGATGGTTGTAAATAAGCTTGTTTTAAACCTGAGGAATACAGATTTACTTTGAGCTGAGTGTAATGTTGATACAGGAATTTGCAACAGGCTTTGCTTACATTTAGAGGCTTGGGACTGAGATGGAGAACAAATTCAAAACTTTCTGGAAGCAATCAAATTATGGGGCCCTTTTACTAAAGCTCAGTGCTTGTTACATGCTAAGAAGTCCATTTTATACCTATAGGCTTCTTAGCATAGTACACACTAAGCTTTAGTAAAAGGACCCTTAAGCGAGTAATTTCTGCCTCTTTTTCTACCTAGCATTCATGTGCCTGTTATTTGCTGGTTTTCAGGACTGGATTTGAGATTTTGGTGTCCATAGGCAAAACCAAACTTATTTCCCTCTGCAGAATGCAAATAAATTCATATACTTTCCACAATGTGATTTTCCGGATTTAATTTGTGATGTGCTATCTCTCACTGTTACCAATAACCTACCCTTCAATTATGGGCTGCTCATGTCTTTGTCAGTGGGCAAACTTACAAAATCAGCAAGGGATCAAATACTTTTTTCCACCACTGTATGTCCAATAAAAAAGGTATCATCTTATTTTCTTTTCCATGTTTTATTTTGTTTGATTTCTATTGATAACCTGTGGAATAGTAAAAATTTACTTCTGCGGTGTATTTAAGTTTTTTTAAACTGCATGTATGATTTTAGTTTACAACAGCATTTAGAATAAAAGTGTCCTAAATTTAGACCCAATACAAGTTGAAAGCGTTCATAAAAGCGTACTGTCTCTAATACTCATTTTAAAATTGTACACAGAATAATAAAGAACTTACAGATGGAAGTAGCCAACCATATTCATGGTTATTAATTCCTAGCAGATAAGGGACAGGATTGTCCAGTTCATCTGGCAGGAACTTTTCAGGGCTCTTTTGAAGAAGAACTCCATCCACAATCACTGGTACTACTGAGATGTTCTAAAGAAAAATAATTTGTTAATTATAAGATTATTTTCCTGGATCAAGATAGCCTCCAAAAACCAAAGCAAAGAACATCTTTCAGTTCTAGTAGCCTGTTCATACAATGCACAAAAATGCTGGCTGGCTGATCACTGAATTCATGAGCTGCAGTGTCTTATAATTAGGGTTCTCATCTTAAATATTGTTAGAAAACTATTTAGCACAAAACATACAGCTGATTTGTAAAGAATGAGCATTTAATTGAAGAAAAAAAAAGTAAATAGGTCAATATATAGCTGACAGCCCCCGGAGCTTTTTTATACCCAGATATTTAGTGCTGAACCATAACCAGATGCCAGTGCTGGATATCCTAGTATTAGACAACAAAAGGTAGCAGTAAACGGAGCTCACTCTGAGGGAAGGGATGTTATTAGTGTTGCACCACATTGTTCCGTTCACTCTGAGGGAAGGGATGTTACCAAGTGTTGCACCACATTGTTCAGTTCACTCTGAGGGAAGGGATGTTACCAAGTGTTGCACCACATTGTTCAGTTCACTCTGAGGGAAGGGATGTTATTAGTGTTGCACCACATTGTTCAGTTCACTCTGAGGGAAGGGATGTTACCAAGTGTTGCATCGCATGGCTCGGTTCATTCTGAGGGAGGGGATGTTACCAGTGGTGCTTTGCAAGGTTCAGTTCACTCTGAGGGAAGGGATGTTATTAGTGTTGCACCACATTGTTCAGTTCACTCTAAGGGAAGGGATGTTACCAAGTGTTGCACCACATTGTTCAGTTCACTCTGAGGGAAGGGATGTTACCAAGTGTTGCACCACATTGTTCAGTTCACTCTGAGGGAAGGGATGTTATTAGTGTTGCACCACATTGTTCAGTTCACTCTAAGGGAAGGGATGTTACCAAGTGTTGCACCACATTGTTCAGTTCACTCTGAGGGAAGGGATGTTACCAAGTGTTGCATCGCATGGCTCGGTTCATTCCGAGGGAGGGGATGTTACCAGTGGTGTGCTGCATGGTTCAGTTCACTCTGAGGGAAGGGACGTTATTAGTGGTGCACCACATGGTTCATTTCATGCTGAGGGAAGGTATATTATCAGTGGTGCTGATAATGTACCTTCATACTTTGTCCTTTAGATTGTAAGCTCCTTTGAGCAGGGACTGTCCTTCCTTGTTCAATTGTACAGCGCTGCGTGACCCTGGTAGCACTTTAGAAATGTTAAGTAGTAGTAGTAGTGGTGCTGCAAGGTTCAGTTCACTCCGAAGGAAGGGATGTTACCAGGTGTGTGCAGCAAGGTTCAGTTCACTCTGAGGGAAAGGTTGTTACCAGTGGTGCTTTGCAAGATTCAGTTCACTGTGAGGGAAGGGATGTTACCAGTGGTATGCCACAAGGTTCAGTTCATTCTGAGGGAATGGTTGTTACCAGTGGTGCTTTGCAAAGTTCAGTTCACTGTGAGGGAAGGGATGTTATTAGTGTTGCACCACATTGTTCAGTTCACTCTAAGGGAAGGGATGTTACCAAGTGTTGCACCACATTGTTCAGTTCACTCTGAGGGAAGGGATGTTACCAAGTGTTGCACCACATTGTTCAGTTCACTCTGAGGGAAGGGATGTTATTAGTGTTGCACCACATTGTTCAGTTCACTCTAAGGGAAGGGATGTTACCAAGTGTTGCACCACATTGTTCAGTTCACTCTGAGGGAAGGGATGTTACCAAGTGTTGCACCACATTGTTCAGTTCACTCTGAGGGAAGGGATGTTATTAGTGTTGCACCACATTGTTCAGTTCACTCTGAGGGAAGGGATGTTATTAGTGTTGCACCACATTGTTCAGTTCACTCTGAGGGAAGGGATGTTACCAAGTGTTGCATCGCATGGCTCGGTTCATTCCGAGGGAGGGGATGTTACCAGTGGTGTGCTGCATGGTTCAGTTCACTCTGAGGGAAGGGACGTTATTAGTGGTGCACCACATGGTTCATTTCATGCTGAGGGAAGGTATATTATCAGTGGTGCTGATAATGTACCTTCATACTTTGTCCTTTAGATTGTAAGCTCCTTTGAGCAGGGACTGTCCTTCCTTGTTCAATTGTACAGCGCTGCGTGACCCTGGTAGCGCTTTAGAAATGTTAAGTAGTAGTAGTAGTGGTGCTGCAAGGTTCAGTTCACTCCGAAGGAAGGGATGTTACCAGGTGTGTGCAGCAAGGTTCAGTTCACTCTGAGGGAAAGGTTGTTACCAGTGGTGCTTTGCAAGGTTCAGTTCACTGTGAGGGAAGGGATGTTACCAGTGGTGTGCCACAAGGTTCAGTTCATTCTGAGGGAATGGTTGTTACCAGTGGTGCTTTGCAAGGTTCAGTTCACTGTGAGGGAAGGGATGTTACCAGTGGTATGCCACAAGGTTCAGTTCACTCTGAGGGAAAGGTTGTTACCAGTGGTGCTTTGCAAGGTTCAGTTCACTGTGAGGGAAGGGATGTTACCAGTGGTGTGCCACAAGGTTCAGTTCACTCTGAGGGAAGGGATGTTATTAGTGGTGCGCCGGTGGTGTGCCACAAGGTTCAGTTCTTGGGCCAGTTCTTTTTATATTTTTGTAAGTGATATTGCTGAACAGCTGTCTGCAAAGGTTTGCCTCAGTCATTGCAGATGATACCAAACTCTGTAATAGGATAGACACCCCTGATGGTATGGATAGCATGAGGAGGGATGTAGCAAAGCTGGACTGAAAAGCTAAAAGCCCACCTGATTTTAACTCCTAACCCTTAGTCACTTGTTCAGAACCCTTATTTTATCATCCTCACCTTAACATTCCCTTATCTCTTGTTTGTCCTGTTTGTCTGTCCTAATTAGATTGTAAGCTCTGTCGAGCAGGGACTGTCTCTTCATGTTCAAGTGTACAGCGCTGCGTACGTCTAGTAGCACTATAGAAATGATCAGTAGTAGTAGGAGGAGGTACAGGGTAAGAGTGGCCTGAGAGTAAGCGGAGACTGTGAAGTTTTGTGTTTTCTTTTGTGTCCCGGGGCTGGAGCAAGCGCATGGGTGAGACCCGGGTTACACTAGTATGGAATTATTTGGCTGAACACGGTGTTCAAGTGTGCTAAATAGAAGAGGTGCACAAATGCATGGACCAGGTTTTCCTGAGGCATAGTTTGGGTGGCGCAGGTGCAGAATTTTGATATACACATGTACTTTGTAAAATACAAGTGTGGCCACGTAGAGCACAAGCCCATATTTACACTTGCCTTAGTGAAGCTGTAAATTTGTGGAAGAGCATTTGTGTGCTACTGGGGATATTTCTGGATGCCAATTATTCAGGGTTGTCAAGTCGCAGGAAGAGTGTGAAAGATTGCAGGAGGACCTCGCGAGACTGGGAGATTGGGTGTGCAAGTGGCAGATGAAGTTCAACGTTGACAAGTGCAAAGTGATGCATGTGGGTAAAAGGAACCCGAATTACAGCTATGTCATGCAAGGTTCCGCGTTATGAGTTACTGACCTAGAAAGGGATCTGGGAGTCATCGTTGATAAGACGTTAAAAATGTCTGCCCAGTGTGCTGCGGCGGCTAAGAACGCGCACAGATGTTGAGTATTATTAGAAAAGGGATGGAAAACAAACACAAGGACATTATAATGCCGTTGTATCGCTCCATGGTGCGACCGCACCTAGAATATTGTGTCCAATTCTGGTTGCCGCATCTCAAAAAAGATATAAAGGAATTAGAGAAGGTGCAGAGAAGGGCGATGAAAATGATAAAAGGGATGGAACGACTTCCCTATGTGGAAAGGCTGAGAAGGTTAGGGCTCTTCAACTTGGAGAAAAGGCGGCTGAGGGGTGATATGATAGAAGTCTACAAGATAATGAGCGGAATAGAGTGGACAGATGTGAAGCATTTGTTTACACTTTCAAACAACAACAAAACCAGGGGACACAAGATGAAGCTAGAATATGGTAGATTTAAAACAAATAGGAGAAAGTTTTTCTTTACTCAGCGTGTAGTTAGACTCTGGAACTCGTTTCTGGAAAATGTAGTGATAGCAGCTGGCCTTAGGGAATTTAAAGGGGATTTGGACAGATTCCTGAGGGAAAAGTCCATTGAACATTATTAAGAATTAAGTTTTTTTTTTGGGGGGGGGGGGGGGTGCCGGGTTCTTGAAGCCTGGATTGGCCACTGTCGGAGACAGGATGCTGGGCTTGATGGACCCTTGGTCTTTTCCTGGTATGGCAGTGCTTATGTACTTATGTATAAAGCTGCATAGGAGCCTACGTGGCGTGTATTTGGAATTCTTTATGGTGCCTGGTTATAAAATTATTCCCCATGTGTACAGCAGATCTCCTGGACCTTCCAGGAGGTCTTTGTACTGTCCTACAGCTGACTATGAACTTGTAAAATCAAACATTTCCACGTACCGCAATTACAGGGGAGTTCAGAAGTTCATCCTCTGTTTTGTTCCTTAAACAGTTCACAGTGGCAGCAGAATCTCTGTCTTCACAGCCAGACAAATTTGCTATTTTCTGTAGTCCATGCAAATATAAGAAAACAAAGCAAACAAACAACTTTTCATTTATTCATTAACTGCACTCGAGAAATTAAATACAAAATAAAAGCAATGGGCTGGATTCAGTAAATTATTATTATTATTATTTATTGCATTTGTATCCCACATTTTCCCACCTTTTTGCAGGCTCAATGTGGCTTACAATACATCATGAATTGTGGAAATTTGTAGGAAAGTATACATTTAGTATTGCAAAAGAATCTTGGGTAGCGTGATAATAATAAAACATGATCATATTATAACACATAATAGAGTAGGATAGTTCTGGTTACATGTGGAAGAGTTCACATGTGTTGATCATTGTGGTATGTTTTGTCAAAGAGGTGGGTCTTCAGTAGTTTGCGGAAGTTAGTCAGTTCATAGATCGTATTTAAGTTGTGTGGTAAAGCGTTCCAGAATTGTGTGCTCAAGTAGGAAAAGGTTGATGCATGTATTAGTTTGTATTTCAGACCTTTGCAATTGGGGAAGTGAAGATTAAGGAATGTGCGGGATGATTTTTTAGCATTCCTGGGTGGTAGGTCTATTAGATCTGTCATGTAAGCTGGGGCGTCATCGTGGATTATTTTGTGAACTAGAGTGCATATTTTGAACGTGATGCGTTCTTTGAGTGGGAGCCGATGTAGCTTTTCTCGTAAGGGCTTAGCACTTTCATATTTTGTTTTACCAAATATGAGTCTAGCTACAGTGTTCTGGGCTGTCTGAAGTTTCTTGAGTATTTGCTCTTTGCAGCCAGCGTAGATTGCGTTACAGTAGTCTAGATGACTGAGTACCATTGACTGAACCAGGTTATGAAAGACGGTCCTTGGGAAGTAAGGTCTTACACTTTTTAATTTCCACATTGAGTAGAACATCTTTTTGGTTGTGGTTTTTTTTGTGTGACTCTCAAGTGTTAGGTGTCGGTCAATAGTAACTCCAAGAATTTTTAGGGTTTCCGAAATTGGGAGGTTCAGTTTTGGTGTGTTAATGGTGGTGAATTTGTTCGTGTTGTGTTCCACCCAAAGTTTGGTGCTGGAAAGATCTGCGTTACACTACTATTCTATAAAGGGTGCTTCATGCTGAACATGCTTTTTAGAGCAGATTTCGTGCGTAACTTAAGGCCTCAGCATTTATGCCTGCTGAAACCTGGTGTAAATGCTGGTGCCTAATTTTCGGCAGTTGGGTGTGCAAATCACAGTGTTCTATAACATCACGTCTAACTTCTTGGTATGCCCCCTGAGCCGCCCATACAGCTCCCATGGCCACACCTCTTTTGAATTGCACCTAAGAACGTAGGAATAGCCAAACTGGGTCAGACCAATAGTCCATCTAGCCAGTGGCATACCAAGGTGGGGGCGGTCCGCCCCGGGTGCACGCCGCTGGGGGGTGCCGCGGCGCGTGCCTGTCAGCTGAGTTTGCTAACTTCGCTGCGGCTCCCTCTGCCCCGGAACAGGTTACTTCCTGTTCCGGCCGGGGCAGAGGGAGCTGCAGCGGTTAGCGAACTCAGCTGACAGGCGCGTGCCGAGGCACCCCCCCCAGCGGCGTGCACCGGGGGGGGTGTCATTTCACCAGGGGGGGGCGCATCGGCGATCCGCCCCGGGTGTCATGCAGGCTAGGATCGCCACTGCATCTAGCCCAGTGTCCTGTTTCCAACAGTGGCCAAGACAGGTCACAAGTACATGACAGAAACCCAAATAGTAGCAACATTCCATGCTACAAATCCCAGGGCAAGCAGTACTTTCACCATGTCTATTTCAGTAACACACTATGTACTTTTCCTCCAGGAACTTGTCCAAACTTATTTTAAACCCAGATAAGCTAACTGCAGTTACTACATCCTTTGGCAAAGAGTTCCACAGCTTAACTTTTCGTTGAGTGAAAAAAAAATTGTCCTCCTATTTATTTAAAAAATATAAACAAAGTTTTTGTATTTTTGAAATGAGTAAAAAAAATGGATTCACTTCTACTTGTTCTATACCACTCAGGATTTTGTAGACCTCAATCATATCACCCCTCAGCCATCTCTTTTCCAAGCTGAAGAGCCCTAATCTCTTTAACCTTTCCTCATATGAGAGGAGTTCCAACCCTTTTATCATTTTGGTCGCTGTTCTTTGAAACTTTTCTAATTCTGCTATATCTTTTTTGAGATACAGCGACCAGAACTGAATGCAATACTCAAGGTGAGGTTGCACCATGGAGTGATACAGTGGCATTATAGTATTTTCAGTCTTATTTACTATCCCTTTATTAATAATTCCTAGCATCCTGTTTGCTTTTTTGGATGCTGCCACACACCGGGCAAAAAATGTCAGCGTATTGTCTAGAACAACACTTAGATCTTTTTCTTGGGTGCTGAACTCCAAGGTGTACCCTAGCAACAGGTAACTATGATTCGGATTATTCTTCCCAATGTGCATCACTTTGCATTTGTCTACATTAAATTTCATCTGCCATTTGGATGCCCAGTCTTCCAGTTTCCTAAGGTCTTCCTGCAATTTTTTACATTCTGCATGTGTTTTAACAACCTTGAATAGTTTTCTGTCATCAGCAAATTTAATCAACTCAATCGTCGTTACAATTTCCAGATCATGTATGAATATACTGATCCCTGCGGCACTCCACTATTCACCCTCCTCCATTGAGAAAAATGGCCATTTAACTCTACCCTCTGTTTTCTGTTCAATAACGAATTCCTAATCCACAACAGAACATTGCCTCCTATCTGAGGAACTTTCCAAAAATCTAGATACACTACATCAACAGGCTCACCTTTATTCACGTTAATTCACGTCTTCAAAGAAATGATTGCATTGTTAAAATATAATGAGGAAAAAAGATATCTGTATGAGTTTGTGCTTAGTTTTCCTGGCATCAAGGCTGTTGAAGTGCAAGTTGAGGTGATGCCTTTGCGGGCCTTGGAGAACAGTGACCCCTGCTGGCACTCAAGCAGTATGAAAAGTTTCACTGTCTGTGAAGGCTTCTCTTCGGTCATTGTTCAGCAGAGATACAGGAACTGAATTACCTGAGCAATTATCCTGTGCAGGTGAGAAATCAAAATCTAAAGCTGGGGAGACGGAGAAGAAGCGACCATAGAGAAAAATACTGCTGTGAATGAAACTTTAAAAATCTTACATTTGTGTAGTCAGCTATCTTTTGGGGGTCAGAGATGATGGAATGAGGCATTCTTGCCACCCCACTCTCAGAAATGGCTTTGTGGAACAAACCCTTGGATAAAGGAGACAGAATCTGGAAAAAAAAAGTTGAGGTTACAGAGGGAGCTCAGTATCTAGAAAGTACAGTTCAGGATCCATCAGGATAGAAATTTAGGTTTATAAAGTCACAATCCATGTTTCAAAACGGTCATCAGGTTTTCAGAGGAGCAGAGGGCTAACACTAATAGCTCTCTGTAATATACATGCCAACACTGATACAGTCTATATTCATTTTCAAATATGTCAGCCAAAAAACACCCTCTGAAACTAAATCAAAAATTTCACTACCAAGAGAAAAGGAAGCAGGCAAACTGTACCAAGTCCCAGAACCACACCCTGCTCTCTGGTACAGTCAGCTCCCTTGCTCAGAGATTCAAGCAAGCACGGGACATAACAAGACTCCAGCAAATCTGCTATCAGAAGGGCAGAGAGGACGGTCTCGTTTTCATTTAGTTGATATTTTCTATCACATTCATATCAAATGTCGTCATTGTGTGTGCTGTGTATCTTAATGGGGGGGAGGGGGGAAGACATTTCAAAGTTGAAATTAGGTAGCAGTGTTGTTTGATTGTTGGATTAATCATGTATTGATAATATATGTGACTATGCTGCAGGCCATAACAATAAAACCACTTTTTTGGACTATTGGCAAGATATTGTGGTATTGAGTTCCAAGATTGTACAATACATATAGAAGTACCTAAATGGGATTGGCATGGTGGCAAATTGCCAGCTGTCCTATTTGTGATGACAGTGTTTAATCATGATGTGGCGTAACCTGCATAGAATGCCAGATACAACTCTGGCTGTTTCGTTGAGCAGGCAGAATGGACCAATACAGGACTATCGTTTACTATGTTACATACAGGAAGACTATTGCAACTTGCTTCTCACAGGTCTCCCACTTAGCCATTTATTTATTTATTACACTTGTACCCCACGCTTTCCCACATACAGCAGGTTCAATGCGGCTTACATAGTAAAGAAAAAAGCATTATAGAGTCCTGTAATTACAAACTACAATAACATAATAATAATAATAATAAGGTTTGAAGAATATATGGGTTGGATATGGGAAGGTAAACAATAGATTAGTAAAAGGAGAGGAGACTGGGAGGGGGATGGAATAGGAAGATGGAGAAGAAACGATTGGAGGATGAGTATAGGGGTATTAGGAGACAAGGTTAAAGGTATAATCGGTGTCAGAGGCAGTGTCATTGTCAGAATGGAGTACTATAAGTGGGCTGATAGGATTAAGTAGGTTCGTTAGGGTAAGCTTGCATGACTAATATTCCGCCAGTGTCGATATGCTCATATTAGCCCTCTCCTCAAGTCACTTTACTGGCTTCCTATCCGTTTCCGTATACAGTTCAAACTCCTCTTATTGACCTATAAGTGCATTCACTCTGCAGCTCCTCAGTACCTCTCCACTCTCATCTCTCCCTACATTCCTTCCCGGGAACTCCATTCACTGGGTAAATCTCTGTTATCTGCACTCTTCTCCTCCACTGCTAACTCCAGACTCCATTCCTTTTATCTTGCTGCACCATATGCCTGGAATAGACTTCCTGAGCCGGTACGTCAAGCTCCATCTCTGGCCGTCTTCAAATCTAAGCTAAAAGCCCACCTTTTTGATGCTGCTTTTAACTCCTAACCCTTATTCACTTGTTCAGAACCCTTATTTTATCATCCTCACTTTAATATTCCCTTATCTCTTGTTTGTCCTGTTTGTCTGTCCTAATTAGATTGTAAACTCTGTCAAGCAGGGACTGTCTCTTCATGTTCAAGTGTACAGCGCTGCGTATATCTAGTAGCACTTTAGAAATGATACGTAGTTGTAGTAGGTCAAAAACAAACAGTTTTTCACATGTAGACTGTCAAGAATAAAATCTATCTACTCTCTCTTTCTGTGCACCATAAGTCTTTATGGAATCTGTATCCCATTTGGCCAATAATGAAAGTGAGTTAACCGGCCAGGAATGGCCGCTGACCGGTTAACTTGCTTGTTCACGGCTATCAGGTCATTTTCAGCAGCACGTAACCAATCATCTTCGCTGAAAACAACTGGTTAACTCAGAACTTCAAGCCGGCTATCTCATGGGTTTTCTGGGAACATTCCAGGGGCAGTTAGGTCCTGATATTCAGAGCTAATGGCCAGGTTTAATGCATAGATAGGACCGCATAAATAGCTGTCCTATCTTTATCTGCTAACTCATGGCCGGTTAAGTATGAATTTTAGCTTAATAGCTCATGCGCTAGCCAGCTTTAAAAAAATACATATTCAGTGCCGAAGCCTGGACAGGGCCTGGCACTGAATTTCTGGTTTTAGTGCTGGCGGTGGACAAAAAAATCCTGTCTGCCACCAGCTGAATATTGGGGAGCATGTTTATAGGGTATAAACATTTTTCCAATCAGGGAATTTATATACCAGGATAATTACACTCTGTTTATGTGAGATCATTATAATAGTTTAGGGGGTCTTTTACTAAGCGGTGGTAAATCCAACGTGGGCTTACCACTCACTAATCCGGAACTACCGCCGGGCTATCGCAGCAGCTTGGCTGTAGTTCCCACCCCCTGTGTGCCATTTCTGGCACTACAAAAATATTTTTTACTTTTGTAGTGCCAGTGTTTACCTAGCAGTAATCTGGCAGTACCATGTGCTGCCCAGATACCTCCAGATTAGCGCGGGAGCCCTTACCGCCACCTCAATGAGTAGCAGTAAGTGCTCCCCGCTGAAATGGCCACGAGGCATGGTTCACTCACTGCACGGCCATTTCTTCAGCCTTTTACCCGTTGCGGTAGAAGGTGGCCACAGTGTGAGCCAAAAATACACGCTGATGCCAGAGCAGGCCCCCTTTTACCGCAGCTTAGTAAAAGGGGTCATTAATGGCAGCATCCCTGTGCTGGTTCTCATTTTTTACATGTATTGTTATATATATATATATATATACAGTGGTGGAAATAAGTATTTGATCCCTTGCTGATTTTGTAAGTTTGCCCACTGACAAAGACATGAGCAGCCCATAATTGAAGGGTAGGTTATTGGTAACAGTGAGAGATAGCACATCACAAATTAAATCCGGAAAATCACATTGTGGAAAGTATATGAATTTATTTGCATTCTGCAGAGGGAAATAAGTATTTAATCCCTCTGGCAAACAAGACCTAATACTTGGTGGCAAAACCCTTGTTGGCAAGCACAGCGGTCAGACGTCTTCTGTAGTTGATGATGAGGTTTGCACACATGTCAGGAGGAATTTTGGTCCACTCCTCTTTGCAGATCATCTCTAAATCATTAAGAGTTCTGGGCTGTCGCTTGGCAACTCGCAGCTTCAGCTCCCTCCATAAGTTTTCAATGGGATTAAGGTCTGGTGACTGGCTAGGCCACTCCATGACCCTAATGTGCTTCTTCCTGAGCCACTCCTTTGTTGCCTTGGCTGTATGTTTTGGGTCATTGTCGTGCTGGAAGACCCAGCCACGACCCATTTTAAGGCCCTGGCGGAGGGAAGGAGGTTGTCACTCAGAATTGTACGGTACATGGCCCCATCCATTCTCCCATTGATGCGGTGAAGTAGTCCTGTGCCCTTAGCAGAGAAACACCCCCAAAACATAACATTTCCACCTCCATGCTTGACAGTGGGGACGGTGTTCTTTGGGTCATAGGCAGCATTTCTCTTCCTCCAAACACGGCGAGTTGAGTTCATGCCAAAGAGCTCAATTTTTGTCTCATCTGACCACAGCACCTTCTCCCAATCACTCTCGGCATCATCCAGGTGTTCACTGGCAAACTTCAGACGGGCCGTCACATGTGCCTTCCGGAGCAGGGGGACCTTGCGGGCACTGCAGGATTGCAATCCGTTATGTCGTAATGTGTTACCAATGGTTTTCGTGGTGACAGTGGTCCCAGCTGCCTTGAGATCATTGACAAGTTCCCCCCTTGTAGTTGTAGGCTGATTTCTAACCTTCCTCATGATCAAGGATACCCCACGAGGTGAGATTTTGCGTGGAGCCCCAGATCTTTGTCGATTGACAGTCATTTTGTACTTCTTCCATTTTCTTACTATGGCACCAACAGTTGTCTCCTTCTCGCCCAGCGTCTTACTGATGGTTTTGTAGCCCATTCCAGCCTTGTGCAGGTGTATGATCTTGTCCCTGACATCCTTAGACAGCTCCTTGCTCTTGGCCATTTTGTAGAGGTTAGAGTCTGACTGATTCACTGAGTCTGTGGACAGGTGTCTTTCATACAGGTGACCATTGCCGACAGCTGTCTGTCATGCAGGTAACGAGTTGATTTGGAGCATCTACCTGGTCTGTAGGGGCCAGATCTCTTACTGGTTGGTGGGGGATCAAATACTTATTTCCCTCTGCAGAATGCAAATAAATTCATATACTTTCCACAATGTGATTTTCCGGATTTAATTTGTGATGTGCTATCTCTCACTGTTACCAATAACCTACCCTTCAATTATGGGCTGCTCATGTCTTTGTCAGTGGGCAAACTTACAAAATCAGCAAGGGATCAAATACTTATTTCCACCACTGTATATATATATATATATATATATATATATATATATATATATATATACTAGTAAAAAAGGCCCATTTCTGACACAAATGAAACGGGCGCTAGCAGGGTTTTCCTCGGAGTGTGTATGTTTGAGAGAGAGTGTGTGTGAGAGTGACTGTGTGAGAGACAGAGAGTGAATGTGCGAGTGTGTGTGTGTGACAGAGAGAGAGTGAGAAAGGGTGCGAGTGTGTCTCTGAGAGAGAGAGTGTGTGTGTGTGTGAGATTGAGAGTGTGTGCCAGGGGCCCCCCTCCCTCCCAGTTCCAGTGTCCCCCTCCCTCCATGTTCCAGGGTCGTCCCCCCTCCGTCCCTCCCTCTGAGTTCCAGGGTCGTCGTCCCCCTCCCTACGAGTTTCAGGGTCCCCCCTCCCTCCCAGTTCCAGGGTCCCCCCTCCCTTCTCCCTCCCAGTTCCAGGGGCCCCCCTCCCTCCCAGTTCCAGGGTCGTCGTCCTTCCCTTCCTCCCTCCCTTCCGGTTCCAGGCCCCCTCCCTCCAATTTTTAAAAGTCATCTTCACTTACCAAGTCAGGGTTACGGCGGTGGCCAGCAGCGGTAAAACGTGGGCAGGCTCGGCCCTTCTCTCTCTTTCTCAGCTGTGGTCCCGCCCTTGCGGAAACAGGAAATGAGGGCGGGACCACAGCTGAGAAAGAGAGAGAAGGCCCGAGCCTGCACGCGTTTTACCGCTGCTGGCCGCCGCCGTAACCCTGACTTGGTAAGTGAAGATGACTTTTAAAAATCAGAGGGAAGGGGCCTGGAACTGGAAGGGAGGTAGGGAGGAAGGGAGGGACAACAACCCTGGAACTGGGAGGAAGGGGGGGGCCCCTGGAACTGGGAGGGAGGGAGGAAGGGAGGAACGACGACACCCTCATGCGTGTTGCAGTGACGGACTGGGCAGGCGTGTTGGGCGATTTTTTCACACCATTGATTGGTTCCTCGTTCTTGTGACGACGTGAGGGCATGACAGTGAGAGCCAATGAAACGCTGAATGACAGACTTACGAACCCTACACTGCCACAGTGCCACGAAGTCAGCTTCAGAACATTGGAGGTGCTTTTTATTATAGTAGATGTTTATGTGATGTAGATTTAAGATTATATTTTTCTTTCATCTTTTAGTTATTTTGGATGACTTGTTTCAGGGAGGTGGTATATAATATTTTATAAATAAAATTCTAGACCTATAAGTGGATGCAGGTGCTTTATCAGTGTTTGCCCCCGGATTCTATATAGCACTCCAAAAGATCTGCGTCAATTCTATAACAATGTGTGCAATTTAACCACCTTTTGAGCGCTGATAACAGCACTTAACAAGTAATAATGAGCACTAATTGGCACAGATTATAATTTAGGCATACAACTCGCTAAGTGTATTCTATAATGATGTGCACCAAACTTCTAATGCGCGCAGGCAAAATGGGGCATGGTTATGGGTGGTGTAGGAGTATTTGCTGTGATCTCACCCACCCGGTGTGCACATGAGAGCACCTTTACAGCCAACATGGACGCTGCAACCTTTCACCTATATGTCTGACTACCAACTGTGCAGAAGTCAGCATTTCAGCTTGTAATAGATTTACTGAAGCCTGCACCACCTCCAAGGTCACTCTGTATCGGGGGAGAATGCATGTCCCTGAGAGAGAGAGAGCTTACGAGATAAGACGGACAATGGAAGCTTCATACAGATGCTGGGAGTACATGGTGGGATTATTTCTGATTGGCTCCCAGAAAACTGATGGGTCGGAGAAGCGGGAACAGAAGGAGAAGAAAGTTAGTTGGCGGGAAGAACGGAAGGGGGAAGAACAGAAGAAAAGAAGAGGAGAGGACTTGCATTTCTGCAAGCACCTGATTTACCTGAGAGACTTACTGATAATACCTGGCAAAGCTTTTCCCCAGGTTACAGCTGTCTACAGGATCTATACTGAGTCTGTATCATCTGTTGCTGAGCAAGACAAGTGCATCACCTAAGCTCGTGGGACCTTGCTGAGACATTCAGCTGAGGTATCGGAAGGAACCTGATCTGGTGACCGGAACGGTGAGATCATAGCTTACTTCCTTCAAGCTGGGTTAGATAATTGGTCTGTGCTCGGACCCATCAGATGCGTGACGTCAGGATTTATGATCTCTACTCGCTGTTAGCCTAGTATAAGATTTGTGTGGTAATCATTAGGATCTCGGTATTGTGTTTATCTGTCATTACAGATTAGCCAATAGGATAATCATAGTTATTCTCTATATTTTTGGTATCATTGTGCATGCAATCAGGAATTGCTGATGCTATAAGCTGATAAGGATTTTTCTATATTTTTGTATATAACACTGTATAAATAAACTAATATATTCCATTGGTCTGTCCGTTATTTTCCATGTAGCGAATGTCGGGCGGAGGCCACACCCCCTAGACATAAGCGAGTACGTATGTAGGAATTGGCCTCTTACAAAATCTATATAACCACCTACAAATTGGGGGCTCGTCCGGGACGGTTGGTGCAGGAATAGCAGAAGTTAAGCCTTTTTCTGGGTCTTTTCAGAAAGCTGGTTTAACCTTCTGTTTCTCTTTGCACGAACTGCAGTTCCACCCTAGCTGACGGCAGACCTTTGTTTATACAGCTGTGTTTTATTGCTGTAATTGGTTGACAGATTTATTACTCTGAGCTCCAAAAGAGAAATAACGGTTTCTCTAACTCTCTGTCAGGAAGGAAAACAGGGTGTGTTTAGTCTTTAACATGGCGACCGGCACGGTTGGCACATTGCCTGAAATGCTCCTAAGTGAACAGGAGAAGGGCGTGCTGAAAATATTACTGCCACTCTCTCATAGTAAGACGAAACCAGCACCTCCTACAGTAGAGTCTGTACGTGCTTTATTTAGTAGCAGTTCACCGAATAGCTCAGAAGTATATGCTACGGTTTTAAATACAATTATAAAAGAGAAACAGCATTTGTCACAATGGATGCTTTGTGAACTGGGCGTGTCTCTTTTGGCAGTTAAAGACTCTTTGATGAATGAGATAAGAGAGGTATCTGTACCTCTAACAGATCGCATAGCGGATTTGCAGTTAGATTTGTCCCAGACTAGGGAAACTGTCCAGGAGCGAGACAGCGAGTTAGCTGCATTACGAGTTGATTTAGAGACTGCCAAATCTGCTTTAGCAGGGACCAATGTAAGCCCCGCCCCACCTCACTCCTCTGAAGAGATGTGTACGGAGTGCCAGACACTGTATGATAAGTGTAAAACTTTGCAGTGTGACCTATCTGATTGTGAAGCACGTAATTACACATTAAAGCAAGAAATTGCCCAGTACCTCGTGTCTTTTGATTCGTTGCAAGAGAAATTTTCTCGTTTGACTGGTGCTTTACACAACCAGACTAGGGAAACAGATAAGTTGCAGACATTATATCGGGAGCTAAAACAGGTCTCAGAAGGTGTTCAGAGTGAGTTGCGCAGGGAGCTAGTGACCACTCAAGAAGAATCTGTGTCTGTGTTTCAAGATTGGCACGCGGCCAAGCTAGAGTTGGCGGAGTTAAAAGAGAAGCAGGAGACAGTCTCACTGCAATTACAATATACAGTGAAGGACAGAGATTCATTGTCTAAAGCATTAGATGAGTGCACTGTAAAGATTTCCACAATGCAGCAAGAGCTTACGCACATGGCGCAGGAAGAAGTACCGTATACCTTAGAGTTCCCCGACAGTTTTGCTGCGGGTCACCCAAGCCCAGCTCCCGAAATGAACCGTTACGTGAGCCGGGAGGGACCCGAGTTAAACACACCCATTGGGGGCATGGCTTCGGCTCTTTCCCGCCCCTCTGTACAATCCAGCCCCATAGTGGCTGGTGACCGAAGCAGCAGACCCGAGACAGTGACACACCCATTGGGGGCACGGGATCAGGGACGGCCTGCTGAAATCATCAGCTCACTTGGTCAGGTGCCTAGCTCAGGGTTTCAGCCTTCGGCAGATCCACCCAGTTTTAGCAATACACCTGCCCCGAGGTTCTCTACACCTGGTAGTGATCAGCGGCATGTCAGGCCGGAACCCAAGAAAGGAATGTCTATGGAGAGGCAAGCATATATTATAAAGATGCTACGCACCGTAATAGCGCCTTTTAAAGAGTCTGCCTCGGTATCCATAGAAACCCATCTTAAGGCAGTGCATGAACTCCTGCAGACCATGCACGTCTCTTCTGAGGATGACATCAGAGCCCTCCTCAAATGGACCTTTAGCACCGAGTGCCATGAAGTTCTAGATTTGATCATGTCCGATAACCCCGATTTACGGTCAGTGGAGCAAGCCTTAGCGAAGCGCTACGGTCTCTTTGCCAACTCTCTTGAAGCTAAGCGTGCAGCGTATACTATTAGTTGTAATCCGGAGGAGAGTCCGCGGGAGTGGGCCCATCGCTTGAAGCATGCATTTTACCAAGGGGGGGTGCCGCCTGATTCTAAAGATCTTGAATTTGGTGATTTCAGGGAACTTTTTATACAGGGTCTGCCTGATCCGATAAAGATTCCCTTGGCAGGAAAAAACACAGAACCCTATTCCAGCCTTCTAAAGCAGGCTGAAGGAATTTTTGAAATCTGCCGCGCCAAGCCAATCGCAGAGACTCCGAAACCGGCATCCAAGAGTCGCAACAGGGTGATACCACCCGCTGTTTGTGCGGTCACTTCCACGCTTTCTCTGGAAAACAAAGCGCCGAGACCAACTACGCCGCCGGGCTCTCAGGCCCTGCCGCGGGATGCAGCGCCTCCTATTGCACAGGAGGGACAGCAACAACCTAAAAAGAAGCGGTTTAATCAGAAGAAGTGGAATGCAGAGAAGATCCGTGCTATGCAAGCTCAGCTGGACCAATTGATGGCAAGATGTTCAATCGCGGAGTCTAGCAGTGTACTTAAGACACCTTCATCTCATAAAAAGGTCAAATTCCAGAAGCAGAAGGACCAGTCTTCTAGACCGCCGACCCCTCCGGGGCTGAGTGTTAAATCTGTTGAGGTGGAACAGCCATCCTCTTCGGAGGAAGAACAAGCATGACTAGACGTGGCCACAAAACCTGTTACCGCAAGCGTCCCCACTGTCCACGTGGATGCGTTGTCGCCCATCAGTGAGGAGTCCCCCGTGAACCATTCTGCGTCGCAGCCCTCGAACCCGGAAGGGCCTCTTTCAAAAGACTCATCCCAGGAAGTCAGGTATTTTCTAGGTAAGCTTATATCTAAAGGTTACAGATATACCGTGGAGTTGTTAATTCAACAAGTACTTTCCTGTGAAGGTCTCCTGGATACAGCATCAGAGGTGACTTTGGTCACCCAGGGCCTGTTTCAGAAACTCGAGGCATCTCTAGGGGGGGGTCAGGATGTGCTGCGTGTCACACCGTGCGACTTGTCACTGGTGGCCTATGGCAATCAAAGTATTGGAACTGTGGGACAGGTTTGGCTATCTTTACAGCTTGGACAGATGACCGTCAGGCACCCTGCCATCATCACTACCAGTGAGGGTGAAGAATTTCTGATTGGAAATGACCTTTTGAAGAGATTTCGGCCTGTTTTGGATTATGACGAGGAAACGATCTGGTCTAAAGTCACTCGACCCCTTAAATATGTGCGAGGGAGATACTGGCGTACAGTCGGTGATGCCAACTCTGTGGAGCTACAGGACACTCCCCTGCGGACTGATCTCCGGTGTTCCGCGGATCCGCCCATGCGGGAGCCTCCGTTGACAGAGGCACCAAAAGGGGGTCAGAAGCATGAAGAGCTGGTGCAACAAGCGGACCATCTAGAGATTGTTTCACAGGACTCAGCATCACTTGAAATCTCATCTCCTATCTCTGGTCCTGATTTTGCTCATCCTTGCAAGGTGACTGTCATCACCCAGAAAGGTGATGAATTCACCATACCAGTTCAGGTGGCTAACACCCAATTGCTTCAAGCTACTTTACTGTTCACTAGTGATCTCTCCTACATCAGTGACTCGTTGTACAGCCAAATTCGTAAGTCTGTACAACTTCCCTTCAGCAGATGTTCCTCTACTTCGGTACAGGTACCGGGACAAGGCTCCAAGCCGCTTGACGGAATATGTGGCCTTCCCTTGACTGTGGGAAAGAAGACATTCACTCACCACTTCTCTATTGTCCGGGGCTTGAGGGAACCCTTATGTTTGGGGTCAGATTGCCTTGCACGACTGGGAGTTTATGTGGACCTGGTGAATCTAGTCCTGTGGAGTAGAATGCAGAACAACCCAGTGGAACTTGAACCTACGGCTGTTTGTTTGAAGTCTGGACAGACCATTCCCCAGGTCTGTGAGGTAGTCTGTGACAAGGATGTAACCATTCCAGGTAGGGTACGGGATTTTTCCCTCAAGCTTCGCCTCGCTCAAGGACAACGTCTGCTGGATGATGTAGTGTTCTTTAACCCACATGCCCACTTTCGAGACCTTGGATTGGCAATTGGTGTTCTGCCATGTTTGGAGGTCACCGGTACCACCTTATACCTGTTGGTCACCAATCCACAGTCTGCTGAAGTTGAGCTATCTGCTGGAGATTCTTTTGGCTTTCTGGTTGGCCAGTCTTTCCATGATGTCGAGGTAAGTTTGCCTATCCTTGGCAGGCTGCCTTCTTCTTGGGACACCTGCCAGGGGGGGGAGACGACTGACAGTTGGTTTACCTCTCCCAGGGGCCTCATATCTCTCGAGTTTGTTTGGCCCTATGATGCGACGTGTGCTCAGGTACAGGTGGAAGATGACTTCTTGTTTCTGTCCAGGGAAATGTCTGTACCTCAGAAGCCTCGAAGGGTGAATTCTGTGGAAACCTCAACCTTGCAGGAGGACATTGAAGAACAGGTGGAAATTTCATCCAACCAACCTTTCTCAGAGTTTGATGCTATGGTGAAAGAGCAAGTGGAACAGGCTGATGCTTGTACTACTCACACAGAGAAGAGGAAGTTGACTCAGTTGTTGTACAATTACAAGGACCTTTTTGCTGTAGATTCGTATGACTGTGGACTTACGAACCTACATGTCACCAGAGTGCCTACGGAACCTGGTAGCAAGCCTGTCTTTGTGCGTCAGTATAAGATTCCATTGGCTTCCTATGAGTCTGTACAAGAGATTCTCAACACTTTGGAGACCAGGGGTATCATCAGACAATGCAACAGCACGTACAACTCCCCTCTGTGGCCCATCTTGAAAAAGAATAACAGCTGGAGAATCGCTCTGGATTACCGTCAGTTGAATAAGCGAGTACCCTTGTCCCGGTGGCCTATGGCTCCACTGGATCAGAACCTTGCAACCATCAGGGGGGCTAAGTATTTCACCAGCCTGGATTTGGCATCAGGGTTTTGGACAGTACCAGTCCATCCCCACGATCAGCATAAACTGGCTTTTACGTTTGGGAAGAAGCAGTATACGTGGAACAGGACACCCTTTGGGTTTCTCAATTCACCTGCTGAATTCAACATTTTCCTACACAAAGCCCTACCAGATGCTGAAGCTCGAGGAACAGTGGTCTATGTGGATGACATTCTGATCAAGAGTCCTACCTTTCAGGAACACCTGGAGGAGATGGAGCATGTCTTCACGCATTTGGCAGATGCTGGAGCTAAACTGACTCTTGCCAAAGGACAATGGTGCAGGAAATCACTGAATTACTTAGGGTATGAAATTTCTGCTGAGGGTCTGCGACCCCAGAAGAAGCGAGTGCAGTCTTTACAACAGTTGAAACAGCCCACCAATATCACTGAACTTCGTTCCTTTCTAGGAATTTGCAACTACTCCAGACAGTTCATAGATGAGTATGCGGAGATCACCCGACCGTTGGTCAAGTTGTTGAAGAAAGATACACCTTGGGTCTGGGGGCCAGAACAGAAATCTGCTATGCAGGAGCTGAAAGACAAGCTTAGCTGCTTCCCATGCCTCGCATACCCCGAGGGAGGTCGTGAGTTCTACGTGGACTTGGGATATTCCCAACACTCTATGAGTGCTGTCCTATATCAGAAGTATGACACGGATAAGAGGGTAGTGGCGTATGCCAGTAAAGGACTAACGGATGTGGAGAGGAAGTATTCCGACTGTGAGAAAACACTCCTGTCTACCGTTTGGGCTTTGCAACACTTCAGAAGTTACATCCAAGGTGAGAAGCTAATTGTGGAGACTTGCCACCAGCCCATCAGTTTCTTGGGTAGTGACCGAATTAAGACCGGTCGAGTGTCAAACAGCAAAATAGTCTCCTGGACATTGGCTCTTCAAGGCTGGCCTCTGGAGGTAAGGTATGCTCAGAAACATCGTAACGCAGTAGCCCAAGGTATGGCTGACCTACATGATTGTGCAGAACAGGATTCCATTGCAGGTATTCCCGAAGCAGATGTTCCCCCGCTAGAGAAAGAACCTCATCGACACCATCTGTATGATGAACAGACTTGTGCTACCATGCCTAAGGTCTATGTAGATGGTTGTGCTTACCGTCGTGATACAGTCAAGGAATTGGTTGCAGGAGTAGGAGTGGTATGGGATCCAACCAATCTTGAAGAGACCCTGAAACACAGCTTGGGCTCGCGAACTAATCAGTACGCTGAGATTGTGGCAGCTCTGGTGGCGGTACAGTCTGCAATTCAGAAAGGAGTCCGACAGTTGGTCATATGTACGGATTCGGACTATGTGAGACAGAATTTTGTGTCCCATTTGCCCATCTGGAAGCAGAAAAATATGTTAAATTCCAAAGGAAAACCAGTACATCATGGAAACTTGATCCGGATTTTAGATCAACTGGTAAAGGACCATGACATGACCATCTATTGGAAGAAGGTCAAGGGTCATGCAAAAGTTGACAGTCCCGACAAGCTGGGAAACGACTTGGCCGATCACCTGGCCAAGGAGGGTGCGCTTACAGGAGAATTATGGCGACCCCCAGATGTGGAGACTGCGGCTGTCCATGCGGTCACCCGACGACAGGCGAAGCAGTCCAACGACACGCCGGTGGTCCAGTGGTGCAGGGAAGTCCCATCCTTTGATCTTGTCATGGCACAGAAATCCGACCCGGTGATCGGTAGATTTTATGAGTACATATGGAATCTGCAAGACTGTTCCCTGACGGAAGAACACAAGCAAGATGAGGAAATGAGGATACTCTACGCCTCCCGAGAGAAGTTCAAACTTCACAAGGACCTGCTTATTCGGACGAGTAAGCATGGCATTGAGCAATGGGTGGTGCCTAAAGAATATCGAGGCATTATGTTGCAGCATGCCCATGACGAACCATGTGCTGGACATCGAGGGGAGAATATCACCTATGAGACCCTAAAGCAAGTAGCTTCCTGGCCTCACATGCGACAGGATGTACAGTTGTACACGCGAGGGTGTTTGACCTGTTGTCGTTTCCAGCCATCTTCACCATCTCACCGAGCACCACTTAGGAAGAAGGGTATCGCCATGCCCTGGTCGGATATCCAGATTGATTGGGTTGGTCCTGTAGTTCGATCCACTCGTGGTAACAAGTACTTGCTCACAGTCACCTGCTTGTTCACCAAGTGGTTGGAGTGTCTGCCTGCACCCAACTGCACGGCAGAAACCACGGCTACCTTACTACTGAATCATGTGTTCAGCCGGTGGGGTTTGCCTATGCGAGTGGATTCAGACCAAGGTTCTCAGTTCACGGCAGAGGTGATTCAACATATGTGGAAGATGCTTGGAGTAAAGAGTAAGTTGCACATAGCTTACCGACCTCAATCTTCGGGACAGGTGGAAAGAGCTAATCGCACCATCGTGACCATTCTGAAGAAGTATGTGTCATCCTCAGGTAAGAATTGGGACCTTGTCTTACCATTGGTCCTTATGGCGATTCGTTCCACACCCCACCGTTCCACCGGAGTGTCTCCTTTTGAGATGATGACAGGTAGGGAAATGACATTACCAATGCATTTGTTGTACAGGACTAATGATGTGAACTTGTCCAGTGCTACCTCCACTCATGAATATGTCACCCATTTGCGTAAGCATTTGCAAAGTGCCTTTGCCTTTGCTCAGAAAAATTTGGAAAGTAGCGCTAGAGGTAGAAAAGCCTATTATGATCAAGGGACTACCTCTAAAGAATACCAAATTGGCGACAAGGTATTCTACTTCAATTTTGCCAGAAACAAGGTTAAAGAAAGGAAGTTTCTGCCTAGTTGGCGTGGTCCATTCCCAATAGTGGAAAAAGCTTCACCTGTGGCTTACCAAATTTGCCTCAAGAAAAATACTAAGGGTGAAGACACCCTTAAATGGGTCCACATCAATCAGTTGAGACCACGTCATCCCAGTCATTTGATTCCAGACGTATGTGTTGATGACACGAACTGTACTAACACCCCAACAGCATAGTCTGTTTTCTTTGTACCTTGCAGATGCAGAAAAGAACCCTGATGATCGTGTTCTTGATCTCCGTGCTGCTGGGATCGTGGTCCAAGATGATCGAACCTGGTCCCATGTCTGGAGTTGTTCTGCAAGATAACCCTGGCTTCCTGATTACCCAGTCCCAGATTGTTCCCCAGAAAGTAGTTGTGTCCCTTGACCCTATGCATGTACTACTGAAACATTTCAATATGAGTAACTTATCTCTGTCTGCTGTTACCCATTCCTGGTTTCTCAATTATATGCAAAATGCCCGTGCACAAGTGAAGAACATTTTGCATCAACTGGACAAAGTCATGGTACAACCTATGCAACCTTATAATTCCAGGTCCAGATCTAAGCGTTTTCTTGGTCTGGCCGGTGGTTTGATTTTTTCGGCCATCGGTTCACTTTTTGGTATTTCCATGTCTGTTGCCAACGTAGTTTCTGTCCAAAAGCTACAGGCCAATATACAAGCCATCCAAGCAGACTTGAAAGCCATCGAGACCAAATTGGTAGTCCAACAGAGCCAACTTGTGGCCCAGGGTAAAACTATTGCTGATACGGTCACTCTTGTGAATTTACATACACATAAAATTAGTGCTAACACAGCTGATTTGTTGACAATTAAAGGTACCATGAATGAAGACCGTGTGTTTATACAACCTGTTAAGGATCTTATCCAGGATTTATTTAGGGAAGTAGATACTAGTGTTAGTAAGCTAATGCAGGGACAGATACCAACGTACCTGATACCATCTGATGTTGTTAAAGATGCCTTTGCCAAAGTTACCCGTTTGTCTATTGAACCTTTTCAAATTCAAATCGCATTTCATTTAGGTACTGCCCTTCCCCTTTATTTGGATATGGAGCGTATGGAAATTGCCTTCATCCTTAATTTGCCATTTATTATGCCTGAGAATGTATACCAGCTTAAACAAGTTGTAAATGTAGGTACGTGGCATGAGAATTTGTACCTTAATGTTGATACACCTAAGTATGTTGCTTACCAACAGGATGCTCCGCAACATTATTTGGTCCCTAACTTAGACCTTTGCCACAAAACTAAAGATGTTAATTGGCTATGCCCTGGTAAACCTTTCCTGAAAGACACAACAGAAGCTCTTTGTGGCTTGTCCACAGAGAATGTCCAAGAGAAGTGTAAGGTTACCATGTCAAAATATGACGATTTTTCTGATACCACTGTAGCTGTACTGGATACGGTATGGTTAGTTAGCACACCTAGTACGGAACTTACGGTCACCTTTCAGAAGCATGATGTAATCAACCGTTACACTCTTCCTTGCAATGTTTGTGTGATCGCTGTACCCAAGTATGCTGTTGCCCATGTAGGAGGAGTTTCCCTGTTTTATCTTGACACAGACCCGGTTGTTTCTGAGTTGGAAGTGCTTGATGTATTTCGTGGACATCCTATTGACTTTGCTATGGACCTTATACCATTTTTACAGTCCAAAGACTCTCACACTGTTGAATTATCTGTTGACCATGAGACTCTCGAGGTTGCAGATTACAAACGTCGTTCATCTGATGTCACCCAGTTCCACATGTCCACTCACGTTGTCATCCCACTTTTGACCATCTCGTGGTTCATCATGTTCCTGTGTGCTGTAGTGTTTTGGAGAGACCTTCGTCATTTACGCTATCGCGTAAACACTTTGTCACCTACGGCGATGAGATTGCAAGACTTTATGTAGTTACATCTGACCAGCGTTTTGCCAACAATTTATTCCGTTTTCACTTTTCTGTACTAATATGCTTTGCTTTGCATGATGTGATTATGGTTCATGATTTGTTTGATTAATTTTCATGTGTTAAGACTTTTAACTAACTGCACATGCGGGTTCTATTATTCAGTATTTTGCTGTATTAGCATTTTTGATTTCCTTGTGAACATTATTTTGCTTAATAGAACTGTTGGAAGTGTGTTAGTTTGCATTAGTTGAGATTTACTTTGAAACTTTTTGTAGTTGACCATGAAGTTGTACCTGAATCCTGACTGAACTGTCTGGCTTATTTTTGTAGTTAGGTTGGAGACGGCCTTTACTCCTTTGTAGTAATTTCCATCTCCAAGGGGGGGAATCTGTAGGAGTATTTGCTGTGATCTCACCCACCCGGTGTGCACATGAGAGCACCTTTACAGCCAACATGGACGCTGCAACCTTTCACCTATATGTCTGACTACCAACTGTGCAGAAGTCAGCATTTCAGCTTGTAATAGATTTACTGAAGCCTGCACCACCTCCAAGGTCACTCTGTATCGGGGGAGAATGCATGTCCCTGAGAGAGAGAGAGCTTACGAGATAAGACGGACAATGGAAGCTTCATACAGATGCTGGGAGTACATGGTGGGATTATTTCTGATTGGCTCCCAGAAAACTGATGGGTCGGAGAAGCGGGAACAGAAGGAGAAGAAAGTTAGTTGGCGGGAAGAACGGAAGGGGGAAGAACAGAAGAAAAGAAGAGGAGAGGACTTGCATTTCTGCAAGCACCTGATTTACCTGAGAGACTTACTGATAATACCTGGCAAAGCTTTTCCCCAGGTTACAGCTGTCTATAGGATCTATACTGAGTCTGTATCATCTGTTGCTGAGCAAGACAAGTGCATCACCTAAGCTCGTGGGACCTTGCTGAGACATTCAGCTGAGGTATCGGAAGGAACCTGATCTGGTGACCGGAACGGTGAGATCATAGCTTACTTCCTTCAAGCTGGGTTAGATAATTGGTCTGTGCTCGGACCCATCAGATGCGTGACGTCAGGATTTATGATCTCTACTCGCTGTTAGCCTAGTATAAGATTTGTGTGGTAATCATTAGGATCTCGGTATTGTGTTTATCTGTCATTACAGATTAGCCAATAGGATAATCATAGTTATTCTCTATATTTTTGGTATCATTGTGCATGCAATCAGGAATTGCTGATGCTATAAGCTGATAAGGATTTTTCTATATTTTTGTATATAACACTGTATAAATAAACTAATATATTCCATTGGTCTGTCCGTTATTTTCCATGTAGCGAATGTCGGGCGGAGGCCACACCCCCTAGACATAAGCGAGTACGTATGTAGGAATTGGCCTCTTACAAAATCTATATAACCACCTACAGTGGGGAAATGGGCGTTTTCTGGGCATTCTGAAATTTTCACGCCTAGTTATAGAATATGGCCCAGTGCGCCTAAATCTACACTCTGGGATTTACGCCACGCTTTCTTGGGTGTAAATGGATGCGCGTAGATTTAGGCACTGAAATATCAACTAAGAGTATTCTATAATCGACACCTAGACTTAGGTGCCGATTATAGAATACACTTAGTCATCACTGTTATAGTTATACTTTCTGGTATTTTACTGAAAACCAGAAGAGAGATAAGATGGGGATTTATAAATTCTTAAATTCCGAGAACCATGTAGCTATCTTGACCTTGACTGCTGAAAGCCTAAACATGAGAGGCTATGGAGTCCTAATTAACATCTACAGGCACTGCGTTCTTCCAACGTTAGACTGCCTTAGACTGAATTGTGGAGGCCAATTATTCCTGAATCATTTCTGTGAGCTGAAAGGCACGGGCCAGTTTTCAAAAAGATTTATGCGGTCACTGAAAGCTGGTGACAGCATAAATCCCCTATCTATGTATTTTCAAAAAGTTATAAAGATAATATGGGCTGAATATGTGCCTGACCTTTCTATACTATTCATATAATTTAAGGGCAGAGGGATGGTGGAGCCAGGGGCAGAGACAGAATGGGACTAAAAATTACCCAGAGAGCAGCCTTATTCAGCTCAAATAGGTTGAATAAAGCCCTCCTTGATTCAGCTGCTATACAGAAAGCCAATGCAGTTTACTATATGGATAATAACACCATCTGGTGGTCACTGTGACTAGCATTTAAAAAGAAACTATATGCTGATGGCCAGCTTTGAAAATTGACCCCACAGTGTTCTGTATCATTTTGACTGGGAGCCCCAGACTGCCTGTGTTACCCTGGCATTTAATTTTCTTGTATAATAAATGCTATTTTTCTTCAACAAATCTTTCCTGCCTCATTTTGAAAGTGCCATTTCTTTGGTTCCCTTCCCTCACACATCCTTGCAAATATGTAAATAAATACAAAATTCTTAAAACCTCACAAATTACATTTACAAAAAATTTCACATAGAAAAACAGATCCCCTGTTGTGCAACTGATCAAAATTCCCTGAATAACGAGCAGGGACTGTCTCTTTGTGTCATGTGTTCAGCGCTGCATGCGTCTGGTAACGCTATACAAATGCTAATAATAATAATGTACATTTCACACTGCTGTTAATGCGTTTCCATTTTGCTGACCTTTCACTGAAGCAAATCAATGTAACCCTTGTTCCACTCTTCTCTCGGACACATGTACACAGCTAGAAGCCCTCCAACAAGGAGGAAGATTTCTTCACGATTGTATCCTACTTAAGGCTACAGCCTCCCCTGTACATTCTGCACAAACCACACAGAGGGGCATAATCGAATGGGGCACCCAAGTTTTCATGAGGGCGTCCTCGCAGGACAGCCCGTGAAGGGGCGGGGAAACCCGTATTTTCGAAACAAGATGGGCGTCCATCTTTCATTTCGATAATACGGTCATAGACGCCCAAATCTCAACATTTAGGTTGACCTTAGAGATGGTCGTCTTTAGAGATGGTCGTCCCCGGTTTTCAGTGATATGGTATGTGAAGAAATTAAATAATCCAACTAACTTTATGAACAAATCAGTACGTAGCACAATCGATGTCAAAAACCTACAAGAGATTTCTCCAATATTAGCTGTAGATATCCTTTATTATTTAATGAGCTTATACTTTGGTCACTACACGCTCCTCGTGAAGTTGACAACAGATCTCATACTTAATATATCTAAATCATGATACTGATGTTCAAGTGTACAGTGCTGCGTATGTCTAGTAGCGCTATAGAAATGATATGTTGTAGTAGTAGCAAGATGGGTTGCAAAGAACCCATTATTAGCCCTTCAGTTGTCAGTATCTACTCTTGTTTTATTTTGTGCCATTTAAACATTTTGTAACATTCGTGGAGGTTATGAAGAGCCACAGGCTGAGTAATGTTGATTTATGAAGTTTTATATATCAGTTCATTACAAATTTTTGTAATACTTACCAGGGCAGAAACACTTATTCCACCTGCTGATTCTCCAAATATGGTCACAGAATGTGGATCACCTCCAAAACCTTCGATGTTTTCCTGAATCCAGTGTAAAGCTTGAATTTGGTCCAGAATGCCCCAGTTTCCAGAAATGTCTGCATCCTCAGATCTGGAAGCAGAATGAGTAGGGAAATGCGACACCATTAGACATGTTAATATTAATTGGGACATAGATGAAAAATACTGAGATCCTTGTAGCATTAGAGGATAAACCAAAAATTATCAATAAGTATTTAAAGCTGGTCAATGTATTGTAATAAAGTTCAAAGTGTTTTGCTATATGATATATAGAATACAAGATGTCTTACCTAAAGAATCCAAGGACCCCCAATCTGTACTGAATTACTACCACTACCACATCTTCATAGGCAGATAACGGAGATCCATCAGAAAATATGGCTCCCCCAAACACAAATGCTCCTCCATGGATAAAGACCATGACCTGAAAAGTAGTTCAAAGGCAAAGGTATTTTGATCATAAGAAATGCTTTTTATCCATTATATCATTTTCAACCTATATATATATATATATATATATATATATATATATATATATATATATATATATATATATATATATATATATATATATATATATATATAAGAAGAGAGCAAAGAAACTTGTGATTTTTTGAATGTAATCTTACACTCCAACCATGCAGGCACATGGAAGTGACCATGTGTAGATTTTGAGCATCATGTTAGCAATGCAGATCTGCAGGTTTACGTCCTATCAATATATTTCTTCCCCCAGGAAAAGACATGTAGGGGCAGAATCAATGTCACAAACTTACACGTGGGTAAAATACAATCATGAGCAAATGAGCAGTTGTAAATCCCAAAGACGAGGTGTTGGGACATGTATGTGTCTTCCCCTTCCATACATGTAAATTATACTCCCGCCCAATTCACACCCATTGACCACCCAATCCACACTCCCTTTCTACATGCATGAATTTATGGTATACTCATATAAAATACATGTGGAAAGCACAGGGTCTTACACATGTGTATGCTATCACTTACATTTATAGCTTGAAAAACAGCAACCTGCATATGTACATGACAGCACATGTCAGGCAGGCAATTTTGCTAATCTATATGTGGATCCCCAGTAAACAGAGAGGTCCCCACTAGACCCCCCCCCCCCCTCCTCACACACACACACCCTGGAACAGACTGTCCTTGCATCAGATAACTCTAGAGCCAATCCTCCTAAACAGACTCCCCCAATCACCACCCCCTGCTTGTGATCCTCCCTCAATCATCCCCTGCTTACAATCACCTCCAGTTACCACCCTGCTTGCAATCACCCCCAATCCCAAGAACACAGAGCTAGGTGGGGTGGGAGTGTATAGGGAGTGTATAGTAGTACCCTGCTACTGGGCCACCAAGAATGACCTCTGGGTAAGCCCTAGAGATGGATAGGGGATCTATGGTGGGGTCAGGCAGTGGAGAAGGATTGGGGTGAGGACAAGTTTTTTTTTTGGGGGGGGGGGCTTGGCATTGGGGAGGCTTTGGATGGGGCTTGGGAGGAGATTGCCAGCATGGGTTTATCAGAGGGTGATTGCTAGTAGAGGGGGGGGGGTGATCATGGTGATCAGAAAGATAGAATGGATGGTGGGAGTTGGAGGTCCATAGCTCACTTGCATGTTTTTGCAAGATGCTCATTTGGGTAGGAGATAAGTGCAGCCACCTGGCTACACTTCTTCTACCCAAATGAGTACTTTGCAGAAACATGTATGAGCAAATGAGCAGGTGTAAATCCCAATGACGAGGTGTTGGGACATACATGTGTCTTCCCCTTCTATACATGTAAATTATACTCCCGCCCAATTCACATCCATTGTCCACCTAATCTACACTCCTTTTCTACATTCACAAAATTTATGTTATACTTATGTAAATTCTGGGCTTTCTAAAATTACACATGTATGTTCTATAAGCATCTACATGCTTGTATTCACATGTGTGTATTACAAATAGGGCTTCAAAAATGAGGGCATAGTCAAGTTCACATGGGAACATTTTATTTAAGAGACATTATTGCCTGGAGCCTAGCATCAAGGATAAGTGAATGATTTTTATATTACGTAACAATCTTTTTTGTATGAAGAGCAGCACGGCTGCGGAGTGCAGGCCCTAGGCGGCAGGGGAAGGTTGAGGCCTTTTGGACAAGGGTGAATGCGGGGAGGTTCCTTAGTTTACACAGGTTGAATCGTGAGTAGTTTTTCTGGGTGTTTTCCCGGTAGTGTTTGATCATGTAGTTTTTTTGTCTCACTTTGTTTATTAGTATAAAAAAGTGAAGGAGAGAGTGAGTTTTTTAGATCACTCGTTTTTCTCACGTACTCATGAGTTTTTTTGCGTTTGGTCTTTTTTTCTCCTTTTCTCCTTTCACTGGGACCTATGATAGTACTCTACTCCTGAGTTTAATAGTGGTTTGAGAAATACTTCTTGTATTTTCCCTATTAGGAGCTCTGAGGTTCCTCATTGTTAATCTACAATTAAGGAATTCGTTGATTGAATCCTCTAATAACAAAGAGAGACATCTACATAACGTACTTTTCAAACTTTTTTTGATGTTGATTTATTTATTTGTTACATTTGTATTCCACATTTTACCACCTATTTGTAGACTCAATGTGACTTACATAGTACCGGAATAGCGTTTGCAGGCATTTTCAGTTTGATTCATTTTCAGATCTATCACCTATTTGGTTTGTTTTTTGATTCTGAATTATTAAATTAACTTGTTTTATTTGGATTCATTAAAGTAAAATGGGCAAAACGATTTTGCACTTCAGTCAGGTTTTACATCCATTTTCAATGTAACTTGCTGGCAGGATCTGCCAGAGAGGCAGAAGCACTACAAAACATCAAGGGTAGCACGAAGACCCCACAACACCGATAGAGGGGCAACGGACATTAACAGAGCCATGAAGACTCCAAGCCACTAATGTGGCACAAACAGTGGAATGAAGATCACAAGGCTGTCTACAAGTTACATCTAAAAACTAAGTTTTTGAGTTTAAAGTTCTAAGAAAATTACAAAATATATATAAAGTATAAAATAAGAAAAGACACAAGATGAAAAACATGGACCGGTGAAGAGGCAAGGCGAGCTAAGAAAATGTCTGGCTGTATATTGTATAATGTCTGGCTGTATATATATTGTATAAGGGACCTCAGCGGCAATGCATCTGTTAAGATGCATTGCCGCTGAGGTCCATTATACAATATATATATAAAATGTTTTTGTGCTAAACATATTGATTGAAGATAATAGTCGTTGGGTTTCTTTTGGTGTTGTTGACTGTTCAATGTGACCACTCCTCGTTTATATGCTCATATACGCACAGATATGCTGTTATTCTAATTATTTATGTGTCTATTCAGGAATAAATCTTAGCGCCCACTTTATAGAATTACCCCTTCCCCTGGATTCTCTACAGCGTGCCCAGAGATCCACGCCACAATCTGTGCAGATTCTATAATAATGCACTTAACAAGCTAATGAGTGCTGATGACAGCATTTAACAAGCAATAATGAGCACTAATTGGCACTAATTAGAATTTACACATACAAATCAATGAAGTGCACCGAACTTCTAATGCATGCAGGCAAAAAGGTGTGTGGTTATGGGTGGGGAAATGGGCGTTTTGTGAGTGCTCCAAAATTTACGCACATAGCTATAGAATATGTCCCAGTGCACGTAAATCTATGCGCCGGGATTTACGCTACATTTTCATTGGGTAAATGGATGCGTGTAGTTTTAGGCACTGAGATATCAACTAAGCTTATTCTATAATCGGCACCTAAATCTAAGCACCGATTATAGAATATGCTTAGTCGGGACTGATTTCAGCGCCCATTTTTTTTAGGCACCATATATGGAATCTCCCCCTTTGTATCTCTAGGGAACATTCTAAGTAGCCCATTCATTTTTTGCTTACTGGTAACTTTGATTTCTTCTTTCGTCGTGCAGATGTATAAACATTTAGGTACAAACAGTCTTCTGAAACTGGAAGGGGAGGAATATCTGTTTTCATAATTAATCTTATTACTTCTATCATGTGCTGTGACTGCAGGCACCTTTCAAGACAGAACAAGATATCAAAGGAAATCTTTGTCAGTTTCTTTGAAATTAAAGAAGTCTTTATTAAACAATGAGAGATAATACAAAGAGTAAAACACAACAGCATACGCAAACCACAGTAAACAGCAGTAAAGTATCATTTACCCCCACATAATCTACTATAATAAAACTCACCCTCAACGTTCTGAGGACACTGACATCAGTAAAGCCAACCTCTGACTTCCTTCAAAAAGGTTCAAAGGTTCGTGGTGGTGAAGCCACCAAAATCGCTCCAGGCCCCGCCCTCGAGGGCGGAGCAATGGCAGAACAACGAAGGGGTTGGCAGGGAGGAAGGCGGGGGGGGGGGTAAATCGCTCTGGGCCCCGCCCTCATGTCAAACGTAATGACGTTGGGGGCGGAGCAATGCCAGAACAACGAAGGGGTTGGCCAGGGAGGGAGGGAGGGGGGTGTTGGCGAAGAAAACCTTGCTAGGGCCTGTTTGCTCTGAAACGGGCTTCTTTTACTAGTATGAAATAAAACACAATACAACAACTTCTATATTTTTTTAATAATTTATAAAAGAAAACCCCCAAACATAAATACAGTAAAAGAAAACCCCCCACCTCCATAAAATACTGTGCTTAAAAGGAACAATGTGAAATAAAAGGCTCCCAAACCACCTCCCATTTAGATATAGTTTTACAACGTATAGCCCTCAATCGTTCCGTACCACAACTTATTCAACCACTTTACCAAAGAAGGGACTTGTGTGGTCTTCCAATAGGTAGCTAGTATTACTCTAGCTGCTGACATAGCATGGCAAACAAGCAGTGACTGAGATGCAGCTAGACCTGGAGGTTTTCCCAGAAAAATCTCAGTGAATTAAATTGAGGCTGATATAGCACAGGAAATCTCAGGCAACTTAGAAGTGTGCTGCTAAATGTAAACACATACAGAGGTAATCTGGTAATAGGACACCTATGTGGAAAGTCCAGGCTCCGATTTTTGGCCTGTTTTATAAAAGCAAAATAGCCCCTGGATTCTATACAGGATGCCCAAAGTTAAACACAGAAATTTGGGCGTGGATCCTAGATCTGCATGCATACAAATTAGTTAATTAATAAGTGGTGTTAAAAATCACTTAATTGTCAAAAATTAGAAAGATGCATGTGAATCTGCTCCATGCTTAATTCTATGACCGTGTGACTAAATTTTATAGCATGCTACTCAAAAGGGGGTGTGGCCATGGGAGGGGCTCAGGCAGGTCAGGGTTGTTCTGAGGATTTAATCGTGGTTATAGAACAGGGACATTTCTGTGCACAACTGCAATTACTTGCATGCCAGGATTTACACCAAGTTTCAGCAGGTGTAAGTGTGGCACCCACAGTTGGACACGAGATCCATGCTAACCTAGTATTCAGCAGAGGGCACTCTGCATGGAGCACCCTTTATAGAATACTATCTTAGCGTGGATCTTTTCAAAGCCTAGCTTTGGGCACCACGTTCTGAATTCCCTTCTAAGCACCCAGAATCAACCTCGATAGCGTACGAATGGTGAAGCACACATTTACACCTGCTTCAAAAATGGTGTAACTATTTGTAGTCTGTGGGGTAGATTCAGTAAAGGACACCTAAAGTTAGGTTCCAAAAAACAACAAGGCAAACGATCTGCAAAATCCAATATGGGAAAGAAAGCCAGCAGATCAATATCACAACAATAAAATCTTTTTGTTCTAAGATGTCAGACACCGATGCAATGTGGAGAAACTCTTTTGCACTCTAGTTGAATCTTGGACCACATCCTGAGGCAGCGAATGGCGAAACATGCCACATGTAGGTGGAGGCGTCCGTGTACTGCATTTTATGTAATCTTGTATGGAAGATATGCAAGAGATACAAATTGAAGCTGTAAGGCGTTTTAAAGGATTGTTATACAAGATGAAAAATATTTTCTAAGAATAAAGTTTCAAGATGGTTGGAATACAAAAAGAAGTTTGGATCTAAGTGATGTTACAAACAGATTTAAATATTAACAGCTGGGTTGATGATTATTTATGTACAGAGATACCTTTGCTGATTTGGTAGACCAGCTAAGGAGACGTACTTAACTACTGGCATTTAGGCACAAAAATTCATGTATTCTATAAAACCAGGCCAAAATACTGGATGTGTCCCTCCCCTATGCCCCTCCACTGGCCACACCCACCTCAAAATTGCATGCTATAGAAATTAGGTGCGTTGTTTGTAGAATAGGGGAGTAAAACAGTTGCATGTGTAAATACTAATTAGTGCCAGTTTAGCACTAATTATTGATAGCTATCGCCAATTAAGCACCAATTGTGCCAATTAGTGTATGTGCGTTAATGACCCTATTCTATAACCGTGCACCCAATTGCACACCTATCTTTGGGTGCTATTTATAGAATAAGGGTTTGAGCATGCTGACGTTCTTTATAAAATGTGCATATGCTGGAGCTCTGCCCAGTGAGCACCTGCAGAAATGCTTATGAAAGCCTGTGTAAAAGTATTTGATCTTTTGACATGGCAGTACAAGTTTATATAATAAACCCTTTCTTCTGAAGAGCACAGGTACAAATCAAAGTAGGGTATACACAAAAAGTAGCAAATATGAGTTATCTTGTTGGGCAGACGATGGACCGTGCAGGTCTTTTTCTGCCGTCATCTACTATGTTACTATGTTACTATATGTTCATGTGAAATACTGTAATTACCCATCCCCCCTCCATAAAGTACGAGCCAATCAAATGAAGCACATGCTTTCATGAAAAGTAAAGGGAACGGTGTCATTAAAATAAATAAAAATCCTGGCTTAACAATGGAGGATTGTTGAAACGGAAACTGTTTTCCTTATATACTCCCCTGGGAAATTGGGAGTGAGGAAGCTATATTGATTGAATTTACCCAGGGGATTACGAAACTGGTGTTAGGAACTCTCCAGATTTATTGGGGGGGGGGGGAGGGGTATAGTGTTAGTGCTAGGGGTGGAGAACCCAGCCCAAAGGGGGGTTTCAGGAGTTGAATGAAAGGGGATATCATAAGGGGATGGAGTTAAGATGCAATAAAAAAAACTGTTGCATTGTTGAGCACAGGGTCTTTGGTTACCCTCACCCCCACCGGACCTGTGAGGAGAGGGGGGTATCCTAATCAGGCCCCATAAACCTAAGGCTGAATAAAGAGGTAGTTTCTGCTGGAACAGCAATAACTGAAAGGAGAGTTCCGGGTGGGAGCAAAGCAGGGAGAAGCCTGTTCAGTGTCACAGGGAGCAGTGGCGTAGCTACGTGGGGCCTGGGGGGCCTGGGCCCCCGTAGATTTGCTGACGACCCGACCAACCCCCCTCCTGCCGCGAACTTGCCGTCGCCATCGCCTGCCTTTGCTGCTTTCTGAAGTTGAACGTGCAAGACGTCAGAAACAGAAGGAAGCCTTTTGCAAGAAGAAGAGGACCTTGGCTGGTGGGGGTTGGGGTCCTCCGCCAGCAAAGGTAGGCAACGGTGGGTTGGCGGCGGGAGGGGGGGTCGAGAGGGTTGGCGGCAGGAGGGGGGTTGAGAGGGTCAGCGGCGGGAGGGGGCAAAATCAGCAATGGTGGGGGGAGTCGGCAGCAGGGGGGGCAAAGTCGGCAATAGCGGGGGGGGGGGACTAAAATGTGCCCCCTCACCTTGGGCTCTGGACCCCCCTCCCGCCGAAGTCTGGCTACGCCCCTGACAGGGAGCAGCTCAAAGAAGTGCCTCTCTGAGAGGGAAGAGAACAGACACGGTGGTCCGGTCCTAAGGGGGTCTGGCAGCTGGGTAAAAGCCCAGCAGGACGCTCGCCTGCAGAAGGAGCAGGAAGCTACGGCCTTGAATTGTTCTGCCAGGAAGGATGGGTAAAGGTGGGCTAGACAGTACTGTAAATAGGTAAATACTCTAGGATTTTTCAAAAGTACATCAACTTAGTTGCTGAGACCCTCTACCAGTAACACAGATTGCTGTTAAATGAATCAGATGAAGTTTGATAGCTGCCTTTTGAGGCATTCCAGTACAAATTGTTTGCATTTAATACAAGCATTGGAGTGATGAGTATTTTTGTAGTACGAGTGAAGGTCCTTTACTCTGGGACCAATAAAAGAGTGGCTTAAAACCCCATGGCCTACCAGGATTTAGCCTGGCCCTGGCCTGTGCCCAACTCACCTAAACAGAACTTGGTTTGTGTCCCAGGTCTCAGGTACCCAGCCTGAGAGCTTAGCCAGTGCCCAGGACTTGAGAGTAAGACCAAGGTTACACGTAGAATGAAGGTAATAAATAGAAATAAAACAAAACATAGAAAAGAAAATAAGATGATACCTTTTGTATTGGACTAACTTAATGCATTTTTTTTGTTTAGCTTTCGAAGGCAACGCCTTCTTTGAATGTCGATAATGGGTGATATTTTAACATTGCACAAATATATCAAGACTCTTGTAGGCATCATTTTTACTCCAGGTGCAAAGAATAAAACAAGGAAGCACACAAGAGGAAAATAGATGCCTCCGGAGGATGGAATTCTTCATAGAGCAGTGCAATTTTAAAATTTTCCACTATGTGGAAGTCTAAAGTTACAGGAATAGCATCAAAGGAACAAGACGTACAAATATATAATAATATAGATTGAGTCTAGTTAAAAGTGGCAAACTAGGAAACTGAGTTGATCACTATGTTTACCCCATGTTTACTAAGCTGCGCTAGTGATGGGTAATACGCTAATGCCGACACAGCCCGTTCACTTTGAATGGGCTGTGTCAGCGTTGCCATGTGGCAGCCACTAGTGCGGCTTAGTAAACAGGGTGGTTAGTGTCAGAAAAGACTTTTTAATATTATATTATACAGATGACTAGTGGCTACAGGTGGTTACTGTTCACCGGACCTTCCTCTGGATTGGCAAATGGGCAACTAATAGAATGCAGGTGCGGCTGAACCTAACATAAGTACATAAGTATTGCCATACTGGGAAAGACCAAAGGTCCATCGAGCCCAGCATCCTGTTTCCAACAGTGGCCAATCCAGGTCACAAAAACTTGGCAAGATCCCAAAAATGTACAAAACATTTTATACTGCTTATCCCAGAAATAGTGGATTTCCCCCAAGTTCATTTAATAACGGTCTATGGACTTTTCCTTTAGGAAGCCGTCCAAACCTTTTTTAAACTCCGCTAAGCTAACCGCCTTTACCACATTCTCTGGCAACGAATTCCAGAGTTTAATTACACGTTGAGTGAAGATTTTCTCTGATTCATTTTAAATTTACTACATTGTAGCTTCATCGCATTCCCCCTAGTCCTAGTATTTTGGAACACGTGAACAGACGCTTCACATCTACCCGTTCAACTCCACTCATTATTTTATAGACCTCTATCATATCTCCCCTCAGCCGCCTTTATAATTTATAGATATACAAAGGTCTTACATTGGTGGGTTGGATGTAGCATCTCTAACTCCATTCCAGCACTCAGCAGGCTGTGGGGATGAAAATCTCAGTGGTCCAACTGGTGGTTTTGCGAATGGAATCCCAAGGTAAGCCTCAACTTGTCTGTCTGTGCCTTTTACTTTCAGGAGCGTTCCTTGGAGTTTCCCATATTTTGTGACCACAGTGGGCTGTAAAACTCCTTTCCCTTTAAGAAAAGCCAACATCATTAAAAGAACAATAATTGACAGTTCTACATGCAGTACAATAAGGGAGTAATTTTATAAGGAGGCTAAGGTGCTAAGAACATGTGATATTTTAGTCATTTATATGAGGATGTGCTCACATATGCCTGTAAATGGCTTTTTTCTGCTACATGCTATTTTATAAGTACGCACCTATATTCGATAGTGCATTAATTAATTAATTTATGTATTTATTTATGCAGTCTTGTATCCCACTATTATCCAAAAACAAGTTTCAGTTCAAAGTGGCGTACAATTTACATTTTAAAATGGAGTTACAATTTACTTATATTACGATTTACATTTTGGTGGAGTTACAGTAGTGTTGTGCAATGTGGAGAGAGCTTCTATAGTTCGTGTAGTTGTTCACAGAGTTTTTGAATAGGAGTTTTTGAACAGGTGGTGGTAGATTTGTGTTTAGTTGAGGAATTTTGGTGTTATTTATTCATATATTTTGAAAAGGTAATTTTGAGGAAGGAAGTCGATGATTGATTTGCTTAGCTGTAGAATGTTTTGAAGAGGTAGGTTTTCATTTCTATTCAGAATTTGGAGGAGATTTGTGAAGCTTCTTAAGGCTTTTTGTATTGAGATCCACCATTTGGAACCTAGGTAGTTAAATTCTGCTGTGTAGATGGTTTTGTAGATAGTGTTTTTGCAGTTTGGTAGGTGTAGGAGTAGGTAGCATCTGTTTCCTGGGTTTGCATTTCTTGGGGATAATACAATCATGTCAAGCATATATTCGGGTGCCATACTGAATAATATCTTGAGGATTAGATGCTTGTTTTGAAAAGTAATCTTGCCTTGATTGGTAGCCAATGTAGTGCTTCAAGCAGTGGGGTTGCTCTTTCGTATTTCTATTTCTTGAAGATTAGTCTTGCTGCTGTGTTTTGGACTGTTTGCAGCGATTTTATGTGTTCTCCTTGCAACCTACATATGCTGCATTACAGTAATCAAGTTGAGATAGTATCGTTGATTGGACCAGTATCGGGAATGATTGTCTGGGGAAATAGTCTCTTATCCTCCTCAGTTTCCATAGTGTTCTGAAGCATTTTGATGTTACTTCGGATATTTGAGTGTCTAGTGTTAGATGTTTGTCGAGAATGATTCCCAGTATTTTAAGTTGTGTTTTGTTGTGGTATGTTTGTTGGTTGATTGTAAGCTTTTGGTAAGATGTGGGGGTTGTGTAGGCTGGATAGTACTAGGAATTTGGTTTTGTCTCTATTCTCCTTGAGCTTAAAAGTTGTTGCCCATTCTTCCATGAGGTCTAAGCCTTTTTTAATTTTGTCCTGTATGTTTGTGATATTGTTTTGAAAAAGTATGAAGATGGTGATGCCATCTGCACATATGAATGGGTTGAAACCCATTATTTCTAGTTTTGTTTCTGAGAGGCGCCATCACTACGTTGAACAGTATTGATGAAATTGGCGATCCTTGTGGTACCCCACACTCTGAGGTCCATGACACTGATATTTGGTGGGACATTTTTACAATATAGGATCTGATCTTTAGGAAACTATTGAACCATGTTGCCACTGCACCGCTGATTCCCATGTTGTTGAGCAGTGTCATTAGTGTCTTATGGTCTACTAAATCAAATGCATTTGACATGTCGAATTGTAGTAATAATACGTTTTGTCCTTGGCGTAGTAAGTTTCTGAATTTCATTATCAGGGTGGTTATGATCATCTCAGTGCTGTGTTGTGGTCTGAACCCTGATTAGGAGCTATGAAGAATTGAGAATTTTGTCAAGTATTCCATTAGTTGCTGTGTTACTAGACCTTCCATCATTTTGGTCAGTAGTGGTATTGAGGCTACTGGTCTGTAGTTTGTTATGTCGCTGATCTGGCTGGTTGTATTTTTGGGGATAGGTGTGACTACTATGTACACTTTGCTGGAGGGCATACACATGAATGACGTTTGGATGGACCACACCATTATGCAGGTATTACACCTATGAAAATTATGTTACTTATGTCATGGTTTATTTCCCCATTCAAACAACACCAGCCATTGAATTTAACATTAAAATTATATTTCAAATTTTAAATATGAAATTAAGAATATTAAATATATATTAATTTGCACAAATAAGATGTCACCAGTTTATGCAATGGTAATTATAACATATTTTATCTACAAATATAATCATGCTTTCTCAACAGAGGAGTGGCCTAGTGGTTAGGGTGGTAGACTTTGGTCCTGGGGAACTGAGGAACTGAGTTTGATTCCTGGCACAGGCAGCTCCCTGTGACTCTGGGCAAGTCACTTAACCCTCCATTGCCCCATGTAAGCCGCATTGAGCCTGCCATGAGTGGGAAAGCGTGGGGTACAAATGTAACAAAAAAAAACTTCAGCATCACTTTTATAGTAAACTAAGCTCTTGAACTGAGACTGGAAAGATCCATACTCAGGTTAGTACTTAGGTCACATATTTAAATCCCTTTTGTAAAAATGTTTACCAACTCTCTCTCTCTCTCTCTCTCTCTCTCTCCTCCTTTATGTCAGCCTACTCCTTTTCTTTACTAAATAAACAAGGCAGAACTTTATCTCTGATGGGTGCATTTCTCTTTTTAGTGTAACCTTCTTCACATTTCAAATGGTGAATTAACTCTCCCCAAAATAAATGGATAATTAAGACACCCTGCTAAGCCACCCCAAATTTATGTTTATTCCTGTTCTACTCATTCGCACTAGAACGGTTTATACTCTTTCTCTTACTTACTTCAGTTCTGTTTCTGATTCTAAAAGTCTTTAGTTGTTGGACCAATTCTCAGTCCCAGACTCTTTTCATTTGCAGTCCCTTCAATGAACTGCTCTATCACTGTTCTGTCAGTCACTGAATTTGATATCTTTAAACATTATATGCAATTTGTGCTGTCAGTTTTCTTTAAATAATTTAGCCCCCCCCCCCCCCCCCCCCGTTTACAAAGCCGCTCTAGCGGCTGCCATATGGCAATGCTGGCACAGCCCATTCAAAGGGCTGTGGCAATTCTACCACAGCTTTGTAAACAGGGAGGTTAGTGACTATCAAATTATCATTTTCAGAAAATTTGATCAAGATTTGTTGTTGCCTCCTGGATTATTCCAGTCCTGGCCCTGGTCCCAACAACCTATAAATTTATTTATGTATCTGGTTCCCACTACTGAGATCATAATACTGGGCAGCTGCCTAAGTAATTACACAAACCCAGGATTACAATTCAATTCTGTATCTTGCTACTATTGATCACTGATGCAAATCAGATTGTCTTCCCCTGAATAAACATGTGACCTCCTAAAATCTGCATCAATATCCTTTCCAGTTGGCTAAAGAAGGCATTAGATTCCTTGAGAAACCATCAAGAAGAATGTTATGATTTTGCAAATAACCCTGCAAGAGCTTTTGCCAGCTTGATCTCCCTTACACCTGTCCTAGTGGAGTCAATTAGAAGTGACTAAAATGATGGTTACTCCCAAAATACTTTCTATTCTTGAAATGCTTCCCTTTCTCTGTCTGTTCCATCAGAATGGTCTATGGTGCATGGACACAGTCGCAAAAACAAAAAAAAGGGGTGGGGAAAATAGGCTCTATTCAAACAATGGGGCAGACGTATAGATTAGTTAAAACAATGATTTTTATTGTTAATAGGTGACTCAACACAGTCGTGTTTCGGCACCGTAGCGCCTTCCTCAGGAGTCTTCCGGAAGTGTTTCAATCTTTGAGGTGATTGGCACACTGGGGAAAAAACACTAAGGGATACACAATCCTTTCTTCCAAAGGAGTATTCAATGGTTAGATGGGTAACACTCAGGAAGATAATGGCATAAAGAAATGCACAGTTCCTCCTTAAGAGTGAGCGAGTGGCGATGCAAAAATCTCAAGAATATTTGCACACCTTTAGTGTTTTTTCCCCAGTGTGCCAATCACCTCAAAGTATCCCTTAGTGTTTTTTCCCCCAATGTGCCAATCACCTCAAAGATTGAAACACTTCCGGAAGACTCCTGAGGAAGGCGCAACGGCGCCGAAACACGGCTGTGTTGAGTCACCTATTCACAATAAAAATCATTGTTTTAACTAATCTATACGTCTGCCCCATTGTTTGAATAGAGCCTATTTTCCCCACCCCTTTTTTTGTTTTCGCTTTTTTGTCCTGTGGGGATCAAGTGCACCTCCACACTCCGTGTGGTTTTTCTCTGGCATGGACACAGTCAGCACAGGCCCCTGTGGTTTCTCTTGAAAAAGCCTTGTTGTAGCCCCCCCCCCCCCCCTCTTCAAAAAGTTACTAGTATGATTCCAAAGCTAGTTGATGCTACTAATCTACCTCTGACTGCCACCTTATTAGCCTTTCAGGCATTGGATTGGGGCCTTGAACTGCCAGACCCTTCTCCAGCTCATTTCCCAATTTGGAACAACAATAAAATTCTTATTAATAATGTTGAAATCTGCTGGAAGAAAAGGTATGCCAGAGGAATTTTGCCCGTTGGTCAATTCTTTGATTTGAGTTCAGTCTTTCACAGACCCAATTTTGTAAATGATTCCAACTGCATCAGTGGTCTGCATACTACTGACCTTTCAACTGATATTTATTTATTGATTGATTGAGATTTATTAACTGCCTTTATGAAAGCGGTGTACAGAGGTTACAGTTTAACATCAAACGTACAATTTTGTTATCAGTATAACAATAGTAAAATATACAAGTATAAACATAAATACAATGAAAGAAGAAAACTTGAAAACAGCAAATTGAAACCTAATAATAAGACTACCATGAAACAGGATCAAAAATATACACATTTAACAGCACTGAAATTCAAATAACAGAGACATAATATGATGCAAGCATAATAATGACGGACTATCTAATAAGCACACAATTAGAACATTCAGATAACATTGCTGTGATCCTAATGCTTTTCTACAAATAGCTGAGGGGCCAAGTGCAGATATGTAGATGGGGACAAGATGCATGGTACAGATATGACCAGATCCTTTGCTACATTGTCCTACGCTGGACCCAGGTTCTACATGATGTCACAATCTTGTCTAATAGAAATGGTGTCTGTAAAGTCCAGCAAAAAGATTTAAAAGCTAACCCCCAAGAAATGGGTCCCCTTTCAGAGTCAGTGTATTTATACTTCATATTTAGCTTCTATAACAGAATCAATATTCTTCTTGGCTCATCATACCTATCTGACTCCCCTGAAAATCTCCAGATTCTCAGCCAACAAGGATTCCCACTGCTGACCATATAGCTCGCCCCTGTCTAACAACATAGCTGTATGGGAGCAGGTCAAAATGTTACTGCCAATCACAGACCAATTATAAAGTGGTGATTTGGCCTTTGGGTGGTCTTCAAACCAAATTAACCAAACCAGATATATATTTTTTCAACTTCTTTCAGCTTTTGTTTAAAACAAATAATAGATGGAAAGATCTTCATCCAAACTGATCTTACAATCTGGTGGAATATGGTGTACCTCTAAAGAAGGAATTACTATTACTATTATTATGTTTATTACAGTTCGTAATATTCTACTTACAAGACTTTTGTAATGTTTTGTTTTTTTTACTATGTAAGCTGCATTGAACCTGCTGTGTGTGGGAAAGCGCAGGGTACAAATGTAATAAATAAATAAATAATAAATAAGATATGAATAGATAGCTATAGGTAAATTAACCTCCTATACCATTGAACAGCAGATATGGGAAATATTGGATAAATATGTTACTTGATAAGAACATAAGAGTACCCATACTGGGTCAGACCAATGGTCCATCTAGCCCAGTATCCTGTTTCCAACACTGGCCAAGTCAGGTCACAAGTACCTGGCAGAAACCCAAGTTGTAGCAACATTCCATGCTACAAATCTCAGGGTAAGCAGTTGCTTCCCATGTCTGTCTCAATAGCAGACTATACACTTTTCCACCAGGAATTTGTCCAAACCTTTTTTAAACCTAGAAACAATAACCGCTGTTACCACATCCTCCGGTAAAGAGTTCCAGAGCTTAACTATTCGTTGAGTGAAAAAAGATTTCCTCCTATTTGTTTTAAAAGTATTTCTATGTCACTTCCTCGAGTGTCCCCTAGTATTTTTTACCTTTGGAATGAGTAAAAAATCAATTTACTTCTACTCGTTCTACACCACTCAGGATTTTGTAGACCTCAATCATATCTCCCCTCATCCATTTCTTTTCCAAGCTGAAGAGCCCTAACCTCTTTAGCCTTTCCTCATACGAGAGGAGTTCCATCCCCTTTATCATTTTGGTCACTCTTCTTTGAACCTTTTCTAAATCTGTTATATCTTTTTTGAGATACAGCGACCAGAACTGAATGCAATACTCAAGGTGAGGTGCTTTTAACATGTAAATATAGTGAAAGAATGCATACCAGCTAATATTCAAAACAATATAAGTGGGCAGGAGAGGACTATCTGTGGCTAACTGCTGATATTCAGCTGCACTTAACTGGTTAGCACCGCTGAATATTTTCGGTTAGCACCTACACCAGAACCGGATAACGTATGGGCATTCCAGGGGCAGAGTTGGCTGACCACATAAGATAATCACTTAGGGCCCTGTTTACTAAGGTGCCTTAGCGTTCTTAACATGCCTGTTAGCCCATGTGCTAACTGTGTAGGCGCCTATAGGGATATTGTAAGCATGTACACTGTTAACACACGTACATGTTTAACGTACGTTAAAAACACTAACGCACCTATAGCGCGGCTTAGTAAACTGGGCCCTTAAATTGGGCTGCATAAATATCAGCCCTTGTCAGACTTGTGAGTTCTTGTACCAAGTAGAGCGCTGCTGAGCCCAGTACTCGGACCAGGTTCTGCTTGGCGGCTGGACAATCCCCGGTTTCACCTGCGCTGACCGCCGTTGCCCAGAGGTTGAGCCCCTAGGTGCGGGCGGCCTGCAGGACTTACGGGACAGAGCTGGAAGTGGGGTGATGAATGTGTCGGCCAGGCAGGCAGCAGGTCAAGAGAGTAATCCAGGTACAAGCGGCAGTCAGTAGGCAGGCAGCAGACAAGAGAGTAATCCAGGTACAGGCAAGTCAGTAGGCAGGTGGCAGGCAAGAGAGTAATCCAGGTACAGGTGAAAGTCTGTAGGCAGGGGGCAGGCAAGAGAGTAATCCAGGTACAGGCGAAAGTCAGTAGGTAGGCGGCAGTCAAGAGAGTAATCCAGGTACAGGCGAAAGTCATCAGGCAGGCGGCAGGCAAGACAGTAATCCAGGTACAGATGAAAGTCAGCAGGCAGGCGGCAGGCAAGAGAGTAATCCAGGTACAGGTGAAAGTCAGTAGGCAGGCGGCAGGCAAGAGAGTAATCCAGGTACAGGCGAAAGTCAGCAGGCAGGTGGCAGGCAAGAGAATAATCCAGATGCAGGTGAAAGTCAGTAGGCAGGCCGCAGGCAGAAGGGTAATCCAGGTACAGGCAAAGTCAGCAATGAGGGACCAAAAGATAAGAAGCAGACTACAGAGTTAGAAACACCTACCAAAGTAGAAGCTGAAGCATGGAGTCCAGGGAGAGCTCAGCTGATAAAGTGCTGGCGTCAGTGGCATAGCTAGATGGGGCGCAGGGGGAGCGGTCGCTCCCCTAAACAGCTGTTTTGAAAAAATGGCGCCTATGCGCCTCAGGGCAATAAATATTTTTTTCTGCTCCCTCCCTCTCGAGTCTTCTTCTGCCCGTCTCTCCCGTCCCGTCCACGTGGCCACATTTTACTTCCCTGAAGCCTTCTCCGTCTCCCTCCTGTGCAGCACCAGCGATTCACAGTCAGCCTTCTGCCAGCGTCGGGGCCTCTCTCTCCTCAGACGCGTCCCACCTCTGCGGAAAACAGGAAGTTGCAATAGAGTAGGCGGGACGCGCCTGAGGAGAGAGAGGCCCCGACGCTGGCAGAAGGCTGACTATGAATCGAATCGCTGGTGCTGCGCAGGAGGGAGACGGAGAAGGCTTCAGGGATGTAAGAAGTGACCACGCGGACGGGACGGGAGAGACGGGCAGAAGAAGACTCGGGAGGGAGGGAGCAGAAAAAAAATTTATTGCCAACGATTTACACCAATTAAGCATGGATCTACCTTATTCTTTAACACTGTTCACAAATTCTAGGGATGCCCATGCCCCTCCCATGGCCACACCCTCTTTTCAGATCTACATGTAAAAATGTATATGTGCATCTTTATAGAATACTGAATATAAAGATGCGCTTGTAAATTCAAATTATTGTCAATTAGCACAAATAATTACATAAGGACATAAGTGTAGCCATACTAGATTGGACCAGGTCCATCTAGCCCAGTATCATGTTTCCTACAGTGGCCAAGCCAGGTCACAAGTACCTGGCAGAAACCCAAATTGTAGCAACATTCCATGCTACCAATCCCAGGTCAAGCAGTAGCTTCCCCATGTCTGTCTCAATAGCAGACTATGGACTTTTCCTCCAGGAACTTGTCCAAAGCGTTTTCAATCCCAGATACGCTAACCGCTGTGACCACTAACTATTCTCCGAGTGAAAAAATATTTCCTCCTACTGGTTTAAATGTATTTCCATGTAACTTCATTGAGTGTCCCATAGTCTCATTGAGTGTCCCATAGTCTGTACTTTTTTGAAAGAATAAAAAATCGATTCACTTCTACTCGTTCTACACATCTCAGGATTTTGTAGACCTCAGTCATATCCCTCCTCAGCTGTCTCTTTTCCAAGCTAAAGAGCCCTAATCTCTTTATCATTTTGGTCACTCTTTGAACTTTTTCTAGTTTTGCTAACACATTGAGAGTCATATATATAAATAAGGGGATAATGGGTTGCTTTTACCAATTCAAACCCTCTATGAACATATGAATATCAATGTTGTAAAATTATTTTGAGCTTACCCTTGACTGTTGCTGCACTAGCTGTGAAACAAATATTGCAAATCAAACAGAGCAGCAGACCGGTGGCACAGGAAGCCATTCTTGGGGTTTCTAGAGGTAACGAGGAGTAGAGTTTTGTCACAGTGCTGTAATGTATTGCAACTGGGAATGCAAGAGAAGGAAAGCAATCAATTACACACAGGCACAGGAGCTCCTTATTCTTGGCACTCTATTTAACTTGGTTTAAAAATTAACCTTATAATGTTACACTGTACCATTCATGGTCCATCAGTTTTGTTCAAATTAAGGGACTGTGCTTTCCCATCCCATTATACTACTGCTGAATCCAAATTCAGCATACTTGAGAACTCTCTGGGTTTCACCCTGAGTCTTCAGGTTAGAAGCCACTTTCCAGGAGAGATTCCAGGATCTGGTAGCGGTAACCTCCTCTTTTATGCAGAGATTGGTGGGCACAGGACCACAGCAAAGGCAACAGATAAGGGGAAACTTTTCCGCTTCCTGAACACCACTGATTGGTTCTAGTGAGCAAAATGAGCCAATGGGTGACAAGAGCTACGGAAGCAGCAAGTTGCTCAGACCCATTGTCTGGTGCTCCTGCTGGAGCTGCTGCTGCTGCTGCATGAGGGGAGTGGAAGTGGAAAAAGAATGAGAGGAGGAACCCAGGAATGTAAGAACTAGGGATGGGCAGTCAGAGAAGTTTTGTTTCATGTGACTTCCTAAGTCATTTCTGGGAATATTTCTTTTGTTCATTTTTTTCCCCAGGCATTTGCTTGTTGCAGGAGCTATGTCATCAAGAGTGCACACTATTTTTTTTTATTACATTTGTACCCTGTGCTTTCCCCACTCATGGCAGGCTCAATGCGGCTTACATGGGGCAATGAAGGGTTAAGTGACTTGCCCAGAGTCACAAGGAGCTGCCTGTGCCTGAAGTGGGAATTGAACTCAGAACTCAGTTCCTCAGGACCAAAGTCCACCACCCTAACCACTAGGCCACTCCTCCACTCCAACAAGGGCTCTCTTTTCCTCATTGTGCATATATATGTGTTCATGTATGGTTTCTACATGCATACATTATCCAGAAAAGAGTGTACCCTCTTTGCAAAAAGTGCACACTTATTGAATGACCCCCCCCCCCCCACACACACACACACAGACACAGACACATGCAAAATTACAAAAAATAGCCCGTCCTTAGAAAGAACATATAGGATGTGCCATGCTGGATCAGACCAAAGCTTAATCAATCCTAGCATCCTATTTCTGAGAATGCCCAGACCAGGTCACTAGGATGAACCCAGCTGATCCTAAGGCATAGATCCATTTCTTGCAGTTCCCTCCCAGTGGTAGAATTCTGAGGTCAACTTGGCTAATAATTGTTTATGAACTTCTCTTCTCTTCTAGGAACTTACCAAACCCCTTTTAAAGTCACTGTGTACCTTGTGTACCTTGACTACATCTTCTGGCAACATTCCAAAGCTTCATTGTTCATTGAATGAAAAAATAAGGCTTGATATTCAAAGCGATTTAACTGGCCAGAAATAGCTGTCTGCTGAATATCATCCCAACCACTAAACTCCAAGCCGGCTATTTTGTGGGTGGCCTATGGGCGGAGTCGGTACTTAGGCAGTCAAGTGCCAATATTGATCACTTAACCGCCTAAGTTTAGCAGTCAAATTGGACTGCATAAAAGTCAGTCTTATCTTTATGCAGTGCTGCTTATGCAGTTGAGGAATAGCAAAGAGGGGCAGAAAGGAGGAGAAGAGGGAAAGAACAAGAGTTGGGGGCGGGGAGATGGCTTTAGGGGAGAAGAGGAGAGAGAGGATCCAAGATATGGGAAGATGAGCGAAAGAGAGGTAGAGCCCAGGAAGGTAGAAGGAAAGAAGACCAAAGATAGCAGAGGATGGAGGGACGACAACGGGAGGAAGACAGAAGATCTTTGTTTGGGGTGAGGATTGGAAAAGAAGAAACCCAGGGAGATAAAGTAGGAGGAAAAGGATAAGGAATGATCAGAGAAGAAAAGAGCTAAACCAGAAGAAGAAGAATAGATTGGGAACGAGATTACAGCCTCCACTGCTGAGGGAAAACATCAGAATAAAATAGGACAACAGAGAAAGGGGCAGAACGCAGAGAAGAAGAAAAAGGAACACAGAGAACAAAAAAAAAAAAAATTAGAATAAAAGGGAGAGACAGGCAGACAGAAAATCAAGCCAGAGATACCAAAGGCTGAAAACTATTTTACTGTCTCATAGTGATATTAGAAAGAGAGTACGTTCAGCTGGGAAGGGGAGGAAACAAAAAAAAGGAGAAAATGCCCATGCAATGCCTCCTTCCTTCCTCCTAGCTAATCCCAGGATAAGCAGAAAATGAAAATAGTTTTACAGAGATACAGCCAATGCAAAGCTAAATAAATCAATCAATCAATCAATCAGCAAATGTTTTCAATCTCTAGCCTAATAGCAAAAGTCTGTTCTGCTAGGAAGGACATTCCATGCATTTATTCTTGTTTAGATACCATCTTTTCATTTAGCTTCTGATTTTCTGTATAAGCATAAAAATTTAGAGCTTACAAAATCAAAGCCTTCCCCATTCCCCCTTTGCTGTTTCCTCTACTGACCTGCACAGTGACAGTCTTAGAAGAAGAAGTGAAGTCTCACACTGCAGTGCTGCTACTATTTCAGGTCTTTTTTTTTTTTTTCTGGAAGGAGGTGGGTCCTTTAGCCTGCTCTGCACTTTTTTTTATTGTATGGTTTCCAGCTCTGGTTATGAGACAGTAATTAATGCCCTTTAAAACAACCCTCATCATTTGCCCAGGGCATCTTTTTATTCTGGATGATGTGTTGCCAACATGCATTATTTATTTATTTTTTTTAAATCTTCCTTTCAAACTGTAGTGATCACCTTGCTGAGATTTTGTATAGATGCTATATAATGAGGCAGGTCACCACATAAAGGTATTCAGCAAGAAATGTATTCTCTCCCCTCCCCCCCTCATAAACAATCAGCAAATTTCAGGCCCAGATGCTCAAACCTCCAGCGCTGTATGAAACAGCGTCGGGAAATACCGCAACAGCGCCAAAGAAATATTGCATCATGCTCAAAGCTAATAGTATGCAAATGATATGCACGCTATTAGTTTCAAGCATGAGGAAGTAAATCGGGCGGATGGTGCCTAGTTCATATGCTGAAGCATCGCATGTGCCAGAGAGGAGTAGGAGGGAAGGAGGAGGAAGAGTTGCAAGCATAGTCACCAAAAGGAGGCAGGGGGACAAAATTCCCCGGGCCCGGGCCTCCAGGAGGGGCCCGACACAGAGGTCTCTCTCCGTCCTGCTGCTGATGGGACCTGGGTGATCGCATCCTGACAGAAGCAGGAGAGAGAAAACTCCGGCGCCGGACCCCCCTTGCATTGCCTGCCTAGCAGCTGCTAGGCCCTCAGGCCACACATGCTCAGTTTTGACATAGTGACGCGGTTGCGCCATGCAAATACACAAGCTTCAGCGTTTGTTCCAGCTGGGATCTCCTTGTGGAATGAGCTATCTGGCCAGCTTCGCCATTGCCCTAATTTTGCACAGTTCAGAAAATCTTTTGAAGGCACAATTATTTATGACTGTTTTTTTGACCATATCTGGAAATGACCTTTTTATTGCTGAGTGATGTCATTTTTTTTGTTTTACTTTGTGTAGTGTTGTTTTATTTATTATGAATGTTTTTTTTAATGGAAACCACCTAGTTATAGGTAGTATACATTTTTAAAATAAATAAATACATCTACAAGGGACACTCCAGCCTGAAACTGCTGAATTGGAGCTCATCAAAACATTTCACAACATCACTACAGGTCTAAATAGGGATAATGGATTCATGGCTAACTATAGATGTGAATAGCCTTAACTGTTCTGAAGTCATCCTGTCTTTATTCTCTCTCACCGCAATTGTCAATTAACTGTACTGCTATAATCATACCGTGCCCTGCACGTTTCAGTATTTTCTCTATATCTCTGTATCCCTACCCCTCCCCCATACAACATCATGTGCATTTACCCACCGCCTAAACTTCACTCATATGACAAAGTGGACTCTGGTCCTGGAAAGCTCATGGTTAGTCTGTAAAGGCCACCTGCCTCTATCATTTTTCTAAATTAATAGGGTTTTGTTTCTATGCAAAACATCAAGTTAGTTCTCTACAATACTGTCAGACTGTCATTAACTGTGAATATTCAGTTCAAAGTCTTTTGCCTTGCAGTAGCATAAGTACATAAGTATTGCCACACTGGGACAGACCAAAGGTCCATCAAGCCCAGCATCCTGCTTCCAACAGTGGCCAATCCAGGTCACAAATACCTGGCAAGGTCCCAAAAAAGCTCAGTACATTTTATGCTGCTTATCCCAGAAATAAACCTTTTTTAAAACCCCACTAAGCTAACTGCCTTTACCACATTCTCTAGCAACAAATTCCAGAGTTTAATTACACATGGAGTGAAGAAAACTTTTCTCACATTCGTTTTAAATTTACTACTTTGTAGCTTCATTGCATGTGCCCTAGTCCTAGTATTTTTGGAAAGAGTAAACAAATGATTCACTCCTACCTGTTCCACTCCACTCATTATTTTATAGACGTCTATCATATCTCCCTTCAGCCATCTTTTCTCCAAGCTGAAGAGCCCTAGCCACTTCAGCCTTTCCTCATAGGGAAGTCGTCCCATTCCCTTTATCATTTTCCATTCTCTGTACCTTACCTAATTCCACAATATCATTTTTCAGATGCAGTGACCAGAATTGAACACAATATTCAAGGTACGGTCGCACCATGGACCGATACAAAGGCATTATAACGTCCTCATTTTTGTTTTCCATTCCTTTCCATTTGCTTTCTTAGCTGCTGCTGCCATACACTATCACCAACAACGATGCCTAGATCCCTTTCTTGGTTGGTGACTCCTAACATGGAACCTTGCATTACGTAGCTATAATACAGGTTCCTCTTTCGCACATGCATCACTTTGCACTTGCTCACTTTAAATGTCATCTGCCATTTAGATGCCTAGTCTCCCAGTCTCATAAAGTCCTCTTGTAATTTCTCACAATCCTCTTGCGATTTAACAACTTGGAATAACTTTGTGTCCTCAGCAAATTTAATTCTCTCAGTAGTTACTCCCATCTCTAGGTCAATTATAAATATGTTAAAAAGCAGTGGTCCCAGCACGGAGCCCTGGGGATCCCCACTATCTACCCTTCACCATTGAGAATACTTACCATTTAACCCTACTCTCTGTTTTCTATCTTTTAACCAGTTTTTAATCCACAAGAGGACACTACCTCGTATCCCATGACTCTCCAATTTCGTCTGGAACCTTTCATGAGGTACTTTGTCAAACGCCTTTTGAAAATCCTGATACACAATCGGCTCACCTTTATCCACATGTTTGTTCACCCCTTCAAAGAAATATAATAGATTGGTGAGGCAAGATTTCCCTTCACTAAATCCATGTTGGCAACCAACCTATTGGGGGAGGCAAGTCAAAGTGACACCCCCTCCCCTCCTCCACTTTTAGTATTTTTTTTGTTTATAGCTAATCTAAAAAGAAGTCCCAAGGCCTTAGCAACCCCTTTGTCCAGTTTCAATCACACAGAATTATTTCATATGGGAGTGAAGTCTGAAGACTAGAGAGCAGGGGTGAGCAACCACAGTCCTTGAGGGCCACAACCCATTTGGGTTTTCAAGATTTCCACAATGACTATGCATGAGATCTGTTTACATACAATGGAGGCAGTACAGGCAAATCAAACGCATGTATATTAATTGTGGAAATCTTGCAAACCCAATTGGGTTGTAACCCTTGAGGACCGTGGTTGCTCACTCCTGTTATAGAGATTGGGACATAATCTCAATATAAACCTGTCACTCCCAGTTCTGTAACACACTCCGCATTCCCCAATAATGAAGCTGGGACCTTTATAATTCAGCATACAAACATATATAAATATTAAAACTGTAGTATCATCTTGGGAACACACTCATCTTCCACTGGAAACACTTTGTAAAGTAACGCAAACCCTGCAAAGAAGACACTCGGGTTTTGGTATAGTGATTGCTTTATAGGTTCTAACTCCCACGATTCAAACTGCAGCAACCCTACCTGTGAAAGCAAAACACCATCTGCCATAGGCGGTCGGTGGCCCAACTGTTTGGGGAGGCTAAAGGGGCGGGGTTAGGGGTGGGGCCAGGGGTGGAGCTTAAATCCATAATTGTCTGATAACACACAGAAAAAAATAAATAAATAAAAATAAAAGTCACAATTAATACCTTTTATTAAATTTAGATATTAGATATGTATCATATGTCAAAGAATAAAGTGGTTGCTCAAAGCATATTCTAAGCACAATCGCTCAACTGCAAAACACTATGCACAACTTTGTGCAAAAACACACTCAGAACCTTACTGTACCATAAATATTACACTGGGCAGAACCTAATACACCAATATACCACCCATATGGAAAATGCAGATCGTCAACAATATGAAACAAGGGATCATAATATCATGATACGTGTAGAGCCACAAAACACCCTAATTCATATTTAATGTGGGATAAAATGCCATAAATAAGTAAATAAATATAAACTTTTAATGTTGAGCACCTGATTCTCAAAGTGGACATATTCCAAACACTATAATGAAAATAAAATGATCTTTTTTTACCTTTGTTTGGTGACTTTTTCTGATCATGCTGCCCAGTATCTGCTGCTATCTGTCCTCAGTGCAGGTCAGGAAGTCATCCTCATTAAATATCTCCCTGGCAACCCAGGACACCTCCAGCCAACCCCCCTCCCCCACTCTCCCAGCAGTAAGGTAAACAAACCATAAACCAATTTCTACAACTGATTACACACAAGGCTAGAGGGCTTTCACTGCAGCTCCTGCTGTGAGGATGGAGGTAAATCAACAATTTAAACCCCTCAGAGCACAGCAGGGGAGGCTTAGCCTGTCCAAGCCTCTTATACCGGGCGCCTATGCCATCTGCAAATATTGCACCAGGCCCTAGAACATCAACACATTTCTTAATGGGGAAACACAACAAATCAAACAGTTAGAGATCCATGAACTAACCACTAGCTGAATCCTTCACTTCAATCACACATGCAGAACATGAAAATGCCCTCTGCTAGTACAGAATAAGAGCTCACAAATTAGAAACAAAAATGAAGAGGAAAAATGAAACGGAAACTCCCCAAAAAGCTAGACTGAGAAATGCAGTCCTGGAAAAAGAAAAAGTGAAATGCTTTTTCATTCTGTACTTTGCAAACATGCAGAAAATAGATGTGCACAAATCCCAAGCTGATGGTCTGTAAAAATGGAAAATGTTTTTCTTTTCTATCTTTTGTTGTCTAGTAATCTTATTTCTCTGTTCCCAATTTTTCTTGTCAGTCTTTCTATGTTGTTGGGTTTCTTTTAAGTTCAAACATTTTATAGAATTTTTATAATAAAATACAACTGAGGACAACTATATAAAACAAAAAATATAAATAAAACATAATTATATCATTGTCATTGTCAGAAGGGAAGAAATACTATCAGCGGCATAATCGAAAGAGAAGGACGCCCATCTTCTGACACAAAGCAGGAGATGGACGTCTTTCTCTCAGGGTCGCCCAAATCGACATAATCGAAAGCCGGTTTTGGGCATCCTCAACTGCTTTCCGTGGTGGAGATGACCAAAGTTTATGGGGGCGTGTCAGCAGTGTACCGAAGGCAGGACGGGGGCAAGGTTAAGAGATGGGCGTCCTTGGCCAATAATGGAAAAAAGAAGGTCGTCCCTGACGAGCACTTGGCCGGCTTTACTTGGTCCAATTTTTTTTCACGACCAAGCCTCAAAAAGGTGCCCGAACTGACCAGATGACCACCGGTGAGAATGGGGGATGACCTCCCCTTACTCCCCCAGTGGTCACCAACACCCTCCCACCCAAACAAAAAATTAAAAAACATTTTTTTTCCAGCCTCAAATGTCATACCCAGCTCCATCACAGCAGTATGCAGGTCCCTGGAGCAGTTTTTAGTGGGTGCAATGCACTTCAGGCAGGTGGACCCAGGCCCACCCCCTACCTGTTACACTTGTGGTAGTAAATGTGAGCCCTCCAAAACCCACCCGAAACCCACTGTACCCACATGTAGGTGCCCCCCTTCACCCCTTAGGGCTATGGTAGTGGTGTACAGTTGTGGGGAGTGGGTTTGGGAGGGCTCAGCACCAAAGGTAAGGGAGCTATACACCTGGGAGCAATTTGTGAAGTCCACTACAGTGCCCCCTAGGGTGCCCGGTTGGTGTCCTGGCACGTGAGGGGGACCAGTGCACTACGAATGCTGGCTCCTCCCATGACCAAAGGACTTGCATTTGTTCGTTTTTGAGATGGGCGTCCTTGGTTTCCATTATCGGCGAAAACCGAGGTCGTCCATCTTTAAGGTCGACCATCTCAACATTTAGGTCGACCTAAATGTTGAGATTTGGGCGTCGCCGACTGTATTATTGAAACGAAAGATGGATGCCCAGCTTGTTTCGATAATAGGAGATGCCCCGCCCCTTCACGGGGACGTCCTCAGAGATGGGCATCCCCATTCGAAAATGCCCCTCCACGGGTCTCCTTTCCATTTCTTCTCTCTCCTACTGTTGTCTTCCATTCCTTCTCTACATGTCTCTCTCACCCAGAGTCTGCCTTTGGCCCCTTTCTCCCTAATGAGTCCCTTCATCTCACCTCAGCCCCAGCATCTGCCAGTCCCCACATCAACCCCTTCTCCCACCACAAAATGGTCCCAGCATTTTTATTCTCTCCTCTCCCTCATAGTTCAGCATCTCCCTCTCTCTCTCCCTTCCAGACATCACCCCTTCTTGCCTCCCAAAATGTACCTTCCTCCCATGGATCCGTCCTGGACTGTCAGCAGTGAAAAAAAACAAAGCAAAAATGCAGCTGGCACTGAGCCTCATGTTGAAGGTGTCACTCAGGCTCCCTGGGGATGGGACTGGCAGAGCCTAACTGACAGCCTCAGCATGAGGCTCTATGCTTTTCATTTGTTTTTATTTATTTATTTATTTGTTTATTTATTTAATTACTGTTGGCAGTTCCAAGAGCAGGAAGGAGCCATGGGAGGAAGGCAAATTTGAGGGAGACAAGGAACGAGGGGCAAGAAGGGGTGATGCTAGATCATGTGAGGAAGAGTAAAAGAAGGGAAGGAGAAGGGGAGGGAGGTACTTCATCCTACAGTTGTTAGGAGGGCAATGCCCACTCCAAACTATATCCATGTTGCATTGGTGGACAGCCCGGCCTGCCAACTTTCTTTAAACTTGCACCCGAACAGTGATCAATAGAAATCAAACAAAATAAAACATGGAAAAGAAAATAAGATGATACCTTTTTTTTTGGACATAACTTAATACATTTCTTGATTAGCTTTCGAAGGTTGCCCTTCTTCGTCAGATCGGAAATAAGCAAATGTGGTAGATGACAGTATATATAAGTAACACATCCAAGCATTTCATTGACAGTCTAACAGGGTGGGGATGGGTAGGAGGTATGCATGGGAACATCAAAGCATTTCAGAGATAGTCTAACAGGATGGGGGTGGATAGGTGAGAGGAGGGTGATAAACAGAGCAATACAACTTTATGGTTTATAATGGGCTAGAAAACCCAGATCTTTGTTAAGTCCTGTCTGTTGGGTACCAAATATTCAATCATTCTGACTTCAAAGGTCAATACAGGAACGTAAGACCGTATTATTGTAAGCCACATTGAGTCTGCAAATAGGTGGGAAAATGTGGGATACAAATGCAACACCTGTTTCTGTATCACATATGCATATTCTGTCTGGTTAAACAAGTGCGCAATATCACTTATATTTTCATTTCATTACTCAGTCAATATGCCTAAGATATACTTGCCCAACAGTGGTGCTGTGCTTTTTCTCTCAGTATGTTTTGTAAACAATAATGTCTTTTCCCTAAGCGTGTTTAGAGAAGCATGTTTTGTAATTAATTGTACATGTATACAGGGAAATGCTTGTCTCACTAATCATATGCACATATCTTTGTTATACATACACATATTTTTACATGTACATATTCTTTTTTTATGTATTTTTGTTTTGCCTGTGAAAGCATATGTACAGGTTTTATGTTATTTTTTTAACTGTGTAGTTATTTTTTATTGTATTTTTATTTAATCTCTCTACATAAAAGGCAACCCCAACGTTCTGAAGCCTCCACGGAAGTTGAGGCGCCCGAGATATCTGGTGTGCCCTGGAGTGTCTGCACCGCCCTCGCGTCAAAACGTCATGACGTCGAGGGCGGAGCTAAAACACTCGAGGGCCGAAATGCAAGGCGAACGCGAACCCCGAACAAGGCAAGTACCTCGGAGGGAGGGGGCCCCTTGCTAGCGCCCGTTTCATTGCACTCAGAAACGGGCATTTTTTCCTAGTTAAAAATAATATGCCCTAATGTATTCCATATTTATGGTCACTACCAGACCCCTGAGGCAGGCTTTTTCAAACCGAAACACAGTCCAGTGTCAGGACTTTCTTGTTCATCAATAAAACCATATCATTAAGAGTCTTTTCTCATTAGTGTGGTTGTGTTGGAAGTTTCATCCATCTCCCTTACTGTTTTTCCTGTTTGTTAAACTCCTTAATCCCCCAGTAGCTGCTGCCCTCCTCCTTCTCCCCTGAAAGTGAAGCTGAAAGGGCATACTAAGCTGTATGACTGCTTCAGATATTATGTATTTTTGTGTTCCTGTAGGTCTCACAATTACATTTTAAAACAGTTAAAATGGGATTGAACCTGGTCCCTTGGTTTAAAGTCTACTGCACTAACCACTAGGCTACGCCTTTACTTTGCAGGAATGTCTGTGTGGCCATTCTAATGCTGCTAAGCAGACGTTCTAGGCCCTGCTTTTTTGCCCTTCGTATGTTGGACATTCCAGCTTGTAAAATGGCTGTTCATGCTGGACATACTCAGCACACAGACCTCCGTCTCACTTTGGAAATTGCTTATTTCTAGGATAAGTAGCATAACATGTATTTTACTGTTTGGGGATCTTGCCAGGTACTTGTGACCTGGATTAGCCACTGTTGGAAACAGGATACTGGGCTTGATGGACCTTCGGTCTGTCCTAATATGACAGCACTTATGTTCTTATGCTTCTAAGATAAGGCGGATTTGTTTAACAAATATTTCTGTCCTGTGTTCACAGCTGAAGGGCTGCTAGAAGGACTGCAGAAGAGAAACACAGATAGGAATGGAGGGGTCATAGTCCCTGAACGATTTTCAGAGGACTTTGCTCATGAAGAGCTGGCTAAACTAAAGGGGAACTATAGATTATTTGATAGTGTTGTCACCATGTGCCAAAAGTGGTTTTGAGATCTTCAGCTGATTTCTTATTAATATGGAAAAGAACACCGAGTCCAAATAAGTGTTATTTCGATTAAGTGATTTTTTTATTGGATGAAAACATTGTTGTTGGAGGACATTTGCATGCCTGGATGTTCCTGGTGATGGTTATCAGGCTCATTTTCAAAAGAGAAGGGTGTTGAAAAAGCGACACAAAAGGCACATGGGCGTCCCTGTGAAAGAAAGTCGCCCAAATCTAATAATTGAAACAGGGCCGTAAGGACGTCCTCAGCGTGAGGACGCCCATCTATGGTCATCCCCACAGAGGGCGTGTTGGGGGCGTATTATGGGTGGCGTTACGAGATCGGCGCCTCCACCATATAACGGCTAGCGAAATGGATTCGCATGGGCGGGAACATGGGCGTCCTTAGTTAGACCTGAAATAAAAGCGACCAGGCTAAGGGGGAAGTCGTCTTTAGACCTATTAGTGATTTTGTGGAGTTGGAGAGTGGTGAGATCGTTGTTGGGAGAGAAAGTTGAGAGTTGTTCAGTGCCCTGTTACCTTTTTTTTTTATGAGACGTCTTTATTGTTACCTTTGTCTGTGTCCCTGGTTTCCTGCTCTATCTGCCCTTCAGTATGCTGGGGCTGGTGGCCACTAAGACCAGCTTCTGTGTCTGACTGGTGTCATCACCTGCACAGCAAAATGGACGGAAGTGTGTTGCTTAAAATAACCCAGTTTTGTTTTGCAGCATTCATATAGATAGCCCCACATGTGAAGACCCAGGAAACAGATGATGAAGAATGGCGTTAGCAGGTAATCACAGATGAGAGAGGAGGAATAGAGTGCACTTTAGAGACTGATGTGCAAGAGAGCCACACAGGCAGGTGTGGTAGACATAGAACTATGGAAGGAGTGTAGAGGTCACGGTGAAATTACCTTTGTGGGTTGGTGACTGTTTTGGTGCCATTGTGCCAATGCGATGCAAAGAATCGAAAATACAGAGAAGGGCGCTTAAACACTATCTCAAGGACTCCCATGTAAGAACGATGTAATTTCGATTATTGGCAAAATCCCTAAACGTCCCCAGCTGCTCTTTGCAATTTGGGCATCCCCATTTCGATTATGGGTGGGGAACTATGGATGTCCCCAGCTGCTCTGTGTTTTGTACTCCCTAATTTCGATTATAGGTGAAAATGATAAATGTCCCCAGCTGCACTTCCGGTTTGGAAGTTTGCATTCCCTTTATTGGCGTCTCTTTAAAATGGCTTTCTCTGTGCTTGCACTTTAGAGGTTTTTCTTTAGATCATGGGGTGGTATTTTTAAGCGTTTTACGTTCAGTTGTAGTAAACCATGTTTTTGCCACTGTATGCTTTTGTAAACCTGTTTGTTTTTTTCAGTCTTCTTTGTGGGGGGTGGGGATACCTTTTGGCCAATTCTTAAAAGATAACTGGTGTGTGGGCTGTGTACCTTTCCTTTCAAAAAGTTTCTGGCTGGGTGTTAGCTGGCAGCTTAGCATATACTCTGCATTTTCTGCATCTGACCAACTCTCCATCCTCTACCCTCCAGGAGCTGCTTGCTATGGCCCAGATGATCAAAAGCCCCGCGCTGTTCCAAACAGCGCCCTAAAAATAGCGCCGGGACAGCGCAGGGCTTTTCTGCATCGATGATCAAAGATAATGCATGCAAATCTAAGCAGCGCTATTATCTTTGATTATCATGTTTTAGTGCGGGAGAATTGTGCCGATCCTCCCGCACTTGTTTGACAGGTCTGGGCTGTCAAAAGCCCAAACCTGTCAAACAGCCTGCCAAGCCCGAACAACGAGGCCGCCGCCGGGCAAACCATCTCCCACCCTCCCACCCTCCCACCCAGCGAAGGGGGGTGGGGGCTGGTGGTCCGGTGGACCTCCGGTCCCCCCCCCCCCCCCCACGATCCCCCTCATGTTCACAGAGGGCTGGAGATCTGGTGGGTCTCCAGCACTCCCACCCCCTGAACCCACAGAAATCCAAGTGGCCACCTCCCGAAAAACGCTGTCCTACCCTCCCACCCAGTGACGGGGGGGGGGGGGGGCTGGAGGATCGGTGGGTCTCCAGCCCCCCAAACCCCCACAAATGATTGATTGGCCGCCTCCGGCCAAAGGATCGCCCACACATGGTCTGTAGCCCCGCCTAGCGCATCCCAGGATTTTGGGCGTCAACTGACTAGAAGAGGAGGGAGGCAGGCAGGCTGCGTCCCTCCTCCAACAAAAGGTAGCGGGGGCGGGAGGGGGGGTTCACCACACCACACCACACCACGGACCACCAGGGAATCTAAGTAGAACACTGGGGGGGGGGGGGAGTTGAGGTGGGCTGGAGGTCCACCGGACCTCCAGCCCCCACCCCCGTCGATACATCACCGTGTGGGCGATCCTTTGGCCGGAGGCGGCCAATCAACGATTTGTGAGGGTTTGGGGGGCTGGAGACCCACTGATCCTCCAGCCCCCCCCCCCCCCCATTGCTGGGTGGGAGGGTAGGACAGCGTTTTTCGGGAGGTGGCCACTTGGATTTCTGTGAGTTCAGGGGGTGGGGGTGCTGGAGACCCACCGGATCTCCAGCCCTCCGTGAACATGGGGGGGGGATCATCAGGGGGACCCCCCGTTCGCGTATGCTTTGGGGGGGAAGGGAGGCCTGCCAGCATGCAACTGCATGCTGGACAGGGCTCACCATTCATCCCCAATGATCCGCAAAATCTAACGTCAGCTCAGAGCTGGCGTTGATTTTGCTGCGGCCAGCAACCCAATCTTTGGCGCGCTGGTCGCTGATCATTGGGGATGAATGCGTTAAGCGCCGATTAGCATGCATTTGCAAGCTAATTGCGCTAGAAGCCCTGTTTAGCACTGCAGCTGGTCAACAGGATTGCAAGGGACAGCAGTGGACTCTAATACACTGGACTATGATACTGATGATTTTGTAGTCTACCCAGTTCATTGTACAGATGTCTTGTTCTCTATTGGACACACTCAGTTGTGCCTGCCTCTGGGGGTCGGGGAGGGGAAGAGGCCCTGAGAATGGATGTGTGCATCCCTCATGGTCAAGGGCTCCCCATTCTCTCTATGTTCTCTGCATTCAAATCTTACTTCTATTTTCACCAGGTTTGCCGGTGGTTGCTGTTCAGTGGTGGAAGGAGATGTCATTTGTTGCTGCATCAGGGCTGTACTATGTGCTTGCAGGTCACACCGTAGACCCTCGATGCTATACTCCAGCCATTGAAGCTGCTGCTCCACTTCCCGTTGGGCCTGTACCGCTCCCTGGTAGGTTCCATCCTTCTTTATGTGGTGAACCCCAGTCCCCTTTTATGAAGTGCCCACCCATTCTCAAGGTAGCTGGGGGTGGGGAGGGGGGGAAGCATATATGCACTGAATGTCTTTTACACATTATTCAACACAGTCCTACAATCCTCCATAGTTATGGAACAACAACATTTCTAAATTCTATCCTGCAAACCATTTTCAAGGTGGCCACAGGTGAGTGCCTACCGCGGCTTTGAGCCCTTAAGTCATGGTGAGGGAGAGGGGTTCTGGTTGCAGTTTCAATTCTAAATTACCTGCAGGTGGCTACAGCCCGGTGCCTAATAATTCCCCTAGCCTGTGCCCTTCTGTACCTGATGTATTATATTGCAATTGTGATGAAGTAAACATCCATCTAATGCTGTTACCTTTGTTTTCCCTTTTCTCCTCAGTACTATATACCATTGCTGATACATTCAATGTGAAAAGATGACCCAGCTGTTTCTAGCTCCTTCCTGGCCCTCACCAATGTGGTTTGGTTGTGGGTAAGGGTGTCTGGTGATCAGAGAGCAAACATCGTCTATGTGCTACCTATGGTTATCTGCAAGTTTCTACTTGGCAGATCACTAGTGCTAGACAACATACCTATTTACACAACTCTGTGCTGAAGGGCTGTATGGTAAGGAGGGGGAGAGGCTGTAAGAGGGACATCCTTCAGCAGTTCTGTGAGAAACACGTCATTGTTACTGTACTTTACACTTATGAATGTTCCTTATATTTCCCCGTACCTGGCAGGGGCGTATCTGAGGTTCGGCGGTAGGGGGGGCAGGGGCTAGAGTGAGGGGGCACATTATAGCCGCCCCCCCGGCGGCCGCCCCCCCTACCGCCGTCAACCCTTTCCCCTCCTACTGCCGTCACCTACCCCCGAGGTCCGCTTCCTCCTGCCGGTTTTTTAAAATATTACTTCAGCTGGCGGGGGACCCCAACCCCCGCCAACCCAGCCGAGGTCTTCTTTAAGTTCTTCATCCTCGTGCTGTGAAAGCTGTATCCCTTCCAGTTGGACGGAGTCACATTTTCATAATATGCCTATATGTGAGCTGGAGTGGTTTTGCTATTTTGAGTTGAACTAAAGATAGACAAAGTGATGGAACCGGATGGCATACATCTGAGGGTACTGAAGGAACTTCGAGAAGTTCTACCAGCTCCACTGGCTGACCTTTTCAATGCTTTTCTAGAGCAGGAGTGGTCCTGGAGGACTGGAGAAAAGCAGCTGTGGTCCCTCTCCACAAAAGTGAAAGTAAAGTTGAGGTTGGGAGTTAAAGGCCGGTAAGTCTGACTTCTGTGTTAAGTAAATGAATGGAAATGTTTTAAAACAGAGAATACTAAAGTTTTTACAATCCGATGGATTACAGGACCTGGACCCGAGGCAACACGGATTCACTAGAGGCAGGTCTTGTCGGACAAATCTGCTTAATTTCTTTGACTGGGTGACCAAAGAGTTGGATTGAGGGAGAGCGATAAATGTGGTGTATCAAGATTCGGTTCTGCATACACGACTAATAAACTGAGTGCCCTGAAGTGACTGACTGAATAAGGGTCTGGGTTGAGTGGAAGGCAACAGAGGGTAGTGGCAAATGGAGTTTATTCTGAGGAAAAGGATGTTACCAGTAGTGTGCTGCAAGGTTTGGTTCTTGGGTCGGTTCTTTTTAACATTTTTGTAAACAATATTGCTGAAGGGCAGTCTGGTAAGGTTTGCTTCTTTGCGGATGATACCAAAATCTGCAATAGTGTAGACACCCCTGATGGTATGGATAATATGAAGAAGGACTTAGCAAAGCTAGAGGAATGGTCTGGAATTTGGCAGCTTAGATTTAATTCTTAAAATGCAAGATCATGCATTTGGGCTGCAAAAACCTGAAGGAACGGTACAGTTTAGGAGGTGAAGAACTTTTGTGCATGAAAGAGGAGTGAGACTTGGGTGTGATCATATGATGATCTTAAGGCGGCCAAACAGGTAGAAAAGATGACGGCGAAAGCTAGAAGGATACTTGGGTGCATAGGGAGAGGAATGGCCAGTAGGAAAAAGGAGGTGATGAATCCCCTGTATAAGACTCTGATGAGACCTCATTTAGAATATTGTGTACAATTCTAGAGACTGCACCTTCAAAAAGATATAAACAGGATGGAGGCGGTCCAGAAGGTGGCTGCTAAAATGGTCAGTGGTCTTCGTCATAAAGCATATGGGGACAGACGTAAAGATCTCAACATGTGTACTTTTGGAAGAAAGGTGGGAGAGGGGAGATATGATAGAAACATTTAAATACCTATGCAGCATAAAAGCACAGGAGGTAAGTCTTTTTCAATTGAAAGGAAGCCCTGGAATGAGGGGGACATAGAATGAAGGTGAAAAAGGGGATAGACTCATAAGTAATCTGAGGAAATACTTCTTCATGTAAAGGGTGATGAATTTGTGGAACTGCTTCCCGGTGGAAGTGGTGGAGATGAACAGTATCTGAATTCAAGAGAGCTTGAGACAAGTCAAGAGGATCTCTAAGGGAGTGATAGGGAGAGCAGATGGCATGGATGGGCAGACTGGATAGGCCATATGGTCTTTATCTGCCTAAACCTTTCTATGTTTATATGACTTATAGTTTTGGCTTTCTTAAAAGAGAAACACCTTTTCCTGTCATGACAGGTCCAGTACATAACATAGTGTGCTGCAAAGCACACTTAGGTGCGGCAAATTACACCAGCCATTGTCTTGGCATAAGTGGTCACACCTAGGTGTCTATGTGCCAAAATGGCTTTGTGCTTGTGTTCTATTACAGGTTAGGTGCACCTTAACACCCATTATAATAAATGAGGGCAGATAAAGACTTGAACAGTCCATCCAGTCTGAGCAACTGTTATACTCATTATCAATTCATAATTACATCAACAGTGAATGTGATGTAAAATACTTGATCATGATCTTTCTTTGGCGTCTCTGGGATATAGACCATAGAAATCTGCCTGGCCCTGTCCTGGCCCTGTCCTCACGTTCCACCTACTGGAGTTGCTGTCGAAATCCACTTCAGCCTGTCTTGTCATTTGTGGGACACAGACCTTAAAAGTCAGCCTGGCACCAGCCCTAGTTCATCACAGCCAGAGTCGCCATCTAAGCATCACTCGACACATTCACACACATGTAGCCATGAAGTTTAGGGGTTTTTTTTATACCATTCATTTTCTAATTAGAGATCCTCTGTGTTTATCCCACACCATTTTTAATTCTGTCCCCGTTTTTGTCTCTACTACCTCCCTCAGAAGGGCAATCTAGGTTTCGACCACCCTTTCCGTGAAAAAGAATTTCCTGACATTTAAGTCTATCATTCCGCAACCTCAATTCATGACCTCTAGTTTTACCGTTTCCCCTTCTATGGAAAATATTTGTTTCTATATTAGTACCCTTCAAGTATTTAAACATCTATATCATATCTTCCCTATCCCTTATTTCCTCTAAGGTCTACATATTGAGGTCTTCCAGTCTCTTTTCATACGTCTTTTGGTGCAAACCCTATACCATTTGTGTCTCCTTCCTCTGGACAGCGTCTAGTTTTTTTTATATCCTTAGCAAGATACAGCCTCCAAAACTGAAAACAATACTCCAGATGGGGCCTCACCAATGACTTGTGCAGGCGGGACACCAACATCTCCTTTATTCTGCTGGTTACGCCTCTCTTGATGCATCCTTCTGGCTACGGCTTCCGCTTTGTCACACTGTTTTGTTAGTTTAAGATCCTCAAAAACCATCACCACAAGGTCCCTCTCCCTGTCTCTGCATATCAGCCTCTTACCTTCTAGGACATATGGTTCCCTTGGATTTCTACTCCCCAAATGCATCATTCAGCACTTCTTTGCATTAAATTTAAACTGCCAAACACTGGACCATTCTTCTAACTTCTGTAGATCCTTTTTTATGTTTTACACTTCCTCTGGGGTGTCCACTCTATTATAAATCTTGGTATCATCCGCAAAAAGGCAAACCAACCTTTTAACCCTTCTGCAATGTCGCTCACAAATATATTGAACAGAAATGGCCCCAGCAGCAATCCTTGAGGCACTCTGCTACTCATCTTTCCTTCCTCTGATTGAATTCCATTGACCATTACCCTCTGGCATCTGTCAACCAGTGTCTAATCCAGTTCACCACTTTGAGTCCTAACTTTAGCCTGTCAAGTTTTTCAAGAGCCTCCTATGAGGAACCATGTCAGAGGCTTTGCTGAAATACATCTAGTGCATGTCCTCAATCCAATTCTCTGGTCGCCCAGTCAAAGAATACAATCAAATTTGTTTGACATGATTTACCTTTCGTAAAACCATGTTGCCTTGGATCTTGTAACCCATTGGGTTCCAGGAAATTCACTATACTTTCCTTCAGCAATGCTTCCATTACTTTTGTAATAACCGAAGTGAGGCTTACCAGCCTGTACTTTCCCACTTCTTCCTAGTCGCCACTTTTATGAGGAGGGACCACATCCACTCTTCTCCAGTCCTGTGAAACCTCTCTCATCTCCAAGGGTTTATTAAACAAGTCTTTAGGAGGGCCTGCCAGAACCTCTCTAAGCTTCCTCAATATCCTGGGATGGATCCTGTCTGGTCTCATGGCTTTGAGTGACACATAAGTTAAGCAGTCAGTATAGAGAGTTCATTTCCGAAATATGAGGTAAAGTAGTCAGGTGTAGAGAATTCGGTTTTGTCCAATTCTGGTATAGATTTCGATTTTTGGTATTTAGGATGGGTCATTGTGATATGCCTTTTTGAAAAGGTTAGTTTTTAGTGATTTTCGAAAGTTTGTTAGGTCTTGCATTGTTTTTATGACGTTTGGTAGTGCATTCCATAGTTGCGTGCTTATGTAGGAGAAGTTGGATGCATATGTTGATTTATATTTTAGTCCTTTGCAGCTGGGGTAGTGGAGATTCAGGAATGTGCGTGCTGATCTTTTATTATTATTATTATTTATTTATATACGTTTTACAATTTTTCACAAGTCATTCACTTGTTAAACAGAAACACAGCTATGCAATATTAGCAACAAAGAAAATATTATAATAAAGAAATTAAGATAAGGTCAGCTTTCTCAGACCGCTATTAGTAGGGGGACATGTAAGGAATATAATAGGAGCTATAAAGGCATATTTGAATTATTAAAAGTTACGTGTGAAACCTCTACATACTATATTTTCCAACATTATTTCAACCTTTTCATATCTAGAAAAACTTTTAATTGTTCAGGTATATAAAACATATTCTTAGTCTCTCTGAATCGCACATTTACATGTTCCACCGAGTTTCAAAACATCTTGTTTCATAGTCAGGAAAATCTTTCTCCTTTCTTGAGTTGTTTTAGTGACATCCGGGTAGATCCAAATTTTTGCACCACCAAAAAAAATCTTTGGAGTGTTTGAAGTAAAGTCTTAGGATAGCATTGAGGTCTTGTTCAAACACAAATGAAACCAAAAGTGTAGCTCTCTCTGAAGCGTTTTCTATCGATTGTTCCAGAATAGCAGATATATTGTTCAAATCAATTTCTTCCCCACCTCTGAGATTCCCTTCATCTTTCCCGGGCCTTTTTGGCAGGTAATAAATCTTATTAATCGGAGGAATAGCATCTAGTGGAATTTTTAAATTTTCATGCAGATATCTCTTAAATAAATCCAAAGGTAGAGACCCTGGAACTTTAGGGAAATTCGAGAGACGAAGGTTCCAATGCCTATTAAAATTCTCAATCTGCTCAATCTTTCTATGGAGAGCTAATTTATCTTTAGCCGCAGTAGTATTAAATTCTTGTAGTTGTTTTACTTCATTTTGAATCAGATTAACCCGAGTGGACAGACTTTCCTTTACTACTTCCACTGTCTTTACCAAATCTTCAAATTTAAGAAACAAGGCGGATACCTCACCTGAAGATTTCTGGAGAGTTACGTCCATTTCATTAAGCTTTAACCAGATTTTTCCAAGGCTAACCTCCTTTGTTGTTTCTGGGGCTCCGATAGAATCGCGGGTCCCATTCTCCAAGCATTTTTGCTGCGGCGTAGGATCCCCACCAGAGAGTTCACACACTACACTTCTGGAAGCGTGGCAACTTTCTCCCAACATCGCAGTTAGCGCCAGGCAAGGAGGTATGTAGGAATCAGAGGGAAGAGATAATGATGTTTCCTGTCCCAGCAGAGGTTCCACTCCGGTTACCTCCGTAGCGGGAATTGCCACCCTCACTTCACTCGAAGAGGCCCTGGTGAGGAAACGATCTAAACTCTGCTGGATTGGGGACGATGTTGAGGTAGTTGGGGGGGGGGGCAAACCTCACCATCCCTTTTCTTTTGAATGAGGCATCGTTTATGAGGAATTTTTTTCCAAATCGTAATCCAGCAAGAGCACAGCGTTCACACACCACCCGGATCACACCGCCATCTTGACACGCCCCCCTTGTGCCTGCTGATCTTTTTGTATTTCTGGTTGGTAGGTCTATGAGGTCTAACATGTAGACCGGGGCCTCGCCGTGAATGATTTTATGAACCAGAGTTCAAATTTTGAACACAATGTGGGAGCCAATGTAGTTTTTCTCTTAGGGGTTTGGCGCTTTCGTATTTCATTTTTCCAAATATGAGTCTGGCTGCTATGTTTTGGGCAGTTTGGAGTTTCTTCATGATTTGTTCTTTGCATCCGGCGTAGATTGCATTGTAGTCTAGATGGCTTAGCACCATTGATTGTACCAGGGTGCGGAATATTTCCCTTGGGAAGAAAGTTTTTAATCTTTTGAGTTTCCACATTGAGTGGAACATTTTCTTTGTTGTGTTTTCCGCATAGTTTTCTAGTGTAAGATTTCGGTCAATTGTAACTCCGAGAATTTTCAGGCTATCTGAAACAGGGAGAGTGTAGTCTGGCGTGTTTATAGTGGTGGGTTTGTTTGTGTTATATTGTGATGAGAGGATGAGACATTGTGTTTTTTCTGCGTTGAGTTTTAATTGAAATGCATCCGCCCAGGAATTCATGATATAGAGGCTGTGTTTGATTTCATTTGTGATTTCTGTAAGATCATGTTTGAACGGGATGTAAATCGTAACATCGTCTGCATAGATGTAGGGGTTTAGGCCTTGGTTAGATAATGATTTGGCTAGGGGTGTCATCATTAGGTTGAAAAGGGTTGGTGAAAGCGGTGATCCTTAGGATACTCCACACTCAGGTTTCCATGGTGATGATGTGTTCGAGTTTGATGACACTTGGTATGTTCTTGCTGTTAGGAAGCCTTTGATCCAACTAAGTACGTTTCCTCCAATCCCGAAGTATTCTAGGATATTTAATAGTACTTTGTGGCTTACCATGTCGAATGGTAGGAGAAGTATACTATTGCCAGTTGCAATTGCTTGTTTGAATTTGGTTAGTAGAGTGATTAGTACTGTTTCGGTGCTGTGGTTGGATCGGAATCCTGATTCTGATTCATGTAGTATTGAGAATTTGTTTAGTTGGTAAACTGCTTGGTTACCATACTTTCCATTAGTTTGACTGCCATAGGAATGGATGCTACCGGGCGGTAGTTGGTTATGTCATTTTGCTTTTTTCTTTGAGTCTTTGGGTATTGGGGTAAGTAGTATGTTTCCTTTATCCTTAGGGAAGTGTCCATGTTGTAGCATGAAGTTTAGGTGTGAAGTGAGGTCTACTATGAATTGTTGAGGTGCGGATTTTATTAGGTTATTGGGACATATGTCCAGTTTGCAGTGGGATTTGGTGAACCTGTTGATCGCTTGGGTGGCGGTTTCGTCGGTTAGTAGATCGAAGTTTGTCCAGATTCGGTCTGCTGGGTATTCGTCGGGGTTTGGGTCCAGACAGTCCATAAATTTTTCGTGGTCGGTGGTATTAGGTGGTAACGTGATTCGTAACTTTATAATTTTCTCATTGAAGTATTTAGCAAGGTTGTCTACTGATGGGGTGTCTGTGTTGGTTGTGGTTACCGGTGTGGTATCTATTAGTTTGTTCACGAGTTATCCCCTATATGACTTACCAAAGGTCCCAAGGAGTGTCAGTGAGATTTGAACTCTGATTCTCGGCCTACTGCTCTAACCACAAGGTTACTCCTCCACTCAGAGTACATGCTTGTAAACTTATTTGCATACAGATAAACAATAAACAGTGGAGGTGTTCCAAAAGTCAGGGTTTGGATTTAAGCACACACTTTATAAAAATACACTCATCTTTAGGTACATTGAACCAGAAAATTTGCGTGTGTTGAAGAGCAAGTAAAAACATGTGCATGTGTGTTCCATGGGGTAATTTGGCAGGTGCAAATGTGTGCATGAATGTTCTATAGGGTAATTTCAAAGGGAAAGTATGCATAATTTACCTGTTTGGGGGGGGGGGGGGGGGTAGAAAATTACCCTCTAGGGTCTTTGCAGTAGTCCCTAACACAAGAATGAGAATGCAGGCAAGACCACATTTGGTAAGGACACAGCACACAGGTATCCCTGTTCTATACCAACTGGTATTCATTTCAACCTGCATCTTAATGATAAGAGGCAGAGCGAGTCTTTGTCAAAATCTACTCCTATGAAACAGTGGTGTAGCCACAAGTGGGCCCATGCCCACTCACTTTGGGCTCAGGCCCACCCAGTAGCAACACACCTATGTTGTGGCTGGTGGGGATCTCCAAGACCCGCCAGCTGAAAACTTCCAACACCTTTCCCTCCCATGTACCTTTTAAATAGCAGATCTTCAATGGCAGCGAACAGCAACTGATACACACTGCTCATGCTGGGCCCACAGTCTTACCTCTAATGTGACTTCCTATTTACGTGTAGGCGAGAGTATGTCAGAAGGTAGGCTGTGGGGCCGGTGCGAGCAGTGTGTATCAGTTGCTGCTCACTGCCAGTGAAGATCTGCTGTTTAAAAGGTACCCAGGGCAGGAGGGGGGGGTTGAAAGACCAGATGGTCTGTGGGACGTGGAGGGGGGGTTCTTCTGCCCAAACACCTTGGGCCTAGGCCCACCCAAAGTTGGGTGTCTGGCTATGACCCTGCTATGAAGAACAGGTTTATGTAGATGTCAGAGGAAGATGCTTATCTCCATTATCCCACCACTCATTCCCTAATATCCCCTAATCAATAGATTCAAAATAAAAACTAGGATAGAGGCAGAACAGAAAGGAAAACAGCCAGAGGAGCTAGTGTAGAGCAGGAAACATTTTTGATTCATCATAAGTCCAGCAAACCATTAATTTATCCTTCTTTGGACCTGTCTTGTACAGTTATAGGGTAAGTAACACGGTACACTAGGGATGATGTGGCTGGTTTAAAGATTGTTCGGTTGCAGAGAGGTGGGAGAACTTCCTTGTGCTGGTTCTGGTGATGCCGGATCCTGGGTTCATAGATTTTGACTGAAGGCTGTAGGTCAGGGTGGTGGTCGGGAGAAGCTGATATCCTTTAGAGATTAAAAAAATGAAAAGGATCATTGAATAGCTACAATGGTAGAAGTTGGGTTTTATAAAGGTGTATTGTATATGAAGCTAAGGATATCCTACATAATAATGCTCACCTCTAATGTTCTGTGGCTGGGACCGTGGCTCCCTAGGCTGGAGGTGGTCTGCTAGGTAGACACGAGCTGACGTCATGACAGCTGATTCCAAGGCAAGGGGAGGAGTAGGGAAACACGTGCAGCGTGTTTCCCTACTCCTTCCCCTGCCTCGGAATCATCTGTCACCCCCCGTGTTACGGCCCCCTTGACCCCCCCCTCCGGAGGAACTTCCAGAGAAGATGATTGAGGAAGGAACGTGAAGGGCACAACAACACTTCGGCTGTCGGGGGTTTGGGTCCCCCGTCAGCATAGGTAGTCCACAACGGTGGCGGGGGGCAGTTTTTGGTGGTCTGGGGAGTGGTCGACAGGTTCGCGGAAGGGGGGGCGAGGGGGCCGTAGCACGGGGGGGGGGGGGAGGAATTGCCTGCCTAGGGCCCGTTTCCTTGCCTTCAGAAACGGGCCTTTTTTACTAGTTTTAAATAACTCGTTCTGTTGCTCTCTTCCCATTCTTAAGTATGTGTGCATGTGTGCAGACCTTCCTGGAAAGTGATTTCTTGCATTAGTATGCTAACATTAATGGTGTAACCTAGAGTTTCAATGTTTGCAAAAAGTTATTTTGGTACTCTTTGCATGGGCAAAAGGGCAACTTCATTTTTTTGTTTATATATGTAAGCACATACACCACATCCTACAACAGAAATGCAGAAGCTTAGCAGCATTAATCTATTTGTGCTTCCCAAACCTGTCTTAGGGACTCCATAGCCAATCAACTTTGCAGGATATTCACAATAAATATGCATGAAATAAATTTGTACAGTTTGGATCATTCTATAAGTATTAGAATAGGGTTTTCCATGTTCAAGTAACAACTTCTAAAATTACCTATACAGACAAAAAAGTAGCCACTAGGACAAATTGCACCTATCTTTATGGGATTATACATGTAGGTATTCCTTGGAGTGAATTGGAGCAGAGTTGCATGAAGGCCCATTTTAGACAGAATGTAGAAAATGGAATTGATATATCCAGGTTTAGACATGTACTGTACAATTCCATTAACATGTAGGAAAGGATTTGCTGATGTGGAGCCTTTTCTAATACACATGCAGGAATGCACAAGTATATTGCTGCTACATACAGCAGGAGGAGCCATTTTACAACAGTCAACATGGAAAATATCAATGGAGGGGATTTGACAAATTATGTTTAAATTCCGACACACCTCATGTATAAAAGGGTATGTCAGAATTTATTCTTGCATGTCAGCCATTTTCGAATCATACACATTGTAAATGCTTCTAATTAAGTACAGAGGCCACAATCTTCCTGTACTATGACTACTGAGGGGGAGAAAACAATGATTCTGTTGTTCTGGACGTGAGCCCTTGAGCCCAGGCCGAGGCCTAGAATAGGATTTTGGCCAAGGCCTAGGATAGACCGAACAGGCCCTACGCACCACCCCAGCCACCAAGCCCCGCACATGCACAACAGCTAACAGACACCACAAGAAAATGAGAGATAGAGCATTCAGGCGGGCCTCATGGCCAATCGGGAACCCACTCGCGCAGAGTCCAAGTAAGCAGTCCTCACGGCCGACCGGGAATCCAGTCACACTCTGGGAGGGGAGAAAGAACAATGATGGGTCCCCAAGGGACTTAGCACAAGCAGCGCACACAGTGCAGGGTACAGACACAAGGAAAAGGGCGAGAGACAGAGACTTCTAAAGTTATACACCAGGCTGTGCCACAGGACAATCAAGAATACAGGAAACCCCAGAAGGGAACACTCTAGGCTGTACTATATAGCACTCAAGGGAAAAAAGGGAACCAACTATAGGAATACACTCTAGGCTGAACCATTCAGCACTCACGGAAAGGAGATGCCACTCAAAAGAATACTCTAAGGTATGTCACTAGGCACTCAAGGAAAAAAGGGAAACCACTCATAGGAATACACTAGGCTGTGCCTGATAACACTCAAGGGAACTAGGCTGCACCTTACAGCACACAAAGATACAGGAAACCCTACAAGGAACACACTAGGCTGTACCATACAGCGCACAAAGGAAAAGGAAAACTACCTATAAGAATACACAAAGCTGGCCCCACAACACACAAGGGAAAAGGGAACAGGAAGCTGCCTTGACACACACAGACCAGAAAAGGAGCACTGCTCACCGGGAAGAGGAGACAGATTCAGCAAACAAAGAGAACTAAAACCAACAAACAGGAGCAATATACAAGGACAAGGGGACTGCCAAATGGAGGCAGAACCACAGGGAGCAGAGCAACAGCTCAGCACAACAAAGGGAACACTCACAGAGAGAAAACTAAACAAACAAACTGGAACAATACAAGGCATAAGCTTACCACAGACAGCACAATGTTAGAGCAGCAGAAAGGAGACCAGGTGTAGGAGAGTGCAATCAAGCTCATGCTGGGAATACCCAGCACACACACACACAGAATAAACAAGCACCAAGGAGAAAGGCTAAACTCCAACATGAAGGCAAGCGCCCAAGCACAGGCTGGCTTCAGCTGAGCAAACAAAGTAATCAAACGCTAAAGCAAGAATTGTAGGGAAAGGTAGGCTTAAGTAGATCAGGCTTCTGACGTCTGCTGCATCAGACGTCAGCTCAGCCTCTGACCAGCCAATCAGGAGTGAGTCCCAAACATTCCCCTGCCTGCTATCAGAATCATAACAGATTAACTAGAAACAGAGAAATACAAAGTCAGATAAAGACCGTCCAGCTTATAATCGAACGAGAATAACGCCCAAGTTCCGACCTAAATCGGGAGATGGGCGTTCTTCTCACAAAAACAAATAAAGCGGCATAATCGAAAGACGAACTTTGGACGCTTTCAACTGCACTCCGTCGCGGATGCGGACAAAGTTGACGGGGGAGTGTCGGAGGCGTGGTGAAGGCGGAACTGGGGCGTGGTTATCGGGCGAACAGAGATGGGCGCCCTTCGCCGATAATGGATGCGTTTGTAGCTAGAATTTAGGGCACTTTTCCTGGACCCTGTTTTTTGACGAATAGGGCCCCAAAAAGTGCCCTAAATGACCAGATGACCCCCAGAGGGAGTCGGGGATGACCTCCCCTGACTCCCCCAGTGGTCACTAACCCCCTCCCACCACAACAAATGATGTTTCACAACTTTTTACTTTCACCCTCAAATGTCATACCCTCCTCCCAAGCAGCAGTATGCAGGTCCCTGGAGCAGTTGTTAGGGGGTGCAGTGGACGTCAGGCAGGTGGACCCAGGCCCATCCCCCCCCTACCTGTTACAATTGTGCTGCTTAATGCTACTAGTCGTCCAACCCCCCCCAAACCCCCTGTACCCACATGTAGGTGCCCCCCTTCACCTCTTAGGGCTATAGTAATGGTGTAGACTTGTGGGCAGTGGGTTTTGAGGGGGATTTGGGGGGCTCAACACCCAAGGGAAGGGTGCTATGCACCTGGGAGCTCTTTTACCTTTTTTTTTGTTTTTGTAAAAGTGCCCCCTAGGGTGCCCGGTTGGTGTCCTGGCATGTGAGGGGGACCAGTGCACTATGAATCCTGGCCCCTCCCACGAACAAATGCCTTGCATTTATTCGTTTTTGAGCTGGGCGATTTCATTTTCCATTATCAGTGAAAAGCAAAAACGCCCAGCTCACACCTTGGCGAATAAAACATGGGCGTCTATTTTTTTTAAAAAATACGGTTCACTCCGCCCCTTCACGGACCCGTTCTCGGAGATTAACGCCCATGGAGATGGGCGTTTCTGGTCGATTATGCCCCTCCATATGACCTATCCAGTCTGCACATCAATACCATCTATTATCCCTTCCTCTTCCTTAGAGACCCTATGTACTTCTACCAAGCTTGCTTGAATTCAGATACAGTCTGTCTCCACTAGCTCAACTAGAAGGCTGATCCACAAATTCATCACCCTTTTTGTGAAGAAGTATTTCCTCAGGTTACTTCTGAGCAGGGGTGTGCTGGTAAATTTTTAACAACATGCTCTCTCTCTGGGCGTATCCACTCCTACAGTATAGTGGGGCCAGGGGTAGACTGGTGGGGGTAATGTATGCTTCTTCCCCCCCATCTTATGCGGGCACACTAGACATACCTTGGCTGGCAGGGATGCCGAGCCCCACCAGCCAATAAATGGACTCCCACCACTCCCCGCTGCTTGTTTTTGGCTCTGAGCAGCATGCTGGGCCTTCTCTTGCATGCACGAGAAGTCCCGGCCTGCTGCTCGGAGCTGGAAACAGGGAGCAGCACCAGTCTATTTACTTGGCTGGTGGGGCTCAATATCCTCACCAGCAAAGTAAAAGAGAATTAAAGAGGGGGCCCGAGCCCACATTTTGGGAGCCAGTTGTTAAAGTAGCCATGGGGGAAGGGGGGGCTACTTTAACAACCAGCTCTCAAAATTCTTAAAAACTTAACAAACGGCTCTCACGAACCCATGAAAGCCTGTTCCAGCACAAAACTGTTTCTGAGTCTCTTGCCTTTCACCTTCATCCTATTCTACTACTACTACTACTTTTTAACATTTCTAAAGCGCTACCAGGGTTACGCAGCGCTGTACAATTTAACAAAGAAGGACAGTCCCTGCTCAAAGGAGCTTACGATCTAAAGGACAAAAAATGTGGTCAATCAAATTGGGGGCAGTCTAGATTTCCTGGATAGAGGTACAATGGTTAGGTGCCGAAAGCGACATTGAAGAGGTGGGCTTTGAGCAAGGATTTGAAGATGGGCAGGGAGGGGCTTGGCGTATGGGCTCAGAGAGTTTATTCCAAGAATAGGGTGAGGCGAGGCAGAAAGGGCAGAGCCTGGAGTTGGCGGTGGTGGAGAAGGGTACTGAGAGGAGGGATTTGTCCTGTGAGCGGAGGTTACAGGTAGGAGCGTAAGGGGAGATGAGGGTAGAGAGGTAATGAGGGGCTGCAGATTGAGTGCATTTGTAGGTTAGTAGGAGAAGCTTGAACTATATGCGGTACCTGATCAGAAGCCAGTGAAGTGACTTGAGGAGAGGGGTGATATGAGCATATCGGTCTAGGTGAAAGATAAGACGGGCAGCAGAGTTCTGAATGGATTGAAGGGGGGATAGATGGTTAAGTAGGAGGCCAGTGAGGAGTAGGTTGCAGTAGTCAAGGCGAGAGGTGATGAGAGAGTGGATGAGAGTTCGGGTGGTGTGCTCCCCTTTATTCCAGAGCTTCCTTTCAATTGAAAGAGATTAGCCTCCTGTGCATTTATGCCATGTAGGTATTTAAACGTCCCTGTTATATCTCCCCTCTCCTGCCTTTCTTCCATTACAGTTCCAATGTACGTGCTACCATAACTCTATTTCATTTAACAATGGTCTTTTTAAAGACCAACTTAAATCTATCTTACAAGACATGTTACCAAGGACACGTGTGAACATCAGCATATGTATCAAGACTCCTGAAACAGGAACGTAGGTGCCAAAACATGGTACCATGTCGAGTCAGGGTTAATAAGCATCTAGAACTTTGCTTCGGCGTCCAGAGTCTGTGTTTGAAGAGCCTGATCCAGTTCCCACTCCTTGGGTTTCGACTCTACTTTCTTCCAAAGTATACATATTGAGACCTTGAAGCCTGTCCCCATATGCTTTATGATGAAGACCACTGACCATTTTAGTAGCTGTCTATGCGGAAGAGTATCAAAGGCTTTGCTTAAATCTAGATTCACCACATTTAGTTCTCTCCTTCGATCCAACTTTCTGCTCATCCAGTCAAAGAAATTAATCAGATTTGTCTGCACTAAGGAGGAGAACCTCCCTTAATCCATCTGTAAAAGGCTGCCCAAAATGAGCAGCTATGGGTGCCCAAGAGCAGCTGTAAATCAGCAGTGCCTCCAGAATTACCAGGGAATCAGCTGTCATTGGTGCTGTGAGCTTATTAGTACCTCTCTCTCCTCCTTTAGCAGAGATTTTCAAAAGTATTTGTATGTATAAAACTGTGTTTGTGTCTGCTTGTCTACGTGACACAAATCAGAAGATGGCCGGCCTTCTCCTAAAGCTGACCAAATCGGTATAATTGAAAGCCGATTTTGGCTGGCTTCAACTGCTTTCCGTCGCAGGGCTGGCCAAAGTTCAAGGGGGCGTGTCGGCAGGGTAGCGAAGGCGGGACGGGGGTGTGCTTAAGAGATGGCCGGCTGATAATGGAAAAAAGAAAGCCGGCCCCGACGAGCATTGGTCTGACCTAGCACGGCTACTCTTATGTTCTATGTTCTATGTTTATTTACGCCTTCATAGAAATGAAGCAAATTGGTGAGGTACGACTTCCCTTGACCAAAACATCTAACTTTTAGCCCTGGATGTTTTGACTTTGTTCCATTATGGTAGAAAAACGTCTTAAGTTTTGGGAATGCCGAAATCCTGCCCCCAACACACGCCTGACACATTCCCTTGTGATTTGGATTCACTACATAGAAAAACGTCTTAAAAATGGGGTTAGAAAATAGAGATTTGGATGTTTTGGCAAAAAAACCCCACTTCTATCTGCTGCTTTGTGCTGCGTTTTGAACGTTTTTCTGTTTCAAAAACGAGCCCCTAAGTCTTTCCTGACACTAAGACAGAAAGTTATTTCTTCTGGCCATTTTTGCTCTGATTTGTTTGTGGTTAATTATTCTAATGTGAAATATATATTTTTTGACCCTGTTCAATTGATGAATTTCCTAGATCATAAATTTCCTGTTTTTGTTACTCCTGCAGTTTTGAGAGGGGAGGTGGGTTAAAGGAGAAATATTTCTTTGTATATGCTTGTTATTCACCTGGCTTTAAGATTTTCCTAATTACATTATCTTTGTTAGTTTAAAAGATCTTGCCCTGTTATTGAGGTCTCTCCCTCACATTTATAATCTTTCTCGCAAGCAGATTATTGGTAGTATACTTCATATTTTTCTTTCCTTGTTGTTTTGTATCTTGAATGTTTAAATTTCCTGATCAAGAGTGTTTTCTTGAAATGTATTAAAGTTTGAATACATAAATACTAATACTAATAGAAAGATGCTATTTTATACATGGAGATTCATACCACACAGATTTCAAGGGGGCATGATGGGGACCAAAAATCTACATGTGTATTCCCCATTTTCAAATGGGGATACACATATATTGGGAAACAAATTTCTCTGTTGAGCTTTGCAGCGGCTCAGAGGCATGCACAGTTTTCAAAAAACTGTTCATTTTGGCAAGGGCTGTATATGAAGGATTAATTCTTCTTAATCCATCAATATTTGTTTCTGCAAACAAAATGGAAACAAAATTTGCGGCCTCGCTACTTCATTGGTGGCATGTATAAATAGGTTTGTAAAACGGTCTGGCTACACATTGAGGCACTTCCACTTACAAATGGAAGTTGTGATATTGCTGCTTCCTCATAGAAGCTCCCACGTTCATGCTGCACCTTTTCTTCAGGTGTATTTGTACAATGGGTGATCCCACTGTGCATGCAAATACACATGCACTCTTGTACATTCTTATACATATTTTACAAAAGGCTCAACATTCAGCAGAACCATTTGTAAAATACCACTGGCAATGAGCATGTCCTGACTTCCTGATCAACATTCTGATCTCAACATTCTCTGTAAAATGGGCTTTTGTATGTCATTGGATTGTATTGTTAGTAAGTGACCTAATGGTTTGAGTGATGGTCTGAGAACTAGGAAAATCATGGTTGAAATCCCATTGCCCCCATGGCACTCTTTGTGACCTTGGACATGCCAATTTATCTTTTGCACTCTTTGCATAGTGACTCACAAAAACTATATAGAAGAAAAGGGAGAGAGGAAATACAGTATAAGGAAACAAAGGGAGGGGAGAAGGGGAAGAGAAAAAGGACTTGAAAGAGAGGAGAGGAAGGAAAAGTTAGAAATTAGAAAAAAAGAGAGAAAAAGACAAATTTAATAAAGGAAGGGAAAGAGGAAGATGAGGAGGACATTTTTGGGCTCAAAAACCAGTAGACGAACGTTTCATCCAGGACATTCTCTAACTGGCCTTAACTTTGACACACTCCTATAAAGGAACTTCAAAGAGAAACTCCAGCATAAAATTGCTGAATTGAAACTCATGAAAACACTTGACAGCATCACCCTAGTCCTGAATAGAGACAATGAATTCATGTTACGCTATCAGGTGAGTCCCCACCCAGACAGTTCCCACCCACCATTTCCCCCGAGACAATTCCCACCTAGGACAATACCTAGAACAATTCCCCCCGGAACTATTCCCACTTAAGGGGGACAATTCCCAGCAAGCTTTTTTTTATTTTTTTTTAACTGACTGTAGCTTCTTTCTTGAATAGGGTCCCATAAGTCCTGGTAATTTGTTATAATTCGTAATCGGTGTGTCATTTTGAGGGGCTGAATTAGGTTGAAGCCTAGTCTGAGGGGTGTGGGGGGCATTGTCCCTCCACATGAACTGCAGTTCGTATTTATCCAATTATTTACTTATTTATGGATTTTAAATCCCAGATTAAACATGAATTAGGTTGAAACCTAGTTGGGAGGGGGGGGGGTGCATTGCTTTCTTCTATGTAATCAGAACATCTTGTCAATTCTACTTTTGTTATATTGTGAGCTACATTGAACTTGAATCTTATTTGAGGAACTTGAATCCTGTTTGAGACAATGTGGGATATAAATGTCATAAACAAATAACAAATAAATAAAATAAAACTTAGATCTGGGTGGGTTACTCTTTTGCAAGGAAAGAGATCACAGAATTTTACAAAATAGAGAAAATCTTACTGGCAAATAAATATTACTTGAAAAGGTGGTAGATGAGATCGCAAGAACACTACACACTCTACTGCTAGATGTAATCTAGCTTTCTAACCCCACCGATCTATAGCACTCTCAGAGTTAGTTACCTAATAGGAGGCAGCCCTAGTGCTTCTAAGTGTTTCCATCTCTCGAGAAACGTTGAAGATATCCTGTGTCTTCTGCTGTAGTAAAGCAATTTCTCCATGAAATGAGGTGTCTCCCTGCACCTGAAGTGGAGAGAAGGTTTAGTTTAATATAGTACAATAAAAATAATAAAGAAAATTACTTTGATATAGTTAGTGGATGTCGGATTCTCCTGGGGAAGCTGAGAAAAGAAGACATGAAGGGGGTGGGGAAAAGGGAAGTGGGGAAAAAGGGAATTAAAGGGGGAAAACAGCTGTGCATTGCAGTTAATGATTGCGTGTCTTTGTTATGCACCTGGAAAACTATGTAATTTTTTCCTTAAATGCTTTCATTGAATTGATGCCACCAATGGGCTCTTCACTCCCTTAGGAGAGTCAGAAGTCACATCACCGCACTAGGATAAAGCTAAAAATTGCAGAAGGACATAACTATGGGGGTAAAATCGAGCTAGCAGCAGTTAGTGTTTTTCGAAACACTGGCTGCTACAGGTTTTTTATATCAGCCTCGAGTTGTAACCAGATACCAATGTTCAATATCTTGGCATACCTTGACCACAGTACTTATCTGGTTCCGGAACCCGGATAACTACCCAGATACAGTTAGGACAGCCTTTTGCTGATAATACCCGGATAGTACCCTGTCACCAGACTGAACACTGTACACTTTATGGTTTTAGGTGATTTAAATGCATACTTTGACGGTGCCATCAATAAAAAAAAAAAAAAAAAAAGAAAACCTTCCTATCAGATATGTTAGATTCTGGTACTTCTCCTAGGTTGTATTAGACAGATCATCTACTAGATTTTATTTTTGTATCTGACTCCAAAATAATGTTAGTTAACTGGGGATTTCTTAAGACTATGATGCTTCCTTGGGGATAATGTTTTGCCTATGTTATAGGGATACTGGTTCCGTGATCATAATGGAATGAGAAAAGAGGGAGAACCAATGTCAACAGGTGGGAATTAGAAGTTTTAAATGTCTCTGCAGAGATATATGAAGTTTGGTCTATGAAAATACATTTGGCTTTGGATACTGTTGCACCCATATATCAAATATATTTATAGGTGAGTAATAATAAATGTTTTACTAAAACATTAATTCAGAGAAATAATTTTCAAACCTTCAAAAGGATATTGGTTGATTATTGGTGATATGAGACAAAATTATTTACAGAAGATTCAGGAGATTATGGTAGGGTATTTCTCCAGATGTATTGATGATAGTGTAATACAACCCAGGTAGCTTTTTTTGGGTAGTGTATTCACTAATGGGGGAAGGCAGACTTGGACCTAAAATCTGTGTTAATGGTCCCTATGCTAATATGTTGGTTGATTTTTTTTTTTTTTTTTAAGAAAATTAGCTGCTTGAAAAATCCACTTTTGCATGTGGTTGGTAGTGGTTCCTTGGATTTTAAGCATGAGGTTGTCCTAGACTCTTTCTGCATGATTATAACAGAGTTTAGAAATTAATATTATTGCTGAAATCAGCTCACATGCCACTTAATCTTGCATCAGTTTACCTGTTCAAAGAAAGCTCTGCATCTTTGTTGCATGAGATTGTTGATTTTTTTGAATTATTCTTTGTCATAGGGGGTAATACCTCATCAGTTGAAAGAAGCAGTTGTCACTCCTATTAAAAAGATGGGTTTATGTGCAGATTTCTATGAACATTTTAGGAGGTTTGACATCTGTCTATGGTATTGAAGTTACTGAAGAAGGAACTAGCTTTCTAGAAGAGTATGATCTATTAATCGTGGTTTTGGCAGGTTTTGGAAAAGGTTCTGGAATAGACTCTATGTTAGTCACTCTGTTGGATGAAATTTACTTCTAGAGCGATAAGGGTCAGGTATTGCTAATATCCATTGGCCTTAGCTTTTGACACAGTTGAATCACAGATCCTGTTAAACAGATATTCATCCGTGACTAGTTGGATTTGTGATTCAATGGCTTTGCTTCTTTTTAAACGGAAGAAATTATATAGTCAGGTTCAATGCGAATTGGTCAGTATATAAACATCTACAATCAGGAGTTCTTCAGGGTTCACCTCTATTGTCTTTGCTGTTTAATATCTATATGTCCCTGACTGGTGAACAAGTTAGGCGCTTTGAGTTTTCATTTTATGCTTATGCTAATGATATCCAATTAGTGCTGCCTCTATGTGAGGATGGATCTCAACAGCAAAGGACTTTACACCATTAAAAGTGTTAGACGTTTTTAGAAGAAGGTGGAATTTATAAGAAAGAGGTTGGTCAGGGGTTAAGACAGGCTTATTTTAAACTGAAAGTAGTGAGGAAACTACATGCTTATTTAGATGAGGATACTTTCAGAATACAGGCAACAAGTGGTCATTATTAACTCATTAGACTATTGTAATCAGGGCTTTTTTTGAGGGGGTACTCAGGGGTACTGAGTACTGGCACCTTTCCCATTGTCTGCTGAAATTGACCCATGGACCCCCAAGTTTTAATGATAGAGCTCAAGCTCTACATACTAATTCTGTCTTGTCATAGATTCTGTGACTGGTTGCAGGGGGCCTGGCTATTGTGGGGTGGGTCTCTCAGTGATCACCCCATTCCTGAAGAGTGGCCTAGCATTTGAGTACCAGTACTTTTTTTGCTAGAAAAAGCACACTGATTGTAATGCTCTACATCGGAGCCAACTTTTCAAAATTATTGGGAGTGCTAAGCCCAGTATAAATAATCCTTCCTTGGACACATACAAGGAATATTCTCAATATTGGGGGTGCTCAAGCACCCACAGCACCCACAGAGTCAGCTCCTATGATGCTCTATATATTGGGCTTTAGAATGCTTTACTAGGAAGGCTGTGGGTGGCACAAAATACAGTAGCTCAGTTTTTACTTAGAAATTGGATGGGAGAAAAATACCTCAGAAGCCCATGCAGAGATTAATAATAAAGTATTTCAGCAAATTAGGCTTAATGTATCTTTTATTGGTTGTAATAAAATAAACTCTCAGAGCCATTTTTTATGGTCTTTCAAGTGCTCTAATTCCTACACACTGTATTCCTAATAAGCACATAAGCACCGCCATGCTGGGAAAAGACCAAAGATCCATCAAGCCCAGCACTCTGTCTCCGACAGCGGCCAATCCAGGCCCCAAGAACCTGGCAAAAAACCCAAAATTTAATAACGATCAATGGACTTTTCCTTCAGAAATCTGTCCAGACCCCCTTTAAACTCAGCAAGGCCAGCTGCCGTCACTACCTTCTCCGGCAATGAGTTCCAGAGTCTACACGCTGAGTAAAGAAAAACTTTCTCCAATTTGTTTTAAACCTACCACATTCTAATTTCATCTTGTGTCCCCTGGTTCTATTATTGTTAGAAAGCGTAAACAAACGCTTCACATCTGTCCACTCAATCCCGCTCATTATTTTGTAAACCTGTATCATATCACCTCTCAGCCGCCTTTTCTCCAGGCTAAAGAGTCCTAGGCGTTTTAACCTCTCCTCATAGGGTAGTCGTCCCATCCCTTTTATCATTTTTGTCGCCCTTCTCTGCACCTTCTCCAATTCCTTTATATCTTTTTTGAGAAGAGGCGACCAGAACTGAACACAATACTCCAGGTGCGGTCGCACCATGGAGCGATATAACGGCATTATAACATCTTCATGCTTGTTTTCCATCCCTTTTCTAATAATACTCAACATTCTGTTCGCCTTCTTAGCCGCCGCAGCACATTGAGCTGAAGATTTCAACGTCCTATCCACGATGACTCCCAGATCCCTTTCTTGGTCCGTAACTCCTAACGCGGAACCCTGCATAACATAGCTGTAATTCAGGTTCCTCCTTCCCACATGCATCACTTTGCACTTGTCAACGTTGAACTTCATCTGCCATTTGGACGCAAGTACAATTTAAGCTTTGATTCCAGTTCGACATTTTTTTTCTATCATAATCTGTGCTGGGTACCCATCCACTTATATTTGGGATTGTAATGCAACTGTAGTTTCGAATGTTTTTACTATTTATCCTTCATTCAAAATATTGATCATTGAACCCTACTCTCTGTTTTCTATCTTTTAGCCAGTCCTTAATCCATAATACAATACTGCCTCCTATCCTATAACTTGTCATTTCCTCAGGAGCCATTTATGAGGTACTCTGTTAAATGCTTTTTGAAAATCCAGATACTCAATATCAACTGGCTCACCGTTATCCACATGTTTATTCACCCCTTCAAAGAAATGTATCAGATTGGTGAGGCAAGATTTCTCTTCTATGCTGGCTTTATCCCATTAATCCACATGTTCAGTAATTTTGTTTTTTATAATAGTCTCATTCCCTGCCTATCTCTGATCCTCTCATTCACGGCCTACATCCTCTCTATTCTCTTCACTACCACTTTTCAATCCACCGCCATTCTCTCATCTCCTCACTCTGTCACTTTCTCTCCTTAATTCCCTACCATATGACTCCCCTCACTTGTGCAGCCTCCATCTCTATCCCTCAATCATTCTACCCCATATATCCTCTCAGTCACCCCACTGTCACCACCACAGCCATCATTGTCACTGGCACCACAATCCCCTCATGCTTTCCATCCTCTTCCTCCCTTCATCCTGCTCTGTGATGGCCTTATTGCTTCACTCACTTTATGTTCCCCACCCAGGAAACCAATTGTTTCAGGGATAGGTTCAAATCTGGAACCACTATCCATTGTTACTGATTATTTCTGCATTCCTTAGGATGCGCTTGGCGTCTTAGTGTCGGTAGATGGAAGCGTGCCACTGACATAGTAACATAGTAGATGACGGCAGAAAAAGACCTGCATGGTCCATCCAGTCTGCCCAACAAGATAAACTCATATGTGTATACCTTACCTTGATTTATTTGTACCTGCCTTTTTCAGGGCACAGACCGTACAAGTCTGCCCAGCAGTATTTCCCACCTCTCAACCACCAGTCCCGCCTCCCATCACCGGCTCTGGCACAGACCGTATAAGTCTGCCCTCCACTATCCTCGCCTCCCAACCACCAACCCTGAGGTTAAGACAGCTCAGGGAGGCTTTGGAAAGGACTCTTTAGCTGGCAGGACTTGGGGACCCCTCCAATCCAAGATATTAATTTTTCCTGTTTTGGGAGGGGGGGAGGTAGCAGGCAGAGAAGAAATATGTGGGCCATGCCCAGCCAGTCCACCAGTGACTATGCTACTAAAGGCTGAATTGTGTGACCTTTGCCACAGCATTACATGAGATGGGGGCCCTGACTACTAGGAAACCTAGACTAAGTACATAAGTATTGCCATACTGGGACAGACCAAAGGTCCATCAAGCCCAACATCCTGCTTCCAACAGTGGCCAATCCAGATCACAAATACCTGGCAAGATCCCCAAAAAGTACAAAACATTTTATGCTGCTTATCCCAGAAATAAGCAGTGGATTTTCCCAAGTTCATTTTAATAATGGTCTATAGACTTTTCCTTTAGGAAGCCATCCAAACCTTTTTTAAACTCTTAAGCTTACCACCTTTACCACATTCTCTGGCAATGAATTCCAGAGTTTAATTACACATTGAGTGAAGAAACATTTCTCCGATTCATTTTAAATTTACTACTTTGTAGCTTCATCGCATGCCCCCTAATCCTAGTATTTTTGGAAAGAGTAAACAGATGCTTCACGTCTACCCGTTCCACTCCACTCATAATTTTATAGACCTCTATCATATCTCCCCTCAGCTAATGTGCTGCACTGTATAGGGCCTTAAAATCTTTTGATCTTCTTATGGACATAGAAATTCCAAGCCTCGCTCATTAGCTGTTTATCACAGTCATTTGAAGGTTAACTTAGTCTCAAACACACTCATTAGAGCCTCAGTGCCAGTGCATTGATACTGATCACTGCTTTCATGTAAGGCAAGCATAACAGAAGAAAAAACACTGGCCCGACCAGCAGGAAATCCTGCTACCCTATCCCTTTTCCCCAGCACATACAACTTGTATCTGAGCAGTGAAACCTACATGCATACTTTTAGCCACTAACAGAAATACTAAGTTGGGACAATCCTAGCTGGGAATTTACATTCCAAAGCAGGATAGGGTTGTCAGAAATCCAGGACTGTACCAAAATCTCCAACCTGGAACTGGGTAACTTGGCATCTCTGCACTGAGTGGCCAGCAATTTTCAACCCAGAGAATTTACTCATATTGCCTTTACTCTGTATCCTTTCAAGGACTCCAAAGACAAGCAAATATTATTTGATGTTGCTTTATTTTTCTTTTGTAAAGCTCTAGCACACTTGCATCTTTCTACATTTATACCCCATATGTACCGTCTGACAAAATTCACGCGTGGGCCTCCAATTTCATTCTCTGGGATGATTCACCCATGGCATCTCTGTGGTCAGCATTCCATTGCTTACTTCAAGCTTGATGGCTTTTATTTTATGTTTAAATGATTTTTATTAGCGTATGCTAAATCATGCTTGCATATATAGACTTATTGTATTACTGTGACCTCTAGTGGTCACATGGTATAATTGCTCCTGCAGTTATTTCTGGGGATTTTGCCACATCTGAACAGTGCAGGAATTTATTTGTTACATTTGTATCCCACATTTTCCCACCTATTTGTAGGCTCAATGTGGCTTACGTGAGTATCGGAGAGGCGTTACCAGACTCCGGTTTGAACAAATACAAAGTGATGTTGTTGTAAGATAAAGTTCATGTGGCACAGCCACATTAGGGAATAGTACAGCGAAGGGTTGTGTTATGTCCATTACGTACTTTAGTTTTATTGTGTAGCAGAGATCAGGCATTTAAGTTGGATCGCCTTTTTGAACAGGTTAGTTTTTAGTGTTTTCCGGAAGTTTAGGTAGTCATGCGTCATTTTCAAGGCTTTTAGTAGTGCGTTCCAGAGTTGTGTGCTTATGTAGGAAAAACTGGATGCATAAGTTGATTGTATTTAAGTCCTTTGCAGCTTGGGTAGTGCAGATTTAGATATGTTCGTGTTGATTCAGATGCGTTTCTAGTTGGTAAGTTCATCAGGTCTGTCATGTATCCCGGGGCTTCACCGTGGATGATTTTGTGAACCAGGGTGCAGATTTTGAAAGCAATGCATTCTTTGATTGCAGCCAACAATATCCAAGTTTTCTTCAAACATCAGGGCTTGCAAGTCTTGAACCTTTTTACCTAGACTACGAGCATTTGTGCTCATTGCTTTCCATCTGCGTAGAGAGTTTAGGTGGTTTTCTGTATTTAGATGACCTTTCCCTCTGCCATCAAGTTTATTCTGGGGTTGACTTTCTGAATTCCCTTGTTTCCTTTTGTCACCCCCGCCTTCTAGTTTAAATGTCTAGAAACATACTGTCTGAATTTCTCCCCAAGGATCCTTTTTCCTGTCACCGAAAGATGTAGCCCACCATTACAGTACAGCCTGTTATTTTTCCACGTATTACCCCACACCCCTATGTGACTAAAACCTTCTTCTTTACACCAAGACTCAAGCCACTTATTGAACTCCACAGTTTTGCGTAGTCTTTTTTCTCCCTTCCCCCACATGGGAATTACTTCAGAAAAAGCCACAGTCCGAATCAAAGATTTCAGTCCCTCCCCAAGCTTCTGGAACGCTCGGGCCAGATGCACTAAACCTTAACAACCCTCTAACAACCCTTTAACGAAGGAAATTCCTAACCATTGCATGCATTAAAGGCCTTTTTCCAACGAAGCAAGCAGCTAACGAAAACGGAATACAAAAGAGTAACTACCATTGTAATGTGGGCGATTCGGGATGCACTAACACTACCGACGATCACACCGAATCATTTACCGCGATATATTAAATGTATGGTCAGAGCAGTTGTAAAGGCCTGAGCTGTCATCTCCCCGCTGCCCCTGCACCTGCACCATAAAAATCAAAGCTGGCATGTTTAAACTGAAAAGTGAGATAAAAAAAATAAAAACACCACAAACACTGGCTCCCCGCTTTCCCCTGCATAAAATATAAAAGCTTTACAAACATCAAAAAAGGATCGGGAGGGGGCAAAGGCACTCATCAGGAGCATCCTGTATGGACGGCCTTGCCCCCCCCCCCCCCCCGAGATCTCCGCTGTTCCCCCTTCCGCCCTTTACTAAATTAAAAACTGAAAATAAAAATCTAAACTTTTGCAGCGCCGGGCCCCCCTCCCTTCCTGTCTCAATCTTCTTCTTTTCCCAACACTGCTCCGAATCCCGCCATCCTCCGCCCCTTGCCCCGCCCCCTGAGTTCGTCGTCACCGTTCCCCCCTCCAACTGACCCCCCCTCCGCTTTACCGGCCGTGCAGCGCCTCTCACCTGTGTGTGAAGCCGCTGCACGGGATGAAACAACGGATCGTCGATCGCTTCTGCCTCCACCGACGTCTATCTCCTTCTTTCTGTGCCCGCCCTCCTCTGACGTAAGTTTCCTACGTAGGTAACTTACATCAGAGGAGGGCGGGCACAGGAAGAAGGAGAGAGACGGTGGAGGCAGAAGCGATCGACGATCCGTTGTTTCATCCCGTGCAGCGCCTTCACACACAGGTGAGAGGCGCTGCACGGCTGGTAAAGCGGAAGGGGGATCCGTTGAAGGGGGGGAACGGCGGCGACAAACTCAGGGGGGCAGGGCAAGGGGCAGAGAATGGCGGGAGTTGGAGCAGTGTTGGGAAAAGAAGATCGAGACAGGAAGGGAGGGGGGCCCGGCGCTGCAAAAGTTTAGATTTTTATTTTCAGTTTTTAATTTAGTAAAGGACGGAAGCGGGGAACAGCGGCGATCTCAGAGGGGGGGGGGGGCAAGGCCGTCCATACAGGACGCTTCTGACGAGCGCCTTTGCCCCCTCCCGATCCTTTTTTGTGGTATGTTTACTTTTGTAGCGATGCAGGGGGAAGCGGAGAGCCACGTGTTTGTGGGTTTTTTTTTTTTGTTGTTGTTCTGATGTTTGTGGCATGGGCAGAGCAGCCAGCATAACGCTTGGCTGCTCTGCGCATGATTTAGGGGCCGATTACCGACGGGGATTACAAATCTTTTGATACATTGTACTTTTCAATGCCGCACCGAACATGTGCGACTTGTTTTTTTGGTGCATGCTTCGTTTTTTCAAATTCGTTAGGGAGTTTAACGTTTTTGAATTTTTTACGTTTGGTTGATGCATCTAGCCCTCTGTGCTGTAAATTTGCTATTGTTGGCCAGGTCATTTGTCCCCAGGTGAATTACAACATCAATATTCGAAGCTTCACTCTCTTCTGAGATTACTTTCAGAATTTGGTCGGTGCATCTGGTAGCTGAAGATCCTGGAAGGCATTTCACTAGGTTGGAACCCTTGAACTGTGTTCCTAAGTTAATGCCTCTGATAATGGAGTCTCCGAGCAGTAAGAGTTTTCTGCTTTTCACCAATCTGTCATTTTTAGGGGGATGATTCTTGGGTTGTGCTACTTTCATAGCCGCTGGTTCCACCACAGTACTTGTTTTTTCAGCATCATAATGATGTAGCGCGGCAAAAGAATTTGACAGGGGCAAAGGTTGGGAAGGTGAGAGCTTCTGTGTCACAGAGTTTAGTCTACCTGAGCCTACTGTGACCCCTCTATTCCTCTGTTGTTGCCTTCTCTGTGGCAGTGGTGGTGGTAAATTGGCAGGGAATTGATTAATCTTGGATGCTTTTTTAGTTGAAGCTAATTTTTTCTTTGTTGATCTCATCTTTCAAAGCTGATAATTGGAGACAGATAGGACAAGCTCTAAGGCTCCAGATAGTTTGCCTTAGGATTAAAGCAAAACATGTATTGCACTGAATAATGGACATATTGATGTGATTCACAAGTGTCAAAAAAAGTGAGTCACATCAATATGTGATCCAAGTATAGAGCAAAACCTTTTAACAATTTGAAACAACCTTTACTGTGTGGACTGCTGTAATCCTTAAGAGAAGAATCCTGGAGTGAGTGGATTCTGTGCCAGGTGGCTTTCTAGCTCTGCCATTTGAAATTTGCCCTCCTTTCCTGAGATTAAAAATATATGTGACTGTCTTGATCTATTGTTTTGCTTTAACTGCAGCCAGGGCTCATTGTGGATTTTGCACATGGTTCTGCTTTTCGGCTCTGCATTTCACCCCTTACTGACGTTTCTAAATAATATATACACTACTAAAAACTTTTATTTATTTATTTTTTTTTTTTTAGAAAAATGGATCCTCAGATGCCAACAAATGGGTATATTTTCAAATTTTAAAAAAAGCCACATTTTTCACTGGTCCATTATCAAATTCAAAATGTGAAACTCATATAATTTAATCTTGGTTTGCATTTTCATCCATATACCCCCAGATTCTATATAGCGCAACTTAAGTTGTGTGCGCAAATCCAGTCATATTCTAGATTTGTGCACACAACTTAATTAGCTAACAAGCCAATCAGCGGCAATAGTTGCCAATTAACAAGCAACTATTGACACTAATTGGCATTAATTAGAATTTACGCGTGCAATTGTGTAAGCGTATTCTGCAAAAGTGATATGTGTAAATTTTAAGGTGCATAGCTGAAAAGGGGGTGTGGCCATGGGTATTTATGAGATTTTAGAAACATCATGTGCATTTCTAAAATCTATACGCATTGTTATATAATACACTCGATCTGTGCATAATTTAGGCATCTGCATTTGCACCAAGTTTTATTTGGCGTAACTGCCTGTGACTAAATTTAGTCACACTAGGCATATTCTATAGCATATTCTATTAAAATACTTTACAGAATATGCTTAGGCGTATTTTTTCCGTCGACAATTTTTTAGGCGTAATATATATAATCTAGCCCATAATAACTATCTTTTTAATTTCTTTTGATTCAAATAAAGTAACTTATCTCAGCTGTAGGCCAACTCTCCTGACGTGAATTCATGTTTCGGATATCTGCATCAGGGACAAGGTACCATAAGCTTGAGCAGAGTCCATAGCAGCCATTCAGCAAGCCAATGCTAGTCATCAGATGGATGAAAATGCAAACCAAGATGATATTATATGAGTTTCACGTTTTGAATTTGATATAAACCTAATGGACCTGTGAAGAATTTGGCTTTTTTATGGGTTTAAAAATATACCCATTCTTCGCCATCTGAAGATCTATTTTTCTAAAAAAAAAAAAAAAAAAAGTTTTCAGTAGTGGATATATTATTTAGTGTATTATTATCTTCCCTATTGAATATAATATTACCACCATTCTATTGCCCAGGATGAGTCCTTGTACTTGACACTGTGTTCCATTGCATCTCCCATGGGCTGCCCCTGAGTATAGCTGTTCTTTCCTGTCCTCCGGGAGCTGCTGCTCTAGGTGGTCACCTAGGGGCCCTTTTACTAAGCCGCGTAGGTGCCTACGTGTACTCAATGCACATCAGTTTTGAGTTACCACCTGGGTACCACATGGCCCTTGTGGTAATTTCATTTTTGACGTGTGTCTGCTACGCGTGCCGGAAAATATTTTTATTTTCTGGCACATGGGCGGTAATCGAGCAGTAATTGGCATTTTACACACGTAGACCATTACTGCTCGGTTACCACGTCAGACCGTACCGCTATGTCAATGGTAGGTGGTAAGGTCTCAGACCCAAAATGGACATGTGGCAATTTTCATTTTGCCGAGCACTCATTTTCGGCAAAAATTTTTTAAATGAAGTTTTTAGAGGTGCGCTGAAAAATGATTCTGCGTGCACCCAAAACATGCGTCTACACTACTGCAGGCCATTTTTCAGTGTGCCTTAGTAAAAGGGCCCTTTAGTCTGCCTAATGCCTATGCCAGCTCTGCATGCAATACTGACAAGAAATTCTGCATGTCAACCCCACGTCTCTATATTTCCCAATAGTTTTCTTAAATATTTTTTTGTGTGCTCATAAAGCTTGAAAAACAAACACAGACCTTCAAGGAGTCTTGTTTTTCTTTTCAGTCCTCAATTTTCTAAAATCATCACACACCTTTTATAATTTCTGTTAATTGTAGCCAACCATTCAAATATATACTTAGAAATCTTCAAATTTACGAGTGACTTGTCTTAAAAAGTAATTTCCTCTATGGGTGGAAAGAATATTAGTCCTCTTATGGTGGTATGCAAGCCTATATACTACAGTATTAAAAAGAGGATTATTACTGTGGTATAGCCTTGCATGCAAGATACAAGATTTACATAAACTTTTCCAGTAAGGAAAATTGATTCCTGGGGAATCTAAAGAATGCACAAAAAGCTTTACAACTGTACATTGCTTTTAGACACTTTACTGTACCTTTAATGATAGATAAGGTTAAATAGAATCAAACTCTAGGTACCTTTTCAATAGCTGCCTCTCTGCCAGGTGATTGAAACTCAAGTAGCTGAGAGCAATGGCTGCACATCCCTGCACCTCTCTGGAGGCACTGGAGAGAAGATGGCATAGCACATTAACGATGTCAATGGAAACCAGAGCAGCTGCGATACCTGGAAAGAATGCATGGATACTCAAATTATAGTATTAGAGCAGCACAGATAGATTGCAAACATTATAATCATGTCATGTCTATCAGGTTCATGTGTAAGGGATTGATTTTATAAGAGGATGCCTATGTGAGAAATTCAGAAAAGAAATACTGGCACCTATTTATGAAATAGACTTCCAGATCCAGCCGTGATAGTGCAGAGCCCTGCTCTGGAGGTATAAATGTTGTAAGTACTTTGTAAAATATGTGTGTGGATCGCAACCCCAACTGCACTCTGCCCAAACTACAACCTTGGGAATGCCTACACTCAGATCATGTAAAAGCAGGCTTTTTCCATGCACGTATACAGTCTTCATACAGAAGTAGTTAATTAGCGTATTCCTGCAACTAACACCCTCCCCCCCCAAGCCATACTGCACGCTTTAAGTCAGTCCTTTACTAAATATCTACTTTTTTAATTCTGCTTTTTTTTTTTAAGTCCTGTCTCTGTTAGTATAAAGAGAAGGGTTCCAAATTCCAGAAGGCTTTGATGGGCTGTGAGTGAGCTCCAAATTTTCATTTTGCCGCACAAATGGATGTGCGGCAAAATGAAAATTACCAAATTTGTTGATGACTCCATTAGGGGTTCATTTTTCAAATTGTTTAGGTGTCCACTAGCTTTAGGTGCCTACTTTTATTAGGCATCTAAACGGAGTCTTTTAAAAACAGCAGGACCAGAGGAAAGGTCATGATGATAAAGAAAACTAGGCATTCAAGGGGGACGTTATTAACATGGGCTAATGTTAATGTGTGTTATTTTCAGTGCATTTTGTCTAGCAAAAAAGGTGCCGGTACTCAAATGCCATGCCACCCTTCAGGGGTGGAGTGATCATTGAAGGACCCACCCTACAATAGCCAGGACCCCTGCAACCAGTCATAGAATCTATGACAAGGCAGAATTTGTATGTAGAACCTGAGCTCTTTCATTAAAATACGAGAACCATGGGTCAAGTTTAGCAGACAGTGGAAAAGGTGCCGGTACTCAGTACCCCCAAGTACCCCCTCAAAAAAAGCCCTGGTTATTTTAACCCCAGTTATTAGTAACTACATCTCATTGCATAAAATGGCAACTTGTGCTAAAATAGTATAAGTCAGTGGTAAAATAACAAGTCTTAATAGTATTCCATATTGATAACTTGCCCCTTAGGATGAAGAGTTTCAGTCTGGTAACCAGAGCTGAAATTGTGATGTCATACTGCCTCATTCCACCAATGCCTAAGAGCCAACCTCACTGACATCACAATGGCTTGTTTACCCTATACTGGTCTCACTTTTATTACATATAGCAGTGATTTTGGTTGCTAGAAGCATTTCTTTTACCTTTAATCATGGGGGAAAGTTATCAACATGGGTTATTCTTAAGATGTATTATTTTACTATTAACCCAGGGTATTAGTAACTAGGTCTCACTGCATAAAATGGAACCAGTGGTAAAATAGTACAAGTTAGTGGTAAAATAACAGGTCTTAATGGTATCCCACATTGATAACTAAGCCCTGCAATGGGTAATTCTATGCATTTTTAACTGAAACTCCCCCTCCGCTGGCCACTCTCTGCCTGCCTGCTTGCCCCCTCCTCCCCCACATGCCCCAAAATGAAAGCCCCCCTGCCTGCCAGCTCAATAATAAGTTTTCCCAGGCCCTGTCCCCTGACCACCTGTAGGCCCTCCCAAACCTATCACCCCCTCCCCCCCCCACTGTGGCAAACAGCAAGTCCCACTAACAGACAGCACATTTCCCCAGGCCCTATCCTTGGCAGACAAGGAGTCCCCTCCCCCCCCCAAGGGAGGCTGACCATGCATAGGCCTCCCCAGGTCTACCTTTAAAAGCCTTGGTGGTCTGGTAGCACTTTGGGCAGGAGCCACCCAATTCGCTCCTGCTCATCTCAGTCACAGGTGGTTGTGGTTGCATTTTGAGATTGGGCAAGAGTGACTGGATTGCTCCTGTCCATGCTTGGTCCAAACTCAGGCTGCCACGGGAAGTCCTGGCAGCCATTTTGCTTACGTAACCAGGACGGGTAGGAGCAAATTGAGATGGTTCCTGACCAAAGATCCATTAGATCACCAGGGCTTTGAAAGGTAGGCTCAAGGAGGATTCCTTGTCTGCCCAGGGTGGGGCCCAGGGAGACATACTCTCTGATGAGGGTTGGGGATGCAAGGGGACTTACTGTCTGCTGTGGGAGGACAGGCAGGTGATGGTTTCAGTTTCAGCTGAAACCGAGCAGTAGATTTCGGCCGCAGATTTTGTTTTGGTCGAAACCGACAACCCTGGTTTCAGTTGCCCTCTAATCATAAAATACTATGATTTACATGCATAATTTCCCAAACTAGGTGCGAGCATTTGTACCAGCTCTATGGCTGGCATAAGATCTCACATGTAAAGACATACATATGTATTTACCCGGTTATGCTAGTGTTCTATGAAGAAATAAATTGGCACACACTTTTCTTAATAGAATAGGCATGTTCATGATGCCTAAAAATAGGTGTCCTCTTGTAGAACTACCTTCTCGGCTCTTGGCCCCTAACTTAAGAACCTACATTTAACAGAAAGAATAGTGGACCTAAAATTTGCACCAGTTTAAACAAAAACCAAGGCATTTAAATTCAGCTGAAATTTTGCCAAGCTGTAGGGTCCTAAAATGGAGGCACCTAGGCCCATGTCTTTGGATATCAGAACTGTAACATGATAGTTTAGAACTCATTCAAAAGAGTGGAGTTTTACCTGCCCGGGTATGTGCTAAACGAGCCACGCTGTCAGCAGCCACTGCTAAGATGCCATCCGATGTGGCTTGTTCCAGGGTGTCCACCAGAATCCTAAGCCCTGTGGCACAGGTATCAGAGGGATCATTATCCAGAATGATTCTTGACAGCACAACTGACTGCAAGGGAATACTGTATGAGTGAAAACTTCTAAATTCACCTTTTCCGGCTTTCACCATCCAAGGATAACTGTATCATGCTGATAGAATGGCATAAAGGAAAAGGCAGATCTGAGACAGAGCAGGCAACTCACAAAGTCACAACAAAATAACAAAAGGGAATAATGAAAAAGTGATTGGAAATATTTATTTATTTGTTACATTTGTATCCCACATTTTCCCTCCTATTTGCAGGCTCAATGTATTATTTACCTGGCTAAATTGGCTGTCTGAAAAGTACTCACCCCTTATGTACTGTACTTCCACCTGCATTCATGGTAAACATGCACAGGGGTGTGTTTAGATTGGGGAAGAAAAAATAGCACATTTTCAAATGTACGTTTCTTAAGGGGAATAAGTGTCTGCAGAGAATGCAGGTGCAAACATCTGCAAACACTTTTTCCTGGTCAGTTTTCATAGTCTCCTTTGAAAGCTAGTGCATGGGTACATGTACTCTGGGGCTTTGCATCTTTGTGGGAAGTTTTCAAACTTTCCACTAATATTACTTGTTGTCTCACATCAATGCATTAAAATGAACCCAACGCTGAATAGATCACTTAGGGGCCCTTTTACTAAGCCGTGTAGGCGCCTACGCACGCCCAACACTTGCCAAATTGGAGTTACCGCCTGGTTACCGTGGTAATTTCAATTTTGGTGCACGTCTGAAAAATATTTCGTATTTTCTGGCGCAAAGCACCGACGCGTGTCAAGTGGCATTTGATGCGCGTAGACCATTACCACCCGGTTACCACATGAGGCCTTACTGCAAGGTCAATGGCTTGCGGTAAGGTCTCAGAGCCAAAATGTATGCACAGCAATTTTCATTTTGCCGCATGTCCGTTTTCGGCAAAAAGAAAAAAGCATTTTTTTGTAGGTGTGCTAAAAAATAATTCTGTGCGCACCCAAAACATGCGTTTACACTACTGAAGGCCATTTTTCAGAGCATCTTAGTAAAAGGACCTCATAAATCCTTTATCAATCCACAGGATAAGCTAACAATATCAGTGGACAAGAAGCCTCGGAGGCAACTCGTTTCACACTAGGACAGAGCCCTGCGCTTCACACGTATCATTGTTGGCTTCCAACTAAATAGTCTACTGTATTAAATATCCCTGAAATAACTTCTGTCACCCTTCTTATACAAACATTCCAAGGCCCAGCCAACCAATCAGACACTACATCAGCCTCAGAGAATCACCAATCACACATCCCAGCAATGAGGACCAGTCAATTTCAAGGTTTAAACCACTGGGATAAACTGTACCCAGCATATAAATCCATCGCTGTTCCTTGAAATTGAGCAACTGGTTAACATTGCCACTGGACATTCCGGCCCCATTTTGAGATGAGTTATTCAGGCACAAAAACTATATAGTGCAACCACAGGTAGGAGCCTTATTTAATAGTAATTTTAACTTGTTAAAGGCATGGGCGCAGTTTGACTGTTTCATTTGGGGGGGCAAAGGATGGGGCGGAGCATATTAGCATATTCATTTGCATATATATATGCAAATGAATATGCTAATATGTTTCTATCCATCCCCTTCCCCATTCTATCCAGCATCTCCCCCCTCCCCCTTCCCAGCATCTGTCTCCCATAAAGAACACGTGGATGCAGCAGCTCACAGGTTTGAGTGAACGGCGATGGCTGCGCGGGGGAGTGGAAGCAGAGATTTACCAAATGGCTTCCTACCTTCCAGTGGACTAGACAGGAGCAAGGAGCCAGCATTGTTTTAAATTTACTACACTTTAGTTTCAAGGCATGCCCCCTAGTCCTAGTATTTTTGGAAAGCGTGAACAGACACTTCACATCCACCTGTTCCACTCCTCTCATTATTTTATATACCTCTATCATGTCTCCCCTCAGCTGTCTCTTCTCCAAGCTGTTAATAGTATTATCTTTGGGATTCTTTATTTTATAAAGGCAGCATATGCATATTATGTGCTTTTATAAAATAGATTCCCAGAATAATCCCCAGTAGCACACAAATACGGTCACATGAAAGCATCTGATGCAGGTGCCACTTTCTGCATGTAAATGCCTTTTGTATAACTCTTATACCTGGCAATCCTTCCCTAGTTCCACTCAAATTACATCTCTAACAACATCTATCTATGGTCTCATAAATGTACACCTGTTGGCATATGTACTGGTTGAACATATATACCCACACAAATAACAGAGCCATTTCCCGCATGTAAAATATGCTTTAAATGCAGAAAATGCATTATAAAATTACCCGTTATCCATTGCCAGGAAGGTGACCCTGTGTTCAGTCCTGATTGTCAATGAATCGCAGTACATAATGGGATTTCTATTTCCTAATTCTACTCATTGAAATCTTTACTGGAGGTTCCAGAATGCATCAGGAAACTCAGGACTAGCCTATATACTCTCTCCTGGAATTTGGTAACTTTAGACATTCTCTAGGGAATTCTATCTATGGTGCCAATAACCACTACACTAGACGTACAATGTTGTACATATTATATGCAGGTAAAGGGTCATGGATTTGATATACTGCTTTCCTGTGGATACAACCAAAAGTGGTTTACATATTCTAATTGCATGTACTTTCTCTGTCCCTAGTGGATTCACAGTCTAAGGGGTTTTTGCTTGTTTGGGGGTTTTTTTTTTTTCTTTTTTGGTACCTGGGGTAATGGAGGGTGAAGTGGCTTGCTCAGGGTCACAAGGAGCTGCAGTGGGAATCAAAACCAGTTCCCCAGGATCTCAGCCCACTGCACTAGCCATTAGGCTACTCTTCCATTACTCTGTTATAATCGAAGCAAGGCACCAAAACACAGAACTACACCTACGTACCCTGTTATAGAATCAGTGGTGTAGGAAGGGGGGCGGTGGGGCGGTCCGCCCCGGGTGCACGCCGCTGGGGGGTGTCGGCGCCTTGCTGGTTCCTTGCTCTCTCTGCCCCGGAACAGGTTACTTCCTGTCCCGGGCCGAGAGAGCAAGGAACCAGCGAGGCGCCGACACCCCCCTAGCGGCGTGCACTCGGCAGATTGGCCCTCCCACCCGCCCCTCACCGCCTTCCAGGTATGTTCTTGTGGGCGGGCGGGGGGGGGGTGTTGCGCTACGGAGGGGGAGGGTGCGTCGCGCTGCACCCAGGGGAGGTGCGCAGCGGCGACCCGCCCCGGGTGTCAGCTGCCCTCGCGACGCCACTGTATAGAATAGCTAAGTGTTTCCGTGTGGGAGGGACATGGGCGGCTTAGGGGCATTCCCTTAAAATGCACAGAGTATTATAGAATTTGGGGGATCCGTGCCCAACTTGCCTGCCGGGCATTACATTTCGTTTCAGTTGATGTAAATGCTTGCGCCCTTTCTGGAATACCGTTCAACACCAAATATTTTTCAGTGCTGAATTTTGAGCATCATTTCTTGAATCCAGCCCTCTGGCTATTAGAGCTTATGTTATGTCCTTGATCTACCTTACCTGGAAGGCAGCATGCACTTTGTGAATTTCCTTCCCTGACTGCAGAAAAGGTAGGAAATTCTGCCACCTCACACCACCCGATTCAACTATCTCTAGCTGCTGGTTCACATTGTTGAAAGCAAAGGTTGCCAGAGTAGCACCTGCCAGCAGTCGAACCTCTTCCTGAGATGACTCTAACAGACGGAGGACGTGCGTGTAATCGAATCCTTTGCTCTCAAACAGCATCTCCATACTTTCACGGTTGCCTGGACACAAAGGAGGAAAAACAACAGCATCAATTCAGAATGTGCACAGCAGGTGCCAACAGCTTTTGATTTACTGATTCAGTCTCATGTTTGGAATGATCATCGGGTTCCTTTTCAGTTAGTTCTTAGACTTTGTTGTGGCAATAGGAACCATGCTTGGTCTTGTTTCCGGTGCAATATTAACTACATAAAGGTGCCTTAAGACATTCTCTTGCAAAATTCCACTCCATCACACACCCTTCTGATTTATCTATCTGGAGAACATACATACAGAATGTCCTATTTCAAAGAACCTCACCCCCATGTCCCCCCCCCCCCAAAAAAAAGGCAAACACTGTCAGTATTTTGCTTACACATCTGGCATGTCAAACGGACATTGACAAGGCTGGAAAAATGAACTTGTACAATACTGTGTTGCTGACTGAATCTTTGACACGTCTTTGCTGCCACATCAGAGCTGTAAAAAAAATGTTAGGAGCCCTTTTACTAAGCCGCGTAAGCATCTATGTGCACCCAATGCGTGGCTCTTGTGGTAATTTCATTTTTGGCACGTATCTGAAAAATTATTTTTGGGCGCACATAACGAACGTGCGCCAAGTGGCATTTGACACACATAGGTCATTACTGCCCGGATTCTTTACCTCTAGGTCAATGACTGGTGGTTAGGTATCAGACCTAAAATGGACACGTGGCAATTTTGATTTTGCCACATATCCATATTCGGCAAAAAAGGCGCCTTTTTTACAGGTGTGCGCTAAAAAATGGTTCGGCGCCCGCCCAAAACCCTCACCCACACTACCGCAAGCCATTTTTCAGCATGCCTTTGTAAAATGACCCCTCAGTTACCAAGCTGTATGACACAGCCCGGCCCTTAGTCATGGTAATTTTCATCACCAGTGATTAGAAAAGTAGACCGGAAGCTTAAAAATACAAAGTGCAACGTAGCTAGTGGCCAAAAACGAACAACACTGGAATAACAAAGATTTTGGTTGTAGTGATTTTCAGTGTCCCATCTTACCAAACCCTGGCAGTGCCTTTTACTAGTCATACAATGTTGCCTCAATCTTTCCATAGCAATGGATACCTGAGTGCCAAATATTTCAATACCTTATCTCACTTTAGAGCAGCAATGAGGAATCTTCAAGAACTATATGCTGGTTGGGTTCTTGGGGTATTTCTAATGAACATGTATGGTACAGATCTGCAAATAGCTGAGGCACTGTGTATGCAAATTGATCTGATACATAGTCATGAGGGATGGCCCATAAAACTGACCGGTGTGCATTCCTCAGGGGCCAATGGTCCCTCATCCCTTGTTGTACAAAACTTAGAACAAAGCTGATGTTTGCTTTAATGAGATCAGGAATTCATGGTGAGATTCATCTTGCCCACAGATGTCAGCTTTCCAGAAAATTTCCCATTTTTACATTATAAACTCTTGCAGAAAAATGCAAATAATGTTTTTCCTGAAAATAGCTTTTCTTTTTTTCTTTTTTTTTTTTGGGGGGGGGGGGGGGGGGTTAGAGGTTATTGTAAATCTTCATATCTATTATCTTGTCTCACATTCTTCAACCTGTTGCTTCCTAAACCTACCCTGGGGACCCAACAGCCAGTCAGGCTTTCAGGTTATGCATATGCTGGATCTCCACAGTATATGCAAATTGATCTCTTACAAGTTCAGTGTGGATAGCCTGAAGACCTGAGTAGCCGTGGGGTCTCCAGGACAGGTGTAGGAAGCTCTTCTGTAGCCCAAGCATGAAGGACATGTCCATTTGGGTAGCAGTTTCATATTTTGGATTTTACATTTATTTTACAATATTTTTAGTGCAGCTTTCTAGTAGCTATTTTGGTACTGGTAAAAAATAAGGTGGCAGTTCTATGAATTGGCATCTCAGTATAGGCACCGCAATGCCATGTGCTTAGAACCAATTCTATAACAGCAACGTGGCACCAAGATTCTGTTATAGAATACTAATGTAAGTCAGAATTGGCGTGTCCATGTTTAGGGCACGCTTACTTAACACATATCAATGGCAGATGTAGGTTGGAGTGCCTAAGTGTGCCAAGTGATATCATCTATAAACTACACGCATAACTTTGAGGGAGGCTCATAGCCTGCCCATGCTCCGTCCATGTGTATGACCCTTGCAATTAGGTGCTATATATATATTTTATTTGTATCCCACACTTTCCCACTCATGGCAGGCTCAATGCAGCAGGCAATGGAGGGTTAAGTGACTTGCCCAGAGTCACAAGGAGCTACCTGTGCCTGAAGTGGGAATCAAATTCAGTTCCTCAGTTCCCCAGGACCAAAGTCCACCACTCTAACCACTAGGCTACTCCTCCACTTCCATGGAACCCAGGTGTCATCTTATATAATACCATCTATTGTACATAAGCGCTGTCAAATTAATGATGCCATTGATGCCCATAAGTGGCAGTTTAAAAAATTGCCTTCTAATTTTCATTGGCCCAACAAAAAAAAAAAAGATATCTACAAGAGCATTCCAGAGTCTAGACTAAAAAATCCTAGCTGAAGATAATATCTTTCGCAGTCTCTCATCTCTTTCTTCAATATCACCTTTTTCTGAAGAAACAGGACCAAAAGCGGTTTACGAAATCCTATAAAATATAGTTCAAAAACCCTAGTAGAGACTGTCCTACCCCCTGATATCACTATGGAGTGAATCAGGCAATATTTCAAATTACAAAAATCATGTCAACCAATCCCGTTCCTCCTCAATTGCCCTCACCAAAGAGGTGATCAGAGCTATTCATGCATCACCTTTGCTGTTGGTCCAGTCAGTGGCAGGCATTTGAACCTATAAAGATGAAAACATTTTTACAGCATTGACAAGCACTGGGGTGCCTGCCGTGTTCAGCTCTGCTATCCTTTTCACACTTTCTAATCTCGTTAAACAATAGTTGCAGAGGCCTGTTGGTATATGGGTTAATAAGTGCTCAGCTTAAAGTAAATCAATAAACTTCAAAGTCAATAGACTTCAAAGTCAGAGACCACAGACTAGTACAAATGTCATACCTTAATGTTCTGGAGTGCCTAAACGTTCTGTATATATTGTCTGGTGATTTAGCAAAGTAAATATTCTTCTACCTCGATAAATGCCGTTGCTTTGGGAAAAGTCAAGATGACCCACAGGGTGCTCTAAGAACAGAATGCAGATTATAGAACTTAAACTGCACTAATACTTGCTGTCGACGGATGTAAAAACACGTGCCTATGACCAGCCAGAATTCATGAGATATAAATGATGTACGTGTTACCGTGGAGAATAAAATGTGTGTGTGAATGTACATAAAAACTTAGGGGTACTTTTATAAAAGTGCGCTGAAAAATGGCTTGCGGTAGTGTAGGTGCGGGGTTTGGGCAAGCGCCAATCCATTTTTTAGCGCACCTGTAAAAACAGGCCCTTTTTTGTCGAAAATGGACGTGCGGCAAAATTTATTTATTTATTTATTTGCTACATTTGTACCCCACATTTTCCCACCTATTTGCAGGCTCAATGTGGCTTACATTATATTGCAAAAGATATAGTTATGAACAGAGTAAGAGGTTTGTTCTAAATTAACATATTACTATGTAAGAATTAAGGAAGATATGTCTGTGGAATAATTTACATAACACATAATGAAAGAGAAAATAAATATGATAATATGGCTAATATAATCAGTTTAGAGGGATTAGTAGGTAGTTGGTTTAGATATAGAATCAGGGCTTTTTTTGAGGGGGTACTTGGGGGTACTGAGTACCGCCACCTTTTCTATTGTCTGCTAAAATTGACCCATGGTCCTCAAGTTTTAATGAAAGAGTTCAGGATCTACACGCCAATTCTGCCTTGTCATAGATTCTATGACTGGTTGCAGGGGGCCTGGCTGTTATGGGGTAGGTCCCTCAGTGATCACCCCACCCCTGAAGGGTGGCCTGGCATTTGAGTACCAGCACCTTTTTCACTAGAAAAAATTCACTGTATAGAATAATCAAGTTCAAAGGAGGATTCTTATTGTAAGTTTTTTCAAACAAGTGTGTTTTCAGTAATTTCCTGAAGTTTGTTAAGTTACGTGTTATTTTTATAGTGTTTGGTAGTTTGTTCCATGAAAACTGCCGGGCGTCCATTTTGGGTCTGAGACCTTACTGCCAGCCATTGACCTAGCGATAAAGACTCATGCAGTAACCGGGTGGTAATGACCTACATGCGCCAAATGCCACTTGGCGTGTGTCCGTTATGCGCGCACGAAAATAACAAATATTTTTCAAACGCGCATATCGGACACACTCCAAAAATGAAATTACCACAAGGGCCATGTGGTAACCAGGCAGTAACTCCATTTTGGCGTACATTGGGCGCACGTAGGCGTCTATATGGCTTAGTAAAAGGGCCCCTTAATTACACCTCTTCAAGGTGTTGCTAAGTTTTAGCATTAATGCATATCTGTTGTATTCTTTGTGTTTGATATATAAGTACATAAGTAATGCCACACTGGGAAAAGACCAAAGGTCCATCGAGCCCAGCATCCTGTCCACGACAGCGGCCAATCCAGGCCAAGGGCACCTGGCAAGCTTCCCAAACGTACAAACATTCTATACATGTTATTCCTGGAATGGTGGATTTTTCCCAAGTCCATTTAGTAGTGGTTTATGGGCTTGGGCATGTACATTTTTACTACGCTTATAGATAATAACCTGTTTTGCATGCTCCGGGTCTTTTGAGTCATATTTTGTTGCTGGAATATAGACTGAAAGCACCTACTTGATGATACAGATTTTGAAGAGTTTTTTTGTGGACAACCCCCCCCCCCCCCAGCTGAAATACATCTTTGAGATGATTATTGCAATTTAAGCATTTACAAAAAACTATACAAATGGATTAAAGCTGAGTTTCTTTAAAAATATTTTTGATACAAACTACAAAATAAAAAAATGTATAAATATTTAAGTTTCAAATTTGATATTAGAAAATTATTACAAAGATGAGGAGGTGGGCATAGGCGTAGTTTGACTGTTTCATTTGGGGAGGGGGGGCAAAGGATGGGCGGAGCATATTAGCATATTCATTTGCATATATACATATGCAAATGAATATGCTAATATGGAGGAAGGAATTGAAATTTACAGGCAAAATATCACAGATGCACATTTCAAAAAGCTGACATATTTCAATTAATAAATTCTGAATAAAATACTTTTATCTACCTTTGTTGTCTGAGCATTTAGTTTTTCTATTCGCTTTGGTCCCAGTGTCTTCTGTTTTATGCAGTGTCTTCTTTCCAGTAGGCTTCCCTCTGCTCCCCACCCTCCCAGTCCTATCCATCTTCCCTCTGCTCCCCACCACTCCCAGTCCCAACCATCTCTTGCTCCTTCCCTCTGCTCTCCACCCCTCCCAGTCCCATCCATCTTCCATCTGCTCCCCACCCCTCCCAGTCCCATCCATCTTCCATCTGCTCCCCACCCCTCCCAGTTCCATCCATCTTCCTTCTGCTGCCCCCTCGCAAGGTCCAAGATCGTGACTCCGTCTACCCCCTCTCTTCCTCCCTCCCTCCGGCGCAGGCAGCAGTCTTTTTCAGCATTCCTGGCAGCGGTAGCAATGTACACGCTGCCTTCGGTCTGCCCCGGAAGCCTTCTCTTCAAGTTCCTGTTCCCATCTATGCGGGAACAGGAACTTGAAGAGAAGACTTTGGGGCAGAGCTGAAGGCAGCGTGTACATCACTACCGCTGCCAGGAACGCTGAAAAAGACTGCTGCCTGCACCGGAGGGAGGGAGGAAGAGAGGGGGTAGACGGACACGCTCCTCTCCGTCCGCTTGGCTTCCCTGCCCTCTCTGTCTGCGTCCCGCCCGAAAGGAAATGACGTCAGAGGAAGGCGGGACGCAGACAGAGAGGGCAGGGAAGCCAAGCGGATGGAGAGGAACGCGTGCCTGCTTGTTTTTTTTTTTAACTACTGGCGCGGCGGCGCCTCATTCTTGTTTGGGGGGGGCATTGCCCCCCTCGCCCCCCCAGTCTACGCCCATGGAGGTGGGTGTGTCATTCTTGCTGAATTAAGATATGAACCACAGTGAGTGACAATCATGGGAGATTGAAGTTTTGAAAACCAAACCAGACTGGCCAGCTGTGCCACCAGGCCATGAGAATAGTAAGCAAAAAAAAGGAAAACTAGAATACCATACTCAGTGCAAAGAAAAAGCCAAATCGCAAGCCCTGAGCTGGGACGACAACCAATGACAAGACTGTATATCTTGGCCTCCTGAGTGAGATAAATCATAGAGGTGTGCATAATCAAAAAACATTTAGGGCCCTGATAACAAAGGCACGCTAGCGTTTTTAGTGCACGCAAATTGTGTAGATGCCCAGAGGAATATTATGGGTATCTACATGGTTAGCGCATGCTAAAAATGCTTGCATGCCTTTGTAAACAGGGCCCTTAGCTAGAAGTTGTTGCAATTTTCAGGTGTTTTTTCACATTTTTTCACACATTTTTGCGCACATTATGAAGGTAATTCTATAATACGTGCACATGGAGCATAATTGAACGGCGCCGGCCCAACCGTATTATCGAAATAAGATAGCCGGCTATCTTTCCTTTCGATAATACGGTTGGAGCCGGCCAAATCTTAGCATTTGGGCCGGCTTTAGAGATGGCCGGCATTGGTTTCTGGCAATAATGGAAACCAATGCCGGCGATCTCAAACCCGGCCAAATCCAAGCCATTTGGTCGTGGGAGGAGCCAGCATTTGTAGTGCACTGGTCCCCCTGATATGCCAGGACACCAACCGGGCACCCTAGGGGGTACTGCAGTGGACTTCAAAAATTGCTCCCAGGTGCATAGCTCCCTTACCTTGGGTGCTGAGCCCCCCAAATCCCCCCCCCAAAAAAACCCACTCTGCACAACTCTACACCACTACCATAGCCCTAAGGGGTGAAGGGGGCACCTACATGTGGGTACAGTGGGTTTTGCGGGGGGGGGGGGGTTGGAGGGCTATCATTTACCACCACAAGTGTAACAGATAGGGGGGGTGGGCCTGGGTCCACCTGCCTGAAGTGCACTGCACCCACAAAAAACTGCTCCAGGGACCTGCATACTGCTGTCAGGGAGCTGGGTATGACATTTGAGGCTGGCAAAAAATGTTTCTTTTTTTGGGGGGGGGGTGGGAGGGGGTTGGTGACCACTGGGGGAGTAAGGGGAGGTGATCCCTGATTCCCACCAGTGGTCATCTGGTCAACTGGGGCACTTTTTGGAGGCTTGGTCCTAAAAATAAATGGACCAAGTGAAGCCGGCGAAGTGCTCGTTAGAGCCGGCCTTCTTTTTTTCATTATCGGCCGATGCCGGCCTTCTCATAACCACACCCCGCCTTCCGTACCCTGCGGAAACGCCCCCTTTAACTTTGGCCAGCTCTGCGACGGAAAGCAGTTGGAGCCGGCCAAAATTGGCTTTCGATTATACCGATTTGGCCGGGTTCAGGAGATGGCGGCCGGCCATCTCCCGATTTGTGTCGGAAGATGGCCGGCGATCTCTTTCGAAAATAAGCAGGATAGGTACATGTCCCTTTGTGCACATAAGTGCAGAGAAAATGAGTGTAAGTACCCTAAGTGCTATTCTATACAGGTGTGCGTACATCCTATAGCATGCAGCTGGAAGGGGGCGTACACGTGGGTGGAGCATGGATGGGATTCCAATGTACACACGTAATTTACAGAATAACTGAGTTCACCTAAATGTAAGACATGCCAATACCAGTTTGAGTGTAGGAAAAGCAAAGGGTGACGTAAAAAACACACATAAAGGGTGTGCGAGTGAAATCAGCCTTTATTAAAAGGACCTGACATGGTCATCATGTTTCAGCTGAAAACCTTGCATCAGGAGTTTAGAAACAACACCTATAAACTTTGAGATTCATAAATACAGGAAGGCTATATCAAGTGACATAAAAAAGTAAACAAATAATATACAATAAAACAAAGGCAATAGAGAAATATGGATGCTCAACAGGAAACAAACAGTATAAAATATAACATATAAATCCAATTTTGCAATAACCATAAACAGACAACAGGGAAAGAAATGAACACCCCCCACCAAAAAATATATATATAAAATAGTTAAAAATAGTATGGCACTTGCCACGATGCACTGGGGTGCTTATAAAGAAGTGCCAATTTATACAATTGCCCTCTGCATGCATGCAAGAGCTTTTTTTCTGTACACTTCAGTTGTACATCCCTTAATTCTTAGGTATATGCAAGGGCAGGTGATTTGTGAGCACTTTAAATTTTTAGGTGCCTATCCGCCTTATTTTCGAAAGAGAAAGACGGCCAAATTTCGACCCAAATTGGGAGATGGGCATCTTTCTCCCGTGGGCGCCCAAATCAGTATAATCGAAAGCCGATTTTGGGCGTCTTCAACTGCACTCCGTCGCAGGAACGAACAAAGTTGATGAGGGGGGGGGGGGTGTCGGAGGCGGGGTGAAGGCGGGACTGGGGCTTGGTTATCGGCCGAGAGATGGGCGTCTTCGGCCGATAATCGAAAAAAGAAAGGCGTTCTTAGTGCAAATTTGGGTCACTTTTTTTGGACCCTTTTTTTCATGAACAAGTCCCAAAAAAGTGCCCTAAATGACCAGATGACCACCAGAGGGAATCGGGGATGACCACCCATGGCTCCCCCAGTGGTCACTAACTCCCTCCCACCCAAAAAAAACAACTTTAAAAACTTTTTTTCCAGCCTGTATGCCAGCCTCAAATGTCATACCCAGCTCCATCACAGTAATATGCAGGTCCCTGGAGCAGTTGTTAGTGGGTTCAGTGGACTTCAGGCAGGTGGACCCAGGCCCATCCTCCCCCCTACCTGTTACACTTGTGGTGAGCCCTCCAAACCGCCCCCAAAACCCACTGTACCCACATCTAGGTGCCCCCCTTCAGCCATAAGTGCTATAGTAATGGTGTAGAGTTGTGGGGAGTGGGTTTGGGGGGGGGATTTGGGGGGCTCAACACCCAAGGGAAGGGAGCTATGGACTTCAGAGGTAGTTAACTTTTTTTTTAATTGTTACAAGTGCCCCCTAGGGTGCCCGGTTGGTGTCCTAGCATGTGAGGGGGACCAGTGCACTACGAATCCTGGCCCCTCCCACGACCCAATGCCTTGGATTTGTTCGTTTTTGAGCTGGGCACCTTCGGTTTCCATTATCGCTGAAAAACAATACCGCCCAGCTGAAATCCGCACAAATCCAATGCATTTGGCTGGCACAAACTGTATTATCGGAAAAAAGATGGACGCCCATTTTTTTCGAAAATATGGTTTGTCCCGCCCCTTCACGTACCCGTTCTCGGAGATAGACGCCCATGGAGATGGGCATTCGCATTCGATTATGCCCCTCCACACAAACTGAATGTGTGCACATGAATTCAGATCCCTAATAAATTGGTGAATCAGTCAGCAATTTACCTAGCACCACAGCTGCCAGGGCATAGGCTGCCTCCACCTGGATTACTTCACAATGTGAATGGATCATCAGCGCTGCTAAAAACCTCAGCCCTCTGGAGTTTATGACTGCTTTCTGGCTCCTGTGATGTGGACAGTAAGCTTAAACGAACAAATGACAAGAAATGAGTTCAGTTAGCCTTCATATCATTTCTCTTTGGTGTATATCTGTATAGCAAAAACTATGTAATAGGCACTGAACACTGTTACCAGACTATTCATAGCACTTTCTTGTATTTAATGTATAAATAAACCAGTGCCCTAGAAAGGTCAAAGATTGTAGGGTTTATTTATTTCACCCAGTGAATAATAAGAGGTTTGGAAAAGCCTCCCATCCACAGTTCTACATGCTATGGGAAATGGGACCTTCCACCAGTGTTTCATAACTTAGAAGCTTGTAACTATGGGAATTTCTAATTGAAAAGAAAATGTGCGCTTGATCACATCAGCTGTCAGCGTGAGTGGTTAAATCAAGCTGGCAATGGGACTTCCGGTGACGTCACAGTCCTCGATGGAAGCCTGACTCTGTAGCTCCCGACCCATCCAGCTATAATAGCGAACTTTAGCGGTAAATACGACAACTTTTGTTTTTTCTTCGCTGGCACAACCTTGCTTGAAAGATAGGAAGGCGACATGTCACAAAAAATGAAAAATTTAGAGGCGCGAAGCGCGATGCGCAGTAGCCAACGCACATCCAAAACACCCTCGCGCCAGATTTCGAATCGGAAAGATCGGAAGAAGACACGGGTGGTGTGAGGAAATCACATTCTACCCGGTTGCTTATGGATTTAAAAAAAGACTTGGCCCACATGAAAGCGGATATAGTAGAGCGCATTGATAATCTACGGGGTGAACTTAAAGAGGTAGGCACCCGTATTGAAGATTTAGAAGTGCGAATGGATGAGCACGTGGAAGTAGTACAACAAATGCGACAATGTGAGGAAGGTATTACAACGCAGATGTCTGAGCTACAATATAAGATAGATGACATTGAAAACCGCAGCAGACGGAAAAATTTGCGGTTTCGTGGGGTGCCGGAAGGAGGAGCCCAGGAAGACGTCCTGAAAATTATACAAGAAATCTGTAGGCAACTCCTGGAGGCACAGCCAGATCTGCCTGTACCTGAGATTGAAAGAGCTCACAGAGCATTGGGTAGTCCGCAAACTAATAGATCAAGAGATATTATTGTCAGGTTCTGGAAGTTTTCTGAAAAAGAGCAACTACTTACCCTAGCTCGCCAGCAGAAAGAACTGAAGTACAATGATACTTTGATAACAGTCTACCAAGATTTATCAGCATATACACTGCAATGGCGCAGGGAGATGAAACCGATCCTGGATACTTTGAATAAACATACTATTAAATATCGATGGGCTTTTCCATTTGCCCTTTGCTTTGTCATAGCAGGCAAATCACATCGTGTACGTACAGTTGCGGATGCGAAACAACTACTTCAATTGGCTGGCCTAATGGAGATGGGAACTGAGGAAACAACAGCGACTAATAAAGTGAGAGATAAAATTCATCAATGGAAGCAAGTCTTTAATACAGCAAAAAAGCCACGAAAGACGACAACACGATCCGTAACATGAACTGGAACATTATTAGAGTTTTGAATATTCATGACTGAAAACGTCTAGAGAAGTGAGAGGAAGTGCATTTATATCAATGCGAGGTGTTGTATTTCAAGGATGTGGGGGAGTTGGGGGTTGGGCTGTGAATGAGGCTGTTGTCCTCTCTGGGAGATCTAGATGGGTAAGGGTGGAGATTTTGTTTTCTGCACTTCCCTACTGGAATACACTGATGGGAAAGGGGAGGGGGGAGGGGGTGGGAGGGATTGTTCTTCTTCTATACTTGTAAAGGGGAAAGATTCTATTACAATGGCTGTTATAAGCTTTGGTACAGGCTTTTTCCCTGATTTAGGAAAGTAAATGAAGTCAGATCTAAAAATAGTTACTTGGAATGTTAAAGGTTTAAACTCTCCGAGAAAAAGACAGATGATATACCAAGAGTTAACTAGATTGCATCCACAGGTGGTAATGTTACAAGAAACACATCTGAAGCGAGCGCATGAATACTTGTTCCGCCCTGCCTCTTATTCAAAAATTTATTTTGCTTCTGATATTACCAATAGTAAAAGGGGAGGGGTTGCAATACTCTTTCATGATAGTATACCCATACAGACCCAGCAAATTAAGAGAGATACAGCTGGGCGATACCTTCTAATCAGGGGACAGTTGGAGTCTAAGGAGTATACCTGGGGATCCATATATGGGCCAAATGTGAACCAAACCTCCTTCTTAAAAACACTAAAAAGAAATATTAGACCCATGGTGGGTGGCAAACTCATATTGGGAGGCGATTTCAATGCTACCATGAACCCGAGCCTAGATCGCTCGGGATCTGTGTCCCGGGCAGATAGAACGTTAGCTGATCAGATGGCACTATGGGTGGAAGAGATGGGTCTTTTTGATACATGGAGGGATGGACACCCCCGGGACAGGGATTACTCATTCTATTCCCCGGTGCATGATTCTTACTCCCGTATAGACTACCTCCTCCTGGATAAATTGCTGGGAGGACAAGTGAAGGAGGCACAAATTGGAAATATTACTATTTCAGATCATGCTCCATGTGAGGTACAAATGGTACTTTCAGAGGTTGATGAAGGACAGAAAATGTGGACTTTTAATAATACCCTGTTAAAAGATAAACACCTATGTGCAGATTATGTGAAAATGCTTAAAGAATACTTAAAATTTAACTTGGATTTGGGGCCCTCAATTGCAGTCGTATGGGACGCATTGAAAGCAGTCTCACGTGGCCATTTTATATCAGTAGCGGGTCATCTTAAACGAAGGCGGGAGGCCTTGAAGCAATACTGGAGGGGCAAGATTGATGAGTTGGAGGCTGTTCACAAGCGAACAGGCTCTACTAAAACATATAGCGCTCTTCAGGAGGCGAGGCTCCACTTAGATGAGTTGCTTTTAGGGGAGCTTGATTTTATTAACGAGAAACTTCGGCTCCATGTATATAATGGAAGAAATAAAATTAACCGTCAATTGGCACTTCGTTTGCGTAAACTTAAGATGGACAGAAACATATTCCGGATTAAAGATAAAAGGGGCATTGCTCTTTCCACATCCCGAGCTATTAGGGAGAGATTTAGGGAATTTTACGCAGAATTATATACTGGGGATTCCTCCATACAAAACACTGCTATCCAAGCGTACCTAGAGAAATTAAATCTCCCAACACTACTTCCAGAGCACTGGAGCAAATTAGAGGCTCCGATAGAGGTTAAGGAGGTACTCCAGGCTATTAAGACATTGAAAACAGGCAAATCTCCGGGAGTGGACGGGTATACTGGAGAATACTATAAAATGTTTGCTCCATATCTCGCACCTGTATTGACAGAAGTGCTAAATTTTGTAAGGGATGGAGGGAATTTGCCCTCAACCATGAAGGACGCATGGATAGCTGTCATTCTCAAACCCAATAAGGAAATTACTGAGTGTGCCTCGTATCGCCCGATTTCCATACTAAATGTTGATGTACGTATACTTGCAAAAGTGATGGCCACTCGGTTAGTAACTATCCTGCCAACCTTAATACATTTGGATCAGGTAGGCTTTATAATGGGCAGACAAGCCTCAGATAATATTCGGAGAACAATGGATGTCATATACTTGACACAACAACAACAGTCCTCTTGCTGTTTATTGAGCATAGATGCTGAGAAGGCTTTCGACCGAGTGCATTGGTCCTTTTTGCACTCGGTATTGCAAAAGTTTGGATTTGGACCTATGTTTAGGGGACTAATACAAGAATTATATACTACACCTAGGGCATGTATTAAGATTAATGGTAATACGTCTCCTTTTTTTGAACTATCACGAGGTACACGTCAAGGCTGCCCTCTTTCCCCTTTACTATTTGCTCTTGTTATGGAACCTCTAGCTCACACTATTAGATCTAATCAGAATGTCCAAGGGGTAAAAGCGGGGAGATGGGAATCAAAAATTGCTCTTTTTGCAGATGACATTTTGTTGACCTTAACCTCTCCTTTAACATCATTGGCAGCAGTATTCACTGAAATTGAGTCCTATAGTCAAGTGTCGGGCTTTAAGATCAACTATACAAAAACTGAGGCCATGGCAGTGGCTATGGAGGAAGGAGAGTATCAGACTTGCTGTCAGACTTATCCACTAACTTGGGTCTCTCGGGGACTGCGATATTTGGGGGTGGTACTTACCTGTAAATTGAATGATATGAGTGCAACAAATTATTTGCCTCTGATTAAGGAAATTAGGAAAGATTTGGATAGATGGGACCCTTTATATCTTTCATGGTTTGGAAGAGTGGCAACTATAAAGATGAATATTCTCCCGCGTCTGCTCTACTTGTTTCAGTCGATCCCACTTTCCATAAATAACCGTATGCTCACCTTGCTACAAACAAAAATAGAACACTTTATATGGCAGGGTCATAGGGCACGTCTCCCTAGATCTCTTCTATATGCTGCTAGGAAAAATAAGGGTGGACTAGGGGTACCTAATTTGGAGCTATATCACAGAGCTGCCCAGGCGAAAGCTGCAATTGAGTGGTTTCATGAATCAGATCATAAGCTATGGATTAAGATGGAGCAGTATATGATACGAAGCCCTCTTCGGTTGGGGCAGCTCCTTTGGTTGGCACCCAGATATCGATATTTAGCTCAACCTTTAAATCCAATTATTCAATACACTTTTTCTTGCTGGGACAAGTTGGAGAGAACGAAGGGATTTTATGAAACACGCCTTACACCCATAGCTTATAATGCGGCATTCCCTCCTGGATGTCAAATGTCCCCTTTTGTTAACTGGCGGAAAAAGAGATTGATATGGTGGGGGCAGTTGATAAGAGATGGGAGTTTTGTTACATTTCGAGAATTGGCTAATGAATATGACTTGCCTCAGCAAGATCAATATGCATATAATCAGATCATTCACTATTTTCAGACAATGGGTCTGAAATGCAAATTAAGAGGGGAGATTACACTCTTGGAGCAGCTATGTGTAGAAACTGAAAAGTCCAAGGGTCTAATCTCTAAGTTATATAGGTACCTGAGAGACTCCATGAAGATAAGCTGTAAACATCGGGATAAGTGGGAAAGTGAATTGGGAGTGAAATATACCTTAGAAGAATGGCAGCAGATGGAGCGAGCCTCAGTGAGTAGTTCACCAGCAATTAATATTCAAGAAAATAGTACAAAGGTAATATACCGTTGGTATCTCACCCCATCACGTCTGTGTCATATGTATCCTGGGACATCGAAACTATGTTGGAGAGGCTGTGGGCAGCTTGGTACAATGGGACACATTTGGTGGTCATGTAGAAAAGTGCAAGCATTCTGGAAATCGGTGCGAGAGAGGATACATAGGTGGGTGGGGGGTTCCATACCGTGGGATCCTGCAGTGTTTTTATTTAATAAACCAATTATGGGACTCACCACTCAGGGAGGCCAATTGGCAAAACAATGTTTTAATGCTGCACGATTGATGATAGCCCGGATGTGGAGGCAGGAAAGCTGTCCCTCAATCCGGAGATGGTATAATTTAGTTTGGTATATAAGTAATATGGAAAAATTAAAGGCCGAGGAGAATAAAACCTTAACAAAATGGAAACAGATTTGGGCACCTGTAACCAAATTTCCATTGTAGATATGGATTTTGGAGTCTTCTTTAGGAATGAGACAAAGATGAGAAGAAGGAATGGGGAGGGGGGGGGGGGGGTGTTCCTAGATATATATAAAAAAGTTTAAATGTTACAAGAAATGTTATTGCTTTTTAGAGTAATGTGAGAGGAACCTGTATGATAAGCATATGTCTGGTTTTAAGTTGTACCTTGTGATTTCTCTCAATAAAGCCTCTTGTTAAAAAAAAAAAAAAAAAAAATCAAGCTGGCAATGGGAACTGGGATTTTGAAACATATTGGCTTAAGAGGACTGTTATAGAATACTGTCATTTGTGCACCCAATTCCCGAAAATTAGGTGCTAGCAATTATGCGAGGTTAACCGGCCAAGGTAACCACATAAAGAGGACTGATTAAAAGTCGGTCCTGTCTTTATGCGGTTCACCATAGCCTGGTGATTCCCAAACCTATCCTGGGGGAACCCCCCATCAGTCAGGTTTTCAGAATATCTACAATGAATATTCATGAGATCAGTTTGCTTACACTGCCTCCTTGGTATTCAGATTTACCCCATACATATTCATTGTGGATATCTTGAAAGCCTGACTGGCTGGGGTTCTCTTAGGACAGGTTTGGGAACCCCTGCCATAGCTGGTTAAGTACTGAATATCGCACTTTACTGGCTATGTTTTCATGATTCTGAATTAATTAATCAATTTATTAATCAATTTTTTATTCTGTATTGATGGTCTTGCAGGATTATCCCTTGACAAAGCAACCCAGCGAAACAGGTCCTGTCGGGATAATAAAGGTTCCTGGATGCTCCTCAATACACGCACAGATAAGTGATTGAATCTCATGTAGTTGCTGAATGTTAGAGTTTGCACATGAGACAGCGTAAACAGTGGTGGTTTAAATTGATGCCTTCCTACTGTTTTTAAGTGTGTGCCTCAAGTACTTCTCACATTAATATTTTTTGCATATAGAACACTTATAAAATTTGGATGGTGGGGGTCGTCAATGATTAAAGACTGTCATGGCTGGTAGATAAGAGTATTCTTTCGTACATACAGCCAAATGAGACTATATGAGACGTCCCTGAGATTCAATCAGAATAGTACTTGGTGGCACTCACTTTTCTACTTTCTATTTTTGAATATTATTGCTGTGCTCTTTTGGACATAATAAGTAGAACGCCTTAGTATTTTGACAGTATGTTTTCATTGTAGCATGATATGAGTTTGGTTGTCAGAATTATTGAAATATGTAGCATGATGTGAGTTAGTTGTCAGAATTATTGATTTTGCTAGGTCAGATAAGCTGCAGCAGATCAACTGGTATGGCTTTCATCCCTCCCCCCCCCCCCCCCCCCGTTTCCCCCCTTTGGTAACTACTGATAACAAAAGCTTGGCTGGGTGGTTACCTAAAGCCATCAGCACATCTACTACCCTCAACAAGAGGCTATTCAGAAACAAATAAGAAACTGCTTCAAGGAGACTTCAAGTTCCTCTTCCCCCTCCCACCTGAAAGGACTGATCAAAAGCCTGGTTGATCAACACAACAAAGATCAAAGACACCAACTGGAGAGGTGTGAACTACACCTACTAAAGACAAAAGGACTCAGAGGAAGCATAAACAGAAGGCCAGGCCATTTGCTGGCTACCTCAGACAACAAGACGCCAAAGGCTTACAGCATGTGATCATGTTCCTCTATGAACTACATTACCCAGTGCACCCGGGACCATAATCCTTTGCAAATTACCCACAACTCAGTGAACCCTAAGACCATAATGCTTTGCAATTACCCAGGGCCCAGTGCAACCAGGAAGTAAATAATCAGGACATGCGATCATGTTTCCCTGCACACTAACAGTATAAAAACAGGAGCTGTTCCCCACAGACTCTTCTCCTCTCCTGACTGCTGTGAGGATCTCTTCTCCGGTCACCATGTGCTCATCAATCAGCTGGACAACAACAAAGACTTTTGTAAGTTAACTTTTGATTTAAACCTGTTATCTTGTGTTTAAGCATATTTCTCCTGCAAAGATTCTAAAGCTATTGCCTCTTGCTTGCAACATTGATTACATTAACTGTATTATAAATAAACCCTTTTGAAGCTAAATATATGGTCTTTATGTTCTGAGCACAGGTTCTTAAACCTTGCAGTGCAGTTTAATGTAAATTCCTTTTTATTCTTGCAATTGTAAATCTTATTACCTTAGAGGTAATTGGTGGAGAATAAATCAAAATATATATCTTAAAACTTATAAATACAGCGCATGTTCTTAGAAACTAGAAATATTACCACATGCTCTGAGTAATTCCCCCGGTTCTTAAATATCATTTTGGAACTGTAGCATTTCTTGTAACATCATCACCTCTGTATACCCAGAAATTCAATGCTGAAGCCTGGCATTGAGTTTCCGGGGATAACGTCAGCAGTAGTCAGCAAAATGTTGACCACTACACACATAGTTAAATATTGTAGGCCCTATTGGCACATACCAACACCGAGGCACACATGTCGAAGAGCTTGGATTGTACGTAAGACTATGTTCTTTTTCTCTGATCGCAAAAGTCTTACAAGATGAGGCACTGCATTCGCCGAGGCAATGGCATGTTCCATGTCATATGGGCCTTGCACAAGAACAGTGAGGCCTTCTAATCCTATCAGGTGGAGCTTGTAAGACAAGGATCCCAGGAACTCAACCAGTAGATTTACACCTGAAAAGTGAAAGGATTAAGAACATATACAGTTACATTACCTGGTCATCTACATTCTGTACTAAGATTGATGACTAATGGACTACCTGGCCCTGGAGAAGTGAAGGAAGCAGGAATGGGACAATCGAAGGAACCCATCCTTTAGCACAGCAGTTATATTTTAGATTTCCCCCCTGTCAATGCAGTTAGGGGGTTTTTAGCATGGAAAAATACCACAGCAAAACCATCATGCTAAAGAGTAACGTGGTTGGCATGCAAATTGTTCCCAATGTACAAAAAAAAACATGCTGATGTGATTTTTTTTTTGCTTTCCCTTTAGTGCAGAATCTTCAGCTCAGGGCTGAAGTAGAGACCTATGCAGAAGCAGCAGGGTCAACTGAGTTGAAATGCCGCACTTGGCCTGAGAAGATTCATAGAATAAGTGGACCTGGTAGCCGCACAACCCCTGAGGCTATCTGGCCCATGACACTGCTGGCCTGGGCTTCCCAATTCAGCACACCCTTGAACCCGGCACCTCTGGACTGAGCAACAAGAACAGGAAGGCCCTTCTCCAGAGAGCCTCCATGCTGCTGGACCACGCCTCCCCCCCCCCCCCCCCCATGTACCAATACCTGGTCTGGGAAAACATTCAGCAGTGTCCTACTTCTGCCATTTCTGAAAATGGTGGTGCCTAATCCATAGGGATGCATTGAGACACACCACTAGGGTCAGTCTGCCAAATTATGGCAAAGCTTCCCAATAATGGAGGCAACCCTTTATTTGGCAGACTGATCCCTAGCGATGCATTCTAATACACTGCTAGCAATCAGGTGCCACCATTTTCTAAATTGTCAGCAGGATGAAAAGGACACCATCTGATGCATCCCTGGACCAAGTAAGTACTTTGGTCTACGTGTCCAGCAGCATTCGGGCTCTTTGGTTGAGGGACTCCCTATGCCATGTGCATAGATTACAGGGTGCTTTAACCTGGATGCCTGGGCCAGGGCCCTGGTGGGGGATTCAAGACCCACCAAACTACCAGGAAAGTTGGGGGGGGAGAGGAGTTTGGGGATCCAGGGTCCACTGGGCCTTCAGGAAATTTTTAGTGGGGTGGTGGTGGGAAGCAGAGGCAGGGAGTCTCTTCTTGTCTCTTATATAGAAGGCTGGCTCCCCCTAGGGGCAGTTCCACAAGACTACCACTAGGGATCAGAAATGCCATTTTGAACCCAATGCTGGATGGAGTGGGTGCCACTAGAACATCAGACATCTGGGTAAGTCCTAGGGGGGTTGGGCTGGAAGGTCTAGGGGAGTCCAGTAGATGGGCAGGTTGGTGGCAGGTGGGAGGAACTTTACTACATGGGTGGATTTTGACAGGGAGAGGAATTGGAGGAGCAGATTGAGGGGATCATAGAGGTTTATTATCAGTTGAAGGGATGGATTGGAAGGGGGTATTAGCATGCGGGGGAATGGATTTGTGTGGGTTCAGAAGATTGGGAGGGAGAGCTGATTGGAATTAGGGCCATGGCCATACTACTGGATTGCCAGTAGTGTAACTGCACGTACTGCCTCATCTTGAAGTGGTGGTAAACGCGGCCGTGCTATTAGCGGTTGCGTGCGTGCCGTACCGGTACACAGGCTAGCTGTCACTGCAGGCCAAACTTCCGACCCGCATGTATCACACCTAGTTTCCTGCCCAAACCAAATTAAGCAACTGGAGTGGGTGTGCTCCCATGCTGCTGGTTTAAAGGTTTGACAGACATTAACATGGGTCGTGCTAAGGTCTGCTCTGCTGTAAAACCAGCACTAGATTTATAACATGGCTTAGTGAAAGAGCCTCTTTATTTATGTGACAACTGATGCAGAACTAGTGGATCAGATAACATAGTAACATAGTAAATGACGGCAGAAAAAGACCTGCATGGTCCATCCAGTCTGCCCAACAAGACAAACTCATATGTGCTACTTTTTGTGTATACCCTACTTTGATTTGTACCTGTCCTCTTCAGGGCACAGACCATATAAGTCTGTCCAGCACTATCCCCGCCTCCCAACCACCAGCCCCGCCTCCCACCACTGGCTCTGGCACAGACCATATAAGTCTGCCCAGCACTATCCTCGCCTCCCACCACTGGCTGGCTCTGCCACCCAATCTCGGTAAGCAAACATGTGGACAATGGGGAGCCGGTTGATATTGTATATCTGGATTTTCAGAAGGCGTTTGACAAAGTGCCGCACGAAAGACTCCTGAAGAAATTGCAGAGTCATGGAATCGGAGGTAGGGTACTATTATGGATTAAGAACTGGTTGAAAGATAGGAAGCAGAGAGTAGGATTGCGTGGCCAGTATTCTCAGTGGAGGAGGGTAGTTAGTGGGGTCCCGCAGGGGTCTGTGCTGGGTCCGTTGCTTTTTAATGTATTTATAAATGACCTAGAGATGGGAATAACTAGTGAGGTAATTAAATTCGCCGATGACACAAAATTATTCAGGGTCGTCAAGTCGCCGGAGGAATGTGAACGATTACAGGAGGACCTTGCGAGACTGGGAGAATGGGCGTGCAAGTGGCAGATGAAGTTCAATGTTGACAAGTGCAAAGTGATGCATGTGGGTAAGAGGAACCCGAATTATAGCTACGTCTTGCAAGGTTCCACGTTAGGAGTTACGGATCAAGAAAGGGATCTGGGTGTCGTCGTCGATGATACGCTGAAACCTTCTGCTCAGTGTGCTGCTGCGGCTAGGAAAGCGAATAGAATGTTGGGTGTTATTAGGAAGGGTATGGAGTCCAGGTGTGCGGATGTTATAATGCCGTTGTATCGCTCCATGGTGCGACCGCACCTGGAGTATTGTGTTCAGTACTGGTCTCCGTATCTCAAAAAAGATATAGTAGAATTGGAAAAGGTACAGCGAAGGGCGACGAAAATGATAGTGGGGATGGGACGACTTTCCTATGAAGAGAGGCTGAGAAGGCTAGGGCTTTTCAGCTTGGAGAAGAGACGGCTGAGGGGAGATATGATAGAAGTGTATAAAATAATGAGTGGAATGGATCGGGTGGATGTGAAGCGACTGTTCACGCTATCCAAAAATACTAGGACTAGAGGGCATGAGTTGAAGCTACAGTGTGGTAAATTTAAAACGAATCGGAGAAAATTTTTCTTCACCCAATGTGTAATTAGACTCTGGAATTCGTTGCCAGAGAATGTGGTACGGGCGGTTAGCTTGACGGAGTTTAAAAAGGGGTTAGATAGATTCCTAAAGGACAAGTCCATAGACCGCTATTAAATGGACTTGGAAAAATTCCGCATTTTTAGGTATAACTTGTCTGGAATGTTTTTACGTTTAGGGAGCGTGCCAGGTGCCCTTGACCTGGATTGGCCACTGTCGGTGACAGGATGCTGGGCTAGATGGACCTTTGGTCTTTCCCAGTATGGCACTACTTATGTACTTATGTACTTAAGCTCCTTAGGATCCATTCCTTAGGAGCTTAGCCGAGATTGGGTAGCAGAGCCAGCCGGTGGTGGGAGGCGATGATAGTGCTGGGCAGACTTATACGGTCTGCCCAAAAGAACAAATTACTTTTTTTGTCCAGCTCAGTGTTCCTTATAACCATAAATCTCTAACCACAGAGAAATGAACCCCATAAATCCCTCACCGATTATCAGGACCAGAATTTTGCAAGAGTTCTTTAGAAAGAAAATGTTGTTGAAGGCTGCTTCAGAATAGCCAGTAATTGTGTGGGTTGGGGAAGAGGGCAAGAGACAGATCAGAGTAGCAAAGTAGTAACTTCCTTGCTTTCACGTTGTAATTTAATCATTGATTAAATAAATGGATTTTCCAGCCCGTTACCTCTATGCCTATCTCCATGAGAGTTCAAAGACGACATCAGCCTCCACAACTGGAATGTAAAGAATTTGTCTTCAACCGTCCATTAAAAACTGGTGTGATAACATATTTTCCATCCGTCAAAACAGAAAAAAAATTTTCTTCTTTCTGCCTTTCTTACAACTAGTCAAACTTTTTTTCAGGGAAGTTTTATATTTTGAGAAAAATGTATACTTTAGTGCAATTTGTACATGAGTATTAATGAATCACACATGGATAAAATTTGAGGAGATCTGAGCATGCAAGGAACCAAAACAGCACTGTGGCTGTGGATTCTTTTTTGCTATTGTTCTGAACTTTCCACAGTGAAACTCTAGCCAAGCAATAGAGTAATGGCAAATATGTACACATGCGTGCACATATATGTGTAAATGCCAACACTATTCTGTACATACATGTGTTTCTTACATGGGGCATATTTTACAGATAGGCAAACACATAGATAGTCTGGGTGGAGTATGGACAGGACTCACACTTGTGCCAGCTCATGCCTAACTTACAGGTACAGCACTGGAGGTGCGGGCTGGAGCTGAATGGAAGGGAGGGTAAGATGCTGCTTGCTGATGGTATATGGAGTGGATACAGAGGGGGCAATGCTAGGCATGCCAGGGGGTATATGGACACAGAGGGATGATGCTAGACTTGGGGGGATAGGATCACAGAAGTGATGACTGGACACCGGGGGAGGGGATAGGGACATAGAGTGTTGATGATGAATACGGGGAGATGGTCACAGGACAGATGCTGGACAGGGAAGTATGGAGAAACAGAGAAGAGATAAGCTGAACATGGGGAAAGATAGGTACACACAGAGATAGAAGATGGGTGGTGAGCATGGAGAAAGAAGAAATGTCAAATGGGCAGGAGACCCTGGCAAATGAATTGAGAAGACAGAAGGAAACAGAAACAAGAGCCTGGGACCAACATGATTTGAAAAATAAAATGACCAGACAACAAAAGGTAGAAAAATTATTTTCTGATTAGAATAAGTCAAATTTGAAATGTGTATCCTGCCAGAGCTGGTGTTAGATGTGGCTGGGGCCCAGGGCAGAAATTTGGGAGGGAACCCTAAAGCCCACTACCAGGCCATGCCTTCTTCAGCTTTCAGCAGGCATAGGGCTGTCTCTGGCCAGGGGACAGTTGTCCTAGTTGCATTCCCCTAACACCATCCTTGGCATGTGTGATCTTCATATTTTGCCCAGTATATGAGGAAATGTATCTCTTTCTATTTCTTTGAGTGACTTCTTGAGGTTTTGGATTAATGTATGTTTATCTGTTTTAGTTAGCTATTATGTATTTGACATATGTGTTCTGTGTGTGTGTCCGAGGTATACTGTTAGCATGAATTTTCTATGTAGCATTCCGTAGTAATTTGACTTGTTTGGTTTTCTCAGTAGTGGAGTCTCATGAACATGTCTGACAATTGTTATTGTTATGTCTTCAGAGATGGATCTTTAAAAAGTAAAACACTGTGGTCTTTACAAAGACCTTTGTTAAGTGTTGTGAGTAATATCGTTTCTGGACGCTTTACTTTTTAAAGATCCATCTCTGAAGACATAACAATAAGGATTGTCAGACACATTCACCAAGACTCCTGAAGAAGGCGCTTTTTGTGCCGAAACATGGTACCGTGTTGAATCATCGTTTATTAAAGTTTACAATCTATATTGAGTGTCTTTGGTCTGTTTCGAAGAGCCTGATTCTGTTCCCACTCTTCATCTTTCCATGTGACTCCTCGTGGGACATTGGTGTTCTTTCCACTTCTGTGGTTTTTCTGGACTGTATGAAGTCCATGGGTCATTTAAAAAAATAAACGTAAAAATAGATTTCCTATTAGTACTATCCAGTAGTTGGAGATGCAAGCAGACAGTAAAGATCAAATTTGGAGAAATAATGTTTTGAGCATTAAAATACGCTGGATCTGGGAGAAAGTTTGATCTCCAGTTCTAGTTTATTTTCCCTTAAGCTGTAATTTTCTTGTGTTGGTCGATAAATACAGTGGCCTCTAAGCTTGTGTTGTGGATGATACACTCAAACAAACAGTGGAGCCAATAAAAGTCCTCTCACAGTTGGTGTCTTCCTAAACAAGGTCTTTATTCAAATCAATAAAAACAACCCGACACGTAACGTGTTTCGGCCGTAATGGCCTGCGTCAGGGGTCTATTGATTTTTGATGCAAAATACCTTGTAAGTCAGATGACTCACAGTTTATTAACTGTTAACAGAGATATCTCTGTCACACACTGTATATCGGTTCATTCACAACCGATATACAGTGTGTGACAGAGATAAGCGCAGCGGCGTATTGCATACGATATCTCTGTTAACAGTTAATAAACTGTGAGTCATCTGATTTACAAGGTATTTTGCATCAAAAATCAATAGACTCCTGACGCAGGCCATTACGGCCGAAACACGTTACGTGTCAGGTTGTTTTTATTGATTTGAATAAAGACCTTGTTTAGGAAGACACCAACTGTGAGAGGACTTTTATTGGATCCACTGTTTGTTCGTTTGTCTTTGGTTCTCCTGTGGAGAGATCAACTTCTGTGGGTGTTTGCTTCGGGGGATGATACACTTGCACAGAAATCGCAAGCTCTGTCAGAAGTTCTACCATGAGATACTGAGAGCTCACCTTCATGTGTAATTTTATGCAACTGCATGCAGGCATTGCTAGGGATGTACTTTGGGCAGAGTGGCACTGAAGTTCTGATGTAGGTATTTTATAAATTAACCCCCTCATTCTATGTACCAGGTTGCCTAAATTAAAGCACCTAATCTACTAATTTCCATAGTAGCCTTAAAGAACTGAATCAAATCAAATTGAAAAATCAGTTCATATGAATGAATCAAACTGAATCGAATCAAAAACTTTTCGACTGAATTGGACAGCACTAGTAGAAAAGTCTATAGAGAAACTATCCATGAAACTTAGAAATAAAGCATGTAAATAATACATCAGTGTCCTGCTCATTCTACATGTCCCCAGCTACAAAAACATTACATTTAAATCCACATTGTACAGGGATTTTTCTCACTTAAGTTCAAAATGGTGGAATTCTATTGCAAATGAGATAAGGTGTATTACCAGTTACTCAACATTTTGAAAAATTCTAAAGGCCTTCCTTTTTCAAAACTTCTTGCACCAATTGAAAAATGTTATGATCTATTTAAACTCATTAATCTGTAAAGTTCCTATATCAATACTGTTCTTCATCTCATTGGAAATAATAATTTGTGTGATGTTATTATCTTGTTATTGTAAGCCACAGAGAACTGAATAATTGGAATTCGGATTATATGGGATATAAGCACCAATAAATAAATTTTGTTGAATTCCTCTCCTACAGAACTAACGCAAAGGGTCATTTACCACAGTATGTTGAGGGGGTAAAAGTTATAAAATAAATTTAAAATACATAGGAGCCTTTTTACTAAGCCGTGTAGGTGTCTACGCGCGCCCAACCCACGTCAGTTTTGAGTTACCGCCCGGCTACCGCATGGCCCTTGTGGTAATTTCATTTTTGACGCATGTCCGCTAGGCACGCCAGAAAATATTTTTATTATCTGGCGTGTGGGCGGTAATCGGACGGTAATCATCATTCTACTCCCGGTAACCGCATGAGACCTTACCGCTAGGTCAATGGCTGGCGGTAAGGTCTCAGGCCCAAAATGGACGCGCAGCAATTTTCATTTTGCCGCACATCCATTTTCATCAAAAATTTTAAAAAGGCGTTTTTATAGGTGCGCTGAAAAATGATTCTGTGTGCACCCCAAACAAGCGTCTACACTACCGCAGGCCATTTTTCAGCACGCCTTTGTAAAAGGACCCCTCAGGTAGTTGGGAATGAAAGCTTAAGGTGTCGGATGCCAGGTTCTACCTCTGGTTCCAATTCAGTTGGAAGCCTACAGAAACAGCAGGGTATTACTGGGTCAAAAGAACAATTATACGTGAGAGATATGAACCTATCTTGGCTGCCATGGTTCTTCTGTCTTCTGCCTTTGCCCCAGCCAGTGCCCATATTGTATCTGCAATCGTTTCTTGAAGGGGTTGAGTTCGGCTTCTTTTCAGAAGTAGAAGCAGAGTAATAATGCCATTGAATTCCCAAAATATTTTTTGCACATGGGAATTTCCTTCAACCAACCTGAGTTAGTAAGTAAAAAAATGTTAGTGCCAACATAAGCATGTTTGTTTTATTGTCTGATTCAGTTACTGCAATATAACATGAATAAATATAACAAGCATACATTAGAAAGCCTTTTTATATTTTGTTGATATCCTGTCAGTGAGTAATATTGTAACTGTGTGCAGTCCTAAAAAGTGCCTATTGTAAGCCTACAGGCATCTGCCAAAAACATCCAAATTGTGATTTTCAAAAGGCAAAATCTGGACGTCCTACACTGCAGTTTGTCCATATAGCAAGGGCTCATGTTGTGGAGGTGTTTAGGGTGGGACTAGGGACGGCCCTAATTTAGGACATTTAATAGGGAATAATCGAATGGGATGAAACGTCCTAGTCAAAAAAGAAGGGTGTCCTAAGTTAGACCTGCTTTAATCAAATCCAGAGTATAAAAAGGTGCCCTGATTGAGTAGCTGACCACTGTAGGGATTACGGTATGGCCCCTCCTTAATCCCTCAGTGGTTACTGTCGCCCTTCCTCGCACCTGAAAGTGAGATGGAAAAGGGGAAACTAGGCCCCCTGACAATATCAGGTATTATAGGTATTCTGAACAGTGGAACAAGCAGTCTGAAGGGTAGCCTAATGGTCAGTGCAGTGGACTGTAAACTGGAGGACCTAAGTTTAAATTTATTTATTTATTTAGAACATTTATATCCCACATAATCCCAACAGAGCAGGCTCTATGTGGCTAACAATATATAGCGGATGAACATCAAACAAATGCAAGGGCGGAGCAAAGGAAAAGGTACATGGGGGGGGGGGGGGGGGCAGCAGGAAGTTAAGGAACAACTGAGTAGGTTTTATCACATAGATGAGTCTTGAGGAGTTTCTTAAACAGGGCATCCCACTTTAACTCTCTTTTTTAATACATTTTAAATTGTAAGCCCTCCAGAAACAGAGATATACCTAATAGCTGTACCTAAATATTAAAGACACCTCCCAGCCTGAGGGCTATTGATGTGGTGCACATTCAGGTACAGTAGATATTTCCCTGTCTCTGGAGGGCTCACCATTTCAAATAACCTGGGTGCCCTGGATTAAAGTCCACTACACCGACCATTAGACTGCTCTTCTGCTCTGCAGCGACGTCTGGGTGGCCATTTTTGTACAAATGCTGCCAGACAGAAGTCTTTGTCCCTGGTTTTTTTTTGCTGTTCCTAATTTGGGCATTTTATTTTGGACATTCTCATTTATTTTCAAACAATTTTCCTGTTCACAAACAGCTGCGAGAGGAACCTTTTTGCGGACATTATGAGCAGGGTGTCCTAATTCTGACTTGGATGTTCTTTCGAAAATGTTTCCCCACTGTCTTTATAAAGTAGCCTCGCAAAACCTGCAACAATCACGGGTAAAATGCACCCATGTGGATTTGCACCTGCTCAGGAGTTGGCCTAAGTGTACACATGTGAAGTCTTACATAACAAAACATAATAGATGACGGCAGATAAAGACCTCTACAGCAGTGGCGTAGCTATGTGGGGTCTGGGGGGGCCTGGGCCTCCATAGATTTGGCCCTGGATCCCCCTGCCGACGACCCGACGACCCCCCTCCTGCCGTCAACCCGCCTTCGCCGTTGCCTGCCTTTGCTGGCGGGTGACCCCAACCCCCGCCAGCCGAGGTCCTCTTCTTCTTGCAAAAGGCTTCCTTCTGTTTCTGACGTCCTGCACGTACATGTGCAGGACGTCAGAAACAGAAGGAAGCCTTTCGCGAGAAGAAGAGGGCCTCGGCTGTTGGGGATTGGAGTCCCCTGCCTTCATAGGTAGGCAACGGCGGGTTGGCGGCAGGAGGGGGGTCGAGAGGGTCGGCGGCAGGGAGGGGGCAAAGTTGGGGGTCGGTGGTGCCGGGGGGGGGGCTAAAATGTGCCCCCTCACCTCGGGCTCTGGACCCCCCTCCCGCCGAAGTCTGGCTACACCCCTGCTATACGGTCCATCCAGTCTGCCCGTCTTATGTACATGTGCATTTTATACAAGACGGAGCAGATTTTATATATGGTGCCTAAAAACCCTGTGCAGAACAAATTTCTGCCTAAGTGTATTCTGTAAGCAGTATCTATATTTAGGCATGGTATATAGAATAGTCTTAGTTGATATCACAGTGCTTAAAACGACATGCATCCATTTACACCAAGGAAAATGTGGCCTAAATGTCGACACGTAGATTTAGGCGCACAGTGCGTCTAAATTTTGGAATGCCCATGAAATTCCCATTCTCCGCGTATAACCATGCCCCTTTTTGGCTGTGCGCATCAGAATTTAGGCGCAGTGTATTACAGAATACGCTTAGCGTGTTGTGGTCATAAATTCTAATTATTGCCAATTAGTGCTCATTGTTGCTGGTTGAGACCTGTTATCAACTCTGATTAGCTTGTCAAGCCAATTAAGTTACGCGTGTTGTTATAGAATATGCTTGGATTTTGGGTCGAAACACTAGGCGCGATATATAGAATCCGGGGGGGGGGGGTACATGTGTACACTGCAACTCTGCCCCTGCTCTACTGGAACTCCTCCAAACATGCCTATACTCAGGTCTCATAAAAGCAGGTTCAAAAACTAGAGAATGCCTACTTTATATATGGTCTCTGGGGTATTTTATAAAAACTCTTTTCCATGGGTAATACAGGGTTTACCTACAGACATTTTTTTTTTTTTTTTACAAAATTACCCCATGAAGTGCAGTGAAAGAGCCACTGAGCCATGGATAACCCACAGATCAGACAACCACACATACTATTCAACATAGTTATGCAGGTCATTTTAGAAGTGTGAAAAATAGTGTATGTAAGCTTTTTATGTACCCATCTGAATGAAACATTAAACACAACTACCTTCTAAACGGATTGTTCTGCAACGAAATTGTACAAAGCTAATTATCTTTTTCAGGGGTTGTTAGTTCTTTTCTTTTAGTAAGGATAATTTGACACACATAATGAAATATAATAATTACTGAAAAGGTATTGAGTTCTTGGTATGACTTCAGAAGAGAATAGTGATAATATTCCATCACTTTTTGTCTTTTGTATTTAACACTTGGAATTGACGGAAGGCAAACTGGTAAATTAATGCATGCATAACAAAAGTAAGAATTATTACCTGTGTAGTGTTTTTAATGCACACATTTGCAAATCTTTGTGCTTTGATTTTATGAGTTGGATCAGTGGGACTATCCCATTTTTGTCAACGAAAGCATTTTGGTTGATCTGATGGTTGGCAACAACTCTTCCTACTGCTTCACTCCATGAAATCAGTAGGTTCTTGGACTTAAATTCCTTGAACATTTGTACCAGCACTGAAAGAAAACCCTTCTGTTTTCCCAGGGCCTCCTTGCAGTCTTCAGAAGCTTCAGCCATCAAACCCAGGATCCTGGCAGCCGATGTTAGAATCTCCTCTCTGTTCCCATTGTCCAAACTCTTACTCTCATCTCCACTTACAACTACTCTCACCAGGGCCGGCATAGCATTTGCTGAGTACAGGGCTTCGGCATACTCTTTTTCAGAGACAATCTCAGACAACAACCTGAGTAAACCAAACAGGAGCTGCTTTGACCCTTTGCTCACCAGGGACACAAGAATCTGAAAGCCATTATGTTGACGTATTTGTCCCTTAACATTTCGGTCTTGGATAATATTTAATACGTGCAATGCTTGCTCTTTCACGTTGTCTCCAATGTTCTTCTCAAGTACATGGAGCAAAGTGGGGACTAAACCTTCATCTACGAATCTAGCGGCTTGCAATGTCTTCTTTGTCAATGATGAAATGGCCAGACCAGCACTTAAAGCTTCCTTCTCATTGCTAAAATCCAGCCACGTAATCAGCTTTCTGTAGACATTGAGTTTTTGGCTTTTCATATTAATAAAAAACTGCAAAAGATCCATATGACCTTGCAGCGCACAGATCTCTACAACACCATGGTGTTCGCTGTTCACAGCTGCAACATCAGCACCGAGCTTGACCAGTATTTCAACAGTAGATCGGCTGGCCCTAGAAACAGCCAGCAACAGTGGCGTATTTCCGTGTCCATCAGCCGTATTCCTCTCAAGTTGTTGTGTACCTGATGTCTCAAAAATACGTTCAATAGAAGTTACATGATTCTTCACTGCAGCATGGTGTATCGGAGCCCAGCCATTTTCATCTAGATCATCCATAATGTTCAGTATTCATCTACAAGAGACAACATGCCATTGTTTTACATATCAGCTTTGAAAAACAAAGTGAGCATAATGATTTTAAAACTGAAAAAATCAATTAATGCTATATAGATTGTGATGCTTTTTTTCATGCAACCATCATCATCAGAGCCTAAGAATTTGGGTCACATAGATTGTTCACATTTGATCTTGTCAGATGATGAAATTAATTAACTCACAAATTATTGCACATTTTATCTACTCTGACTGTTGACACAAATGATATACACACTGGTCCACGTACTATATTCATTTGCCCCACTAATTTTCAATTGCTGGGTAGTCTTCTTTCCACTATGAACCTGAGGAATATAGAGGCACTTGTGGCAGTAAGAACATGTATATATGCAGAGATAGTGTTGTAGGTGCTTGAGCACCCCCCCCCCCATTTTGAGCAAATTCCTTGACAGTATCCAAGGAGTGGTAATTCCCATTGGGTTTAGCATCCCCAATACTGAGCAAACTCCTTGACACTGTCTAGGGGGGAATAATTTCCATTGGGTTCAGCAAACCCAATCATTTTGAAAAGTTGACTCCTAGGTATGCAGAGAAGGTAGGTCCTAGTGATCAGAACTTAGAACTAGATGTGATAAAAGGCATGAATTTAGGTTTCTTCTGTGATGGGGGAAAGTCTGGGGGCCATTCTATAACAGGGTGCCTCTTGTAATAGGACAGGGTCCTTGAAACCTCCCTTGAAGCCAGTAGAGTTAGAATATCGTACCCAGAAGCCAGCAGGGGAAGGGGTGGGACCCCAAACCCGGATAGGATTCCCTTACTGGGAGCGGGCCCGAGCATCAGCAGTAAGGGGGATGCAGAAACACCAGTGGCCAGGAGGGGGAGCAGGAACCAAGAGGACCAGTTTCCCTGGGTCAGGAAGCAATATGTAATTCCTGCCACCTGTGAGAGAGAGAGAGAGAGAGAGAGAGCTGCCTTCCTGAAGTCTTTGAGGAACGGAGGACTTGAGGAGATCTGTGGTGAGGAGAAAAAGGACATGGAATGGGAGGACAGTGGAGCCGATCTCCCAGCAGCTGCACCCTATGAGGAGGAACAGATGGACCTGGAAAGTTAAAGATAAGTGACTTTTTACAACTGTTGGAGAGAGCAGTGTGTGGGAGGCCACAGAGTGTTTATCCTTTAGATTGTAAGCTCCTTGAGCAGGGACTGTCCTTCTATGTTAAATTGTACAGCGCTGCGTAACCCTAGTAGCGCTTTAGAAATGTCAAGTAGTAGTAGTTTGTCGCTGCGCAGAGGGTGGAGCACTGCTCAGTCTGAGAACCCAAAGTACTGTGGTTCCTAAGGAGAGAAACTGATTTGGACTTTGTGGAAGCCAAGGACTACTAACTGTAGAACACTTGAAAATAAAGGGGGATTGACTGAGGTTTGCCGGCTGAGAGAGGGATCTCAGGTCACCTGTTTTGTTCTCTGATTTGGGGATTGTGGATTTCCGCTTTGAAGCTGCACTCAGAATTGTTTCCCCTCAGCTTAAAGGGGGAAGCGCCCAGTGAACAGCGCTCCTGTATTGGGGAGGATTGGAACTACAATAAAAAGGGATTTTTGCTCAACCAGTGTGGTATATGTGCTGTGCCCACAGGGGCAGTTGCAGCTGGTGCTGCACCTGGGAGGAGGCCGCGCCCTACGGAAGAAGGGAGGAGTTTACACTCTATTTAGATGCCCCACTGCTGTGCAGGGAACACATCCGAGCACCCCAATTCCATTATAGAATATTAGCATAAACCTGCACTGGTGTGCCTACTCCTGCCGGAATTCTGCACAACTGCGGAGCGCAGAATTTGCACAGAATTCTGCATTTTTGCTTAGAATCTGCGCTCTGAGGCTGGCTGGCTGGCCCCTCCCCAAGCCTCAGTGGGCTCTCCCTAGCCCGCGGCGCTGGCTGGAAGGCTTCCCCGCCACCCTCTTGGACCTATCTGAGTACACCATGATGGTCTATTTGCCTCTTCAGGGGCAGGAAAGAGCCCCACTCTTTCCTGCCTGCTGCCAACGCCCTCTGGCTCATCCTGCCGCTTTTTCAAAATGGCCATCAAGACTTCAAGCAGTAATCTTATGAGACTTCCGCAGGAAGTCAGCGGCCATTTGGAAAAAGCGGCGGCACTGGCCCAGAGCAGCAGCAGTGAGCAGGAAAGAGTGGGGTTCTTTCCTTCCCCGAAGAGGTACTCCCATGCAGCTCCTCTTGCTCCTACCTCATGGGTGAGTGCAGGGGCGGACTGAAAAAACTATATTGATGGCATATGGGTGCAGGCAGGGAGGAAGCTATATGCATGTATGTGTGAATGTGAGTGGGTGGGTGGGTGGAGGAAGGGGGCTCTAAAAAAAAAGGTGGATGCTATATGTGGGTGGGTGGGAGTGAGGGGGCTGTTAAGTGGATGTTATGTGTGGGTGCAGGGAGGAGGCTAGAAAAAAATATGGACGCTATGGGTGCTGAGAGGGGGCTGGGAAAAATATGAATGGTATCTAGGAAGGGGTTGTAATATTGGTTAAATTATGACAAACTTGCAGAATTTGAAAACTTTGTGCACAGAATTTTGCAGAATTTGCAAATTTTGTGGGCAGAATTTTGATTTTTTTTTGGCGCAGAATTATGGCAGGAGTAGTAAATGTAGACATTCCCATTTATACCAGATCAGTGACAAGCATAAATAAGCACAGTTAAGTTCACTATCCTGCTTATTTTCAAAGGAGATCGCCGGCCATCTTCCGACACAAATCGGGAGATGGCCGGCCATCTCCTGTACCCAGCCAAATCGGTATAATCGAAAGCCGATTTTGGCCGGCACTAACTGCTTTCGGTTGCGGAGCTGGCCAAACTTCAAGGGGGGCGCTTCCGCAGGGTACGGAAGGTGGGACAGGGGCGTGGTTACGAGATGACCAGCTTCGCCCGATAATGGAAAAAAGAAAACCGGCTCTAACGAGCATTTCGCCAGCTTCACTTGGTCCCTTTTTTTTCACAACCAAGCTTCAAAAAGGTGCCCCAACTGACCAGATGACCACCGGAGGGAATCTGGGATCACCTCCCCTTACTCCCCCAGTGGTCACCAACCCCCTCCCACCCAAAAAAATATATTTATTTTTTTGCCAGCCTGAAATGTCATATGCAGCTCCCTGACAGCAATATGCAGGTCCCTGGAGCAGTTTTTTGTGGGTGCAGTGCACTTCAGGTAGGTGGACCCAGGCCCATTCCCTCCCTACCTGTTACAGTTGTGGTGGTAAATGGGAGCCCTCCAACCCCCCCCCCCCAAACCCACTGTACCCACATGTAGGTACCCCCCTTCATTCCTTAGGGCTATGGTAGTGGTGTAGAGTTGTGAAGAGTGGGTTTTGGGGGGGTTTGAGGGGCTCAGCACCCAAGGTAAGGGAGCTATGCACCTGGGAGCAATTTTTTAAGTCCAATGCAGTGCCCCGTTGGGGTCCTGGCATGTCAGGGGGACCAGTGCACTACAAATGTTGGCTCCTCCCATGACCAAAGGGCTTGGATTTGGCCAGGTTTTGAGATTGCCGGCATTAGTTTCCATTATCGCTGGCCATCTCTAAAGCCGGAGCAAATGCTGAGATTTGGCTGGCTCTGACCGTATTATCGAAACGAAAGATAGCTGGCTATCTTGTTTCGATAATACGGTCCGGGCGCCATATACATGGCCAGTGCTGTTCGATTATGCCCCTTCACGTCATGCACATAACTTATATGTATAAGCTGCATGTGTAAATTGGAGATATGCCCATGCCCCACCCTATGTACACCCACTTGCAGGTATGCACTATCTTATGTAATAGCAAGTAGTGTGCTACAGTGCACACCCACTGCTTTTCTATGTATAGGTGTGCAAAGTGTGTAATTGCGCTCATCCAGTTATAGAAATGTATTTATTTAGATTTTGCTCACACCTTTTTCAGTAGTACCTCAAGGTGAGTTACATTCAGGTACACTGGATATTTCTCTGTCCCAGGAGGGCTCACAATCCAAGTTTGTACCTGAGGCAATGGAGGGTTAAGTGACTTGCCCAACATCACAAGGAGCAGCAGTGGGATTCAAACCAGCCACTTCTGGATTGCAAGACCAGTGCTCTAACCACTAGGCCACTCATCCACTCCAATGTAATACCCTACATTTACCCAAATGCAATTAAAAATAAGTCATCATTTTTCCACTCCTCTTTGGAAGCTCCTCTGCACACAGTACTAGAAATGTGTTCCCAAGTTATTTTCCCCCCCAAGATGGCTATATGCATGTTTCTGAAGCACCTAGCACCAAATTTAAGGGATGGGCAAAACTGCAAAAAATAAAATAACACTTGTTAGTTTTTGTGCACAAATCTGGGAAAAAACAAGCTTTGCCCAAGACTTTCATTTCATGCAAACTTCTCAGGAGAAAGCTATCCACAGGGGAAAAGCAAGAATGTGTACAAAAACTGTGGCATGTCCGCCTGTTTCTTAAATTTAGTCTTTAAGGGCAAAAGTCCCTCGAAGCTATTTCTTTTTTCCACACATGTTTTTCTTGGCAAGATTTCTTTTCTGTGGCAAGTATCTTACCTGCAGACATTTTAGGTATTAAACTTATAATTATCAAACTTATACTACGAGAGGGCAAATAGATCCACAAATATTCTGGCATCAGATATATGACAACGAATAGACAACACGAACTGACTCCATATACTACCTCAACCACTGGGAGGCTAGATGTAGAAGCGTACTAAACGAAATAGCACCCTTAAAAACAAGAATATCAAAAAGACAAAACTCGGTACCATGGTTCAATGATGAACTAAAAAAAACTCAAAACACAATCCAGAAAACTTGAACAAGCATGGAAAAAAACGAAAATACACTCAATGCATGGAAACAAATACACAGAAAATACAAATATGCAATTAGACAAACCAAAAGGTCCTACTATAAAACTAAACTTGGACTGGATAACACGGATCGTAAGAAACTATTTCAACTCGTAAATAAGTTACTGGACACCACCCCAGTCACTACATCCAACACAGACATCCCATCCACAGATGAACTGGCTGCCTACTTCAAGGACAAGATAACAAAACTACGCAGCACTCTTCCTCATCACAACAATGACATCGAAAACTTTGACAATCTAGACCTAATCCCAGGTGGATACCCAGCCGACCATATCTGGTCTACATTCAATCCACTCACCATTGAATCAGTTACACAAGCGACTTACAGATTTGCCAACACCCACTGCAAACTGGACACATGTCCCAGTCATCTACTCAAATTCGCCCCAAGCCAATTCATAGAAGACTTCACACTCCACCTAAATTTCATGCTACAACAAGGTCTCTTCCCCGAGGAATATGGTAACATATTATTTACCCCAATACCAAAAGACACTAAGAAAAAGACAAACGACCTCACCAACTACCGCCCAGATGCATCCATCCTTCTAGTAGTAAAATTGTTGGAGAGTTTGGTGACCAAACAGCTTACGGAATACCTGGACAAGCACTCAATACTACATGACTCACAATCAGGATTCCGCTCCCACCATAGTACCGAAACTGTCCTAGTCACTCTCCTGGCCAAATTCAAACAGGAAATAGCCATAGGTAAAAGCATACTCCTCCTTCAATTCGACATGTCATAATATACTACTAAGACTCCTCGGCCACTTTGGGATTATTGGAAACGTACACAATTGGATAAAGGGCTTTCTAACCACCAGAACATACCAAGTAAAATCAAATTCAAACATATCACCACCGTGGAAAGCAGCCTGCGGAGTACCCCAAGGATCACCATTATCACCAATAGTCTTCAACATGATGATGATCCCATTGGCAAAGTCCTTATTCAAATGAGGCCTTAACCCATTCATCTGTGCAGATGATGTCACAATCTACATTCCCTTCAGACATGACCTGACTGAAATAGCCAATGAAATAAACGATGGCCTGAACATCATGAACTCCTGGGCAAACTCATTCCAACTGAAACTGAACACTGAAAAAACTCACTGCCTTATCCTCTCATCTCAACATAACAACTTCAAACCCACAGCCTTACACACCCCAGGACACACACTCCCAAAAAAATGGTCTGCAGTAGTGTTGACGCGTGTTTTGGGCGTGCGCAGAATCATTTTTCAGCGCACCTGTAAACAATGCCTTTTTAAATTCTTGCCATTTTGGGTGTGTGACCTTACTGCCAGTCATTGACTTAGCAGTAAGGTCTCACGCGGTAACCGTGTAGCAACCATCTATGTGCATAGAATGATGATTATCAACCAGTTTTTGCCATGCACCAGAAAATAAAAATTATTTTCCAGCGTGTGTAACAGATGCGCAGCAAAAATTAAATTACCGCAAGGGCCACGCGGTAGCCAGGTAGGAACTCAAAATTGACGCACATTGGGCGTGCATAAGCGCCTATGCGGCTTAGTAAAAGGGCCCCTATATTTGCGAAAAGCACATGAGAAAATTATTCCTCATGAATAACTTGTGTCAAGCAAAAGACTTTTCACTAGCACAAACACTGTTGCTTGAAACTTCACACCACAGCAGAAGTCTTTATCAAATTACCGTGATAAATTAATTGACTCGCTCCCAAAATAGTTTGCATCCAGAAAAGCAGGTTTTGTCTTTATCCTTCCATCTGCCTGTTCTTCACAACCAATACTAAATAGATTTCTAAAGCAAGTTTAGTGATGCAGACGATAAATGAAGCAGGTAAATGAACCAACAACGTTCAGCTTAGTAAATATTTACCATAATTTTTTCATTGTTGAACAACAACAAAACTATGAACATATGTAGCTTTTCGTCAAATGATGCAACCAACTTTCAATGAGTTTCACGGTTTCAGTATGAAAAAGAGATGTGAATTCATTCTATTGGCGCCTGCCAGAATATTGGTCACACCTCACACATCTTTGCATATTGCAGACCAAGGAGATTTGATGAACAGGAGATGGTAGGAGCATGCTTGGCCCATTATCTGGGCTGAAGTCAGTAGGCGGAGCTTGTTGCCCTATCAATTGCATGGTTTGGGTGTACCAAGATGGTGGCAGCTGCATTGGGGAGAATGAAAACCTCCTTGGGTGGACTGGCTTCAGCTTTGTGATGTCACGCCACCTCCTGTTTATCATACCTCCTTGCTGTAGACTGCTGGCCCGCTGGTCAGTTTCTGCCCACTGGTCAGTTTCTGCACTGTGTCCTGGATATTGTATGAATTAACCAACCATACAACATGGATTTGTTCCTAGTGTTTGTCTTTGATCTGTGGAAGGTCTGGAGGGAAGCTACCAGCAGTAGTCTCCAAACCTCTCAGACCACACACATGATATCAAGTTGTCAGGTAAACGTACCATGTCCTGCATCATTTGTGCTGGTACTTTGTCTCTTCCTAGATGCAAAAAAAAACAACAACAAAATAACCCCCAAAACAATTCACAGATAATACCAGCGTGGCATCATCACTTCCCAAATATTTAGAGCATGGGATGAGAACCAGCAAAACCAAGGTTCAAATCCCACTGATGCTCTCTTGACTTTGGGCTAGTTGTTTAACCCTCCACAGCCTCAGATCCAAAATTACAGGTCAATATTCGACAGGAGCAGTCAGTGTTTATTTTAAATTCTATTCTCTGAAGCTGAATTAAATCCTAATAATCGGTGTCAGTATAGTGGCCACCAATGCATGTCTGGAAAGTGCTTTAAGTGCCGCTGCTATCCGGAGAGTGTGCCAATGTTTTGTTTAGTTTCTCCTATTGTTTGTGAGATTTTTGTTTTGTTTTGTTTGTGTCCAGTGTCTGCTGCTGTTGTTGTTGTTGTTTTGACAGTAATATTATCAATAGTTCGCATTATTGCTCAGGTAATTTAATCTTAGCACAAAGGTTCATGCTATATGCATCTATTGATAAAGAATTCACATGACTGAGCAATAGTGCGTACATTTTAACAATTGTGTGTACTATTTGAACAACAGTGTGCACTATTAGGGGGCCTTTTACAAAGCGGTGGTAAGCCCAACGCTCGGGCCTATCGCTCGCTAAAAGGGAAGTACCACCGGACTACCACAGCAGCCCGGCGGTATTTCCCTCCCCCAGCACCCGCCATTTACGGTGATGCAAAAATATTTCAATTTTTGTAGCGTCAGTGTGTACCCAGCGGTAATCGGGCAGTGCCAAGTGCTGCCCAGTTACCATAGGGTTAGCACGGGAGCCCTTTGCCACGTGGCCATTTCTTAAAAAAAACAGAGACCTGCCTTTTACCCGCTGCGGTATAAGGGGGCCTCAGCGCATGTCAAAAACATGCGCTGACGCCAGCACAGGCCCCCTTTTGCTGCAGCTTCCTAAAAGGACCCCTTAATGACACCTAGATTCTATATACGGCGCCTACAAAATCAGTGCCGAATATAATCGCGTATTCTAAGCGGAGAGTCCTCTTAAAGAAAGTTAACCACAACCCATATTTGTTTTTAAATGGATGCCCATCCGTACCAAACAATAGTATCTGTGGTGCAGAAACAACAAAACCCACTCCTCCCCACCCCCCCTTCATATTCAGCCGGTTGCGGTGAGCGTTTTGCTGCCCACTGCCGGTGTTATTCCCAGGTATTTAATGCCGGGTCCTATCCAGGCTTTGGCATTGAATATTGGGGGGGGGGGGGGGGGCTAACACAGAGCCAGCTAAGTCAATATTCAGGCCTTGACTGCATAAGCTTAAAGACGGGACTGCTATTTATGCAGCCTGATTTAGGTGGTTTACTTATGCAGTGAGAGCTGAATATCGGCATTTAACCTGACTTATCCCCTGGAGCGCCCACAAGTTAGTCGCTTTTGAGTTCAGTGCCAGTCGGTCATTTTCAGCAAAGATAACCGGTTAAGTACTGTTGACAATGACCAGATAGTCACAAACAAATGATTTAACCAGAGTGGAGGAGTGGCCTAGTGGTTAGGGTGGTGGATTTTGGTCCTGCGGAACTGAGTTCAATTCCCACTTCAGGCACAGGCAGTTCCTTGTGGCTCTGGGCAAGTCACTTAACCCTCCATTGCCCCATGTAAGCTGCATTGAGCCTGCCATGAGTGGGAAAGCACGGGGTACAAATGTAACAAAAAAAAATAAATAAAAAAGTTTAACCAGTCGGTGGCTGTTTCCAGACGATGAAATCATTCTGAATATCAGCCGGACTGATTTTTAATACCCTCAAGCAACCCACAAGTAGCTGGAAAATAAACACCTCTATGTACAAGTCATAAACACCTAAGAATGGAAGTCCTAGGTATAATTCATAAAAATGTTCATTACAGATAGTAATGTCGAGGGGAGCGGGGGGGCTGGGGCAAACCAGAGCATCAAAAGAAATGAAATTCCACAGTAAAGATGAAATGTACATTTCAGTTAACATGCCACTTCTTCGTATAAACATAGCATGCAAGTGATCATGGGTCAGAACAATAACTTATCCAGACTCGTTCTATATTCTGTTTTATAAGGAAAAACTTCACTCACCTGACACGTGGCTCTCGGTTAGTGTGTGAAGCTGCCGGCACTTAAGCACCCAAGAGAAGAGATCCAGTTTTCTTGCTCCTGGCTGATGAAAGAGAACTGGGCTTCCTGTACTCCTTTAATGAAGAAGGCAAACAGAATTCCAGCACTATTTTTTTTCTTCCTCCTCTGTTCAAGTGATTAGAGACATCTCAGACCAGAGGCAGCTCAGTTTGAGATCCCTATGGCTTATAGAGGACAAACTAAACATCGCCTCTGCTCTGCCCTCTACTGGACTGAATTTAAAGAAACCTGACCTCCAGCTCTCTTAGAAGTTATAAGTGACATTAGGGAAGGATTAGAAGGAACAATGTGCCTGGCTTCATGTGATATGAAAATCTGCAGTAGAAAAGGTATCCTAGGGCTAATAGTTTAGATGAAAAAATACTTTTCAAAATGTGAAGAATAGTCTGGGGTTTAGTAACTAGATTTTAATTTTAAAAATGCAAAAGAATTGGGCCAATAAATTCAGCCTGCAATGATCAGTGATTGTCATGGCACTGACCGCCACAGGTAAAACTTGACCAACATATTCAATGCCAGCCCTAATCCAGGCACCAGAATTGACTATCTGGAGCTTGCATGGCTGCTGGAAGTTACCCAGGTGCTGGCCAATATTTAAACCGGTGCCCAAATAGCAAAGAGGATAAAGTATGTGCCACTGATAATCCAGGGATCACCTTGTTAGCAAGAGATAACCATTTAGGAGACCTCCTAACCGGTTATCTCCCACTGGATAATCAGCCCGAATGAATTTAGGATGCAGAAATTCAAAGCTCTAGAATTAGAAACCACCAAACAGCAGAGAGACTTGGAAACCACCCAATCAGTGTGACAGAAGTTAATTGTAAAACCAGATGCATCATTGTAGAATGAGTTCTGGATCCAAGGAAGGTGCTGGATGGCACAGGCAGTGCAGCAAGAGCGATCAGGCAGAGCTCCTGGCCTGGATATGCAGTACTTGGCCAGGGCTAAGGAGGAGATAGGAAAGATGGCCAATGTGGAGAAGGTAGGAAAGAAAAGAGAGAATATGGAAAAGCACATAGTAAGGAAAGCATGGGGCTTTTTTTTTTTTTTAAATCTGCATTAAGCCTATGCTTTTAAAATCTGCATCTTATAGCATGATATTGCATATAGAACTGTAATTTAAAACTTGCTTTTAAAATTTGCATCTCCCAGCATGATATTGCATATAGAACTGATATGAACTCCAGCACACTATTCCTAACGATCTACTGTCTCACCCTAATCCAACACACACTCATAATCCCGAGCACAGACAACCATAGTCCCTCACTTCACAAACCGTCCACGCAACCCACACACAACATGCATATTCAAAAAATCAAAAAAGGCCATGAAAAACCTACTATCCACGGACACCATCAACAGAGAGGAAGGAAAGAACTTAACAAACTCACGTACCAAGAAGACAGACAACTGATAAAAATTACCACTACCCCGAACCCAATTGAACACCACCAACTAATACAAATAGGCTACATCAATGCCAGATCAACAGTTAATAAAACCACAATTATAACCGACTGGATTACTGATGAACATCTCGATTTCCTACTTGTTAGCGAAACTTGGATCCATGACTCCAAAGATCCAATAATTCTAGAGCTCTGTCCTCCAGGATACAAAATTACCCACTAGACAAGAGGAGGAGGCATAGCAATAATTTATAAATCTCAATTCACAGTCACAACAACAGCAGAATCTATGCTGCCCCAACTTGAAATAGCCTCAGTCAGAATTAACCACCCCAAACTACGTGATCACCTAAACCTAATCCTATTTTACAGACCCCTGGGCAATTGGCAAGACTCACAAACGCACTTATGGATTTCATATCGAATACTTGCGTTTCCACCCAGGACCTTCTCATAGCAGGAGACATCAATCTCCATCTTGAAGATACTAATTCAAGCAATGTACTTGAATGCAAGGAATTCCTCCAACTATGGGAGCTCCACTGGCCAAACATGCAACCCACCCACAACAAAGGATAAACATTAGATATTATCACCCACAAATTCCCATCAGAACCTAATCTCACACATATAGACACAAAGTGGACAGCCACGCCATGGTCCAATCACTACAAAGCAAACCTCTCCCTCCGCTGGAGAACAAAAAAGACACAACAAAAACAAGAGCAAAAAACCTATACTACGAGAGGCAAAATAAACCCACCAACATTCTGGCAGCAATTCTATACAGACGAATGGGCAATACCCACAGACTTGCCCCAATTTCTCCAAGAATGGGACAACAGATGCAGAACAGTACTAGACAACATAGCACCACTTCAAACCAGAACCTCACATAGAAAAAACTCAATACCATGGTTTAATGAAGAATTGAAAGAACTAAAAACACAGGTCAGAAGATTAGAACGAGCATGGACCAAGAAAAAAGACGAACATACACTCAAAGACTGGAAAAAGCTACAAAGAAAATATAAATACACTATCAGACAAACTAAAAGAACGTACTACAAAACCAAAATAGGACCAAACTACAAGGACACACACAAACTCTTCTCACTCGTAAACAAACTCCTAAATACTACACCGGTTACATCTAACAATATAGAAACCCAATCCGCAACCAATCTTGCGAACTACTTCAATGAAAAAATCATAAAGCTCCGACTCATGATACCTACCAACACTACTGAGTACACAAGCATCCTTGAATATCTTGACCCAAAACCTGGGGAAAGCCCAGCAGATCGATCATGGACCAACTTTGACACGATATCGTCAAATGAATTCTCACAATGGCTCGGAAAATACGCCAAGTCACAATGCAAATTAGACATCTGCCCCAATAGCCTAATAAGATCTGCCCCCAAACAATTCAAAAAAGACCTCATGGATCATATAAACCACAGGCTTCAAAATGGTCTCTTTCCCACGGAGAAAGGAAACATCTTACTTACTCTGCTGCCAAAAGATGCTAAGAAAAACACAATGGACCTAACCAATTATTGCCCAGTAGCATCAATTCCGCTCATAACCAAACTCATGGAGGGCATAGTGACGAAACAACTCTCTGACTACATAAATAAACACTCAATTCTGCACGAGTCTCAATCAGGATTTCGGTCAAATCACACCACCGAAATGGTTCTAGTATCTGCAATGAACTCATTCAAACAAGCAATTGCAACTGGTAACAACATACTCCTCCTACAATTCGACTTGTCCAGCGCCTTTGACATGGTTAATCATGGAATACTATTACATATACTAGAATACTTTGGAGTAGGAGGTACAGTTCTCAAATGGTTCAAAGGATTCCTGACCACAAGATCTTACCAAGTAACAACGAATGCAGACATATCACTCCCATGGACACCTGAATATGGAGTTCCCCAAGGATCCCCCCTATCACCAACTCTCTTCAACCTAATGATGATACCTTTAGCCAAACTTCTAGCCAATCAAAACCTTAATCCCTACATATATGCAGATGACGTCACGATCTACATCTCATTCAAACATGATCTAAACGAAATTACCAACGAGATCAACCAAAGCCTCCAAATCATGCACTCCTGGGCGGATGCATTCCAGCTGAAACTCAACGCAGAAAAAACTCAATGTCTTGTCCTCACCTCACAACACAACAAAAACAACTACTCCACAACAACCACACCATACTGTTCTCTCCCCGTCGCACAAAATCTAAAAATTCTTGGAGTTACCATTGACCGAAACCTCACACTCAATACTCACGTGAAGAGCACAACGAAAAAGATGTTCCACTCCATGTGGAAACTCAAAAGAATAAGACCTTTCTTCCCGAGATATATCTTCCGTACCCTGGTACTGTCATTGGTAATAAGTCATCTGGGCTACTGTAACGTACTGTACGCTGGCTGCAAAGAACAGACTATCAAAAAACTCCAAACAGCCCAGAATACCGCCGCCAGACTCATATTTGGAAAAACTAAATATGAAAGTGCAAAACCCCTAAGAGAGAAACTTCACTGGCTCCCTCTCAAGGAACGTGTTGCATTCAAGATCTGTACGATAGTACACAAAATCATTCACGCAGATGCCCCAATCTACATGCTAAACCTTGTGGATTTGCCTCCCAGAAACGCCATAAGATCATTCCGCCAATTCCTCAATCTGCACTTCCCCAGCTGTAAAGGACTAAAATACAAGCTGATGCATGCCACCACCCTCTCTTACATGAGTACGCAGTTGTGGAATGCATTACCTACAGCCCTGAAAGCTAATGATGAAATAACTAACTTCCGCAAATCCCTGAAGACACATCTCTTCCAGAAGGCCTACAAAGAGAAGCCATAGCCTTACAAAACTACCTCACCAATCCACACAGTTATCACAGTCCACCTTCAACCCTGCCTAACAACTTTCTTCTCTCTTCCCTTACCTAATCTTTGAACACTACTAATTGTAACTGACATCATAAAATGATTATGTCATCATAACCAAACTCTGTAAGCCACATTGATACTGCAAATAGGTGGGAAAATGTGGGATACAAATGCAATAAATAAAATAAAAAAAATAGCCCCAATGCCATCCTCACAAATACATATCTACACCCACTCCCCATTTGCATGCACATACATACATAGACCTCACCCCATATCCTTCATGCATATATTCCATCTTACAGATACATACCCATATCCCCTCTCATACACAGGGGCTTAGCTACCATTGAGTAAGCCTGGCAAAATGCCCAAGGCTACCCAATGGTAGAGGCCACCTGAAATTGATCCTCCCTGCAATTCCAGCATTCCTCCATTCCTCTGCGCCCCACTCATCTGACATCTCTCTGTTCCTCCCCCCTCACTACGTCTGTCATCTCTCTTATACTCACACACACCCAGTCATCTTAATAAACATGGGTCACTGACAGAGGCTGCCTCAGGCTTGACCCCACCAGAGCCTTTCCTCTGCAGAGATCAACCCACATAAAGTTGCATCAGAGAGGCAGGATGCAGCAGAGAAGAGGCCTCAACAATGACAGGCCAGAGGCAGCCAGTTTTCAGTGCTGCCTCTGTCAGTAACCTATGCAGGTTGAGAGGATCAGGAGTGGGGGGGGGGGGGGGGCAGAGAGATGACAAGCCTGCATGCGATTGGGGAGGGTGATGTAGAGATGCCAGATGTGGAGGGGGAGAAGGAAGAGAGAAAATAACATGGAGTAAAAGGAAGGGGGAAGAGAGGAGGAGAGATGCTGGACCTGGAGGGAGAAGCAGAGGGAAGAGAGAGAGTCCTGTTTCAAAGGGGAGAGGGAAAAGAGGGGGAGAGATGCTGGACCGGGGGGGGGGGGGCAGCAGAGAGACCTGCAGAAAAGAGGAGAGGGGAGAAATCCTAGACTTGGGCGGGGGGAGATAAAGAGACCTGGATCAAGGGGGAGAGGAAGAAAGGGGGAGAGAAGCTGGACTGGAGGGTGGAAGGAAGAGAAAGAGAGAGACAGCGAGAGACTGGACCGGGAGATAAAGAGGGGACTGATGCTGGATCGATGGATGGATGGAGAGAGATATGCTGGACCATGGTGTGTGGGGGGGGGATAAGAGTGGGGGTTGCAGGAGGAAGGGAAAAGAGAAGGGAGAAGATGGATATGGGGAGGGATAAGGAAACATAGGGACAATGCTAGACACAAGGGGAGGGATAGGGACACAGAGACGGATGCTGAATATGGAAGAAGGATAGGAACACTGAGAGGGCAGATACTGAACATGGAGGGAAGATTGGGACAGGGAGACAGAGGGGAAACATGAGACAAGATGGATGTTGGATATAAAACCAACCTGTTTAAAAAGGCATACCCTATCGATCCAACTTAAATGCCTAATCTCTGCAACACAACCAAACTAAAGCACGTGATGGACATAACACAACTCTTCCGTTCTCCGATTCCCTAATGTGGCTGTGCCACATGAACTTAATCTTACCGCAACATCACCCTGTATTTGTTCACACCGGAGCCTGCAAAGGCCTCTCTGGTACTATGAAACAAAAAAGTGAGGAAAACGAATGAGGATGCCAAAAAATGCTTTATTATATAAGAAAAACGACCCGACACATTGAGCCTACAAATAGGTGAGAAAATGTGGGATACAAATGTAACAAATAAATAAATAAATATATATAGAGAGAAGAAATTTCAAAAAGAACAGGAAACCCTGGAAAGAGAGTTAAGGGGAGAAAATAGAGAAAAGAGACACTGGGACCAAAGAAATGCTCAGACAACAAAGGTAGTGTAGGGGTATTTTTTTCTGAATTAATTTAATTGTAATATGCCAGCTTTGGGAAATGTGTATGTCTGATTTATTTGCATTTCAATGCTGCATTCGGCACCTAACCCTTACCGTTCAGTGAATCCAGACTGCCCCAATTTGACTGCCCCTATCGGACCGACCGTTCACTTGTCTATTAGATTGTAAGCTCTTTGAGCAGGGACTGTCTCTCTTTGTTAAATTGTACAGCGCTGCGTAACCCTAGTAGCGCTCTAGAAATGTTAAGTAGTAGTAGTAGTAATTTCAGTGTCTATTTCTATTATTATGACAGGTTTTCTATATTGGTCTGAAATAGATTTGCTTTTTGCAGGGTTTACTGGAGTTCTGATGAGATTCTTCCTCTTCTCCTCATTCTCACTACCTTTGCAGAGATGGTGTTATAGGGGGCCCAGCTTTTAATTTTTACACCTGGGGCCCATTCGGTCCTAGCTATGCCCCGTTGCTCATTACAGATATGCCCCCAACTCCACCCCTCAACTCCCCTCAATACACAAACACACAGACACCTTCATCCCTTATAGCCCACCCACTCTCCCCACCTCAGACACACTCACCTATGCCACTTACATAAATACAATTTAAAACTTGCAATTGCTGGTTATCTATCATTTATGAACTTTAATGCAATACCACTCTGTATTTCTCATTCCGGAATGGCGATCGCCATTACGGCATTATGTAAGCCACATTGAGCCCAGGGTTGCCAGGTGGAAAATTTTTTTCCAGCCCAAAGGAGCCCAAAATCCAGCCCAAAACCCGCCCAAACTCAAACCCCGCCCCTGACACCCCCGCCCCCGCGTCATCACCCCCGCCCCCGCCGTCATCAACCCCGCCCCGCCGTCATCGGCCCCGCCTCCCCCGTCATCGGCCCCGCCTCCCCTGTCACTAACCCCGCCTCCCCTGTCACTAACCCCGCCTCCCACGTCACTAACCCCGCCCAGAAACGTCATTAACCCCGCCCACTGCGGCCGAAAAAGCCTGCGAAAAAACCGCCCCGAAGCCAAAAAGGAGCCCAAAAAACCGCAACCCGCCGCGGGCAAAAATTTCCCGCGGCGGGTCGCGGAAAACCGCCCAATTGGGCGGTAAAACCGCCCACCTGGCAACACTGATTGAGCCTGCAAAAAGGCGGGAAAATGTGGGATACAAATGTAAGAAATAAATAAATACTCAGCAAAAACTGACCTATGACCCTACACACTGAACCATCAGTAACTGTAAATATAATTTCGGCATCCACAGAAGTCCCCCTCGCACAACAATGGATGCAGAGCAGTGCTGGATATTTCCTCACAGAATTCATCATCCAAAGAAGAAATGCCTAATTCTGGTTTAATCCCAGTAACAACAAAATAAACCTCCTCCAGTGCCAGGGCATATTATGAAGTAACATAGTAGATGACGGCAGAAAAAGACCTGCACGGTCCATCCAGTCTGCCCAAGAAATGTGCCACTTTTTTGTGTATACCTTACCTTGATTTGTACTTGTCTTTTTCAGGGCACAGACCGTACAAGTCTGCCCAGCACTATCCCCGCCTCCCAACCACCAACTCCGCGGCTCTGTTATCCAATCTTGGCTAAGCTCCTGAGGATCCATTTCTTCTGAACAGGATTCCTTTATTTTTATCCCATGCATGTTTGAATTCCGTTACCGCTTTCATCTCCACCACCTCCCGCGGGAGGGCATTCCAAGCATCCACCACTCTCTCTGTGAAAAAATACTTCCTGACATTTTTCTTGAGTCTGCCCCCCTTCAATCTCATTTCGTGTCCTCTCGTTCTACTGCTTTCGTATCTCCGGAAAAGTAATGGAGAACCCTGCAAGAGTCATTCAACTCAAACAAGGAGCCTACCCAGAAAAAGGCAGCACTACAAATCTTGCAATGGGCTCTAGAATATCAGTAGACCTACCAGGTACTGAAAAAGTAAACAAACTTCATGCTAATAGATTACTTGACCTTGGTCACAGATGCTGAACAGAGATAGACCCACATCAAATGCATGCCACCCAATATTTAGCGCTATTTAACATCTCGCATTCCCTTCCCTACTACCCCTCCCCCATTTCCAGGATTTTGTGCTTCTCCCTCTGTTTCCCCGCCCCCATTTCCAGCATTCCTATTCTCTACTACTACTCATGTCATATATCTCCCCTTCTCTTCCCTACCCCTGCTCCTGCTATGTCTAGGATAGTTCTCACCTCTTCCCTTCACGTGCCCTTGCCAGATCTGCTTCTTCCTGTCCTCTGCTACTATCGCCGATCTCATTCTGCAATTCTTAAAAACTGTGAGTGCAGGGCTGGGCCTTGTGTGCATTCTATTATTCAAAGGCTTGTAGTTTCCTTCCCCCTCTGATGGAAACTTCCTGTAGGAGAGGATGGAGCATGGCAGACCTTTGAGTGCTAGCATATACTCAAGGCCCTGCACATTCTCAGAGTTTTACGTGCCTTGTTTGCTGCATCAGTGTCACATTGCCACCCTCTGAATTCTGCCACCCTAGGCTGACCTCTAGTCTGCCTAGTAAAGGGGTGTCGATCACAGCATACTTCTCGATACCCTGTCCTCACTTGGATTCCAGGGCTCTGTCCTTTCCTGGTTCTCTTCCTACCTCTCCCTCCGCACCTTTAGTGTTCACTCTGGTGGATCCTCTTCTACTTCTATCCCTCTGCCTGTCGGCGTACCTCAGGGTTCTGTTCTTGGTCCCCATCCTCTTTTCTATCTACACTTCTTCCTTTGGTTCATTAATCTCATCCCATGGCTTTTCCTACCATCTCTATGCTGATGACTCCCAAATCTACCTTTCTACCCCTGATATCTCACCTTGCATCCAAACCAAAGTTTCAGCGTGCTTGTCTGACATTGCTGCCTGGATGTCTCAATGCCACCTGAAATTAAATATGACCAAAACCGAGCTTCTCATTTTCCCCCCCAAACCCACCTCCCCGCTCCCCCCATTTTCTATTTCTGTTGATGGCTCTCTCATTCTCCCTGTCTCCTCAGCTCGAAACCTTGGAGTCATCTTTGACTCTTCTCTCTCCTTCTCTGCTCATATCCAGCAGACTGCCAAAACCTGTCGTTTCTTTCTTTACAACATCCGTAAAATCCGCCCCTTTCTTTCCGAGCACTCTACAAAAACCCTCATCCACACCCTTGTCACCTCTCGTTTAGACTACTGCAATCTGCTTCTTGCTGGCCTCCCACTTAGTCACCTCTCCCCTCTCCAGTCGGTTCAAAACTCTGCTGCCCGTCTCATCTTCCGCCAGGGTCGCTTTACTCATACTACCCCTCTCCTCAAGACCCTTCACTGGCTCCCTATCCGTTTTCGCATCCTGTTCAAACTTCTTCTACTAACCTATAAATGTATTCACTCTGCTGCTCCCCAGTATCTCTCCACACTCGTCCTTTCCTACACCCCTTCCCGTGCACTCCGCTCCATGGATAAATCCTTCTTATCTGTTCCCTTCTCCACTACTGCCAACTCCAGACTTCGCGCCTTCTGTCTCGCTGCACCCTACGCCTGGAATAAACTTCCTGAGCTCCTACGTCTTGCCCCATCCTTGGCCACCTTTAAATCTAGACTGAAAGCCCACCTCTTTAACATTGCTTTTGACTCGTAACCACTTGTAACCACTAGCCTCCACCTACCCTCCTCTCTTCCTTCCCGTTCACATTAATTGATTTGATTTGCTTACTTTATTTATTTTTTGTCTATTAGATTGTAAGCTCTTTGAGCAGGGACTGTCTTTCTTCTATGTTTGTGCAGCGCTGCGTATGCCTTGTAGCGCTATAGAAATGCTAAATAGTAGTAGTAGTAGTAGTAGTCATACTGCAATAATTATCCCAAATGCAGTCAGAAATGTTTTTTTAAAGGAAACCCTTTACATACAGTATATTCATATTGAAATTGAATATCAGTTGAAGTCTACAATCATGGCAACAGGGGATATACTTCATCCAATTCAACTATGAAAAGATATATACATATAAAAGTCAGCACATGAACATTCTGATTTAAATGATATAATAACAAAATCACATTTAAGGTTTAAGCACTACTGTCCTAGGTTTAATCTGACGCCCTTGTAACAAAAGATGGAGTCGTCAAATAAAGATGCTGCTGGTTCAATTTACCCAATCAAATGTTGTCAAACTCTGATGTTATATTTTAAAGGGGAATGACTACTCTAGATGCCCCAATGGTCTGGTTTTATCGCATCTTTACGTGTGGTGTGCGTCATACTGCAATCCCAGAGAGCTGCAAACCAGTTTGATTTTCAGGATATACCTAATGAATATGCATATACCAATCTAGGCTCAACTATCTTTAATAGGTTACTCTTTCTATACTATAAGTACTACAACACGTAACACCATGTGCAAATTTCAATAGATTGTTATTTTAATTTTTGCCATTCATATAATACTACGTAAATAATTAAACATTAATATTTAGCCCTTTTATCTTATGCCCTATTTCTTCCACTCATGAATATGAATGAGATATACATGCAGATATCCTTCATGAATATTAATTAGAGATATCTGAAAACCTAAATGGCTTGCAACCCTTGAGGAGTGGCCTAGTGGTTAGGGTGGTGGACTTTGGTCCTGAGGAACTGAGTTTGATTCCCACTTCAGGCACAGGCAGCTCCTTGTGACTCTGGGCAAGTCACTTAACCCTCCATTGCCCCATGTAAGCCGCATTGAGCCTGCCATGAGTGGGAAAGCGCAGGGTACAAATGTAACAAAAATAAAATAGATGCTATTGGAGATTCTACATGGAATGTTGCTAGCAACATTCCATGTAGAAGGCTGCGCAGGCTTCTGTTTCTGTGAGTCTGACGTCCTGCAAGTACGTGCAGGACGTCAGACTCACAGAAGCAGAAGCGCGGCCACATTGGTGATCTGCAAGGGCTGACTTCTACATGGAATGTTGCTAGTGGAATAGCAACATTCCATATAGAATCTCAAATAGTAGCAACAGTGGAGGAGTGGCCTAGTGGTAATGGAGGAGTGGCCTAGTGGTTAGGGTGGTGGACTTTGGTCCTGAGGAACTGAGTTTGATTCCCACTTTAGGCACAGGCAGCTCCTTGTGACTCTGGACAAGTCACTTAACCCTCCATTGCCCCATGTAAGCTGCATTGAGCCTGCCATGAGAGGGAAAGTGCGGGGTACAAATGTAACAACAAAAAAAACACCTGGCCTGGTGGTTGTCCATAAGATTTGCTAACATCTATAGTCACTTTTTAAAATTGCCTTGGCTTTCTTTGAATCTAATACACAGAGGGGCTCATTTTCAAAGAACTTAGACTTACTATATAACTTTGTAAGTCTAAGTGCTTTGAAAATATGCCTCAGAGTATCACCTTAGTGACTGCTCCAAATATAAATTAGACCAGCATGAAAATAACAAGAAATATTCAATTGACAGAATTTTCACCAGTAGCAGTAGATGGCACTGTAGCTTCAAGATGAAATAATGGATTAGACAAGTTTTAATGTTCTGGTTCAGGGATAGGTTGAAATAACGTGACTGTCTCTGGGAAAACATGACTAAAGTCACAGATCCAAAACATTGAGACTGGCCAATTTTCATATAACTGCTTTTGGACATGTTCTACGTGAAAAATAAAAACACTGCAGAAGTTCAAAGAATGGTGTTTGGACTATTGTATTAAAAAATGTTCATTAAAACCACGTTTTTGGTGATTTTATCTATGTTTTCCCAGAGACGGTAGTTTAGGAGAAGCTGTACATTTTGTAATTTTTTTATTTTGTATGCAACCCACTTCAAACCATAATTGGTAGAAGCGAGTTATAAATAGCAGAGTAAATTAAATTAAACTAAAACCACAAGCCAGGTAAGAAGGGAAAACATGCCTCCATAGAAACCTCAGCAGCTCCGAGTTTCTTTCCTTTTCAGAGTTTCAGTTCTAAGATTTGTAGTAAAATAGCCAATCAAAGAGGAGTGGAAATGAAATAAGATATTTTTAAAGCTGCAGAGTCCACTGAGTAATCTGTAAGCTAGTTGCAGGTTAGTACCAAAAACACCCTTACTTTTCCAAGAACTCTTCGAAAAGATCACCATTGAACACGTTGCCAAGTTAGCTATTTTCAGGACGGAATCTGTGACCAAGGCCATCCTCACCACTAGGCAGAATAGGCATCTGCCTATGGCAGCAGAATGTGAGGGCAGGGGCATGGCTCAAGCATAGCAGGACAGAGTGTGAGACATGGCAGTGCTTGAGTGTGGGCCTATATTGGAAGATCCCATACCTCGCTGATTTTGTTTTCCTTCTTCTGGCCCAGGTGGAATTGGGTTGTGGCAGCAGTGGTGGTGGCAGGGAAGACAAGGGGAAGGGAAGAGAGTGGAGAGATGCTGGACCCAGAGAGGCGGGTAAGGAAGGAGAGATGAGATGTTGGACACAAGGGGTATGGAAGGGGAGGTGAGATGCTGGACACCGAATGGAGTGTACAGAAAGGGATACGAGATGCTGAACACCGTGGGGGGAGGGATTTGGTTGGGATAGGAGAAATGCTGGCCACATGGAGGATAAGAATGGGAAGGAGAGTTGCTGGACACGTTGAGGGAGGGGATGATTGCTGTGTGCATCTAGTAGCTCAATAGAAATTATATGTAGTAGTAGTAGTAGTGCTATTGAAAGGAATGGGAGACACATTACTATGGGATAGGCAAGGGGAGGGGATACAGGACTTTGAAGTTGCAGACCTTGAGCCACTCTGGTGGGGCGGGGGACCCACATGGATGAAGGTTTATCTGGAAGGTCAAATACCTTTGGGCCAGCCTTGCTTTTGGCTTGTCCTTGTTTTGAACTTACCTGCCAAAGCAGTGTGACATTTGCAGCCCTTCAGGCCGATATTCAAAGTGATTTAAATTGGCACAAATAATGTGAATAGAATACAGAATGAACAAAAAACAATCTGCCCGCCCGCCGCTGAACCCCGTCCCTCCCTGGTGCACCTTACAGGCATCTCCAGTGCCTGCAGAGATTCATTATTGATGCCTCTGCTGGCCCAGCAGGCTTCCATTGGCCAGGTCCCACCTTCAATGATGTCACTTCCTGTCTCCTGTCTGGACTGGCGGGAACCATCTGATGAAAGCCTGCGGGGCCAGCACAGGCAGCAATAATGAATCACTGCAAGTTCTGGAGACACCTGCAAGGTGCACTGGGGAGGGATGGGGTTCAGCGACGGGCGGGCAGATTGTTTTGTTTGTTCATTCTGTATTCTACTGACATTATTTGTTCAAATTTGCTTATTTTGTATTTTATCTGTCTTTGTTAGACCCCTGATGCAGAAGTAGACATGTCAAAACATGGCCCATGTCGGGTCAACTTATTAAATAACTCTTGTTTGTTCCTGTCTTGGAGGCCCTTTTGTGCTCTTTTCTGTTGTCCCTACATACTACCATCCATTTCAACAAAATGTACTGCCAACACCATGACATATCTCCCATATCAGCAGCTACACTAACAGCTCTGTTTACATACGCATGCTAGCATTTTTAGTTCACACTAAAAATTAGCACACACTAACTGTGTAGACGTCCATAGGAGTATTATTATTTATTATTATTGTTATTTGTTACATTTGTATCACACATTTTCCCACCTTTTGCAGGCTCAATGTGGCTTACATATAACCGTTAATGGCATTAACTGATTGCGGTCTGAACAAATACATGGTATGAATGAATACAAAGTGATATTGTAGTAGAATGAGGTACATGTATGGTAGGTACAGTTGGGGGGAAATTAGAGAGGGAAAGGGGGAAGAAGAGTCAGATAATGTCCGTTACGGTCTTTGGTTGCATTGTGTCACAAGTGAACAGTCATTTTTATGTTGGGTCAGTGGGGTATGCTCTTCTGAACAGGTCTGTCTTTAGTGCTTTCCGAAAATTTAGGTGGTCGAGCGTAGTTTTTACTGCTTTTGGCAATGCGTTCCATAGTTGTGCGCTTAGGTAGGAAAAGCTGGTTGCATAGGTGGATTTGTATTTGAGTCCTTTGCTGCTTGGGTAGTGGAGGTTTAGGTATGATCGTGCAGATTTTGTGGTGTTTCTGGTTGGCAGGTCGATGATGTCTATCATCCCGCATAGATTCCATTACAGTAATCTGCGTGGCTTTGTACCATGGACTGTACCAGGTTACGAAATATTTCCCTCAGGAAGAATGGTTTTACGTGTTTGTTTCCACATTGAGAAAAACATTTTCTTTATGGTGGATTTCGCTTGGATCTCTAGTGATAGGTTATGGTCGATTGTTACTCCGAGAATTTGCAGGCTGTCTGAGACAGGGAGGGTGTATCCTGGGGTGTTAATGTTTGTGGGTTTGTATGTATTGTTTTGGAATGAGATGATGAGACAGTGTGTTTTTTCTGTATTGAGTTTTAGTTGGAATGCATTTGCCCATGAGTTCATGATGTTTAAGCTTAGTTTGATTTCATTGGTGATTTCCGCCACTTCATGTTTGTATGGGATGTATAATGTAACGTCATCAGCGTAGATAAATGGGTTGAGGCCTTGGGTGGATAGGGTCTTGGCTAGTGGAGTCATCATGAGGTTGAAAAGGATCGGTGATAGTGGTGATCCTTGCGGTACTCCGCAGCCTGGTTTCCACGGTGACAATGTGTTTGTTTTTGATTTCACTTGATATGTTCTTGTGGTTAAAAAACCCTTAATCCAATTGAGAGTGTCACCACTGATTCCGAAGTAGTCTAGGAGTCTTAGCAATATGTTATGGTTAACCATGTCGAATGCACTTGACATGTCAAATTGGAGGAGGAGTATACTCTTGCCTATTGCTATTTCCTGCTTGAATTTGGTTAGGAGAGTGAGTAGTACTGTTTCGGTGCTGTGTAGGGGTCGAAATCCTGATTGTGACTCATGTAGTACAGTGAATTTGTTTATGCAGTCATTGAGTTGATTTGTCACCAGTCCTTCCATTAGTTTGACTACTAATGGGATAGATGCTACTGGGCAGTAGTTGGTAATATTGTTTGTTTTTTTTCTTGGTGTCTTTTGGTATTGGGGTGAGCAGGATGTTGCCTTTTTCTTGAGTGTAGATACCCTGTTGAAGCATGAAGTTTAGGTGGGATGTAAGATCTTTTATGAAGCGGTGGGGGACAGATTGTATTAGGTAGCTGGGGCAGGTGTCCAGTTGACAATGGCTGTTTGAGTATTGTTTAATTGCCTGGGTAACTGTGTCGGTGCTGAGTAGAGCAAATGTTGACCATATTCGGTCAGCAGGGTATTCACCAGGGGTTGGTTCTAGACCATTAATTGAGTTTTCTATGTCCATGTTGTTCCGAGGTAGGGTTTTGCGTATTATGGACATTTACATGGTTAGCACACGCTAAAAATGCTAGTGCGCCTTTGTAAACAGGGCCCTAAGAGGGGCTTGGTGGCCCCAATCCAACAAAGACAAAACATCTTCCAGCCCCACAAAAACACCACCACTATGCATTCCCAATTCTCTTTCCCTCTGCAAACTGTAGCCAATAGCTTTTTCCTCTCCCTCATTCCCTCTTACCCTTTGCACTTCTCCCCACTATTTTCTCCCATCCTTTCATCACACATTTCCCTACCCTTATTCTGCCTGCTTAAATTGCACTCAGTGGGCCGGGTGCCAATATTCAGTGGACCTTAACTAGGCAATGCCACTGAATATCAGCACTAACCTGCCATTTTCAAAATGGGCAAGAGTGGGGTGTTCCTGGGTAGAGTTGGGGAGTTGCTGGGAGATGTGCCAGTACCAGCAATACTTAGGGCATGAAAGACTGATAAATAGAAGTCCTAGCTTTGACAGGCTACCTATAGGATCCTGGCACTGAATATTGGCCAAGACCTGCATAAGAATCCACAATTCCCTCCCATCTCCAGAACAGGTGCATTTCCACTCCCTCCCACCCTACCCCCAAATAGAGTGACATCCCCCTACCTCCTGACCACTGAACAGAGTGTCATCATCCTCCCTCCTGATCCCCCGAACAGAGCATTATCCTGTCCCTCCTGCCCCCTGAACAGAGTGCCATCCCCATCCCTCCTGATCCCCTGAACAGAGTGCCATCCCCATCCCTCCTGATCCCCTGAACAGAATACCATCCCCCGAACAGAGTGCCATCCTGATCCCCAAACACAGTGCCATCTCACTCCCTCCTGCCCCTGAACAGGCCTATCCTGCTCATCTTGATCCCCTGAACAGTGTCCCATTCCCCCTCCCTCAAGATTCTTGAAGAGTGCCACCACCTTCCCTCCCACCTCACCCCCAGAGTGCCATCCCCTTCCCTCCTGATCCCCCAGAGTACCATCCCATCTTTGATGCCCCCAAACAGAGTGTCGTCCTGCTCCATTCTGATCCCCCAGAGTGCCATCCCCCTCTCTTCTGACCCCCTGAACAGAGTACCATCCTGTCCCTCCCGCCCACGAACACAGTACCATCCCCCTCCCTCCCTCCTAACTCTTCAAATAAAGTGCCATCCCGCTCCATCCTGATCCCCCGAACAGTGTGCAATCCTCTTCCCTCCCTTCCTCCCAACCTCCAAACAGAAAGCCATCACCCTCCTTCCCACGTGTAATTACCATTATAGAATTCGAACTTAGCGCACACACATTTTAAGTGCCTAACTTTAAGTGATCTGAAGAGAATTACCCCATGTGCATATAGTGCATATGTTTAAACAAAACCAAACAATACAGAATACAACGGCATGATTATATTCTGGCTGCAGATCCCTAGCAGTTTTTGCAGGAAGGGAGTGTTGTGGCCATGCCACTTGCAGCTCTCTATTAGTCCTGCTGCAGCATTCTGAATTAGCTTGAATTGATACACACTCTTTTTGGTTTGACCATTATACAGGGTATCAGAGTGGTGTAATTGTGATGTTAACAAAGGGGATGGGACAGGGCCGACGAGAGGGGGGGGGGCAAATTTCCCCAGGCCTTTGCATCCAGGGTGGGGGGGGGCGGCGTCGGGGTCTCTCTCTCTATGTCTCTCCAGCTCCTGACGGGACCCGGGTGATCGCATTCTGACAGAACCAGGAGAGAGAAATCTCCAGTGCCGACCCCCCCCCCCCCCCCCCCCCCGCATTGACTACTTAGCAGCTGCTGGGCACTCAGGCCATGCATGCTCAGTTTTGAGACCAAGCATGTGCGACCTGAGGAAAGCAACCGCAGGGGCAGGTAATGCTGAGCCCTGCCCCAGGCCCAGCTCACTCTCTCGGCAGCCCTGGAATGGGATGACTTTCCTATGAAGAAAGGTTAAAGCTGCTACAGCTCTTCAGCTTGGAAAACACACAGCTGAGGGGAGATATGATAGAAATCTATAAAATACTGAGTGGAGCGGAACGGGTAGATGTGAATCACTTGTTTACTCTTTCCGAAAATACTAGGACAAAGGGGAACACAATGAAGCTACTGAGTAGTAAATTTAAAACAAACCAGAGAAAATATTTCTTCACTCAGTGTGTAATTAAACTTTGGAGTTCGTTGCTAGAGAATGTGATAAAAGCAGTAAGCTTAGCAGGGTTTAAAAAAGGTTTGGATAATTTCCTATAAGAAAAGTCCATAAGCCATTATTAAGATGGACTTGGGAAAATCCACTTTTTATTTCTAGGATAAGCAGCATAAAATCTGTTTTACTGTTCTGGGACCTTGCTAGATACTTGTGACCTGGATGGGCCACTGCTGGAAACAGGATACTGGGCTTGATGGACCTTTGATTTGTCCCAGTATGGCAATGCTTTTGTTATGTTCACGGACTTTCATGGACCACTGTGATCAAACTAATCTTCTCAGTATATGGAGAGAGATTTCATATTTCCTATGGGAGATAAAAGCAATTTTTTAAAAAGTTGTTTGAATTTGCAGTATGAAAGTAAGCGATGAGTCTAGCAGTGTCCCAAGATTCCTGACCTGTAGTTCATGCATGTGCTGTTCTTTAGCTCAGACACTTAAAGTTTGTATTTTCGCCTCAGCTCTGCCTCTCACATCCTTTTGCTTAAAAGGTTTCACTATAAACAAGGAATGTGTGCAGCTGAGTGAATGTGCTTTTCCTAAATATTTGGGTTTTGTATGGACTTTTTATTCCAAGAAATCTTGCAAGTCCAATGGAATAATGTCATCAATCCTTGTCATGTTCAAACACCCCTGGCTCTGTTCTGATGTGTTAATAATCATTAAGGGCTCTCTGCCAAATTACTCCGCTTGTTCTCCATAAATATTAGTGTAATATCGCTTTCTTTTTTTTTCCACGTATGAATATACCTTAAACTAAAACAGCAGAGTTTGGAAACTGCCAGTTTCAAAGTGGCACAGGGGTAGGTCACCTTTGAAAGCTGAGCTGTCGAAACTGTCTAGTGATCTTGTACACAAGCCCAGAGAAAACAGAAGCGAAACACAGTAGATTTGATCTACATCTTATGCAAGAGACTGAAGGACTGGAAACAGGCCTTCAGTATAATAGCACTGGATACGGGAATGCACCCTATACTGCTGGTGATACATTTCTTCCCTTCAACACACACACAAATAAAACTCTTGCTGGCATTTTGAAATGTGAGTTTGTTGTGCCTTTTGTCAGCCATATCATAACACTCTGTGGCAATCTGTGCTAGAGATGTGCAATTTCTAGTGTTGCACAAGGGTGGAGACACACTAATTCAGGTTTGTCCAAGTTCAGTCCATGAGGGCTGCAAGCAGACCAGGTTTTCCGGATATCCCTATTGAACTTCTTTATTTTCCTTCCTTTCATCTTGAGGTTAGACTAAAATTAGGCGGGCAGGGAGGTGTACGATTTATTGGCATGATTCGAAACAATGTTTTGTTATTGCTGTTACCCTTTTGTATCACACTGACATTGTTACATACCCTTCCCCTTGTTTTTTTACAGTACGTTAAGAGTCTGATATGCTGTAAGAATTTCAAATTGGATTGTTTTTATATGCAGTTTTATTAGTGATGTAAACTGCTCTGATATGTATAGTGAAGGGCAGTATGAAAATGCTTTTAATAATGCATGAGAGAGATCTGCATACAATAGATATAGTGGCATGCAAATCTTTCTCATGCATATTGATTAGGGATATCCTGAAAACCTGGCCTGTTTACAGCCCTCGAGGACTGAACATAGACAAGCCTGCTCTAGCTCATGGATCTCGGTGTAACAGCAGTTCACCTATTAGCACACGAGTGGGCAACCTCAGGCCTCAAAGGCTACAACCCAGTCGGGTTTTCAGGATTTCCCCAATGAATATGCATGAGATCTATTTGCATGCACTGCCTTCACTGTATACAAATAGATCTCATGCATATTCATTGGGGAAATCCTGAAAGCCCGACTGGTTTGCGGCCCTTGAGGTCCAAGGTTGCCCAATCCTATTCTAGCAAAAGAACTGATCTACTCCCAAAAGTAATTTTGGTCCAAATGCACAGACCTAGGACAAACATATTGATTGTATGTGGGATTTCCTGCTCAGTGACGATCCTAGGTAGGCTGCCACCCGGGGCGGATCGCCGCTGCGCACCCCCCCCCCCCCCCGGGAGCAGCGGTGTCCATCCCCCCAGGATGCAGCACGACCCCCCCCCCCCTTCCGGGTGCATTCTTGGCTGCTGGAAGGTGCAGAGAGCAGCCGCACGCCTGTCGGCTCCACTGGCTCCCTGCTCCCTCTGTCCCAGAACAAGAAGTAACCTGTTCCAGGGCAGAGGGAGCAGGGAACCAGCGGAGCTGACAGGCACACGGCTGCTCTCTGCACCCTCCAGCAGCGTACACCCGGGGCAGACCGCCCCCACCGCTCCGCCCTTGGTACTCCATTGTTCCTGCTTCCTCCAAGGCTCTAAGTTCCCAGTGGGTCTCTGTATAGAGGTCAGGTATGGGCTAGTGGCTGCTTAGTAGGATTCATTCCCTATTTTCCTCTTTACCACAAAGTATATTGTTTACCTGATCTACTTTAATGTGCATCTAATTCTAATCCCCTTTGGTTATAAGGCTTATGGTTGCAGACAGAGAGATATGTTATCTACCTGTCTCAGCCTTCCTCCCTATACTGATATATTCCATGGAAAGCCCTCAGCATCCTGTCTGGCTACCATATATCTCATAATAGACAGGGAAGGGGAAAATGATTACGGAAGGCTGATTCATCAGGAGTCATGTTAGTGTGAGAGGGGAATGGAGTCTTTGGTTGCAATCTACAGTTATAACGGATTGATGCATTCCAGCTGAGGCTCACAGAGTTTTACAGACGTGTTTTCCCTCATTGAGAAAATGGCTTATTTAAAAATACTGTATTGATCGTGTTGCCTAGATACAGGCGTGAGTCCTTCTTGCAAGCTGCAAAACAATGGGATGATCGTGTTTCGTGAACATGACCAAAGATCAATACCTAATCCTTTTCTTATTCATGAACAGCGGGCAGCTTCCCATTTTTCGAGTGCATCGTGCTGGAACAAATCCATAAGTACCCATCCACTTAAAAGTGCTCACTTAAAATTTCAATCAACTAAATTGGATGAGGTGTGTATGAGACATAGTCTAGAGCACAGAGCTTAAACAGGCTGTTCACTAGTAACCTTGTAGACTGGCAAGCATCTGAATTAGTATTTGAATGAGCACATTTTGCAGTGTCGAGCAAGGCTATCTATAGGTTCAGATGATGAAATGGAATATGGCATCACTGTCTGAGCTCCTCAGATATCTGCATGCTTCTGCTTTAGTTCTTCATCGTAGGGAAGTGACACCTTATACATGACTAAGGAAATCAAAGGTAATATATATGCTGAATAGCAAGGGGAGATTTCCAGTGGCGACCCTACAGAAGAGGCCTCAGGTGGCACGCTCCAGTAGTGGCATGCTCTCCTTCCCTCCTCAACCCTTTACCTTATTTGATTCTTTTCCAAAAGATGGTAGTGGCAGCGATTCCCATAGGCTGCCCTGCTGCAGACACCGGCGTCTTCTCTCACTGTGACCCGCCTCTTGACATAACTTTCTGTTTCCTCAGAGGCGGGACGCAGTTGCGAAGAGGCTGGTGCTGGCGGCAGGAGAGCCTACGGGAATCGCTGCTGCTGCCGCCTTTTGGAAAAAGAATAAGGTAAACGTGGGGAAGAGGGCTGAAAAGGGAAGGGGGAGAGATGCTGGACCAGGCAAGGGGGTGGGGCGGGCGGCATCTTATCCCTGCCTCAGGCGGCACATTGCCTTGGGCTGCCCCTGGGTATTTCTATAACTGGGTACCCCAATTTGGGCATCCACTTTAGGCGGTCTGTGAGCCTAATCTATAAGAACAGATCTCTACGATTCCCCAATGTGTCTATAACACATGAACCTTATTTGACCACAACATCACATTGTATTTGTTTCTCTACCGGAGATGGCGGACGCCTTTACGGTACTATGTAAGCCACATTGAGCCTGCAAATAGGTGGGAAAATGTGGGATACAAATTTAACAAATAAAATAAATAAATAATGAAAACATTTCCGCACAAGTTGGCATCAGTGCATCTACATTTAGGCACATGCACTTAAGCTTTAAATACGAGTGCCTACATGTGACATTTATGCACTTAAGTTACAGTATTCTGTAAAATAAGCACCTAAATGAGGCCCCACCTGTGCCCAGCCCATGTCCCTCCCATGTGAATACCCCTTGCATTTGCACGCTAACCCCCCCCCCCCCCGATTCTATATATAGTGCCCAAAGTTGCACAATGATTTTTTTTGTTACATTTGTACCCCGCGCTTTCCCACTCATGGCAGGCTCAATGCGGCTTACATGGGGCAATGGAGGGTTAAGTGACTTGCCCAGAGTCACAAGGAGCTGCCTGTGCCTGAAGTGGGAATCGAACTCAGTTCCTCAGTTCCCCAGGACCAAAGTCCACCACCCTAACCACTAGGCCACTCCTCCACTCCATTAGGCGCTAACAACCAATTATTGCAGTTAATTGGCATCAATTAGACTTTTCACACACAGCTGGCTGTGGTTATCCTATTAGACTTGGCACCTAATTCTCTAGTGTATATCAGAAAAGAGGGTGTGGCCAGGGGGCTGTTTAAAAAAAATAGTGCTCTGAATTACAGAACTCACCTAAGTGCACCCAAATTTGGTGCTGTCATTTACACCTACTTTTAGCAGGCGTACGTATGGCGCCAAAACGTTAGGCACCAGATCCACATTGAACACTATTCTATACAAGCTGTTATCATCCAGTAATACCGCCACCACACACTCCACTGGAACGGATCATTGCCCTGGGGTTTCCCACCCCTGGCACGTGTCAGCCAGGCTAGACTGTCCTCAGTGCACCCTCACCACATGGCACCACTGGGCAAGTAGGCCTATACTGGGCACAGTGATGATGAAGACCCACTTAACCTATCTTGAAAAACGGACCAAGGTGTCTAACACATGCACTAGTCAGAGGTCCCCACAAAACCCTGCAGCACAATGAAGCTGAGGGATGGCGTGCATTGGCTGAGGTGGGATCCCGCCAAGTCCAGCGGCAAGCAAACCACCGGCCTGTCTCTCCTGCCCTGTCAGGGAGGTGGAGCTTAGCTATTCCTTTGTGGGTGGTGTTATCAAATAAATTTGAACTTAACTTTGAACTCTGATAGGACCCAAAAGATAGTGAACAATGCCTGGGCAGGGTGAAGCCCAAGAAAACTCTGGTGGAGATCCCTAGCAGTTCTGATGTGCAAATCAGAGCCATTCTGAGAGGTATTTCTGAAAGTAGGGCCTTCAGTCCCATATAGTAGTATTATGGCTTTTTGCATGTGGTGAATTAAACATTGCAGATTGCAGACTGCAGTGCAACATGATCTCCCTTTCATGGAGAGCATCAATTATTTCTAGCTTCTCATAAGAACATAAGTGTTTCCATACTGGGACAGACCGAAGGTCCTTCAAGCTCAGTATCCTGTTTCGAACAATGGCCCAATCCACTTTACAAGTACCTGGCAAGATCCCAGAACAGTAAAACAGATTTTATGCTGCTTATCCTAAAAATAAGAAATGGATTTTCCCAAGTCCATCTTATTAATGGCTTATGGACTTTTCATTTAGGAAATTATCCAAACCTTTTTAAAACCTTGCTAAGCTAACTGCTTTTACCACATTCTCTGGCAATGAATTCCAGAGTTTAATTACACATTGAGTGAAGAAATATTTTCTCTGGTTTGTTTTAAATTTACTATTTAGTAGCTACATTGTGTTCCCCTTTGTCCTAGTATTTTTTGGAAAGAGTAAACAAGTGAATCAGGTCTAGCTATGCCACTCCACTCAGTATTTTATAGACCTCTATCATATCTCCCCTCAGCTGTCTCTTTTCGAAGCTGAAACTTAGCTTTTCCTCATAGGGAAGTCATCCCATCTCCTTTTTCATTTTCGTTGTCCTTCTCGGTTCCTTTCCTAATTCCATTATATCTTTTTTGAGTTCCGGCACAGATCAAAAGAAGCAACTGCATGACCACGGTTCAGGAATTGGGTACTAGGCACAAGTCCAGCAGCTAACGAGAAAAACCTAACTGGCCTTGTCACTGCTCTGTCCAAGTGAGGTGGAGTCATCAGGGAAGGAGTGCATGCAACCCCCAGTAATACAATCTAGGTACCAGTCACTTTCTGTAAAGAGACTATTCACTCATCTCTCTGCCAACTCTTCCATTGCTGAGAAGCCTCAGGAATCCTCAGCAGAAGCCATTTGGCTCATTCAATTATCATCACCTACCCCCCCCCCCCCCCCCCCAAAAAAAAAAAAAAAAAAAATTATGTAGAATTCTCTGTATTCTCCAGCATTGTACATCTATCTCCAAACCATGCACTGGACTTCCTACATTTTCTTGAGAATCTCTCAACATGTATTTCTGTATGCTAATGAGAAGCTCCCTCCCTTGTCTGTTTTAAAATAGAAATGTATCTTATTCCTTTTCTGGCACCATTCCCTTCTGTGCTCATCACCATATCCATTGGGGAGGATTTTGCTGGAACTGGGCTCCGCTGCTGCAAATAGGTTCATGACCTGAGTGCCAGGATTCGCAGGGCCTCTTAGCACGGGTGCTAAGGTCGAGCAGGCTCGGCTGAGTCAGATTGCGGATCCACGGTTTCTATGCAGCAGAGAACAACAGCTGCAGCGAGAACTGACAGGCAGTGTGTGCACGAAATGTCATCTTACAAACTTCCTGTGCAGGGAGGGGGCAGGGCTAGGGCTGGCTCAGGGTGACGTCACCGCCCGGGAGGCATAAATAGGAAGAACGGGAGCCCGAGGAAACATCAACACATGAGTAAAGGGATAGGGAGGATTGAGCTACAGTTTCTGAGATCACAGAGCAGGTGAACGTGCCCTCGGGAAACAATTGTAGAGAACCTTTTTTCCTTCTTGGTGGCACCAAGTCACTGCAGAGTACCTTAAGGTAAGTTATTGCTCATCATTCTTGATCATCATTCTTATTTTTCTGTGCACAGTTTGTGAATGAGTTTTTGGAACTTTTTGTTTCTTATTTTTTTTTTCTCCATTTTCCCTCTTTAGATGGTCTCACACGGCTTTGTTAAAAATTGATCTTTGAATATGTTGGCTTTTTGAAGGGCAGTTGTTCCCCCCCCCCCCCCCCTCATGAAGTGTGTTGTAGGGGTGGAGTTTTTTTTCCATTGTTCCTTTTTTGCCAGCTGATTTGAAACCAGTGATAATACTGGTGTCTCTATTGTGGAATGATATGATAAATAAATTAATCCATTCCTGGAGCTTTGAGGTTTCATTGTTTAAGTCTGTTACATGATAACCTTGTGAGCAGTGCTGGACTAGTTAACTGTTGAGGTTTGGGCAAATATATTATATTGTACATATTTGCCTCCTGTGTGGATTTGTTTCAAGTGTTCGTCATTCTTTACTATCGAGGTTTTAGGGATCCCTCATCTTCCTGTACAGAGTGCTTTAGACCTTGCACTACAAAAGACATTTACTAAGTTAAATGTAAAATGTTCTTAACATATTATTTGACAATTGGAGGCGTATTTTCAAAGCACATAGACTTACAAAGTTACATACTCTATTAAGAGATTAAAATAATTAAATCAATATTTCAGTTTGTGAATTGAGTGGAGGTGTCATGGAAACAGTGTGGATCGCATTCTTTTGTAACAGAGCCAGTGATTATAACTTAATTTTTTATAACTAACTAGAATTTATCTTCGGAGACTGTGCCAAGTCCAGATGTGCACAGTGTTTTTGTAAGCCCTGGGTTTAGACAGATGCTATGCTTGAGGGGAAAAAATTCAATTAACTATAAATTGAGGTTATTTGAAAATCAATAGTAAAGAAAAATAGCCTTTTTCTCCCAAAGCTAAAACTGCAAAAAAAAAAAAAAGTGAGAGAGATCACCCTATCACAAGACATTTTATTATCAGATTAACGACGGACTTTGGTTCCCTCAAATGATGTTCTCTCTGCTAATTTAATGCAGCATTCCTCAACTCTGCCATACGATCTGTTTAAACCAAGAATGGTTTTAGTTGTTTTGGTGTCCTGACTTACAGGAAGAAGTGAAATTCTTCCCCCATTAATGTATTTATCTCAGTGCTACCCACATCTTCAGCTGTACTGCATATTTGTAAAAAAATATTTAGGGGTTCTTAAACCTTTCAAACCTCTTTCACTAAACTGCACTGAGCTTGTAGTGCAGTGGGTGGGGGACAGAAGCGTGTCCCCATCCATGGGTAGATGATGTGTTCTGTACTGGAAGAAATGCCAAAGGTGGGAGATGTGAAAGTAAAACAATTAAATGGCTGCACTTTCATGGTGTAATATTTCTCTCTTTTTTTTTCTAGCCTCCGTCCCTCTCCTCAGAAATCCTAGATGACTCTGAACCGCAGCGACAAATTGAAAATCCTGGAGAGAAGACGTGGTAGCATGCCTTTCTCTGTCCACCAGCAGCTGCATCGGAGGAGCATGCCTGTGGATGAGAAGGAGCTGCAGGCCACTGTGCCAGCTGAGATTTCCAACCTGGTCCGCTGCCCCTCCTACAACCCTGGAGATGAGCACCGTGAGAGCTGCGCATCAGACTCCTCGGACTCAGTGATCTCCAGCAGCGACTCCGAGGACCATGTCTACAAGGTCATTCTGCTGGGCGAGCATGGTGTGGGCAAGTCCAGCCTGGCCAGGATCTTTGGAGGCATTGAGGACTCACATGAAGCAGAGGAGGCAGGTGAGACTGGCCTCAGACATGTAATGATCTCAGCAAGAGGTTCCACTACCCTCTAAAGGAAATGTACCTTTTGTCTTAGGATTGCACACTGCTTTTTAGTACAGAAGAAACTGCTTTTACAGATTGTGCAATAACCCCTGTCACTTTGTAAGTTTTATTCCCTAAAATGTCCAGTGTGGGCAGAAGTGTGCCAGTTTTTATGCTGTTTCCTTTGGGTTCTCGGTCACAGGTTTTGTGACACAGAACTGTGTATAGATTGTGTCCCGGTGAATAGATCTGCCTAAGTCATATCTAAGGGGGAGACTCAGAACTGATGTTAAAAGCTAAACGGTTTGGGTCAAATCAAGTGCAGATCCTAATTTTCAGCCTTCAGTGACCACTCAGTATAGCTTGTCATTTGTAAATGCAAGGCATTGGGGACTCAACTCTAGAAATGGTGCCCAAAACTGGGCATAGACAAAAAGTGAGCGCTAAGCACTATTCTATAAACGATGCTGAGAGTTGGGCACCGTGTATAGAATAGCGTTTGGAGCTGGGATTTGCGCCCCATTTTGAGGATGAGGATTTATTCACCAAGTAAAACCCGGTGTACGTTCTTGTGCCTAAATGAGGCATGGATCTCCTTTATTCAGTAAAACAACGTGCAAGTTCCAGGACCGTCCCCCCGATCCGCCCATGCCCCTCCCGTGACCACGCCCCCTTTTGGATCTGCGTGTAAAATTTTATGCATGGATCCCAGCTCCTAAAGATGTGTGTGCAAATTTTAATTAATGCAAATTAGTGCTGACAATTGATTATTAGCACCCAATTATCAGTACTAATTGGCTTATCAATTAAATTATGCGTGCAAATTGGGTGTGTGCCTATATTTGTGTGCACAGGGGTTTTTTTTAGCGTCATATAATTAGGGTTTAGATGCGTTCTTTTATTATTTGCTGTCATGTTTGGATTAAATGGGGACCATTATTTTTCCTTTTAGGAAATACATATGACAGATCAATCATAGTGGATGGAGAAGAAGCTTGTCTGCTTGTATTTGACATATGGGAACAGGTGTGTGAGATTTTCTACTGCTTTATATTTACAAATAATGTATATTCAATTTTCCCTTATATTATTTACATTTGTAGACAGAAATCATTTTATTATGTCAAGCTTAATTCTCTATCAAGATAGTTTTCTTAGAGTCATCTTCAACTGTTTTAGTGAAAGGTGATTGCCTGCCTCATATTTCAATTCTGTGTCACCCTGATAAATATGGGACACTGTGTCAGCCGATTCTAATAGACCCAAGTTCTCAGCAGAATGATCAAATTTCGACTAATACCCCAGAAAGGAAAAAGGCAGGATAGGGACATTCCACTAAGTTATCGTCTAGGGTGGCATCTTCTGTGAATGAACTAAACTAGGAAATGGAGGGGTGCAGGTTGCAGCTCTTTCCCATTGTTACCCTTTGTGGGACACTGCATTGAATAGGGATATAGTTTATTTTCTCAAAAACAAAATCCACTTGAAAAGGACTTTCCTTTGAAAAATATTACCTGTAGGCACTTGTTTCTGATAGATTACTGTGGCTTAGAGATAAAAATAAAGTTCTGCAAAGCATTAGAGTCATTGGCTTTCAGGCAAGAGGAAACTAATCAATATTTTTCCTTTAGGATGACAACCATTGGCTTCATAATCAATGCATGAAGATGGGCGATGCCTATATCATCGTGTACTCGGTGACAGACAAAGCAAGCTTTGAGAAGGCTTCCGAACTAAGAATCCAGTTAAGGAGAGAAAGGCAAACAGAGGATATCCCTATCATTCTTGTGGGAAATAAAAGCGACCTGGTCCGATCACGGGAAGTGTCCATTGAAGGTATGAATGATGCAGAACCTGGAATTTGTTTCAGACCTAGTCTTCTTACAATGCAAAGTCTTTCTAAACTAGAAGTGATTTTGATTTCTGACTGCAGGAGGCTGTATAGTAATTTTGAATAGGGCTAAATCTGTCCTGGGAGAACCCCAGCCAGTCAAGTTTTCAGGATATCCACAATAAATATTCATGACTTGCATACACTGCCTCCTTGGTGTGCAAATCTATCTCATGCTTATACATTGTGGATATCCTGAAAACCTGACTGCCTGGGGTTCCCCAGGACAGGCTTGGGAATCATTGCAATGTGTGTTTAAGCTCTTACTCTGGGTTGCCCCATGTGTATCTCTTTTCACCCCATGGTTTATTCAGTTCTATTTGATGGATAATTTTGTCCGCCACCCTCCCATCTTCTTTTGTATGCAGTTTATTCCATGGCCTGAAAGTCTTAGTAGGTTATCCATTGCTGTTCAGCCACTGTTACCTAACATCAAATGTATGGTCAGGACCGTGAACTGAGGAATGTCCTTTCTTGGCATTTTGACAATACAGTATGGGGGTTACTGCCCTACCACCCACCCCACAGAGGAAATTAAAGCATTTCAACCCTGGCCAAACTAGGAGGTCTTTTACAAAGCTGCACTAACAATTTAGCTTGCAGTAAAAATCATCAAAACGCTGAGTGCCCGTTTACCACCAGCTGATTTTTACCATGAGCTAAAAACACTAGCGCGGCTTTGTAAAAGGCCCCCTAGGAGAATTAAGCCTTCTGTAAAAAAAAATGTTAGGTCTTCAACCCCAGAAGTGGCTTTTCTGCAGGTTTCTGAAATATTGCAGTGTAAGGTGTATTAGGTTGCTATTGAATGAAAGGTGCTATATAGTACTATTTATTTGGATTTTGCCCACACCTTTTTCAGTATAGTAGCTCAAGGTGAGTTACATTCAGGTACTCTGGATATTTCTTTGTTCCAGGAAGGCTCACAATCTGAGTTTGTACCTGAGGCAATGGAGGGTTAAGTGACTTGCCCAAGATCACAAGGTGCAGCAGTGGGATTTGAACCGGCCACCTCTGAATTTCAAGACCAGTGCTCTAACCACTAGGCCACTCCTCCACTCCATATCTGTATTTATATAGTTATCCCACCGGTGCTTGGTGCATTAGGAGTTTCTGACAGATGACATGCACTATAAATAATTGTGTGAAATCAAAAAAGGCAGGCACCTAGGAACCGCAGAAGTATATTCTTTTTAAGTAGTTGATTTCCAGTTTTACTGCACACTGAATATTATATAAGTTGATGTGTGCACTGTTGCAGTGTTCAGCAGTAGACACCGAGGACTCAAAACACACCCCTTTTTCTCATTGCAGAGGGACGTGCTTGTGCTGTGGTCTTTGACTGCAAATTCATTGAGACATCCGCTGCTCTCCACCACAACGTCAAGGACCTGTTTGAGGGGATCGTCCGTCAAATCAGACTCCGGAAAGACAGCAAAGAAGATAACGCCAGGAGAATGGCCAGCAGCAAGCGAAGAGAAAGCATAAGCAAGAAAGCAAAGCGGTTCCTTGGGAAAATTGTAGCTAAAAACAACAAGAAGATGGCATTCAAGCAGAAGTCCAAGTCTTGTCACGACCTGTCCGTGCTTTAACCTCAGTCAGTGAGCCTGTGCTCTGCCTGCTGATGCCGCTCACACAGACTATCATTGGACTAGTACGAGGGCAGACACAGGCAGAGAAGAGCATGGTGGCATAGTAAAGAGACTGTGAAGCTGTCTTCTCTGGACTTTTGCATTAATGCCTTAAAATCCATAAACAAGACCAGGAAACTTGCATTGAGTGGTTCCGCTTCAGTCTGGGAGTTCTCAAGGCTGGCAGCTTCACACGCCCTGGCTTCCTCTGTGCATACTGCTCCTTTCTCCTCTTGTCCTATGGATAATAACAGATGCAAAGACAAGGAGGATGCTGGTACGGATGGAATATCATCCTCCGCTTGTCTCCTTTGTATAGCAAAACTTGAAATTTTGTACGCAGGCTCGTACACACTTTTCAGTATAAAATAAGCAGTGATATTTTTTTTAAATTTAATATAGTTCATTAAAACCACATAGGCACAGGGAAGAAAAATATTATAGTAAAAGTGTAGGTTAAATAATATTTTATGAAGTTGATTTGCACTTCCTTAACTATTATCCCATTAATATGTTTCTTGTTTACATGCTGATTTTTTTTGATAATAAAGTGTTATTCCCTGTTATAATGTAATCATATGACTGCCTGTTTCTTACGCAAGTTATGACGCTGGGTGATACGTCTGTAGTACATATTTATTTTTATGTACTTATTATCCACTCTATCTCAAATCTTTCCTAATTGCTCCCTTCTCCTCCATCGCTAACTCCAGACTCCGCTCTTTCTATCTCGCCGCACCTTATGCCTGGAATAGGCTTCCTGAGCCATTACGTCTAGCTCCATCCCTCGCAGCCTTCAAATCCAGGCTAAAGGCCTACCTGTTTGATGCTGCTTTCGACTCCTGACTTGTAACTTTTATCTTATCCTTATGTGTCCTTCTGTCTGTCCTTCCCTTATCCTTTTTTGTCCTGTCTGTTTGTCCTGATTTAGATTGTAAGCTCTTTTGAGCAGGGACTGTCTTTCTTCTTCATGTTCAATTGTAAAGCGTTGCATACGACTGGTAGCGCTATAAAAGTGATTTATAGTAGTAGTAAGCCACGTGTCTACTCGTGCCCAAGATGTGCCAATTTGGAGTTACCACCCGGCTGCCACGTGGCTCTTGCGGTAATTTCAATTTTGGCGCGTGTCCGAAAAATAATTTTTATGGCACGCATCCACTATGCGTGCCAAGTGGGATTTGACACGCGTAGGTCGTTACCGTCCGGTTACCATGTGAGGCTTTACCGCTAGGTTAATGGATGGCGGTAAGGTCTGAAACCCAAAATGGACGCGCGCCAATTTTTATTTTGCCGCACGTCCATTTTCGGCACAAATTATTTTAAAAGGCATTTTTTGCAGACACACAAAAATGGAGCTGTGCGCGCCCAAAACACGTGCCTACAGTACCGCAGGCCACTTTTCAGCGCACCTTTAGTAAAAGGACCCCTCAGATAATAAAAGAGAAAAAGAATAAAATTAAATTAAAAAATACTTTCTACAAATGTTAACTAAGGGCCTCTTTTGCTAAACCGCACTGCGATCGTCGCATGTGCCGCACGGGAATCACTAGCTTGGTTTAGTAAAAGGGGCCGTAAGTGTACTGTGTAGAAATAAACCTAATGTAAATTCTACATTTATATAGTAACATTTTAACAATCAATTATTTGCACACCTATAAACAGATATAAGGGCATATAACTATATAAGTAGAGGCAAAAACTATCTACTATAATAATTTGCACTCCAACGTTTTGAAGCTCTCGGTTCGTAATATCTGAAGCCTTCCGGAGACGTCACCGAGATGCCAGGGAAACCGCGAAGCGTCTCAAGCACCAGGCACCCCTCCCCACCACTGCCTTTGTTTGCCTGCGCTGCCCAGCGTTTCTCCTCTCTCCCCTGCCCCCCTCCAGCCACCCAGCGATTATCCTTGCTCCCCTGATTACCTCCATTGAAGCGGCTGATGTCATTTCCTCTTTCCGCGAGGGCGGGACTCTGAGGGAACGAACTCGAAGGGAAGGCTAGAGACGGGCAGGGCTTTCAATAGTGCGGCTGCTTCGACGGAGGTAATCAGGGGAGCAAGGAGAATCGCTGGGTGGCTGGAGGGGGGGCAGGGGAGAGAGGAGAATCACTGGGTGGCTGGAGGGGGGGCAGGGGAGAGAGGAGAATCGAGATTACCTTGCTAGCGCCCGTTTCATTTCTAACAGAAACGGGCCTTTTTTTTCTAGTATGTAATAAACATATGTAGTATGAAAATAATTTAAAAAAATAAGAAGTGCCTGACAAGCTGATGCTAATGTTTTCTCAATGGTTAAATCTAATGAATTTTATAAGCAGAAAACGTGTGTTTCTTACTGTTAGGGGCCCTTTTACTAAGTTGCAGTAAAAGGAGGCCTGCGCTAGCGTCAGCGTGCATTTTTGATGCATGCTGAGGCCCTCTTTTACCACAGTAGGTAAAAGGCTGCCATTTTTCATGAAAAGAAATGGCCGTGCGATAAGTGAACCGCTTAGGCACGGCCATTTCGGTGGGGATCCCTTACCGCCACCCATTGAGATGGTGGTCGGGGCTCCCGTGCTAACCCAGCAGTACCCGGGCAGCACGCGGCACTGCCTGATTACCAACGGTTAAGTTCCTGTAGTGCAAAAATCTAAAAAAATCCCTGTTGTGCTAGAAATGGTGCATGCTGGGGGTGGTAGTTCTGGACTGGCACACAGCAAGCCCATTGCTGCGCACCAACCCTTTAATAAAAGGGACCCCTAAAAGCTTTCATTCTGAACAAGTTGGGAAATACTTGCAGAGGCCACCAAGCCTTGGGGATGGATAATATATTTGACAGGGGAAAGAACAATTGAGAAAAGTTGATAGAAAACACCACGCGTTAAGTGCAAGCCTTGGAAACGTTCATAATTCATAGTTCAACTTTATTTTGTTGTAACGCAAATTATAATTATTAAGTCTATAGATTTAAGGTCCTTGTTTGGAGAATAAGGCATGCGGTCTTTAGATGTTTTGTTCTTCTTCATTGCAGATTTGACTATCAAAGAAAGATGAGACAAGTGTTGCTTGCCATGTCCTAAAACTTCCTACACTCAATATTTATTATCTGAATTTCGTTTAGTTGGTCTAACTGAATTAGGAGTTGACCAAATGGATATGTACAGGTCTTGAAGTATTTCATCTATAGGGAGCCGCAATACTCTCCTTATGAAGGTCATATAATGGACATATAATAACTCTTCCTCTCTACGATCCCCTAATGTGTCTGTACACACGAACCTTATTCTACCACAACATTACTGTATTTGTTCATGCCAAAATTGGCGAACGCCTTTACGGTGCTAAGTAAGCCACATTGAGCCTGCAAATAGGTGAGAAAATGTGGGAATAAAAAAAAAAAAAATATATATATAAACATCTAAGTGGTTTACAATGAGTTAAAAAGAGTATTGAGGAGTGATGAGAGGGAAAATAAAACAGGAGGCCTAAGTTACGTTCTAACATAAGGGCTGGAAGTAAAGAATTATTGCATTAAAGGACCCTTTTACCAAGCTGCGGTAAAAGGGGTCCTGCGCGAGCAGCAGCGCGTGTTTTTGCCATGTGCAGAGTCCCCTTTTACCACAGTGGGTAAAAAGGTGGGGAAAAATGGCTGTGCGGTACGTTTGCACTCGCCAAGCAGCCATTTCGGGGGAAGCACCCATTGAGGTGGTGGTTAGGTCTACCGCGCTAACTCAGGTAACTGGCCTGGCGCTAGTTTCGGGTTGCCGTGCAGCACAGGCCAGTTGCCGCGCAGCAACCCTTTCGTAAAAGGGCCCCAAATATTGGTTAAACTACAGTTGAAATTTTCAAATAGTAGAATTATATAAGATACAAACAGAGGGGAGGAAGTGAAAAAGAGACAGGACTACATGAGTAGCAGGGAAGGACAGGTGGAAACGGTGTAAATCAGGGACAGGTATTGGCTTGAGTGGATGGGTATGCTGTTTTGAAAAGGTGTATTTTAAATAAGGATTTTAGGGGCCCTTTTTCAACGCCACGGTAGAGCTAGTGCGGTGTTGTCAGCAGGGGCGTAGCCAGACCTCGTGGTGGGAGGGGGGCCAGAGCCTGAGGTGGGGGGTACATTTTGGTCTGCAGCCCTCCCCCTCCCACCTTGCTGCCTCACCACCTCACTGCCTTGCCGCTCCCCACCCACTGTCGCAGCAAATACCTTGGCTGGCGGGGGTCCCAAACCCCTGCTAGCTGAAGCATTTGTCCAGCTCTGGAGCTGTGTTGCCTGCCCTGCTCTCTCTTCCCCTCCACCCCCACTGCCCCGCCCTTGCTACGCTGTTGGGGATATCCCAAGCTTTCACCTTCCTGTAGAAGACATAGTCAGAAAAAAAGTTCCAATACCTTTACAATATGCGGTGCTTGAGGAGCTGCTGGCATGGAAGGCCGGCATGTGTCAAAATGAAAAGAATAATAGTAATAATTTTAAAAACCTTGCTCTTATCTACACAGTCTTCATTCTGAATCCTTCATTGTGAATGGGAAGCATTTACAGAACACCAGCCGCTTTACACACAACTTGCAATCCTCAACCACTCCCTTACTGCCATTGGCTTCACACTCTTGCAAACCCCTTCTACACACTTCAGCAAAGCTTTTTCTGTCATACAGGAGAGATCCTTGCAGCCCCAGCACTCATGCCATAATAGAGGGGCTTCGGCCTTCATTTGTCCCAGTTTTGCGCGTACTTTCCATCTTCTTTGGAGTGGAGGAGTGGCCTAATGCAGCAGGCTTTGATTCTGGGAACCTGGATTTGATGCCCACTGCAGCTCCTTGTGACCTTGGGCAAGTCACTTAACCCTCCATTGCCCCAGGTACAAAAACTTAGATTGTGAACCCTCTAAGGACAGAAAAAGAATCTGCATATAATGTGTACATCTAGTAGTGCTATAGAAATAATTATTAGTAGTTCTACAACACAAGCATCATACATCTCGATGGCATAGTATCTTCTAGGTTAGGATGGCCTAATCTCTCACTCCCCCCTGCCCCACCCCTCAATGAAAGGGGGAAAATATTTTGCTTTTGGTGTCCTTTGTAGTTTTACTAGGCATAGAGGTGTCCATGTAAATTCAGGAATACGATTGTAAAATACAAGGCACTTTGTGTATTTTTGTGAAAGTGATTATGAGAAGGAGGAGGAGGAGCTGGAGAGGGATAAGTGTGGATAATGTGGTAAGATGTATATGCAGCAGGTAGGGATCGGCAGTGTCACTTTGAAGCAGAGCAGTGCACAACAGGGGCGTAGCCAGACTTCGGCGGGAGAGGGGTCTAGAGCCCGAGGTGAGGGAGCACATATTAGCCCCCCCCCCCGACACCGCCAACCCCCCCTGCCATTTTTGACAAAACCCCCCCCCCCCCCCACCGCCATTACCGCCAACCCTCCCCGGCCGCCGCCGTTGGGTACCTTTGCTGGCAGGGGTCCCAAATCCCCGCCAGCCGAAGTCCTCTTCTCCGGCGCAGCCGCGTTGCTGATCTGCAAGGCTTCTGTTTCTATGAGTCTGACGTCCTGCACGTACGTCAGTCTCACAGAAACAGAAGCTTTGTAGATCAGCAACGTGGCCGCGCCGGAGAAGAGGACTTCAGCTGGCGGGGGTTGGGGACTCCCGCCAGCAAAGGTACCCGATGGCAGGGGAGGGTTGGCGGCGGGAGGAGGGATCGAAGGGGTTACGGAGGGGGGGGGCAGGGCCAAATCTACAGGGGCCCATGCCCCCGTGGCCCCACGTAGCTGCGCCCCTGGTACACAACCTGCTGTTGCCACGTTGGAACTATCTCCTTAAAAGTGACCACAAATGCCTCCAAAATTGGACATTTCCTGAGTCTATTTTTTTCATTGAAATCTGCTCATGTACTTTCTTTCTATAAGTTCTGAGCTAAGCAGTGTCAGAGCCATCTAGCACTGGAAAGGGCAACTTCTTGTTCGTAGCTGGTAACCAGTTAGGAAAACAAATCAAACAAATCGATTTAGGTTCTAAGTCATTTCCCCCCTGGACAGTTCACACTGGACAGTTTCCACCCACCAATTCCCATCTGGACAATGAGACAATTCCCACTGAACCAATTCCCACCACACCAGGGAGGACAATTCCCACCCATTACCCAAAAAAATACAAAACACACTAGGCCAAATAATCTCCCTCTCTTTTCTCTTCCACATCGTTTGGGGAGCCAGTACCCCCCTCATACCCCCTCCCCCTACAACATTATCTTTTACACATGCCTTTCCCCTTCCAGACATGCAGTTCATGTGTGTGTGTGTGGGGGGGGGGGGGGGGGGGTAATCCACCCCATCCCCAAACTAGGTTTCAACCTAATTCATGTTTAATCTGAAAGTGCAAAACCCCTCCGTGAGAAACTACATTGGCTTCCTGTCAAAGATCGAATCACCTTTAAAATTTGTTCCCTTGTACACAAAATTCTCTACGGAGAAGTCCCTGACTACATGATTAACCTAATCAACCTACCACCAAGGAATGCATTGAGACTATCCCGTTCCTATCTAAATCTTCATTACCCAAACTACAACGGGCTTAAGTATAAATCCACATATGCTTCATCCTTCTCCTTTATAAACTCACATTTATGGAATTCTTTACCAAAAACTATAAAACTCATCCACAACCATCCGAGTTTCAGGAAATCTCTTAAGACTATATTATTCAGAAAAGCCTACTCCAGGGACTCAACATATGTCTCCACTGCCTGATACACTTCAATCTACTGATAACTTTGTACATACCATCCCTCCTCCCTTCTCCCCTGGTTCCCCTGTTCTTTTCATTCCTTCCCCTTCCTTCCTATTATTTCAATTGTAGATTTATTATTATATTAGGTGAATTTACTGCATTGGCGTTCGCCTCTGCGGTGCGATGTAAGCCACATTAAGCCTGATACAGTTGGAAAATGTGGGGTATAAATGAGATAATAAAAAAATAAATACATACATACAAAGTATAGTTCATGTGGTGGGACAATGCCCTCCCCCCCCCCCCCCCCCCCCCCCACACACACACAAACTAGTTATCAACCTAATTCAGCCCCTCAAAATGACACACTGATAATTTTTTATAACAAATTATTATTCTACCTATGAACAGTTATTGCATTGTTATACGGCCTCTGTGTACATCAATATGCTGCTCTAACCTCCTTGTTTCAGATGCCGTAAAAAAACAAAAAGCACCACCAGGGCTTATGGGACCCGATACAAGAAAATAGCTACAGACTAGGGAGGGAGGGAAAATGTCTGGGTGGGGGGGGGCGTCCTTGGTAGGAATTGTCCCCTTAAGTGGAAATTGTCCCCGGGAGGAATTGTTCTAGGTAGGAATCGGTGGGTGGGAACTGTCCGTGTGGTAACTCGCCTGATACCATCAATTTAATACACTGGGATTTTGGATTGAGCTTATACTGTTTCAGTGGCATCTCAAGGCCAATTAAATTTGGGTTCAGTAGGTATTTCCCTGGAGGGCTTACAAGCTAAGCTTGTACCTGAGGCAATAGAGTATTGAGTGACTTGTCCAAGATCACAAGGGGCCACAACCCAACTTTTCTTGGCTCTCAGTCCAGTACTGTAATCATAAGGCTGGTCCTCCACAATACCAAGTGCATACTGCTTCTGGCTGTGCCCTGAGGCAGTTTACAATTCTACCAGTTTAACAAATAACCTTTTACAAATATACAATGCATCAGATACAACAAAACAATCATCAGCACACATATAACTTAGGATGATCCAGTCAAATAGGCCAAATTCACAAACTGCGAATCCCAGTCACCCAACCAACAATCTGAAAATTAATTGTAATAATGAAGAGCAGACCAGAGTACACCAAAAAATGATTTTATTGGAAATGGACCCAACCTGGTCAAGCTTTGGCTATGCCTTCATCAGGGGTCACCACAAATGTTCCAAGCAAAATCAGAGGTGTTCAACAAAAATACTCCTTATGCTGTGTAGCGTGCTACTGTCACTCGATCCTTGACCAGGTTGGGTCCCTTTCTGATAAGATCATTTTTTGGTGTACTCTGGTCTGCTCTTCATTCCTAGATCACCTCTGCTGTTGGTTGGCTTGTGTATTGTTACAGAGGGTTGTCTCCTGTTTCTTCTGCACATCCTTAAGTTTAGCCAAGAAAACCCTGCCACTCCCACCTATGGCATGTCCAATTAGCCCTACTGTAAGGTGGGAGTGGAGAGAGCCTAGCAGCATGATCTGACCCTTGCAGGCTGTTCCATAATTTGCACATGCAAATTTGAGAGCATAAGTTATAGAATCAGGGGGATAGAGGGCAATTCTATTAAATGCTCTAAAAGTTAGGCACCCAAAATCTAGGCACTTAGCTGGTATTTTATAACAGCAAATTTGTGTGTCTAATGCATTATAGAATACTAGTGTAAGTCAGAAATTAGGTTCAACCACTTACACCTGATCTATGGCAGGTGCAAATGTGAGCACCCAAATGCTGCAGTTAGGTGCCTAACTAACTTTTCAATAAAGAGCATGCAGAAATAGTCAGAATGCCCATGTCCCACCCATGTGAATACTCCCTTTACAGTTACATGCTAGAACACTTAGGTGCTCAGTTATAGAATAGAACCTAAGTATACTTAGGTGTCTAACTGCCATTTCCCCCCATTTTGGCATTTAAGTACCGATAACTTCTGTTTGAGCACTGAAAGTTAGGTGAATAGAATTACCCTGATAGAAACATCATGGCAGATAAAGTCCATATGATCTATCCAGTCTGCTTATTCATGCCATCTATTATCCCTTCCTCTCCCCTAGAGATCCTATGTACTTGACCCAAGCTTTCTCGAATTCAGTTACTATTTTCATCTCCACCACCTCCACTGGGAGGCCATCCACAAATTCACCTTCCTTTCCATGAAGAAGTATTTCCTCAGATTACTTCTGAGTCTATCCCCTTTCACCTTCATCCTATGCCAGAACCCCTCCCTCATTCCAGAGCTTCCTTTCAATTGAAAGAGACTCACCTCCTGTGCATTTATGCCACATAGGTATTTAAACATCTCTGTGATATCCCTCTCTCCCTTCTTTCTTCCATATTGAGTCTGACCACATACGCGTTATGACAAAGACCACTAACCATTTTAGTTGCTGCCCTCTGGTCCGACTCCATCCTGCTTATACCTTTTTGAAGGTGTGATCTCCAGAATTGTATATAATATTCTAAATGAGGTCTCATCAGAATTTTATACAGAGGCAATCTATAGGTATAAGTGGTGGCTTAAACCATGAAATCTTGGCATGAGCATCACTCAGGGGGGTATCAGCTGTACTTTACTAGCTACCTCCCTGATCACCTCCCTCTCCTAGAAAGGTTTACTGCCCCTCAATCACATCTCCCACTTTGATTCCCCCCCCCCTTCCACTGAGAAGGATCCCCCAATCACAACCACCACCCCCTGCTCATACCCCATGATCAGAACCCCCCCTCCAATCCTCCATTCTCCTTGGGACAAATCATCCAACCTCCTCTCCAAGACCCTCCAACGCAACAAGACCCCTCACCAAGCTAAACTACTACTACTACTATTTAGCATTTCTATAGCGCTACAAGGCGTACGCAGCGCTGCACAAACATAGAAGAAAGACAGTCCCTGCTCAAAGAGCTTACAATCTAATAGACAAAAAATAAATAAAGTAAGCAAATCAAATCAATTAATGTGAACGGGAAGGAAGAGAGGAGGGTAGGTGGAGGCGAGTGGTTACAAGAGGTTACGAGTCAAAAGCAATGTTAAAGAGGTGGGCTTTCAGTCTAGATTTAAAGGTGGCCAAGGATGGGGCAAGTCGTAGGGGCTCAGGAAGTTTATTCCAGGCGTAGGGTGCAGCGAGACAGAAGGCGCAAAGTCTGGAGTTGGCAGTAGTGGAGAAGGGAACAGATAAGAAGGATTTATCCATCGAGCGGAGTGCACGGAAAGGGGTGTAGGGAAGGACGAGTGTGGAGAGATACTGGGGAGCAGCAGAGTGAGTACATTTATAGGTTAGTAGAAGAAGTTTGAACAGGATGCAAAAACGGATAGGGAGCCAGTGAAGGGTCTTGAGGAGAGGGGTAGTATGAGTAAAGCGACCCTGGCGGAAGACGAGACGGGCAGCAGAGTTGTGAACCGACTGGAGAGGGGAGAGGTGACTAAGTGGGAGGCCAGCAAGAAGCAGATTGCAGTAGTCTAAACGAGAGGTGACAAGGGTGTGGATGAGGGTTTTGGTAGAGTGCTCGGAAAGAAAGGGGCGGATCTTAGGGATGTTGTAAAGAAAGAAACGACAGGTCTTGGCAATCTGCTGGATATGAGCAGAGAAGGAGAGAGAAGAGTCAAAGATGACCCCAAGGTTTCGAGCTGAGGAGACAGGGAGAATGAGAGAGCCATCAACAGAAATAGAAAACGGGGGGAGCGGGGAGGTGGGTTTGGGGGGGGGGAATGAGAAGCTCGGTTTTGGTCATATTTAATTTCAGGTGGCATTGAGACATCCAGACAGCAATGTCAGACAAGCACGCTGAAACCTCACCCCTCCCCCAACCAAATTTGTTTATTTGTTTTTTTTTCTCTGAAAATGTATTTTTAGTTTAATATTGTGCTATTTTGTTTTGTCATGATCACTCTCTGTTTTTGGTTTTTGGTTTGGTTTGGTTTTTGCCCTCCCTTTCTTTTTATTACCACTGATATTTCAGCTAGTCAGCTACAGTAGATCCTAAGTCTTGGGAACGGATTATTCAGATTATGGAAAGGACGGTGGATACGTGGAATAGCCTCCTAGTGAAGGTGGTAGAGGCAAAGACCGTATCTGGATTCAAGAAAGCATGGGACAAGCACAGAGGGATCTCTAAGGGAGCAGAAGTGATAGTAGAGTTGAGCAGTTGGTAGGGTTGGGCAAACTGAATAGACTATGAGGCATATTTTCAAAGCACTTTGGGAGGCTAAGTTCCATAGGTTTCTATGGAACTTTGGGAGGCTAAGTGCTTTGAAAATATGCCTCCATATGGTCTTCATCAGCCATCATTTTCTCTGTTTCTGTATTTCTGAGTATTACTGCTGCCATTGTGCAACACAGAGACGATAACTCAGGCCTCCGTTGACGTGATGCTCTCATGAAGTAAGCTAGCACTAAAAGGGAACGTATATATATATATTTTTTAACATTTCCGTTAATTTATAAAGCACAAACAAGTCAGTTGACTTTTAATTTGTTTGGCATTCAGTGCTTTCGGGAGTATTGTTTAGAAGTAATAGGCTAAAGATAGCCTCTGGCATCTTTAGCATGGTTAGTGATTGGTACACTATTAATGAGAAAGTGAATAATTAACCAGCAGGTCTTTATAATATCACTCATGCAGTTTTGCTTCTGTCCTTCAAGAACTCGATGAGGTAAGAAGCAATTTTTTTGGTTTGCCAAAAGAACTTTTGTTAATACTTTGTCTTTTCTACTTTTAAATCATAATCTGGAAAGAATGTCTTGTTTGCATTTCACTGAACAAGAAGGTCATTACTGCCTGAACGATACTCAGTACCCCAAACTTCATTCCTTCTTGTAAAAATCTGCACTGATTTTTAAAACTACAGTATCAAAAAACTTTGTTAATCTGCTGCTATACTATGTGGAATTTTAGTTCTGTCACGTCAATGCTTTTTCTTTACACAACCCCCTCAAAAAGTTAATATTTGAAATGTTGACATAAATGTAGATGTCGGAAGGGTATTAGATTCTTCTCTACATGTATATATATATATTTAATCTGATTGAGCGCTATTTAGTCCTTCAAATGAATCAAGTGGTCAGCTCTTACGTCCACTGTTACTAATGAAAAATATCTCTGTTGTTATAGGGTTCCCTGTCTTATAAAATGTTGACAGGTTTCTAAGTTTCAATACATGAGTTCTTAATGGGGCAATGCTATACATTGGTTCCTCATTTAGGTAGGGCCGGCTTAAAGGACCATGGTGCCCTGAGCCAAGTTTTGGTTTGGCACCTTCCCATTGGTGCTCCCCCCATTGACACATCCTCCCCCTGGCCTATCTTTAAAGGCAGTTTCCCCCCTCCTTAAAACTGACAGTGTTTCACCTAACGCTATCCACAAGGGCCCATACATTTTCCCTCTGCCACACCACTGTGGAAACAAGAAGTTATGTCAAAGGAGGGGCCAGGATGTGGCACGAAGAAGTCACTGGGGTGCTGATGTGGGTAGCATTAGGTGAAATACTGTCTGTGTTTAGGAAGGGAAATCTGCTTTTAAAGCTAGATGGGGGAAGGTGGCCTGAAACAGAAAGAAGAAGGGGGTTACAGACAATTCATGGTGCCTTTGAGGCACCTAAGTAGTACGTACCTCTAGGCACCAGCTTATAAAATAGCCCCGAATGTGTCTTCCCGTGTCTCCAGTGGTAAAACAGACTGCAAATAATTATCTGGTATAAAATATAAATTAGTTCTTCCCATGTCTAAGGAAGTTAAAAAAAAACAACCTCCAAATCATTTCTTCTTTTTCCCATCAGTTGTTGAGACGTTGACCATGCTTAACCTCTATATTTGTGAACTGTTTCTTTTTTTATTATTATTTCATGGTAAAGTGTAAAACAACTTTTATATTGTGCCTGTTCAACAGACCTTCAAGTTGTTCATATGATAGATGAGAATTCTAGCTATACCTATCTATATAATCCACATGTAGAATTGAAGGTTAGCAATACTAACTATGGCATTACAAATGAACTAGTCTTCTTTACTTCAGCACATCTACAACAGTCAGGACCATCGTTCATCTGCTGCTTGGCTAGATGAAATGGAACTATGCTGTTTATTCAACTTTTTGAGTGGGGTGCATCCTATTAATATTTTAAGAGATGTTACTCCTGTTGCAGAATTGACGACTGACACTTTTGAAACATGGATCTGGATTGTTTTACAAGTGATAAAGTACTATAAGGCCTTTTCACTAAAGCGTGTTAGGCAGTTAATCCACAAATCAGTACACAGTAACTGCTACTGCACAATTGCAGCAACCTTTTCTTGCTGCTGGATTAGCATCATATGCAAATTTGCACATCAAGAGCATTTTGTATTAGGAGCAATAACTAGGAGGGTATGGGCAGAGAGTGGGTATAGAGAAACTGCAGGTAGCACATGGCACATACCCTGCACTAACCAGCACTTGTGCAGTAGGCGCTAATCCCCAGATTTAACCCTAAATTAAACTCTGGAATTTGTTGCCAGAGAATGTGGTAAAGGCGATTAGCTTAGCGGGGTTTTAAAAAGGTTTGGACGGCTTCATAAAGGCAAAGTCCATAGACCATTATTAAAATGGACTTGGGGAAAATCCACTGCTTATTTCTGGGATTAACAGCATAAAATGTTTTGTACTTTGGGACCTTGCCAGGTATTTGTGTCTTGGAGTGGCCATTGTTGGAAACAGGATGCTGGGCTTGATGGACCTTTGGTCTGTCCCAGTATGGTACTACTTATGTACTGATTTATTTATTTAGTTACTTTTGTACCCTGCGCTTTCCCACTCATGGCAGGCTCAATGTGGCGGGCAATGGAGGGTTAAGTGACTTGCCAGAGTCACAAGGAGCTGCCTGTGCTGGGAATCGAACTCAGTTCCTCAGTTCCCCAGGAACTAAGTCCACCACTCTAACCACTAGGCCACTCCTAGAAATCTCCACTGAAATCCAGGTGTATTCTATAATAGCATGAGTAACTTAATTGGCTTAACAAGGTAATCAGCATTGATGACAGCACTTAACCAGCAGAATAAGCACTAATTGGTAATAATTGAAATGTACGTACACAACTCATTAAGCATAATCTGTAATGCACTGTGCCTAAATTCTAATACACACAGTTCAAAAGGGGTGTAGCTAAGGGCAGGGAAATGGACATTTTGTGGGCGTTCCAAAATTTACACGCATAGTTATAGAATATGACCCAGTACGTGTAAATCTACCTGCAGGAATTTACTCCACATTTTCATTGGTGTAAATGGAATTGCGTAGTTTTAGGCGCTGGGATATCTACTAATTGTATTCTATATACTGCTACCTAAATCTAGGTGCCGCTTATACAAGTGCCCAGTGGCGTACCTACGTGGGGGCTACAGGGGCCTGGGCCCCCGTAGATTTGGCCCTGGACCCCCCTGCCGATGACCCTCTCGACCCCCCTCCTGCTGCCAACCCTCCCCTGCCACCGTTGCCGTCCACTACCTTTGCTGGCGGGGGACCCCAACCCCCGCCAGTCAAGGTCCTCTTCTTCTGGCGCAAGGCTTCGTTCTGTTTCTCTGAGTGCAGGACGTCAGACTCACAGAAACAGAACAAAGCCTTGCGCCGGAAGAAGAGGACCTCGGCTGGCGGGGGTTGGGGTCCCCCGCCAGCAAAGGTAGGCGACGGTGGGGGAGGGTTGGTAGCGGGAGGGGGGTGGTCAAACTTGTTGGTGGCGGCGGCAGCGGGGGGGGGGGGGGTCGGCGGTGCCGGGGGGGCTAAAATGTACCCCCTCACCTCTGGCTCTGGACCCCCCTCCAGCCGAAGTCTGGCTACGCCCCTGCAAGTGCCTGAGGCAGAAATGTTTACCACATGGATTTTTTAGACGCCTTATATAAAATCTGTCCCTAAGTGCATCCATGCTAAATGTGACCAGAGTACCGTGCGCTAATGGACATTTTGACATGGAATAGCAAAAGGACATGCTTGACCCCCCCCCCCCCCCCCCCCCCTATAGTTGCTGTTTTTATATTTTCACTTACCACGTATTAAGTTTTTGCATTAAGGTGCGGTAACTGCAAACTCTAACACACTTTAGTAACAGAGGCATTAATTAAGTACATTTAAATTGTGAATAGCATGAAAAAGTGTCACCTATAGGGACCTAGAGACTAAGAACAATTAATTCTGCTTCATGTAGCCAAGAAGCAAACGTGTGATAGTTTTCTTTCAGATTGTTTTTTCATAAGACTGTTGTGGATGTACCAAAGTGAAAATGAGAACTCTATGTATACCAAGAAAAAGACATTTTTATTTTGCAAAATATTTCATGGAAGAGTAGTAACCAGCCATCTGTAGCGTTTAACCTTGGATTTGTTTCCAGGTTTGTTGAGTGTAAGTGCCAAGCCCATAAATTTTCCTAGGTCTTACATTTGACATTGAACTTGTTCTGGTAAAGTCACCTTGATGTTAAGATTTAACTCTACAAGGCACTCTGGAAGGTGCTTGGATCATTCGTTTTTGGATTTCTAACGGAGTACAAACCCTAACCAAAATACCCAATGTCAAACTCTTTGGACAGAAACCTGGAAACAAGACAAATAGGAAATGTTCTGTAGAGCATATAGTCCACTGCAAGACACCCTGAAATGGAATTGCAGGCCTTAAGGTGTGTGTATTTGCAGATGATACTGTTAAGGAACGAATTTGGGTAAAACTAGAAATATGAAAGTTGCTTATGGTGCATAAAGTAACTGCACACCACACTTGTTTGAGTGTAAGGCGGGTTTTCAATAATTGAAGGAGCAGAACTGCATGCAGCACCGTCTACCTGAGTTTAATTACACATTGAGTGAAGAAATATTTTCTCTGGCTTGTTTTAAATTTAGTAGCTTCATTGTGTTCCCTTTTGTCCTAGTATTTTTGGAAAGAGAAAACAAGTGAATCATGTCTACCCATTCCACTCCACTCAGTATTTTATAGATCTCTATCATATCTCCCCTCAGCCGTCTTTTCTCCAAGCTGAAGATCCCTAGTCGCTTTAGCCTTTACTCATAGGGAAGTTGTCCCATCCTCCTTATCATTTTTGTCCCCTTTATCTGTACCTTTTCTAATTCTGTTATATCTTTTTTGAGATGTAGTGACCAGAATTGCACAGAGTATTCAAGGTGTGGTTGCACCATGGAGCGATACAAAGGCATTATAACATTCTCATTTTTGTTTTCCATCCCTTTCCTAATGGTCCCTAACATTCTTATTTGCTTTCTTAGCCACTGCTGCACATTGAGCAGAGGGTTTCAACGTATCGATGACACCTAGAGCCTTTTCCTGAGCGTGACTCCTAATGTGGAACCTTGCATCATTTAGCTATAGTTTGGGTTCCTCTTTCCCATATGCATCATTTTGCACTTGCTCACATTAAATGTCATCTGCCATTTAGACACCCAGTCTCCCAGTCTCATAAGGTCCTCTTGCAATTCTTCACAATCCTCTTGTGATTTAACAACTTTGAATAACTTTGTGTCATCAGCAAATTTAATTACCTCACTAGTTACTCCCATCTCTAGATCATTTGTAAATATGTTGAAAAGCAGTGGTCCACACAGACACCTGGGGAACACCACAGAGGGTGTTCAGTAATGCACATAGGGAAAATAATCCCAATTAGATACAAAATGGTTCTGAATTAAGAGTTACCATGCAAGGAAAAGATACTGGAGTCACTGTGGAAAGTTTCAGCCCAATATGTGCAGCAGCTCAAAAATCGAATGAAAGCGAGGGATTGTTTGAAAACGAACAGAGAACACCTCCTTGTAAAAAATGGTTAAACAGTTTAGGACTCTTCAGCTTGGTAATGAGATGACTGAGAGGGGGTCCTTTTACTAAGGCGCACCGAAAAATGGCCTGCACTGGTGTAGGTGCGTGTTTTGGCAGAAAATGGATGTGCATCAAAATAAAAATTGGCACGCGTCCATTTTGGGCCTGAGACCTTACCGCCACTCATTTACTTAGCGGTAAGGTCTCATGCGTTAACCGGGCAGTAATCATCAGCATGCGTACACTGCCGATTACCGAAAAAATATTTTCTGATGTGCATAAAAAATGGAATTACCACCTAGGGCATGCGGTAGCTGGGCGGTAGTTCCAAACTGACATGCATTGGACGTGCATAGGTGCCTATCAGGCTTATTTTCGAAAGAGAAGGGCGCCCATCTTTCGACACAAATCGCAAGATGGACATCCTTCTCCCAAGTTCGCCCAAATCGGCATAATCGAAAGCCGATTTTGGGTATCCTCAACTGCTTTCTGTCGCGAGGATGACCAAAGTTCAAGGGGCGTGTCGGAAGCATAGCGAAGGCGGGATTGGGGCATGCCTAACACATGGGCATCCTCGGCCAATAATGGAAAAAAGAAGGGCGTCCCTGACGAGCACTTGGCCGACTTTACTTGGTCCATTTTTTCTTGTGACCAAGCCTCAAAAAGGTGCCCGAACTGACCAGAAGACCACCGGAGGGAATCAGGGATGACCTCCCCTTACTCCCCCAGTGGTCACTAACCCCCTCCCACCCTAAAAAAAAACTTTAAAAATATTTTTTGCCAGCCTCAAATGTCATACCTAGCTCCCTGACAGCAGTATGCAGGTCCCTGGAGCAGTTTTAGTGGGTGCAGTGCACTTCAGGCAGGTGGACCCAGGCCCATCCCCCCTACCTGTTACACTTGTGGTGATAAATGTGAGCCCTTCAAAACCCACCTGAAACCCACTGTACTCACATGTAGGTGCCCCCCTTCACCCTTTAGGGCTATGGTAGTGTTGTACAGTTGTGGGTAGTGGGTTTTGGGGGGGCTCAGCACCCAAGGTAAGGGAGATATGCACCTGGGAGCAATTTGTGAAGTCCACTGCAGTGCCTCCTAGGGTGCCCAGTTGGTGTCCTGGCATGTGAGGGGTACCAGTGCACTACAAATGCTGGCTTCTCCCATGACCAAATGGCTTGGATTTGGTCATTTCTGAGATGGGCGTCCTCGGTTTCCATTATCGCTGAAAACCGGGGATGACCATCTCTAAGGATGACCTAAATGTTGAGATTTGGGCGTCCCAGACCGTATTATCGAAACGAAAGATAGCCGCCCATCTTGTTTCAATAATACGGGTTTCCCCGCCCCTTCACCGGGACGTCCTGCGAGGACGTCCTCAGGAAAACATGGGCGCCCCGTTCGATTATGCCCCTCCACGTGCCTTAGTAAAAGGGCCCCTGAGTGAGGTAGATTGTTTAAATAGGGAACTGCTGGTAAACTTTCCAAAGAATACTAAAACAAGAGCATACAAAACTAACCACCAGCAGAGAGAAAACAAATCATAGAAAGCATTTTTTTTCCATGCAACACACAATTGAGCTCTGAAATCTATTACTAGAGTACATGATCAAGGTGACTATGGTAGTAGGATTCAAAAGAGGTGTAGACAAGTTCCTGAAGGAAAAGTCCATAAAAAATATTAACCAGGTAGAAAGCCATTGCCTATTCTTTGAAATGAGCCACGAGAAGTTTGGTCTACTTTTAGGTACGTGTGACCTGCACTGGCCCACTCTCAGAGATAGGGTGCTGGGTTCTATGCACCTTGCTCTGATTCCGCATAGCTTATTTCAGGTTCTGATTTCTTAATGTACGGTCTTTGATTTCTTTTACCCCTATTAAAACTAGATTGCAGAGACCTTAGTTGCAGAGCTTATCATGCAAAACCAGTTACAAATAGAAAAGAATTTACTGTGGATTTCCCGGTTCCTCCTGCAGAGGGATTTTTGACTTTAGTTATAAAGCTGAATGGATGACACACTGGACTGCACTTTCAACGGGAGGACAGATTGACCTAGTGCAAACTGGTATATTCCTGAATTGAGTTAATTTACAAAGTACAGTACAATGTGACTTCTTCCCCATTACAGTTGCCTGCACTGAAACTGGGAGAACATTAAAATACAGCAGGAATACATGTAAGCAAACCATGTGAGTAAGCATGAGGAATGAGCATGTTTCACTCTCTATTGCACTGCAACAGAAAATGCTTGGTGACATCAGTAGTAAAACTGAGACAGTAATTAAATTTAAGGGTTTATTGCAGTAGCAGCCAAAATGGAAACCTCTGCCCAGTTTTCTTCTGTTATTACCCTCTATCAGGCTCATTTTCGAAAGAGAAGGATGCCCATCTTTCGACACAAATCGGAAGATGGGCGTCCTTCTCCCTGGGTCGTCCAAATCAGTATAATCGAAAGCCGATTTTGGACATCCCCAACTGCTTTCCGTAGGCGTAGTGAAGGCAGGACTTGGGCGTGCCTAACACATGGACGTCCTCGACCCATAATGGAAACAAAAAGGGCATCCCTGAGCACTTGGACGACTTTACCTGGTCCTGTTTTTCTTACGACCAAGGCACAAAAAGGTGGCCAAAATGACCAGATGACCACCGAAGAGAATCGGGGATGACCTCCCCTTACTTCCCCAGTGGTCACTAACCCCCTCCCACCCTCAAAAAACATTTTAAAAATATTTTTTGCCAGCCTCAGATATCATACTCAGGTCCATCACAGCAGTATGCAGGTACCTGGAGCAGTTTTAGTGGGTGCAGTGCACTTCAGGCAGGTGGACCCAGGCCCATCCCCCCCTACCTGTTACACTTGTGGTGGTAAATGTGAGCCCTCCAAAACCCACTGTACCCACATCTAGGTGCCCCCCTTCACTTGTAAGGGCTATGGTAGTGGTGTACAGTTAAACATATAACAAGTTGTGGGTAGTGGGTTTGGGGGGGGGGGTTGGGGAGCTCAGCACACAAGGTAAGGGAGCTATGTTCCTAGGAGCAATTTGTGAAGTCCACTGCAGTGCCCCCTAGGGTGCCCGGTTGGTGTCCTGACATGTCAGGGGGACCAGTGCATTAGAAACGCTGGCTCCTCCCACAACCAATGGGCTTGCATTTGGTCGTTTCTGAGATGGGCGTCCTTGATTTCCATTATCGCCAAAAATCAGAACGACCAAGTCTAGGGACGACCATCTCTAAGGATGACCTAAATTTCAACATTTGGGCATCTCCGACTGTATTATCGAAACGAAAGATGGACGTCCATCTTGTTTCGATAATACAGGTTTCCCCACCCCTCCATCGGGACGTTTTGCGAGGACGTCCTCAACAAAATTTGGGCATCCCTTTCAATTATGCCCCTCTATGTGACCTTCAGCCAGATACTTAACCTCTCTGTGCCTGAGATTCAACTGTAAGCTCTTTTACGGGGTGATCTTACACTACTTCAAATCAAAATCTAATGAAGGTGGCCGATGCACTAAAGTACTCCAAAATTGTTTTTTTTCCATGCATTTGTTTAGTGCTGCAAATAGAGTTAATGAGCTGGTTTGCATGGATTTCTATTACAACATCTCACTAACTTTGATTTTGCATAAAAAATTTTGCAAGTATAAACCTATGCATGGAAGTTTAAAATATGTGAAGCAAAACATTTTGCAAATCCACTTCACACAAGTAAAGGGAAAATTGTACTCCCAAGACCAGCTTATGCACTCCAGTTGCTGTTTTCATATTCAAAGCAGACTTTGCAAATTTTTCTACCTCCAAACCAAAACAACTTCTCAAGTACTACTTGCCCTCTTGAAATTGATTTCATGGATTACTTACAGCCAGAATCATAATTAAAATTTATATTAGAAACTGTATTTTCTTTTAATACTAGACTGATTTTATCTTGCTGTGCTACTTATGCCTGGTTCTTCATTTTATTTTCCTTTTAAGATAATTGTCTTGTTATTTTCCTCTGTAGAAAGAATGGCAGCCTTCAAAATATGTCCCTTTCATTGCTCCAAACCTACATTTATCTTTTTGTTTTGTTTTTTTCAATTTTACATATTCAGGAAGATGTGTTCTGCCCAGCTCCTGACTACCTATTCTACAGTTATTCAAGTAAGTATCTCATCCTTGAGTACAGATATGCTTCTGTCTTCCTCCATGACAAAATCAATATATTTTATTCAAAATATTGGGGGTAATGTTCAGTTTGTACTGGTCAGTGTTTTTTTTTAAATGCTGGCTGCCACAGATCTATATATATAAAACTCACCCTCAACGTTCTATTGTCTGCTGAAGCCAAGGTTCGTATGTTCGAAGCTCTGAAGCCACGAAAATCACAGTCTCTGGGCCCCGCCCTCGCGTCAAACGTTATGACGTTGAGGGCGGAGCAGATTCTCACCTCTAACGATCTACTCAGGCCACAAACTCCGGATTTCCACACTGTAGCTCTGCTCCGCCCTTGCGTCAAAACGCGATGACGTTGAGGGCGGGGCACAAAAACCGCCACCCACACAGAGCTACTACAGAAACAGCAGCGGTGCCCGCCACGAACCAGGCAAAACCGCGACGAACCATGCAGCCATGAAACCCTTGCTAGCACCCATTTTATTGCGCTCAGAAACGGGCCTTTGTTTACTAGTATTTTAATACCTGAATAATCAGTGTAGGATCGTATCCATATACTGATGCCAAATACCTGGATATCCGGCAGTTATTCCATGCCAGTATCCATAGTCTCTAATTGTTCTCCTACCTCATAGTAACATTATTGGCTTTTGTCTCACCTAAAATGTAAACCGCACCGAGGGCCTCTATTACCAAGCTGCGGCAAGAGGGAGCCGGTGCTGGCATCAGCGTGTGTTTTATACATGCGCTGAGGCCCCCTTTTACTGCAGCTGGTAAAAGGGAAGTCTACACTTCCTGCAGGAAATTATTATTATTATTATTATTTATTACATTTGTATCCTGCTCTTTCCCACATACAGCAGGTCCAGTGCGGCTTACATAGTAAAAGAAAGCATCTTACATAGTAAAGAATACAGTAAAAACAAGGAAATGTAGGAACAGTATTATAAATTGTGATGATCATAACTACTTACATTATGAAAGGCATTACAAAGGACATGTGATAAGAATGTAATGAATTTGCCGTGCAGCAATTTTGGGGGAGGGGAGCCCTTACCGCCACCCATTGCGGTGGCAGTAAGGGCTCCCATGTTAACCTGGAGGTAACCGGGCAGCGCATGGCACTGTCCGATTACCACCGGGTACACTCTGGTGCAACAAAAATAAGTGAACTTTTGTAGCACCGGAAATGACTGCGCACTAGGGGTGGGAAGTACCACTGGGCTGCTGCGGGAGCCCGGCATTACTTCCGGTGTAGCAAGTGGTAGGTCTGCATTGGGCTTACTGCCATTTAGTAAAAGGAGCCTTGAACCCTGGAAAGGGGATATTAGCAATATACAACAATTGATTTGATTTGATTTACATAGAAACATGACAGCAGATAAAAGCCATATGACCCATCCAGTCTGCCCATCCTCTGTAACCCCTAATTCTTCCTGTTCCTAAGCGATCCCACATGCTTATCCCATGCCTTTTTAAATTCTGGAACAGTCCTCGACTCCACCACCTCCACCGGGAGGCCACTCCACGCCTCCACCACCCTTTCTGTGAAATAATACTTCCTTAGGTTACTCCTAAGCCTATTCCCTCTTAACTTTGTCATATGCCCCCTCGTTCCCCTCATTGAAAAAGACTCTATTCCTGTACATAAATGCCCTTGAGATATTTAAACATTTCTATCATGTTGCCTCTCTTCCTCCTCTCTTCCAGTGTATACATGTTGAGGTTCATAAGCCTGTCCCTATAATTTTTGCATTCAAGACCGTTTACTAATTTCGTAGCCACCCTCTGGACCGACTCCATCCTGTTTATATCTTTCCGTAGGTGAGGTCTCCAGAACTGCACACAGTACTCCAAATGAGGCCTCATCAGAGACTTATACAACGGCACTATCACCTCCGTTTTCCTGCTGGTCATGCCAGAAGGATGCTTGGGTGCATAAAAGGCATGACCAGCAGGAAAAAGGAGGTGATAGTGCTGTTGTATAAGTCTCTGGTGAGGCCTCATTTGGAGTACTGCATGCAGTTCTGGAGTTATCCAAACAAATTGGGACTGATGGGAGAGGCAGGTGAGATTGAGACCGACTGGGATGGAGTTAGGGAAGTGTGTGCAGTAGTGCAGTGTTTCCCAAGTCAGTCCTGGACTATCTCCTTGCAAGTCAGGTTTTAACTTCACCCCATCTTCCTCCATGGACTCTACCCCATTTCTCTTTCCCAGCATATTTACTTATCCCAATACCCTCTTTCTCTTTCTCTACAGATCCTCCCCCTACCTCAATACACTCTGTTCCCCTACTGCAATGTTTCCCAAGTTGGTCCTGGATTACCCCCTTGCAAGTCAGGTTTTCAGGATATCCACAATGGGGCGAGGGGGCAACAATCACACATGAGCACATGGTTCAATGTGTAGTATCCTTAAAGGATACTATTGAAACAGGACAGTTAGGAAATCCTAATGGAGAGGTTTCAACAATGATGAAAAAAAGCGAGGAGTGTTTAAGGAGAGTCCCCATCAACTTCTAAGCAGCTTGTAAATGTAAGGAAAAAACACAAATTGAAGTGTCTGTATACAAATGCTAGAAGCCTAAAAAATAAGATGGAAGAGTTAGAATATATAGCACTAAATAAAGAGGTATATATAATAGGCATCTCAGAGACCTGGTGGAAGGAGGACAATTGTAACCTCTGTGGAGCAGGGACTGTCTCTTCATGTTCAAGTGTACAGTGCTGCATACGTCTAGTAGTGCTATAGAAATGATAAGTAGTAGTAGTAGTAGTAGGACAATCAATGGGACACTGTGTTAACAGGGTACAAATTATATCACAATGATAGAGTGGATCAAATTGTGGGGGGGGGGGGGGGGCTATATGTTAAAGAAGGAATTGAGTCAAACAAAATAAACATTCTACATGAAACAGATAGCAGCGTAGAATCATTATGAATAAAAATTCCATGTGTGAAGGGAAAGAGTATACTGGTTGGGCTCTACTACCATCTGCCAGGACAGAACGAATAGACAGATAAAGAAATGTTTACAGAAATTAGGACAGATAGCACATTGGCAACAGTATAATAACGGGTAATTTCAATTACCCCAATATGGATTGGATAAATATTACATCAGGGAACGCTAAGGAGGTAAAATTCTTAGATGTAATAAAATGACTGCTTCTTGGAGCAACAGGTCCAGAAACCAACAAGAGAGAGAGCTATTTTAGATCTAGTTCTTAGTGGAATGCAGAGCATAGTATGAGAGGTAACAGTGTTGGGTCAACTGGGCAGGGGCAGACTGATAGAGATCTGAGCCCCTGGGCAATAAGGGTCATGGGCCCCTAACCACATATCAAAAGCAATTAAACTAAATGGTGGGTAGGGGAAAGTGGGCTTCCTACTGCTGTGGGCTCTTGGGCATTGCCCTATTGTCCCAATGGTTAGTCCGCCCCTGCCACTGGAAAACAGTGATCATAAGATGATCAAATATGAGCTAATATCTGGAGTGAAGTCACGAAGGAAATCTACTATAGCAACATTTAATTTTCGAAAGGGCAACTATGATAAAATGAGGAAAATGTTTAAAAAGAAGCTAAAAGGATTGGCTGCAAAGGTTAGGACTTTAAATCAGGCATGGATGTATTTAAAAATGTAGGGATGTAACTGCTCTGATTATGGACACAGAGGGCCCTTTGGACACTTCTGCTTCAAATATATTCATTTACACTTAGAATCCTCTGATTGGGTTCTGTTAAAAGGCCATATGTCCAGCCCTACTTTCCTGATTTGTTGTTGTACATAGGGTATTATTTCCTTTTTCTGGTGTATGTTGTTTAAAAATTCCATCTTGGAAGCCCAGACCAGATGTATTCCATATATTTACAAAAGTAGAAAGAAGAGCAAATGACAGCCAGCATGGTTAAAAGGTGAGGTGAAAGAGGCTATTAGAGAAAAAAGAACACACTTCAAAAACTAGAGAAAAGACCCGAATGAAGAAACTGAGAAGCAACAATAGCACTGGCAAGTTAGGTGCAAAGCACTCCTGAAGAAGACTAAAAGGGAAAATGAAGAGAAACTTGCCGCAGAGGCAAAAACTCACAGTAACAACTTTTTCCAGGTACATCACAAAGCAGAAAGCCTGTGAGGGAATCTGTGAGACCATTAGATCATGAAGGAGCAAAAGGGGCACTCAGGGAGATACTGAATAAATTCTTTGTTTTGGTCTTATGTAAGAGATCTACCTGTACCAGAAATGGTTTTCAAGGGTGATGATGTGGAGGAACTGAAAGAAATCTCAGTGAACCTGCAAAATGTACTAAGACAAATCAACAAATTAGAGTAGTAAATCACCTGGGCCAGGTGGCATGCACTCTAGTGTACTGAAAGAATTCAAACATGAAATTGCTGATCTGTTGTTAGTGATCTGTAACCTGTCATTAAAATTGTCTGTAAACCCTGAAGATTGGAGGGTGGACAATGTAATGCTGATTTTTAAAAATGGTTCTAGGGGTGATCTGGGAAATTACAGACTGGTAAGCCTGACGTCAGTGTCGGCCAAAATAGTGGAAACTATTATAAAGAATAAAATTACAGAACACATAGAAAAACATGGTATAATGGGACAGAGTCAGCATGGGTTCAGCGGGACAGAGTCAGCATGGGTTCAGCTAAGGGAAGTTTTTCCTCATCAATTTGCTTCATTTCTTTAAAGATGTGAATAAACATGTGGATAAAGGTTAGCCGGTTGATGTAGTGTACCTAGATTTTCAGAAAGCTTTTGACAACATTCCTGAAAATTAAAGAGCCATGGCATAGGCGGCAATGTTCTGTTGTGGATTAGGAATTGGTTATTGGACAGAAAACAGGAAGTATGGTTAAATGGCCATTTTTCTCAATGGAGGAGGGGTGAATAGTGGAGTGCCATAGGGATCTGTATTGGGACTGGTGCTATCTAACATATTATACATGACCTGGAAATTGGAATGACAAGTGAAGTGATTAGATTTACAGATGACACAAAGCTATTCAAAGTTGTCAAAACATGTGTGGACTGTGAAAAATTGCAGGAAGACCTTAGGTTATTGGAAGACTGGGCATCCAAATGGCAAATGAAATTTTATGTGGACAAATGCAAAGTGATGCACGTTGGGAAGAATAATCCAAATTATAGTTACCTGATGCTAGGGTCCACCTTGGGAGTCAGCACCCCAGAAAAAGATCTAGGTGTCATTAATGTGGACATTACGCTAAAATCTGCCCAGTATGTGGTGGAGGCCAAAAAAGCAAACAGGATGCTAGAAATTATTAGGAAACAGATGGTAAATAAGACCAAGAATAATATAGTGCCTCTGTATTGCTCCATGGTGTGACCTCACCTTGAGTACTGTATTTAATTCTGGTTGCCATGTCTCAAAAATGATATCGCAGAATTAAAAAAGTTTCAAAGAAAAGAGACTAAAATGATAAAGGGGGTGGAACTTCTCTCATATGAGGAAAGGCTAAAGAGGTTAGGGCTCTTCAGCTTGGAAAAGAGACAGCTGAATGTGGATATGATTGAGGTCTACAAAATTCTGAGTGGTGTAGAACAGGTAAAGGTGAATTGATTTTTTACTCTTTCAAAAAGTACAAAGACTAGGGATCACTCAATGAAGTTACATGGAAATACTTAAAAAATAAATAGGAAGAAATATTTTTTCACTCAGTGAATTGTTAAGCTCTGGAATTTGTTGCCAGAAGATATGGTAACTGTGGTTACCTTATCTGGGTTTTAAAAAGGTTTGGACAAGTTCCTGGAGGAAAAGTCCATAGTCTGCTGTTGAAATAGACATGGGGAAAGCCACTGCTTGCACTGGGATTGGTAGCTTGGAATGGTGCTACTATTTGGGTTTCTGCCAGATACTTTTGACCTGGATTGGCCATTGCTGGAAAGAGATTTGCACATAGTGGAGACAGTGTATACAAATCAATTTCATGTATATTCATTGTGGATATCCTGGAAAACCTGACTGGCTAGGGTGTACTCCAGGACCGATTTGGGAAACACTGCAGTAGGGGAACAGAGTGTATTGGGGAAAGGGAAGGATCTGTACAGAAAGAGGGTGGTGGAATAAGTAAATGTGCTGGGAAAGAGAAATGGATAGAGTGCATGGAGGAAGATGGGGTGAAGAGAAAAGAGAGAGCACTTGGGGTGTGCAGACTGATTGAGATGAATATATAGTGATTTAGAGTACACTTTAGTTACTTACTGGAGCCACTCTGGACTAGCCTTGTGATTGGAGAAGGACTCCCTTGACCTGGGCACAGGCCACTTTATTGTACAACTGTCCAGGCTATCATCCTGACGATTTTTTCTCTCCAAAATGGCCTCCATTTGAAAAACAGTGAGAACCACTGCAATACCCCCTTCATAAACAAGCAAGCTTATGCCATTCCTGTTCTTCCAAAAAATACAGAAATCAGGTTTCCATCGAAGGCTTGTCATTGAACATGACATATTTTCCTGAGCTCTGGTGGATGTAACACAGCTTATGCTAAAACAGCTGGATTCTATCTTGAATGCTTATGTAGCAGGCTTTCAGCTAGTACAAAGGCCATTGGCATGAGTAGTTCAAGGCTTTCCCTCCCAAGGAATTCAAAAAAACATTGTACTCATTATCCTTGTGTAAGGAATGATCACATAGCATGACACACGGAAGCACTGTGAGTTACATCTTTTAAAATACTTACCAAGAGGCTGGTGCAAGAACACAACCATCCTCAGTTTGCACTAGGTTCTATTTTTCTATTGTTTTGTATCCTTAACAAAAATGAAAACTATACTTGAAATGCTGTTTGAATTCCAAAGACAGAGCTAGTATTTGAAACAAATAAATGTTCAGAAGACTTTTATTGAGGATATAAAATATTTTCAGAGTTTTACATCTATCTAGATTAGAATTTAGAATTAGAATGTGTTATTTATTATCCACCCTTCCCCGTTAAATCCGCAGTGATATCTGTAAAACATCAAAACACACGTAAGCAAAAATTAACAAACATATCTATACAGAAGGCTTATTTCCAATAGTCCCATGCCAGAGTCCAAGCTGCTCACTTTTTTTTTGTAACTCATCTTTATTGGGTATACATAATACTAACACATTGCAATACATACGTAAACACAACTTTTAGACAATAAACACCTACCCAGAAACCCCGCTCCCCCACCCATATACATCCCCTGCTCCATATACTACTACTACTACTTATCATTTCTAAAGCGCTACTAGACGTATGCAGCGCTGTACACTTGAACATGAAGAGACAGTCCCTGCTCGACAGAGCTTACAATCTAATTAACAGAGAGTCCATCTAAAGTATACTTTTAGTTCAATAACCGGCTATGAACCAGTGGTGTCAGTGAGTTCCAGAAAGGTTCCCAATGAGTTTGAAAGCTCTGCCCCGGGACCATGTCCAAGTATGAGAATGATCGGCACTCCAGTGCCACCAGATGCAGTATCGCCAATCTTCACAGAGACAAGGTTGGCGAATCTCCATCCAGCCACTTCTGTAAAATACATTTCTTTCCCAAAAGGGTGGTTCATTTTAGAAAGCCCAGTAATCCTCTGGTGGTAGGTTGAGTAACCGAAATCCTATCAAACAACATTTCAGGCTTAGCCTGCCACCTACAACTCAAGAGATAATTGACATGAGAAACTACATTTCTCCAAAAAGACAATATAAGTGGGCACCTCCAGAACATGTGACCTAAAGTGGCTGGATCCTGAGTACACTTTGGACATTCCGCAGTAGGTCGTAAAGTAATCAAATATGCCCTTGCAGAGAGCTATACAGTCGGAGATAAAAGCGATATTGCAACTCGCCATGCAGCACATCCTGCGTAACAGCCTGTTTTTGAAGGACACTGCGTTTCAATTGCTCCTCAGTAATATCTAGATATGCATTCTATTTATCCATATAACTTTTATAATCAAGATCGGGGATTTATTCCTGAAGTTGTTTGTGATAGCACTTCAACGGGACCAACAACTGGGCATCCAACCAGTACACCTCTGTTAAAGTTTCATGAGAGGATGAGGATAGCGCCTCCAGTGGCAGGGAAGCCACATAATGTCGCAATTGGTAATATTGGAAATAGGCCTGTGCTCTCAGCTGAAACTCTGCCCTTAAGTCCGCCAAAGATTTCAAATGGCCAGAATTAGCCACCACATGAAAAAGATACAGAACACCATTTGACATGCAATGTTCGAATGCTCCCTCCAAAAAACTGGGCAGGAACTCCAAATTCCCCACCAAAGGCAAGAATGGCGTTACTCAAGAACTTCAATGCAGCATCTGTCCCACCTTTCTCCACACCACCCGGAAGGGCATATAGAAGAGGGAGCGAACCTGGTGTCAGCCCCTATCCACATTAGCTGCATGCAACAAGTAACTGAAGTGCAGTCAGTCCAGAGGGCGGCTATAGAATTGGTAAGTAGTCTTGGACATAAAACATATAGGAACAGGCTTTTGAACCTCAACATGTATATGCTGGAGGAGAGGAGGGACAGAGGAGATATGATAGAGACATTTAAATATCTCAGGGGCATTAATGTACAAGAAGTGAGCCTTTGTCAAATGAAGGAAAACTCTGGTATGAGGGGGGGGGGGGGGCATATGATGAAGCTAAGAGGAAATAGGCTTAGGAGGAATCTAAGAAAATATTTGTTCATGGAAAGGGTGGTGGAAGCGTGGAATGGCCTCCGGTGGAGGTCGTGGAGACGAGGACTGTGTCAGAATTTAAAGCTGGCACTTGTACGTGCCTTGGGGCAAGTATAAAGGCTTATGTGCAAACCTTTTGGTTTTCACGTGTAAAATGGGGCATACATATCTTTATTTTTGGCCTACTCAAACCACAACCCTACCCACACACAAATTACATCCCCCTGAAATATGTATGAGGTGTAGATCTCCACATGTAAATAGTGGCTCCTCTAAAATTTATATCTGCATGTGTAGCCAATCTACACATGTCAATATCATTATGTACACGAAGAGATTGTAAGCTCTGTCAAACAGGGGCTGTCTCTTAGTGTTGTGTGTACAGCGCTGCAAACGTCTAATAGCATCTTATTAGTGGTAACTCCTATAGATCTCAGAAGTTATTGTAGATTCTGATTTATCCTTCTCTTCTCATATATCCTTCGTAGTTTCCAGGTGTTTTTTTCGCCTGTGCCAAATCCGGTCACTTTGCCCCTTTCTGGAACCTGCTGCACTTTGCATCCTAGTGCATGCAATGGTTTTATCTAATGTTGATTATTGCAATTCACTGTTTAATATTCTGCCCCAGAAGGAGTTAAGACGTCTCCAACTTATTCAAAATGTCGCCATCAAATTGATTACTTGGGGGGGGGGGTTCAAGATTGACCATGTAACCCCCGAATCTGAGAAAGGAATATTGGCTCCCTGTGGGGGGGAGGGGGGAGAGGGGCGGACTGTAAACCGGGGAGGTCCCTGCTTTGCCAGTCTAGGAGCATTGGGCCACAAATTTGCATCCAAATGCTCCTGGGCCATGAAATAACCCCAGCAAAAAGCTGGTGTTATTTTACCGTGATTTGCTTGCCCTAACGCAACTTGCAGTGATACATTGGGGTATTTGTCTTGTCATGAGATGCACAACATACATTTCCATGTTTTACATCTCATTACTATGTAACCCGTGGTAAATTAAGTCAAGCTGTGTTAGGGCCATTTAAGTTGCACAAAAGGGCAAATAAAGTGATTTCTGCCCTAATGCAGTTTGATAACTTCTCCTCTAAGTGCCAATATTCAGCCCTTAACTGGCTGTGATAATTGCATAAGTAGGACTGAATAAAACATAGTCCTATATTTATGTGGTTCATACTGAATATCACATTTTATCTGGCTGGGTATGTCCGGATATTCACTGCTGGTGCCCAGACATGGCCCTGCATTGAATATCCAATGGCTCATTTTCACTTTAATATTCCCTTATCTCTTGTTTGTCTGTCCTAATTAGATTGTAAGCTCTGTCGAGCAGGGACTGTCTCTTCATGTTCAAGTGTACAGCGCTGCGTACGTCTAGTAGAGCTATAGAAAGTAGTAGTCTTTGGGATTCCGGAATCTTGCTACTCTTTGTCCTTGTTTTTATTTTTCTTACATTTGTACCCCGCGCTTTCCCACTCATGGCAGGTTCAATGCGGCTTACATATTATATACAGGTACTTATTTGTATCTGGGGCAATGGAGGGTTAAGTGACTTGCCCAGAGTCATAAGGAGCTGCCTGTGCCTGCAGTGGGAATCGAACCCAGTTCCCCAGGACCAAAGTCCACCACTCTAACCACTAGACCACTCCTCCTTATTTGCCCTGTTTGTCTGTTTTGATTAGATTGTAAGCTTTATCGAGCAGGGACTCATTTTCCGCCAAAGTCCCTATGCTCACATTAGCCCTCTCCTTAAGTCACTTCACTGGCTCCCTATCCGTTTCCACATTCAATTCAAACTTCTCCTATTGACCTATAATGGCATTCACTCTGCCGCTCCCTGTATAGCACTGAGTACATATAATAGCGCTGTAGGAATGATAAGTAGTAGTAGTAGTCTTTGGGATTTTGGAATCTTGCTACTCTTTTTTTTTTTTTTTTGTTACATTTGTACCCCGCGCTTTCCCACTCATGGCAGGCTCAATGCGGCTTACATGGGGCAATGGAGGGTTAAGTGACTTGCCCAGAGTCACAAGGAGCTGCATGTGCCGGGAATCGAACTCAGTTCCTCAGTTCCCCAGGACCAAAGTCCACCACCCTAACCACTAGGCCACTCCTCCACTCTTTGTCCTTATCCCTTATTTGTCCTGTTTATCTTAATTAGATTGTAAGCTGTGTCGAGCAGGGACTGTCTCTTCATGTTCAAGTGTACAGCGTTGTGTACGTCTAGTAGCGCTATAGAAATGATAAGTAGTAGTAGTAGTGTTTGGGATTCCAGAATCTTGCTACTCTTTGGGATTCTGCACAGAATGTTGCTACTCTGGGATTCTGCATGGAATCTTGCTACTCTTTGGGATTCCGGAATCTTGCTACTCTTTGTCCTTATCCCTTATTTGTCCTGTTTATCTTAATTAGATTGTAATCTGTGTCGAGCAGGGACTGTCTCTTCATGTTCAAGTGTACAGCGCTGTGTACGTCTAGTAGCGCCATAGAAATGATAAATAGTAGTAGTAAAGCAGGCGGCAGTCAGCAAAATACTGACCACTGTCGACTGAATATTGGACCCAAAGTACCTGCAGACTTTGCTCCAGTGTATACACTTGAAATCTTTTCCCCAAAACCAGGCACACATCATGCATGCTTATAAAAATTAAAAAGCCATGTCAAAAACATCATTTCAAAGTGCTGAAATACGCAAAGGTCATCTACTCAGTTATTTTCAAACTGTGATTACTTCTACTTTCTTTTGGGGAGAACCTCTAAGAGAATTGTTTTTTTTTCTGATACAGATTTCCATGTTCCTGTCGATAATTCATCCCGCCAGAACTGAGCAACATGTAGAGGTTCCAGAGAATTACGATGGTTCGTTTCCATGGTATCTAACAAAGGTACAGATATTCTTATTTCCATTGGCTTGTAATATGTTCACCTAGATGAAATTCTTCCCCACTCCAGTGCTAATGAAAACCTAATTAAAACTGTTAAACGATTCCATGCAACAAAATGGTGCTGGCCAATTTCATTTTGAGAAACAGCACTGTGTATTGTTGGGCTGATGGGGTAAGAAGCTGATGAAAGTTTAGGGGACAGAGGAAAGAGGACCTGATGGGGTTTTATCTGTTTGATTTTCTCAGCAAAGGTGGGCTTACCTTCTCTAGGCGAGAGTTGGACAAAACCAACTTGTAGAGATACTTGAGAAAGTAACTCATATCAAACTGAATTCTTTGGTTCAGATGACAAATGGGACTGTGGCTAACAGAAATTCAGAGACCAATTTCAAGCCTCGGGTCTGCAGTGGGATTTGTTGACTGAGAATGAACAGGGATGATGAAAAGATCTTAAACTGCCAGTTTCAACTGAGATTCCCTATGATATCTGAAACAAGCCATACAGGGTTGAAAGGCTGCCTAAAAGACATGCAGTTATAAAAATAGGAAGCGGTATTTGCCCAACCCAAGTTTTAAAATGTCTGCGAAGAAGGGAGAGTATCAGAGTACTTTCAAAGTACAACTTGACCAATATTAGGCTATGGAGCCTCTTATGGGGCATCCCATTCCAAGCCTTCCAACCTCAAGGTTACTATTCCTCAATCATTTACTCTCCACAGCCTGCAAACATCTAACTTACAAACTTTTATTATCTTCTTATATCTGTCAAGCTTGCTACCAAAAATATAAACTTCAATTCAAATATGTAAGTGATGTAAATCAAAAAGGCACTTAGCTCAAGGTGTTCTATGGTGGCCATTGGATCTATGTGTGAGTCAGTTGTTTAACTGTTGATTTGAGGCAAGCAATCTGATTTATATTGGAGATGAAGTTCCTCCGGAAGCAGGCACTGTATTGTGCCAAAACGCCAGTGTGGCTGTGTTGCCTTTATGTTAGTGGGCATCAAGGAATGTCTATGTGACAGTGGCCTCAGAGAAAAGTTGTACAACCAAACATGAGAGATTTAAAAGCTGAAAATGTATTCTAGAGAGCAACAGGGAATGCAATAGTCAACTAAACAAGATCTAGTAGTTATGGTAGACACAGGAAGAGGAATTTTGTAACAATCCAGTCAATCTGTGCAGCAGATATACACATAAGTTTGAGTGTAGTTTGTAAAGGCTGCCTAATACTTTGATTAAGATGTGACTTGTTTGACACATCATCAATATTGAAGAAGATATTTTATTGAATATATATATAAATTATTATATCTGAGGAGAAAAGAAAATACAAAACTGGATCTACGAAGAATTTGATAGCATAGAGGCAAAATAAGATATGTGAATTGCCCAACGCACTCTGATGATCCAACAAAAATAGAAAAGTTAAATAGTGGGAGATGTAATTATTTGTATTAACTGTCTTCCCCTTGAGTAGATTTATAGTACAGTATTGTTAGTAATTTATAAAGAATGGACATAAGTTCAAACATGCCCCATCTCACCCCCAGGAACACCTCTGCTTAGTTCAGGTAAACGTATTTGTATACAGTCTGTATGTGCATAAATTTAGGCACATATACTCTTGGCAATTTTATAAAAGGCTTTTTCTGCACATAGAATACTGCTTTACTCTTTCCAATAGGCCACAGATGGAACAATGAAGCCAAACCATTGAATCAGCTATTTGTATGCGAGTTGATTTTTTCTCCTCGTTCCAATTGTTGCATTGAATGAGAAGACCCACATAGGATCGCCTTGTGGTATACCCACATCTGACCCTTGATGCAGGCATGTGCCGAAACACGGGCCGTGTCGGGTTCCGTATTAAAGTCAGCTTCCTTCAACGGTTTGGCTTCATTGTTCCATCTGTGGCCTACTATACTGTTTTGTTCCACATCTCTGCTTCCCTCTACTTTGCCTTGTCTTACTCTTTGCAATGCCTTTGAAAAGTACTCCTAAAAAATAGAAACTCAAGTGTAAACAAGGCCGACACTAAGCGGTTCATTGCAGGATGCACCTTGCATTCTTCCCATAGATTTTAACATGTAATTACTCCAAGGGTTGTCCACAATTTAAGCAGTCAAATCTGTATTACCTACTCTGGATTTGTGTTTGTAAAACAAAGTGAGGGTTAACCAAAACCCGAGGTGGAAAGAGACTGGAATTTTGTCTGTAAGAAGAATTCGGGTTTGTTTACCCGTTAATAAAGAAAAGGCGTTGACAACGAGTGCGCCTTAGTTCATCATTGGAATGAATTTGAATTTCATCACAGGACTGAGTTTGAACTGGTAAAGGAAAAGTTGTTTGCTCATGACTTTACAAGACACACGGAATGGACAGTGGAGATAAGCATGTTTCATCATGATGTATATTTCACAGTGTGGACTTTAAGATAAGTGAATTTGTCATGAGATTTTCCTTCTTGATCTGTTTTGGGGTATTGGGTAATTTGTATGAATGTTATTGAGTGTTTTAGAATAAGAGATGGATTGTGAGTAATAATAAAGAATTGTTATATATGAATATTTTGAAGAGTAGTAGTCTAATTAAGAATAGATTTTAACATGGGAGAATTACCTTGGCATATCTGCTACATAATATGGCTATTGCATTGAGAAAGAATTAGAGAAATGCCATATTCTCTAGTTGATTTACAGCTTGCTGGTAACCAAGTAACCTTCTGCTTAAGTGCACCTGCAGAAGAAGAGATTGTGTGCCATATTTTTAAATGCTAGTGTGTATGTCTTTGAATATGTTTGTTTTCCTGCCTTTCTTGTTTGCATTATGCTAAATTACTGCTCAATTAACCTGAGGGTAAATTTACTTTCAGATAAATGTTGCTACTGAAGGCCAGTACAATCTTGAGTTGACTGGGAATGATGAAGGGATATTTGGAATTGATGCAGGGTCCAACATTCTATATGCTACCATGCCATTTGACCGCGAGCAACAGGCTGTCTACAGACTTCAGGTACATTCCGAATGACTGCCTATTTCTTTCTTTCAGATGTTGCATTTATGAATTGCTCCCTTCTTGGTGCTTATAGATACATCTGTTTTATGTTATTGATATTTGCTAACTTAAGGATGTTACTGTATTACATTTATATAATAATCTTCAATAAAATTTCAAGGACAAAAACAAATGGGAAAAAAAAGTTCAGTTTATTAAGGGGTCATGTGCTAACAGAATTAGTGCACACTAAATGCTGTGCATCCTCTTCATCGGAGTCTGCAAACGCCCTCCAGTAATATGTAAGCCACATTAAGCCTACAAATAGGTGGGAAAATGTGGGATACAAATGTAACAAATAAATAAAATAAATATTACCTGTGGGCCACATGGCACTTTAGTGCATGCTAATGTCCCTTGGCACATGCTAAGCTTTAGTAAAAGGATCCCTGAAAGACTCAGGAGCCCTTTTATTAAAGTTCATTATATAGTTAACATGTAAATTAGGGTATGTTAACTGCTACTGCACAAGCACGATAACTGGTTTTACATTATTTGAATGGTTAGCAAATGCTAATTCATGTTTTAAATAGGCAGGGAATGGGCAGAGTTTGGATGTGGAGATTATACTGCAGTTAGCGCGTGACACATACCACACGCAAACCAAAAATTGTGCATCCACACAGTGGCATTCCTAGCGTCAACGACACCCGGGGCGGATTGCCAATGCACCCCCCCCCGAGTGCAGCGGGGCCCTCCCCCGGCGAAATGACCCCCCCCGGGTGCATGCCGCTCGGGGGGGTGCTGCTGCGCATGCCTGTCGCCTGCGAGTTCGAATTGCTACGCTAAATTCTCTCGTTCGCTGCAGCTCCCTCCCTCTGCCCCGGAACAGGAAGTAACCTGTTCCGGGGCAGAGGGAGGGAGCTGCAGCGAACGAGAGAATTTAGTGTAGCGATTCAAACTCGCAGGCGACAGGCGCGCGCCGCGGCACCCCCCAGCGGCATGCACCTGGGGCGAACTGCCCCCACTGCCCCCCCCCTTGGTACGCCACTGCATCCACACTAAGTGCAACCATGGTACCACCAGCCCTGTTTCCTCTACACTGAGCAGGAGTCCTCCACCTACAGTCCTGCCAGCGGGTGGTGCTATTTAATTATCACATTTTAAAAAGTGAGGGACAGGCAAGCTCTTCAGGGCTCCAGGGAAACTGCCTCAACCTAGTGACTGAAAACATAATATTGAAGCACCACCCCTCACTGGCAGTAATATAGTTGGATGACTCCCACTCTGTTTAGAGGGAACAATGGGTACCATGCTTATGGACATTTTAATGCGAGATCTGCAACGGACATGCTGGGCACAACCCCACCCCTTAAATTGTTGCCGCATTGAATGTCATGGCCATGCCCCCGCTTCCAAACTCACTTTTCCTTCCAGTGGTCAGGCTCTACGGCTTCTCCCCACTACGTTCCTCTTGTACTGATGACTCTGCTGCCTGTTTCCCGGTTCTCCAAGCCTCATTCCAGGGACTGTCCAAGCCTCAGTCTAATGTCACTGTATCTTAGCCTTGCTCTGGTGCCCTGCTGTGTTCCTCAGTGCATTCCAAGCCTCATTACTGGGCACCAGAGGCTGAAATGATTTACCACTAGGTTTTAAATGTCAGTTTTCTTATGATTCATTCTGAAAGGATCTGAAAACTTTTTTATTTGATATGTTTAGGAATTGTTATCATATTAGTTTCACGCATGTATGTTTGATCTGTATCTGTATTGATTTGCATTGTTAGCCACTTTGAACCTATGTAGGGATGAAGTGGGTTAGAAATAGCAATTTAGATTAGATCAAGTGAGTATGGGATAGGTCATCTGAACAAATAAACAGAGGTGCCACTATAATGGGTTTTGTTCTGTGTATAAAAATTATCATTTCAAATTTCATATAGAATGAAATTGCGGATCGACTAGTAGAGTTGTACAATCAAATTTATGAGTATTTTTTCATGGAGAGGGTGGTGGATATGTGGAATTCCCTCTCGCGGGAGGTGGTGGAAATGAAAACGGTAATGGAATTCGAACATGCGTGGGATAAACACAAAGGAATCCTGTTTAGAAGGAATGGTTCCATGGAATCTTAGCGGAGATTGGGTGGTGATTCCGGTAATTGGGAAACAAAACGGGAGCTGGGCAGACTTCTACGGTCTATGCCCTGATCGTGACTGACTAGATAGGGATGGGCTGGAGTGTAAATTTTAATGGGCTTCGATGTTAGCTTCAGAACTTAGTACAAGAACAGTACTGGGCAGACTTCTACGGTCTGTGCCCTGAGAAAGGCAAGGCCAAGTCAAACTCTGGTATACATATCACATGCCATGTAAAATGAGTTTATCTTGTTGGGCAGACTGGATGGACCGTACAGATCTTTATCTGCCGTCATTTACTATGTTACTATGAGTATTTTGAACGATTTGAAGCCACTTGACATCATTACAGAGTGCATTACAATAATCAGTGCAGTTATGGAACAAGACATGAATGAACACCTGAAAGTCTATAATACTCAATGGAACGAATATGAGCGTAAGAAAGAATGATCTGTTACCGAGATCTGTGAAAGATATACAAATAATAAGAGTCACTCTACAGCAAAATTACTGTACATTAACCCAGTGGCGTAGCTACGTGGGGCCACTGGGGCCTGGGCCCCCATAGATTTGACCCCGGACCCCCCCTACCGACGACCCTCTCGACCCCCCCTCCCGCCGCCAACCCGCCTACCTTTGCTGGTGGGGGATCCCAACCCCCACCAGCCGAGGTCCTCTTCTTGCGGCGCAAGGCTTCGTTCTGTTTCTGAGTCTGACGTCCTGCAGGTTGTACGTGCAGGACGTCAGACTCACAGAAACAGAACGAAGCCTTGCAGATCAGCCAGCAGGCTTCGTTCTGTTTCTGTGAGTCCGACGTCCTGCACATACAACGTGCAGGACGTCAGACTCAGAAACAGATTGAAGCCTTGCGCCGGAAGAAGAGGACCTTGGCTGGTGGGGGTTGGGGTCCCCCACCAGCAAAGGTAGGCGACGGCGGTGGCGAGGGAGAGTTGGCAACGGGAGGGGGTCAAGAGGGTCTTCGGCAGGGGGGGGGTCAAAGTTGTTGTTGGTGGTGGCGGCGGTGGCGGCGGCGGTTGGCAATGGCGGGGGGGTCTGCGGCGCCAGGGGGGGGCTAAAATGTGCCCCCTCACCTCAGGTTCTGGGCCCCCCTTCCTGCCGAAATCTGGCTACGCCCCTGCATTAACCTATCAAAAAACTGAATAAAATATGAATTCAGTTCATACTACCATAAAGGGGGTAATTCTCTACAGGTTGCTTAAAATTAGGCACCTGGATGATGCACACTCAGGGCAAGATTCTATATATGGTGCCTAAAAAAATCGGAGCTGAAAAAAGGGCTATTCTATAAGCCACGCTTAAAGTTAGACGCTGTTTATAGAATTGTGCTTACATCCAGGACTCAAGCCTAACTTTAGGCATGGCCATTTGCATCAACTGGAATGTGGTGCAAATGTATGCTCCTAAATTAGGCTCAATCCCTGTTATTCTATAACAACGCATATAAATGCTAGGAACGCCCCCGTTCCGCCCTTGACCCTTCCATTTCCACACCACTTTTTTTTCACTTGCATGTAAAATTTAGTCATGGCTCCTGCATCTAAATTTACGCAGGTAAGTTCCAATTAAATCTAATTAGTGCCATAAGTGCAAATTCTATAATGGCAATAACACAATTGTAATTATAGAATACTAGTTTAAGACCACAGTTTTAGGCCTAACTTAGATGCGAGCATTTATGCTAGCTCAAAGGCTGATATTAATGTCACATCTAACTGTAAGCAGTTAGGTGCATAACTGCTAGTGTTCTATAACCTGTGCGTGTAAATGCTAGACACGGCCGTGACCCACCCATGCCCCTCCCGGATCAGTGCCATTTTGCTGTTACAAGTGATAGAATTTGCATGCACAATTCATAGAATATCGACTCATGGCAGTTCCATGTGTAACTGCTGATTAGTGTCAATTAACACCAATTACAGCCATTGATGGGTATTTAACACTAATTAGCAGCTATTTATTACATTAAGTTATACATGTAACTGACATTATTTCTATAACTTGCGTATACAGCTTTGCGTGCTAAGCATAAAATTGCGCATGCAAGCTCACAGAATTAGGGAGAACTTGTGGAACAGCATCATGGTAGAAGGACTTCTTTTTTTCTCTTTTAAGCTAGCCAGATCTTTTACAAGATGGTAGCCAGGGTTAGAGGCCCACCACCATGGGTTAGTGTGGACAGCCTGGAGTATGCAATGTCCCTGACCACAGGAAAGTTGCAAAAACTTTGCACAATAACATAATAACCTGTAGAACTTGGGTACCACAGATTAGCAAATAACACGTTTGTGTGTTTGTTTTGAACCAGTGTCATAGTATTTTACCTCAATTTAGTAAATATAGCTCGTAGTACCTTTCCCAAGGAGCCATAATCCCTCAGGAGGCAAATCTCTCCAGGGAGAAACTGCCACAATTTAAGCGTAATGACAGAAAAGGATCACTCTCGGGTACATGACAGTCTTTCCCCATCTCAAGATCAGCTCGCTCGTAACAGTATTTCTGTGGCAGATGAGTTCCAGCAAGTGACTAATATGGAAAAATTCTCCACAGAAACAAAGGATATGCAATTCTTTTTAACTCCTTCAGGAACGTAGTGGAAAATTTAACTGAGATATTATAACATATTACAGATAAGCTGAATTGGATCATAGATTAAATAATAACAATAATAATAATTTGCTGATATTTGTACAGCACTTGAAAAGTGAATCAGGACTAAAATAAATATAGGTATCTATACCATAGTTACAAGAGAGGAGTAAACTCTACAATTAATATCTTTTTGTTCTATGGATAAATGTACATGCCAAAAATTGTCATAACACGATCTGTTGTAAACCAGGTGACTGCAAAAAATGAAGCTGGAGAGATACTTTTTGGCCCTATCTTCATCCAAATAATAGTAAAAGATGTGAATGATAATAAGCCGGTAATGGCCAAGGACATGTTTTCTGGAAGAGTCAGCAGAGGGATGAAACAAGGTAAACGCATTCTTGCAATCATTAAGGACAAAGAAATCTCTGTACATAATTACCTAGCATTTCTGTGTTGGTCACTCTGTACAACATGTTCCAAATGACTACTGTCCAGGACACATGGAGGGCAAACCTATAAAAAATGCTTATCTGGAGCCTATTCTATAAAAGAAAGTAGGCACCTCCTTTCCTTTATAGAATACTAGCCGTTATGCCCGTTAAAACGGGCGAGATTTCCAGCTACCCTCCTCGCCAGGTTGCCGCCGCCCCTCCCCCCCGAGGTCACCGCTACCGTTCCCCCCTCCCCCCGGAGTCGCCGGCCCGGGCCCTCTCTTGCGATTCAACTTACAGTGCCGAAACTGCAGCAGGCAGATCAGCTGAGCTGCCGTTGGCCCTCCTTCTCTGCCTGTGTCCCGCCCTCGTGTGACGTAATGTCAGCGAGGGCGGGACAGAGGAGGGAAGGAAGGCCGACGGCAGCTCAGCTGAATCTGCCTGCTGCGTTTTTGGTGCTGTAAGTTGAATTGTGAAGAGAGGGCCCGGGCCGGGTGGAGGGGGGGCGGTGGCGGTGACTCCAGTTGGGGGGGGAGCGGTAGCGACCTCGGCGGTTCCCTCCCTCCCCTTCGTGCAGTTTCCCTCTCTGTCCCGCCCCCGTCATCACGTATTGATGCGGGGGCGGGACAGAGAGGGAAAGTCTCTACTGCGCATTTGCGGGTGAGTACGGTCACTCGCAATGTATATGTTTGACTACTGCAACAAATGCAATATGCATATATAAATAGGCACACCCACTGATTTCAGCCGTAGAGCTGGTGTAAATGCTTGTGCCTGGAATTCTGGAAATGCATGAAAATTATGGCATTCTATAATTTAAATGCAGAACCATGCGCCCACCCATCTCTGTCCCCCATGTATGCTGACCTTCAAAATATCACCATCGTATCTAGGCACCATTTTATGGAGTAATGCATAACCAGAATATTTGCATATGCATGCATACTTGAACATATGCACACATATGTGGCAGTATTCTAGTCATGTATATGTGTCCTTGATGCCTAAATGTTGGTGCCTTCTATATAAACTTACCTCCGTACCTTCTATGGATGCTGTGGGCAGAGGGAATATCTATTTCAAGGTCCCACTTCTGTGGGTGCTTTAGGTAATAACCAGTGTCTCGCTCTTCCCTCACTTCTCTTCCTCTCACCTAAAAGAATCATGGTCCAGTCTAGATTTGGATTACCACATCAAAATAAAACTTTTACTGGGTGATTAAATCAGAATAAGTAATCTGTTAGCTTCACTGAGACAAAATCAAAGAGACAAAAAATTGTAGACATTAAGATACTCCTCTTTCCCTGTCTTTGGACTTATTTTGTACAGAATTATCAGGCTGCTCTTCTTCTCCGTTCCATTCTCCCCGGCAGAACAGCGCAGCAGAATTTTCACCAGCTTCTTTGAGTCCCCAGAAGACTCTGACTAGGCAGTCTCCCAGTATTCTTCACTGCTCTTAGATCCCATAATTTACCTTCTAGTCTCTAAGATACTTTGATGTCCCTTTCCCCAGTGGACTCCACTGGTCATGGACTTCCAGCAATGCCCTCTAAAGTTCTAATATGGAAAGGAAGCAAAAGACAGCAACTGCTTCATTTACCCAGAACTGATAGGTACTTCTGGGTCAGTCCTTCAAGGCCTGACATTCTGTATTCTTCAGATTCTACCTGTCTTAGGGCCCTGTTTACAAAGGCACGCTAGTGTTTTTAGCTTGTACTAAAAATTAGCATGCGCTAACTGTGTAGACATCCATAGGAATATTATGGGCATCTACACGGTTAGCACGTGCTAATTTTTAGCATGCACTAAAAATGCTAGCGTGCCTTTGTAAACAAGGCCATTAGAATGGCACAAACAACCCCTCAACTATTCTTTATGGAAGAAAATGTTGACAAAATACAACTGCCCTATGCTCACTCTTATCAGTAAGAACAAAAAAAAAGCAAAAGTAAACAGCACCATTTTAGAAAAATTGTGGAAGTCTAAATATAGACATTTTTGCCAAAACATCTAAAGTATGTGATATATTTTACAAATGCAAGGCTGAGCATATAAGCGTATTGTAAAATTGATATATCTCCGCCCCTAGACCAAGACGTTGAAAAGTCTATCACATGCCCAGCAATGTCTCAAAATGCTGCAGTGTGAAACATATGAATAGAGATGTATTTACAAGGGTGCCTATGAAGCTGAAAGGGGCCCATACGAGCCCACACTATCGTTCCCTGCCAGCATAGGACAAATACATGGTGTTCACACTAGTACCACCAGTGGTGGTGGTACAATGCATATAGTACATGCAAAACATTTAGCACTGCAAAACGTTTAGCACTGATCTGGGTGCAAAACATTTAGCACTGCAAAATATTTTGCACTGCTTTGAGGTTCAAAATGTTTAGCACTGCCCTGTGGTGCAAAATGTTTTACACTGCTCTGAGGTGCAAAATGTTTAGCACTGCCTTGGGGTGCAAAGTATTTTGCACTGCTCTGAGATGCATAAAATTTAGCACTGCTCTGAAGTACAAAGTGTTTGCACCCCAGAGTAGTGCTAGATGTTTTACACCCCAGGGCAATGCAAAACATTTTATGCTTCTTGCAGGGTGCAAAACATTTAGCACTCAGCTTTGTTTTTTTACCTTTATTTAATTGGCACTGCATAGAAATGGAACATGGTTCATACACCATTAGCAAATGCAATACAAAGGACATCAATTTACAAAAAAACAATTTAAATAAAAAGAATGTTGTACCACCCAAATCTTGTATAAACAACTCTATCTCACATTTTAATGGTTATACTCCTTGGGGTGGAGACAGATACTGAGCCAGAGAAGCAACTAGCTTTGTAAAATGTCAGGCATAGGCATTTTGCAGCCCTAAACATTTAGAGCTGCCGGCAGCTTCAGAAACTTGGATGTACCAAATATCAATGCTTACAGCTCTCTCACCTAGATGCTTTTGTAGGGCATATTTAAACATGATGCTTGCCATTTGACAATCTCTGGATGAGAAGGTTTGTACTGGCTCCAAAACTGCAGTTCTTGTCCTGCAAAGGAAGCCTCGTTTTAGAGGAGGTGGACATTTGTGCGGGGGAAGTACTGAGACACCACAAATATCTTTTTGTTGTGGCAGGGCAAAGGCTCAGCACCTACATCACACGCAAGGCATGGCTTGGTATTTGCTGTGGTGACGGAGGACTGTGTTCAAGTACCTGAGACAGTACAAGGGGCTGAGGGCAGAATGATGAACATGCTGAGAACCAGACAGGATCACAGAAGGGTCCTGCTGCACCCCAGAGAGGGAGGGGGAGGGGAAGGGAACAGGTGAGGGGCAAGAGGTAGTTGGCATGATATTGGAAAGGTGGGCAACTGCGGGAGCAGGCAATGCAGCAAGCCGTTAGCTGGTGGTGGGGAGGGCAGGTAGCAGGTGTGGAGACAAATGGGTTTCAGATGACAGACCTGGGTGGACAGAAATGGCAGTCTGGCTCACAGACTCTCAGTTCTCTTGGAGTCAGCACCAAACACAAACAGTCACAAGGACATGCTGCAGTGACACTTCTTTGTAATTTGAAGATGGTCTAAGTCCCAATGTAAATCTTGCATTGTCTGTACGTTAATGTGCTATCCAGAATCAAGGACAGATGCAGAAAGCATCACACTGCCCAAGACATGCCCTCTTACTGCCCCCGACACGATTCCACCAGCCCTAGACGTTTTAGTGGCTTATACGTTTTGTCCTGACCTTTTGTAAAATGCCGGCTTATATGTTTTGGCCCACAAAATTGTACAAGTGCCAGGACTGGGATGTTTAAAGCAAGAATAACGCAATTAATCATCATAACATATATTTAGTCTAAGTATTTAGTGAATACTATGTTTTCAATGATTTATAAAACTTAAAATAATCTTGTTCGCCTCTGCAGGTAGGGAATTTTATAAAATCAGAAATGCAGTACTGAAAAGTTTCTTATGCATCGATAAAAGCCTAGTAGAAGCAGCTGTTGAGAGTTCAGACTTGATTATGTGAATTAATCATTTTAATAAGCCAAATCTTACCTTTCTCAGGAGCCAAAGGTAGAATGGACAATCACCATATAACAACTCAGAAACAAAACACAATAATTTGAACTGAACACGAGGCAGCTTGGCAGGAAGGAGGCAAAGACAAATTTTCCCTCCCAAACTCCTTCCTTCATAATCTCAGTGACATCACTGTTTCCTCCCACAGCTACTCCCAGTGTGGACAGCCATCTATATATACCATATATTCTCATCTATAGGTTGCCCCCATATACATGTTGCATCCCTGCTTTCCACTTTAATTTCAATGTCCTTGTGATGACTCACATATAGGTCACCCAATCTATCCAAGACTACTACTACTACTACTGTTTAGCATTTCTATAGTGCTTCAAGGCGTACGCAGCGCTGCACAAACATAGAAGAAAGACAGTCCCTGCTCAAAGAGCTTACAATCTAATAGACAAAAAATTAAGTAAGCAAATCAAATCAATTAATGTGTACAGGAAGGAGGAGAGGAGGGTAGGTGGAGGCGAGTGGTTACAAGTGGTTACGAGTCAAAAAGTGGCCAATAGTCCAGTATGTCCCTTCCCTATGGTAATTACTCCCAAATATTACTCTATATAGCTACCTCGGTGAGTGGTACCCTTGCAGCTTAGAAACGCCATAGACCAGGTGTTCCCAAACCTGATCCTGAAGACACCCCATCCAGTCAGGTTTTCAGGATATCCACAATGAATATTCATGAGAGAGATCTGCATGCAGTGGAGTCAGTGCATGCAAATCTCTCTCATGAATATCCATTGTGGATATCCTAAAAACCTGACTGGATGGAGTGCCTCCAGGACCAGGTTTAGGAACCTCTGCCATAGACGTTGCCACCAGACACTGAGTTAACATTCAGGCAAGATTCATTAGAATAGAGCCTTTTAATGACCCAGGCCATAAGCACATTTCATGCAGAGAAGACTGAACACTTGAATGCTGACATTGCCCTACTGCATCCCAATAGCATAAAGCAACTGTGCATACTAAATGCATACGGGGGGGGGGGGGGGGGGGGGGGACAGGACGGGACAGAGTGTGAGATACAACAACCGTGTTTGGAATGGAGAAGAGCTGCTGTCTCTGTGCCTCTGTGACAGAGAGTTGTTTTGTCCCGGAGTGACTATATGGGAGACATACTGCATGACAGTGTTTAAGAGATAGCAAAGCAGTCTATGACAGCCACTGATTGGCAGAGAGGAATTGAGGATGGTGATATAGAGAATGCATAGCAGGAAGAGCATTCTCTGCCATCGTATTTGAAGGGCCCGTTCATTTAGTAAATCATAACTATATAACTATTTTACATTCAATTAAAGTAGGCAGCAAGGTAAGTTTCCATACTACTGAAGTGACGTACTCAAAGTAAATATCTCATTTCAAACCCTGACATTCTCTGCTTGGTCTATAATGAGGACAAAATGGCTGGGTAATCTGAACCAATCATGATGGTTTAATAAGAGCAGACCCTAATGTATCCATATCCATTATGTGTCATGCTTTATAGAACTGGTCAATAGAGGTAGATATTTATTGTGCTTCCATTACCATGCAGCAAGTCAAAATTTCTCAGTTAAATTTCTGTTTTTACTATTTATTTATTTATTTGTTTATTTATTTATTTATGACATTTATACCTCACATTATCCCAGCAACCTGAGTTCAATGTGGCTAACAATACAGTTAATCAAGGTTAAAGTACACAAAACAAAGTGAATACAACTACATCAACATCATACAATATTACAGAGAATAAAAAACTCTACAATGCCTAGATCAGACAGGGAGACGGAAAGCACAGGCAGCTCCTTGTGACTCTGGGCAAGTCACTTAACCCTCCATTGCCCCATGTAAGCCGCTTTGAGCCTGCCATGAGTGGGAAAGCGCGGGGTACAAATGTAACAAAAAAAAAAAAAAGGTAAAATCGATCAGATCTGCCTAAACAGGAAGATCAGGGACCACTTCCTGAAATCTGCTAAAGAGGAAAGTCTTTAGCATTTTTCAAAATGTCATGTAATCACATTGTATGAAAACAATGTCAACCAGTGAGCTGAAAGATAAGTGCTACCCTGCTTAACTTATGAGCTTTTGCTAGTCACTCAAGATCATTTAGATAAAAAGTCAAACATCACTTTTTGCATGCTATATAACACTTGGACGGGGGTGGGGGGGTTGTCAATAATTACACTGATCACAGAAGGGTCATTGAATCAGGCTCCTTTAAGCGAACAGTGGATCGCTGACCCAGTGATTTATGAGATTTTTTCCTCCATTTTTTCTTCCATGTGTTTATTCACTTATTTGCACAGTGAACAATTGGTCCATCACTTGTTGACATTGTTTTCATACGATTGGACTGTAGTAAGAGCCTTTGATCATTAAGTATTATGTAATCATGTTGACCATGGATAGATTTAGGTAAAGAGTTCCAACATTTAGCACCGTGATAAGCAAATCCCTCTTCAAAAACTGACTTATATGCAATTTTCTTACTGCTCGAATAATGTAACTGTAAATAATTCCTAACCCCTAAAACAGCATTACTTGGTGGAAGGTCAACAAGAGGTTGCATATAGTCAGGGGACATACCAAACAATATCTGGTAGATAAAAACACAAAGATTGAAAGTGACTCTAGCTTTAATTGGGAGCCAATGCAACTAGATAACAATGGTGATGCCCTATCATAATGAGAAGCTTTACAGACAAGCCTAGCTGCAGTGTTTTGGGCAGCTTGAAGTTTCTTCAGCATAAATCGCATTGCAATAGTCAAACTGAAATAAAACATGCGTCTGGACCAGGAGTCTGAACATTGCAGCAGAGAAGAAGGGTCGTAACCTCCTTAACTGCCAAAGGGTTTTAAAGGACTTGGCCACAACAGAGGAGAACTGGGGCTCAAAAGGCAAGTGCCAATCTGCCACCATCTCCAGCAGTCCCAATGTTTACTCCAAAGGGTAAGATACCTGGTCAATAGTAAAACTCTCTAAAGGGGTCTGATCAAAAGGATTAGTGAGAACCCAGAATTTGGTTTTGTCTTTATTTAATTTTAATTTGAAAGCAGATGACCACGATTTCATCTGATATAAGCCAGATTTAACCAATAGCAGAATATCTTGAAAGTCACGTGCTCACACTCTCAAGAAAATTTGAACTGTCTCAGCCAAGGACTAACTTGTACAGTCTATGTCCCAAATACGGCAATATGGTTTAGGATGGGCTAGAGAGGGCTTTGACAGAAACTCCAGTAGCTGGAACATGAGGTCAGTACCAGGCAGATTTTTACGGTCTATGTCCCACAAACGACTCGATGGATTCAGATAGGCTGGAGTGGGCTTCAATGACAACAACAATAATTGGAACGTAAGGTCAGTGCTGGGATGGTTTCTACGGTCTATGTCCCAGAAATGCCAAAGAAAGACCATGATGAAGGATTTTATATCACATTCATTGTTGGTTTAATCATGAATTGATAATGAGTGTGACTGTTGGTCAGACTGGATGGATCGTTCAGGTCTTTATTTGCCATCATTTACTATGTTGTGTCCTTGATGATGCTTCATCCTATGCCCACAAATGTGTCCTTGGGCAAGAAAGTAAGATATACACTAATGGTCCTCAACCTTTGTCTTTCCATTTCATGAAGAAATGTTTTATTGTCAAGAGCTTTTGCCCCTCTAGAATCTCATCACCTGCTGTGGAGCTCCTGGCAAGATCTTTTCAGATGCATTACCATATATCCTACAACTTCTGTCCTTCAGGTTATAACACAGTTCCTCTGCTCCAGGACTGGATTTGAGCTTTGTGTCCGTATGACCTTTACAACCACACAGGGAACCAAAGGTGAGGGGTGCTGCTATGTCAGTGCCTCCTCCCCTGTGCTACACCCTTCCACATCACTTGAGCAGGAGGAGAGAGGGAGAGGATGGGGTGGGAGAGCGGGAGAGATGCTGGGTAGTGAGAGAGAGAGATGCTGTTGCTGTGCTGGATTCACTGCTTCAAGTGAAAGAGGGAGCATTGTGCCGGAGATACAATCACCGAATGGGAATCAGGGCATCAATTTCATTTTTCGCAAGAGTGTCAGTTGGCCACAGCCAGCCCTGCTCAGTTGTAACCTTCAAGGTGAATATGTCTAAACGATATCCTAAAAAACAAAACTGAGATGGCAACTAATCGCCCTCTCCTGAAATATCCAGAAGGGTATGCTTGAATGTGAGAAACTGAGTGCCTCTCTATCTTGGATTAACAGGTCCTTTCCATTTGCCATTTGGGGCCATTGATGCCGAAAGCAACAGGCAAAATATAGAATGCATGTGACTGATGCTTCAGTGTACCCTTTTCACAATGTGGCGGTGGAGTTGCTTTCAGATGTGACTACAAAGCTTCCCGTACACTGATACTCAGCTCTGAAATGTCAGAAGGAGAGATAGGCTCCTTTTAGCTTACTTATCTCACCAGCTGGGATATTCTATCATTAGTTTACAGATAAACTTTGCAACACATTTTTAAACCCCAATCATTCACCTCTGTGTTAATCGGAAAGTTGAGCATAAAGTCATATTGAAAAGGACTGCATATAGCGTGTAGAGGGGTTGTTTGCTTTCCTTGTGTTTTTGAAATAGACTTTATTTGTGAGGTTGCCTAGGATACAAAGTCAATAATATAAAGAATGCATTTTGGTTGGTGATTTGTTGATATTCCTAAGTGATGTTTGCATTTCACAGATCCCATATACATAAGAAATAACATATGACTTCTAGGAGATTAATCTTGGGAAACTAATTCATTTTGTTGTTTCTCTGCTTTCTCCCCTCTAAATTGGATTGGGCTAATCCACATTCTCTACTGGCCAAGAGATGACAGGAAAGTCTTTTGATGCAGGAACCATTTATTACTCTTTCCTGGGTGTGAGTTTCTTCTAGTGAATGCAGACATCCTTCCTCTCCACAGGGCCTCAACGTAGGTGATATACTCAAACCCTGCAGGCACATTAGGTTGTTGTAGAACTTTTCAAGATGATATTGGTTTAAATTTCTAACCTACCACAGGGAAACAGGTGAAAACTTCAAAGAAACCAACAACTATAGGGAGGGCAATTTTCAAAGAGATTTGGCCTCATTGAAAATTGCCCCCTCGGTCTAGCTAAAAATAAATTACAAAGTTCACGGTGCGTCTAAGAACATAAGAATAGGCGTACTGGGTCAGACCACTGGTCCATCTAGCCCAGTATCCTGCTTCCAACAGTAGCCAATCCAGGTAACAAGTACCTCGCAGAAACGCAGTTAGTAGCAACATCCCATGCTACCAATCCCAGGGCAAGCAGTGGCTGACCAATGTCCATCTCTGTAACAAACTATGGACTTTTCCTCCAGGATCTTGTCCAAATCTTTTTTACACCCATGTACACTAACCACCGTTACCACATCCTCTGGCAGCGAGTTCCAGAGCTTAACTATTCTTTGAGTGAAAAAAACATTTCCTCCTATTTGTTTTGAAAGTATTTCCATGTAATTTCATTGATTGTCCCTTGGTCTTTGTACTTTTTGAAAGAGTAAAAAATCGACTCACTTCTACCCATTCTACACCACTTAGGAATTTACAGACCTCAATCTCCCTCAGCCATGATCTCTTTTCCAAGCTGAAGAGCCCTAAAATGAGGAGGCTTCTGAGGACTTGGTTAGATCAGGAGGGTAAACAACATATAGAACAGAATTTTCAAAAACTATGTTCTTTGTTTTAATCCCTGTTCTGCCATCCACAGAAATACACCCCCCAATATTCAACCAGTAGCGGTGAGCATTTTGCTGCCCGCCCCCAGCATTATTCCTGGATATTCAATGCCGGGCCCTGTCTGGGCTTTGGCATTGAAAATCTGTTTGGGGGGGGGGGGGATTGAGCCAGCAACCCTTGACCACATAAAGCAGGTTTTTAAAAACAAACATAAGCCAAGCTGCTTAAAGATAGGATTACTATTTATGAAACGCATAAAAACTTTCTTCCCGAGGGAGATTTTTCAAAACCTAATTCAATCAATGGTCCTGAGCCATGCAGATTACTGCAACGGAATCTACACGGGATGCAAAGAACAACTCACAAAAAAACTCCAGACCGCCCAAAACACAGCAGCCAGGCTGATATTTGGTAAAACACGATTCGATAATGCTAAACCCCTCCGAGAAAAATTGCACTGGCTCCCAATCAAAGAACGGATCGTCTTCAAAATCTGCACCATGATCCATAAAATTATCTACGGCATGGTCCCAGGATACATGATTGACCTAAGTTCTACCAACCAGGAACAGAACCAGATCATCACGAACATACCTAAACCTCCACTACCCAAATTGCAAAGGACTTAAATACAAAACAACCCATGCTTCTAGCTTCTCCTACTTAAGTGCACAACTATGGAACACACTCCCCAAAAGCTGTGAAAACAATCCATGACCACCTAAACTTCAGGAAATCATTAAAAACCAACCTCCTCAAAAAGACTTACCCCACCGATCCAACGTAAAATCCCCACATCCGGCAACACAGCATAACCAATGATCGTACTGGACAATTTACAACCTTCCCTCCCTTTAACCTTCATGGTGCTTGAAACGCACCTACCTTATTCGATTACAACATACCCTTGTATTTGTTCTCAACCGGACTTTGCGTATGCCTTTACGGTCTGTGTAAGCCATATTGAGCCTGCAAATAGGTGGGAAAATGTGGGGAACAAATGTAACAAATAATAATATGGCTCAATTTAAGCGGTTTACTTAGGAGGTGAAGGGATGAATATTGGTTCTTTACTGACTCAGCTCCTGGAATGCCCACGAGTTAGCCACTTTTGAATTCAGCACTAAGTGGTCATTCTCAGCAGAGATAACCGATTAAATGCCAGTGAAAATGACCAGAGAGCCACTAAAAAGTGATTTAACTGGACAGCGACTGTTTCTGGCTGGTTAAATCATTTTCAATTCAGCTGGACAATGTGCAAATGTAGTGGGCACTTTGGCACCCATGTATTTTGTGCTTTATCTACCAATACAAAAGTGCCTCCATACTTTATAGTAAGGGTGGCGACTGAAAAATGTCCCCGTGATTGGTGTCTTCAACCTAAAAGTGCCCTTAAAATGCCTATTAATAAAGTATACTTCAGTTAATTCAAAGTGGTAGGAATGTGTTACAATGGGAGTATTTTTCAGGTTGGAATCATTTTATTTTTCTTACTTCTGTACCAACGAAGCTTATCTGTTCCCTTTTAAAACAGAGAAATCATTTATGCATATTAATGCCACTGACTTGGATGATCCTTCTACTGCAAACGGTGATTTACGTTATCAAATCTTCAGTCAGACTCCAAAAGAACCTTCAGAAAACATGTTCCAGATCAATGCAAGAACAGGTGGCCTTTCTTTAACTGCTGAAGGTATGAAAAATGCTTTATTTTGCCTTAATGCCTCTATTTGAACATATTTCGGATCCACATTCAGCCTGCAGTGTCAGTGTTTTTAAAAAATGTTGACTGTCACTGGTTAAATTTAGCCCCAGATATTCAGTGCTGTGCCATGTTTGGATATCTGGTGCTAATTTAAGTGTTTATGCGGGTCCTGGCGCTTGGTCGCCACAGCCATTATGTTGTGGCAGCCGCTAGGAGCGGGAGCATGTGGGTTTCACTCCTGCCCCATCACCTCCCTGGACCACCAATGATCCCAGGTAGGCCGGGGGGATTGGGAGTGGGTGGGGCTTCCTTCCTTGACAGGGGAATGAGGAATCTGGAGGAAGGGGGGGTCGGAAGAAGGGCGGCTGTGTCGGGTGGGTGGGAGGGGGGAGATCGGAAGGGCTGACTAATTAAAAAATTTATGTAGATCCCGGATAATATTCAGCCAGGGCCCGCATAGCTAACTGGATTAATTTAGGACAGCTTTGAAGCTGTCCAAAATTCACCCGGCACTGAATATTTGGGTGTCGGCACTGAATATTGCTAACTGTACTGCCCCCAGGGCTTTTTTTGAGGGGTACTGAGTACCAGCACCGTTTCCGTTGTCTGCTAAAATTGACCCATGGTTCCCAAGTTTTAATGAAAGAGCTCAGGCTCTACACACCAATTCTGCCTTGTCATAGATTCTGTGACAAGTTGCAGGGGGCCTGGCTATTGTGGGGTGGGTCCCTCAGTGATCACCCCACCCCTGAAAAATGGCCTGTCATTTGAGTATCGACACCTTTTTCACTAGAAAAAATGCACTGACCGCCCTTGACTTTAAACAAATATTCAGCAGCACTGCCTGGTTAAGTGCCATTGAATATCGTTAGTTTGGCAGCCCCAAGTGATTCAAACGAGTAGAAGCCTTTCTTGTCCACTTAAATAGCTTTGACTATTGGCTCAATTGTGCGTACATAGCAACATTTACACATGTGGGTAGATCACAGACACATGTAAACAACGATTTTAGAAAGCCACTATTTAACGTAGGGATATCTACACCATGTGGAGATTTCAAGGGGACATGTGGTGGTGTGGTTTGCGCATAGCTTGGGTGTGGCAAAAATCTACATCTGCATTGCCCATTTCATAAAGGGAATACATGTCTATGAGGAAAAATATCCCCATCAGGTTTTACTCTAGCTCAGATAGATTTTCAAAAGGTGCTTATTTTGACCAGGGCTTTAAATAAGGGATTAAAAGAGTCCCTTACCTTATCTCCCATTGTTTATTTCCACCTCCAAAATGATACCAAATTTATTTTATTTATTTGTTACATTTGTATCCCACATTTTCTCACCTATTTGCAGGCTCACTGTGGCTTACATAGTACCGTATCGGCGTTCGCCGGTTCAAGTATAACAAATACAAGGTGAAATGGTAGTAGGATAAGGTTCATATATGGTAGATACATTGGGGGACATAGGAGAGGAAGAGGGAGAGTTGGGTTGTGTCCATTATGATCTTTGGTTTTGTTGTGTTGCAGGTGCTTAGGTTCTTATGTTGGGTCGGTGGGGTATGCCTTTCTAACAGGTTTGATTTTAGTTCTTTCCGGAATTAAATTAAAACTGTGGCCTCACTATTGAACTGGTGGCACAAACATATGTAGAAACGACACATGGAAGCAGCGCCACTTAGACATGGAAGTTGCACAATTGTCACTTCCACGTAGAAGTGCTGACACTCCCACGTGGAAGTTGTTGGGGATGTAGCATTCATTTTATCCACTTGTACGTTTCTGAAATGAATGCTTTTGCTGTATGTACCAGCAAATACATATTCTTGCATGGGCAGAGCCTTTTCTAAAATACCGCTGGAACTGAGCATTCCCTGCCCTGGACATTCCAATCTCTGTGTTCTATGTAAAATGGGCCTTTGTGTGTGTGTGATTACATCTGGTGTTCCCACTGGTATCTGGAAGATTCATAGATAATTATGCTTGTGATAGATAATTATGCTTGTGAGCTCTACAACGCTTGCCATCGTTCGGTATTACTGTAATACATTCAACACCGATGCCATCATCACTGTGTAACAGGATGGTAACATCTCACAGGAGCTGAGCTAGGATGTCCTTTTGGTGCTTAAAATGGATTAATTAAAACGTGAGTTAAGAGATCAGTGGATGACGACCTTCAAAGGCAAAACTCTGTACCTGCAAGCATAGGCGCCAACATTTCAAAATGATCAGGGGGTGCCAAATTACCTCTTCTTGGACACAATAAAGGAGCTTGCTCAATATTGGGGGGGGGGGGGGGGGGCGTGTTCAGCATCCAATAGCACCCACAGAGTTGGTTTCTATGCCTCCAAGGCAACCAAACCACACATTCCTTTAAAAAAAAAAGTGTTCAGCAGGAAATGACTCAACTGAATCAAAATCACTATTGGAGATGAGACTTGTGGCCATCACTAGCCATCCACACATAATTGCCAACACCTCCACATGAAAGTTGCTGGATCCATGCCATTCATTTTTTCAATGGGCATATTTGTAAAATGGCTGCTCCTGCTGCGTGTGACAGCAAATACAGGTGCACTTCTGCAGGAATTCTAGAAAACGCTTTACACAGGCAGATCCTTTTCTAAAACAGCACATCTCAAATTGGCTCTCTGAATTTCAATCTCTACATTCTGTGTAAATGGAGCTTAATATTTATTATGTTATCCGCTTCAAGATTCCTTGGTGGAGCCATCATGTGGTTATCAAATTGTAAATAAACTAGTGCCGTTGATTAATCATAGTTAATTATCATTAACATCATTAATGCAATGCCAACTATCTGGGTTCATATTCAGCCTGTTTTTAAAAGGCTGACTGCTGTGGGCTGAACTGAGCATCTACCCCCTCCCCCTCCAAAGGCCTTCTCAATGGAAACAGGATACTGGCCTAGATGGACCATTGGCCTGACCCAGTATGGCTCTCTTATGCTCTTATGAAGCCCTCCCCCAAGAGTATCCCCCCTCCCAAAGTCTTCCTCGTAGAACAACCACCTAAGAATATCCACCTCCTCCTATCCATTCCCTTCTAGGCACCTCCCCAGGCCTATCTTAAGGATGCCCTGGAGATCTAGGGTAGGGTGGGCAGGAGTAATTCCCAGTCACTCCAGCTCAGGCTGGCTCCAAATTCAAAATGGTGGCTGTGACTTCCAGATCTCCCAACTTTACCAAGTTAGCTAACCGGGTAGCAAGTTGAATATTGCTACTATCCGGTTAATTTTGTTACTGTAACTTCCAGAAATGTGATTAACTGTGATCAAAATTGAACAAAAGCTATAAAACATCAAAACTAAACATTGGTTGTGGACATTAACCAGGCCAAGATATAGCTTGCTTTGATGACGCTTATTTCTCAAAGGTCATCATTCAGATATAAGACTAACCACTTCTCTTTCAAAAGCAAAGGATTCTTCCATTCTGAGCCTTAAGCACAACTCCTTGTAGAATAAGGTTTATGGTAAGAGCCCTCATGAACAACTTTCAATGAGAGAAAAACAGACCCTTCAGTTTGTATCAATTATAATTTGAGTTGTTTACTAGTTAATTTGATAGGTGTCAAGGCATTTTAGTGAAGGGATTAAGACGTCCATTGGCATTCATCATAAGGAAACATTTTTATTGAGTTTTTTTGAGAGAGTAATATTATTGTATTGGAAAACAACTATAGAATTGCTGTCCTTGAGGAACAGACATTGCTTTCTGTCATTCAAAGCCACATTCTGTTACCACCAACAATGCCGTGTTACATTAGCTGTTCTGTACTGAGACCTTTGTGAATTTCATTTATTGAAATGATTCAGTGCTTGAACATATGATAAACTAAGAAATATCAAGGTCGAATGATTTTAACAGCTACAGAAAACACAGGACAATGCAAGTGCTTTAATGGATCAGAAATTGAATAAAAATAAGATATTTTACAACAGTAATCTTGCTGATTATGGCACCAATTTTGCTATGGTTTTTGACATAAAGAAAAAGTCTGTGATAGTAAATGGACCAGTATGATTCTGATGAACTGCACCAATGACAGTATTTGCTGAGAACACTTAATTTCAGGCCGGGTTGTGGTGCAAAATAAAGCATCACTGGGACACTGACTATAGCCCTTGAATCCCACCAGTATCCATAGTGATGAGGACTGTGTCAGAATTTAAGAAAGTGTGGGACAAGCACGTGGGATCCCTTAGGAAAAGGAAGAATGAGTGGTTATAGAGGATGGGCCGACTGGATGGGCCTTTTGGCCTTTATCTGCTATCATGTTTCTATGTTTCTATTAGACACTGACATTATAGCCAGGGGTGTCTCTACACCAGGGGTTCTCAACTAAAGAATGACACGGGGAAAAACTTTGTCCCTGTCCCCGTGGGTTCTGTCTCTGTCCCCATCCCGTCCCCACAGGCCCTGTCTCTGCCCCTGCAGGTTCCTTCCCCGTCCCCGTGGGCTCTGTTCTCATCTGCAGAAGCCTCGAACACTTATGATTTTATATTTAAATCTTTTTATTAAAGTATAAAAAGGAACAATATGCTGTACAACTGTTGTGTATAAATTACAAATAGAAAAAAATAATAACAACGAGCATCTATAATAACCCTCCCACCACCACCCTCTGCCATTCCAACCCCAACAATAGCTGACTTCTACTACCCAAAGGAATCCTAATCCACCCTGTTAAAATGTCGAGGAGTACAACGTACAACCCATTCTGTGTGCCCTAGAGGGGAGAAATATGCCCTATGATGCACTATTATGATTTTTTAAATCTGTGGATGAATAAGAAGTCATTAACAATTCAGGATTCAGTCTAGCTCTCCTGTCTTCCACAGTCCCTCCTGCAATAGAAGATGTCTTCTTAGAAGATGTGCTGGTAGCAGCAGTGGTGTAACTAGGGTAGTTGACACCCGGGGCTGGTCATTTTTTAACACCCCCCTCCAAAATCCAGTACTAGGCATACCGAAAATATAAAACACTCAGGACCTAAAGAGCAATTCTACCATACCATAAGCAGTCACTTCTACGAGTCACACAAGGAAAAGGAAAGCATCTTAAACACTACAGTGAGCACTAGAACATCAATTCACCTATTGTAAAACGAAACCAGACAGAATAGTACAGATCGTCGATTCTGCACAGTCAATGCCAACTGAAAGCCATGTCTTTTTCACAAACACAGATACACCCTAATCCACTATAGAATAAGTAATCATAAACTTTCTATTTAGACAAAAATTAAACTGAACCCCCAAGATGCCAGACTCTGCATACAATGCAACACCACAGAAACAGAAAACGTCCCCTAGTACTGTGCAAAATATAAAGACAGCAGATGTAAATTTGAAAAAACTAACAAATACCAATCACACTTTACAAATTAACAAATAGAAATAAAACAAATAATATTATTTTATTGGACTAATACATTTAGCTTTCAGAGGCCAAAACCTCCTTCCTCAGGTCAATACAGTATAGTGCTGTTACAGTATCCTATCCTGACCCGAGGAAGGGGGTTTTGTTCTCCGAAAGTTAGTCAAAATGTATTAAAATTAGTCCAATAAAAAGATTACCTTATTTACATGTTCTGTTTATAAATATTTATTAACACCGCTACAATACTACTTTATCCTTTGCAAACATTTTCTGATAGCCACCCTCCGGTGTCTAAAGCGATTTATATTTCCCCTATAACTGATATTTTGGAAAAGCTATATTACTAGTGACTTTCGCCTTTGATTTAGATAGGAATAATGTTTTGAAATTGTATTTCCGACACATGGTTGATAGTTTTTTGGGTCCAAAGATAAATATATTTCCTGACTTATCAGGGGAATCGCAGACTAGGAGGTGTGAACTCTTGGCTTTTAAGCCAAAGATCATTGCCCTAAGTGGGACCTTCCTAGTGCGATTCCCTTGTAAGTGTTCTATTTCTTTGAATTTTAATAATTACTTATTTGTTGAACCTAAGAAATTACAAGAGTTTGTGGAGTTGAAAGAACAGATGAAGAACCCTCTGCAGCAACTTCTTTTAGTTACCACTGTACTGGCTGCAATTACCGATTAACCTTCCTCCCTCAGAAAAAGTGAATTGTAAGATTAACCATTTTGAGTTTTTCTTATTTTCTTTGAGATTGTTTTCCTGATCTTGGATCTCCCAGTTGTGGACGATTATATAACATATATTGGTGGGAGAAAATGTTTTCTTTTTTAATATCAATTTCTGTTTTCCCTTACATTTATGTGATAAATGTGAATGTAATTACCGTATTTTTTGGACTATAAAACGCACCGGACCATAAGATGCACCTAGGTTTTAGAGGAGGGAAATAGGAAAAAAAATTTTTTTTCCTTTTTCCCAACTCTAAAACCTAGGTGCTCCGGTGCGTCTTGTCCGAATCCCGCCCTCCCCCCGGCCCTGTCACCACTTCTCCCTACTCATGCGATCTTCCCTGGTGGTCTAGTGACGTCGGGGCAGGAAAGAGCCCCCTCTTTCCTGCCCAGCGCGCTGCTCTCCATCCTCCTGTATGCAGCCTGACGGTCTCGGCGAGATTCAAAATGACCGCCGAGAATTGAAGTCTCGGCGGCCATTTTGAATCTCGCCGAGACCGTCAGGCTGCATACAGGAGGATGGAGAGCAGCGCGCTGGGCAGGAAAGAGGAGGCTCTTTCCTGCCCCGACGTCACTAGACCACCAGGGAAGATTGCGTGAGTATCCTTCGGACTATAAGACGCACCCCCCATTTTCCTCCCAAATTTTGGGGGGAAAAAAGTGCGTCTTATAGTCTGAAAAATACGGTAAGTAAAATGATAAATAAAATAAAATAGGTAAAAAAAATACTACTTTATCCTAAAGCAAAAAAATACAAAAATATATTTTATTTACAGTTTGTTATCTCTGGTTTCTGCTTTCCTCATCTTCTTTTCACTGTCTTCCTTCCATCCAGCATCTGTCTTCGCTTTCTTTCTGCCATCCAGTGTCTGCCCTCTCTGCTGTCCCCTCCATCCAATGTCTGCCCTCTCTCCCTGCCCTTTCCATTCACCATCTGCCCTCTATCTCTGCCCCTTCCATCCACCATCTGCCCTCTCTCTCTCCCCCTTCCATCCACTGTCTGCCCTTTCTATCCCTTCCATCCACTGTCTGCCCTTTCTCTCTACCCCTTCAATCTACCATTTGTCCTCTCTCTCCCATCCATCTAGGGTCTGCCCTCCCTCTCGCTCCCCCTTCCATCCAGGATCTGTCCCCTCGCTCTCTCTGCCCCCTCTTTTCGGCCCCCAGTTCTAGCCCCATTATCCTACCTGCCCCTAGTTCCAGCCCCAGCCCACATCTCCCACATGCCCCCCTTTTCAGCCCCCAGTTTTAGCCCCACTATCCCATCAGTCCCCAGTTTCAGCCCCAGCCCTTTTGTCCCAGCAGTCCCGAGCCTCAGCCCCAGCCACTTCTCCCTGTCCCCCTTTTTAGCCCCCAGTCCCCACACCAGTCCCCAGTTTCAGCCCCAGCCCTTTTCTTCCACCAGTGCCAAGCTTCAGTCCCAGCCACTTCTCCCTGTCCCCCCTTTTTAGCCCCCAGTCCCCACACCAGTCCCCAGTTTCAACCCCAGCCCTTTTCTCCCACCATTGCCAAGCTTCAGCCCCAGCCACTTCTCCCTGTCCCCTTTTCAGCTCCAGTCCCCACAGTTTCAGCCCCTGCCCCTTTTCAGCCCTCAGTTCCAGTACGGCCACCTTATCCCACCTACTCTCCTTTTCAACCCCCAGTTCCAGTCCCCTTCATCCACATGCCTTGCATTATGCCCCCCCCTTTCAGCCCCAGAACCATTCTCCCACCTGCCCCACGCATAGCTCCAATCTCCCTCCTGTCCCCTTCTCAGACCCCAGTTCCAGCCCCCTTCTCCCATCTGAGCCTCCCTCCCCGATCCAGTCCCCTTCTCCCATCTGAGCCCTCCCCTTCTCTCATCTGAGCCCCCCTCCTCCAATCTGAGACCCCCTCCCAGACCCAGTCCCCACCTGCCTACCAGCTCCGTCGACAGACGACCCTCTTCTCCTGCTGGGTCAGGTGCCGGGTGGCAGGAGAAGAGGGTCGTGTGTCGATGGAGCTGGTAGGCAGGTGGGGACTGGGGTGCCAGATGAGCACCCCCCACCCGCTGACACCCGGGGTGGACCACCCCCACCACCCCACCCTTGGTACACCACTGGGTAGCAGGATGTACAGGATCCCCCATGAAAAGTTTGCTAGCTGTTGCCATCATGTTTGCTTGTTTTTCCAAAAAATAAAAATATTGTTGTCTGCATCAATCAAATATAAATAAGTCCAGTTCATTAACAGGCTTCAAAGTAGAAAGTGACACGGGGACAAAGTTTGTCCCCGTCCTCACGGGCTCTGTCCCCATCTCCGCCCCATTGACATTGATTTGCATATACTGCCTCCATTACATGCAAATCTTTTTCATGCAGATTCATTGTGGATAGCCTGAAAACCTGAATGGCAAGGGGGTACTCCAGGACCACCTAGGGAAACACTTCTCTAGGTCCCTCTGTAATTATCCACCTGTGGGATCTTAAATGGCTACATATGCAAGCAACCCATGTCAAAGGGCACACACTCGATCTCTTCGCACACAAACTGTCAACAGACCAGAACCTAAAATGGACAGAAACACCGTGGACAGATCACTACAAGCTAAACCTCTCCCTAAACTGGCAAAAGAAGGGTTCCCATCATACACAAGAACTCACAACCTACATCACAAGAGGTCAAGTAGACCCGGAAACATTCTGGCAACAGATATATAATAATGAGTGGACAGCACAAACGGACTCCACTCACTACCTCAAAGAATGTGATAAATGATGCAAAAGAATATTAGACAAAATAGCACCCCCATGAACATGAACTTCACGTAGACACAACACAATACCATGGTTCAACAATGAACTGAAAAAGTTAAAAACACAATCCCGGAGACTTGAACGAGTATGGAAAAAATCAAAAGACGAACCCACACTCAATACGTGGAAACAAATACAAAGGAAATACAAATACGCAATAAGACAGACCAAAAGATCATACTAAGTACTTAGCAAGTTTGTCTGCAGCTGGGAGGTCTGTGCTGGTATTAGTGACCAAGGTGGTGTCTAGGAGTTTATTCACGACTTGATATAGTTTCTTCATATCTTTGTGATCTTTCCCTATTTTATTTTTATAGTATGATCTTTTGGTCTGTCTTATTGCATATTTGTATTTCCTTTGTATTTGTTTCCACATATTGAGTGTGGGTTCGTCTTTTGATTTTTTCCATACTCGTTCAAGTCTCCGGGATTGTGTTTTTAACTTTTTCAGTTCATTGTTGAACCAAAAAATTGTAAACCTACTCAACACGCTGCCCCAGGACAATACCGATATCGAAAACTTCCTTACTGGTTTGGACCCAACACCCGGAGAATACCCAGCTGACCGATCCTGGTCAAACTTCGCTTTCCTCACCATGAGAACAGTCACCCAAGTGATCAGAATGTTCGCCAACACCCACTGTCAACTTGATACCTGTCCCAGCTACTTAATAAAATCCGCCCCTGACCGCTTCACAACAGACCTCACATCCCACCTAAACTACCTGCTTCAGCAAGGTCTCTTCCCTAAGAACAACGGCAATATCCTACTCACCCCAATACCAAAAGACACCAAGAAAAAAACAAACAATATCACTAATTACAGTCCTGTAGCATCTATCCCACTGGTAATCAAACTGATGGAAAGCTTGGTAACCAAGCAACTCACTGATTACATAAACAAATTCGCCATACTACATGAATCACAATCAGGATTTCACCCCCTCCACAGCACTGAAACAGTACTAATTATGCTCCTAGCCAAATTCAAGCAGGAAATAGCAACAGGCAAAAGCATCCTTCTCCTCCAATTTGACATGTCCAGCACATTCGACATGGTAAACCATAACATATTACTAAGATTACTAGATTACTTCGGAATAGGTGGAAATATACTTAGCTGGATCAAGGGTTTCCTAACCACAAGAACTTACCAAGTGAAATCAAACTCCAACATATCACCACCGTGGAAAGCAGACTGTGGAAGACCCCAAGGATCACCACTATCACCGATCTTCTTTAACCTTATGATGACCCCACTAGCCAAGGCATTATCCATCCAAGGCCTTAACCCTTTTATCTATGCAGATGATGTCACAATATACATTCCATACACACATGACCTAACAGAAATCAACAACAAAATCAAGCTCGGCCTGAACATCATGGACTCATGGGCTAACGCATTTCAACTAAAACTCATCAAAGAAAAAACACACTGTCTTATCCTCTCATTCCAATACAACACATACAACCCCACAACTATCAACACCCCAGACCACACCCTCCCTATCTCAGACACCCTGAAAATCCTCAGCATCATATTGAACCGTAACCTAACACTAGAGAGCCAAGCGAAATCCACAACGAAGAAAATGTTCCACTCAATGTGGAAACTCAAACGACTGAAACCATTCTTCCCGAGGGAAACATTTTGCAATCTGATACAATCAATGGTACTAAGTCACGTCGACTACTGTAATGGAATTTATGCAGGATGCAAAGAACAGATCCTAAAGAAACTTCAGACCGCTCAAAACACAGCAGCCCGGCTTATATTTGGAAAAACATGCTTTGAAAGCGCAAAACCCCTCCGTGAAAAACTACACTGGCTCCCTATCAAAGAACGCATTGCCTTCAAAATCTGTACCCTAGTCCATAAAATAATCTTTGGAGAAGTCCCGAGCTACATGATAGACCTCATAGACCCACCAACCAGAAACACATCTGAATCATCACGGACATATCTAAATCTCCACTACCCAAGCTGCAAAGGACTTAAATACAAATCAAGTTATGCATCCAGTTTCTCCTATATAAGCACACAATTGTGGAACGCACTACCGAAAGCTGTGAAAACATCATATGGCCATTTAAACTTCTGGAAATCACTAAAAAACAACTTATTTCAAAAGGCATACCCTACCGATCCAACTTAAATTCTCAAACTTTGCAACACATCAAAACCTAAGTACGCAATGGTCATTACACAACCCTTCCGCCTTATGATACCCCAATAAGAATGATCCACGAGAATCTATCCCACCACAATATCATTTTGTATTTGTACACACCGGAGCCTGCGAACGCTTCTCTGGTACTATGTAACCAACATTGAGCCTGCAAATAGGTGGGAAAATGTGGGATACAAATGCAACAAATAAAAAAAAAAATATATATATATATATATATATATATATATATATATATATATATATATATATATATATATATATATATATATATATATATTTATAGCACTGTCTTTTCATGGGTGGGTTAGGGCTGTTAAGGTGTGGTAAGTTTTCAGTATAGGTTTTGGGTGTCTTTTTGTAGGGGTTTTTTGTTATTTCACAAAGTGTCTAGCCCTATTTGAAAATAGACTGTGGGGCAAGGGCCACCTTTGGTGCCCTTTGTCACCCAAAACAAAAATGCTCTTCACATCCTGTAGAGTCACCACACAAACAAAAGCCCATCTGATTTAAACAAGGTGTCTAGCAGTGCTGGTCAAGATTTGAATATTTTTATTTGAAGTTAAGAAGACAGGTTGCCTGCTCTGGCCAGTCCAGGGACCTCTTCAGTGTCCTGCCTACTGATGTAACTTACTGTTTCCTTGTAGACAGGATGCAACAGAGACAGCCTGTATTAATCATTGCCGCTACAGCCACTGAGCAACAACACAAACACTGTATGCAGCTGACACCAACTGGTGCCTATTTTATAAAAGTCTGCTCCCCCTGAGATCAAAACCTGGCTATGCCTCTGGGCAATGGTGGTGGTGGGAGGGGTGAAGGGGGGGAGCAAGCCAAAGTGACATTTCTGTACATCATGCCCTTCTCATCCCCACCCCTTGCCTTTGAATTAAATATAAAAGATCTATTTGAATGCAGTGCCTCCACTGGATGCAAATAGATCTCATGCATATTCATTGGGGAAATCCTGAAAACCTGAACTGGCAAGGACTGAGTTTGGACACTCCTGCTCCTAGACATACATAAATGCCAATATTTCTTCCACATGTTATTCTATAACCATCACCTGAATGAGATGGTGCGCAGTATGAATGTGGGTGTCTAATGGACAGTCTGGGCAGGGTGTGGTTGGGATGCACAGTTCCATGCACAAATTATACAATATTATAATTAATACTCCTTTTTAAAATAATATAGGTGCAAGCATCGCTCATGTCTAACAATATATACCTGGTTATGCTAGTGTTCTATAAAAGAAAGTAATGGGCCGATATTCAAAGCGATTTGAGCGGACAGGAGAGGCTCCTGCCCGCTTAAATCGCCTGTCACTGCCTAAGTGGGGATATTCAGTGGCACTTAACCGGACAGTGCCGCTGAATATCCCAGGAGTGGCACTGGGGTCTGCACTGGGGAGGAGCCTGGGATTATGCGAGTGCTGGCAGTATTCATTGCCGGCACTCACATAGCTAAACAGTGCTCCTGCCCCCAAGGACCCCGCACTGGATGACCAGGGAGACAGATAGGCTCAGAAAGGCCTACCCAGACACTAGGGACAGGGCCGGTCTTAGGGCGAGGCGACCGAATAGGGCCTCGAGCTCAAAGGGGCCCCGCGCGGTGCGCCTGAACTCCGCCCCAACCACCCGAGTTCCAGTCCCCCTCCCTTTGAATTGTAAAAGTCATCTAAGTTACCTCATCGGGGTTACAGCGGCAGGTGGTAGCAGTGAAAAGCGCGCGAGCTGCTTGGCTCTTCAGGAGCCTTCCCTTCCCTCTCTCAGCTCTGGTCCCGCCCTTGCGGAAACAGGAAATAAGGGTGGGAGTCGGGACCAGAGCTGAGAGAGAGAAAGGAAGGCTCCTGAAGCACCGAGCTCGCACGCTTTTCACTGTTGCTGCCTGCCACTGTAACCCGACGAGGTAAGATGATATTTAAAATTCGGAGGGAGGGCGGGAGGCCCCTGGAGCTCGGAGGGAGGCCTCGGAGGGAAGGGAGCCTTGGAGCTGGGAAGGAGGGGGCCTTGGATTTGGGAAGGAAGGAGGGAGGGGGCCTTGGAGCTTGGAGGGAGGGGGCCCTGGAGCTCAGAGGGAGGGGGGGCCCTGGAGCTCAGAGGGAGGGGGGGCCCTGGAGCTCAGAGGGAGGGAGGGGATGGTCCTGGAGCTCAGAGGGAGCTCAGAGGGAGGGGTGGCGGCCCTGGAGCTCAGAGGGAGGGGCCCTGGAGCTCGGAGGGGTGGAGCTAAGGTGGGGTGGGGCTAGGGTGGGGTGGGGCTAGGATGGGCCCCCATCAAATTGGTCTGCACAAGGCCTCGCACTTGCTAAGACCGGCCCTGACTAGGGAGCAGGGGGGTTTGTTCAGGGGGAAAGGGATGTACTTAGAGCATCGTGGCCCGTGGGTAGGAGGGAGGGGGCTATTAAAGAGGCCAGGATAGGGATCAAAAAGGTTTTAGCAATTAAAAATAGCTAAGCGGTTGCCGGCCCAATATTCAGCCATTGCCTGTATAACTCTCTTATGCAGCCCTGGCTGAATATTAGCCAGGTCCGCATGAGCTCTGGCATCCTGCCCACCCACATTTATCCCCCAATATTCAATATCGGTGCATGGAAATGGCCTGGCACTGAATGTTGGGGGCTAATTTAGCCGGTGATGGTCAGCATTTGAAAAAACACTGCCCATCGCCAGCTGAATATCGGGGGTATGTGTATACTTTCCTTCATAGTCTAGGCTCTTTATTGATGCTCTCTATTTGCCTAAGTATAGGTTCCCAGTAATAGAATCGCTCTCCATGTGTGCAGATTTCATTTTTTAATACCTGCAGCTCCTGTAGGCACTTTCTAATGGAAGATATTGCATACAATGGAGGTAGTAGGCATGCAGATCTCCCTCATGTAAATTCAATAGGGGTATCCTGAAAATCTGATCCACTGGCAGCCCTCGAGGAACGAAGATTAAGGACAAAGGTAGTTTCCCCTTGGAAAATTATACACAAATTAGTACCCTCATGCCTTGGAGCGCTGTATGTTTTCTGAAAAGTGCTCCCTACCCTCAATTTTTATATTTGTTTTGCTCATCTACTCCTGGCTTAAGTTAGGTAACAGCAAATTTTGTAGAAAGAAAACTTGGATCAAAAGTTTAGTGATCATTATTCAGTCTTACTGTATATGCAAATATTGTTAGAAAGTGCTCCAGTTTGACCTTTTTATATTTAACCTGCTGAAAAAGAAGTAGAAATATGTTATGATGCCTTCTTTGGAAGAGTTAATACTGCAGTACAGAACTCATAGGTCTTTATTGTTAGTGAAGACCTAATCAAGTCCAGGTTAAAGGGGGAAGGTATCAAGTTGTATTAAGTCTCTAAGTTGCGTTATTTGCCCCTTAATGGGGCCCTTTTACTAAGCCACGTAAGCATCTACGCGTGCCAAAATGGAGCTACCGCCTGACTACCGCGTGGCTCTTGCAGTAATTTCATTTTTGGCACGTGTCTGAAAATTTTTTTATTTTCAAGCGCGGCAACGGACACGCACCAAGTGACATTTGACGTGCGTAGGTCATTACCGCCTGGATTCTTTACCTCTAGGTCAGTGGTTGGCGGTAAGGTCTCAGACCCCAAATGGACGCGTGGCGATTTTGTCGAACGTCCATTTTTGGCAAAAAAAAAAAAGAGGACTTTTTTACAAGCTAAAAAATGGATCGGCGCATGCCCAAAACCCGTGCCTACACTACCGCAAGCCATTTTTCAGCGCACCTTAGTAAAAGGACCCCAATGTGCATTAAAGGGCACTAACGTGACTTAAATTGTTATTATACATGCAAAAGCATATAAAGCAACTTACTACTATAAAAATTCTATAATGCGAGACTACCACTAGGGGCACCATTTCGAGAGGTGGTGCCAGCAAGACCAGGAGCAACTGGAGCTCCTGCCTAGGAAACACTACTACCAGGTACAGGCCTGTAGGCTGCAGGGAGGGGTGGGGATCTGATCAAGGGGCTTCTGATCAGTGGATTGGCAGAGGAGTTGTGATCAGGGATTTGAGATCAGGGGAGGGGGGTCTGATCGAGGGGGTGAAGGTGCTGCACAGGGGGGATGGATGTGATTGGGAGAAAAGTGCAAGTGCTCTCAGGGGAGTAGGGATAGCACCATGGCACCTTTAAGATGTGGCCTGGCAACCTGAGCCATGGCTTGGTGGCTCACAAGCAGCGTTAGTCCTTTACCATGGGAGTCAGCAACCTCTGATTCAGGGGTGTAGCTAGGTGGGGCCACGGGGGCATGGGCCCCCGCAGATTTGGCCCTGGCCCCCCGCTGCCGACCCTCCCCGCCACATTTGACCCCCCCCTCCCGCTGCAGCCGCCGCCAACCGTCCCCCGCCTCCACCGTCAGGTACCTTTGCTGGCGGGAGGGGGGTTGAAAGGGACGGGGAGGGGCGCCAGTGCCAGGGGGGGTCAAAAGTGGTGTGGGGGGCTAAAATGTGCCCCCTCACCTCGCGCTCTGGACCCCACCTCCCGCCGAAGTCTGGCTACGCCCCTGCTGCAGGTTGGTGACTGCCGTTGTAAATCTAGGTGCGATAAAAGCTCATTTTTTACCATACCTTGATAACTTCCCTCTTAAATGTTATTTTTCTAAATAAAGCTTTTGCCAAATTCAATAATAATACAGTCCCTTTAGTATCTGTTTTCATCAACAAAACCAACCAAATTTGTCATTTTGCTATTTACTTTAGGTGCTTCTTTGCTACACTCATCCCAGTTACAGAAATACAATCTAGTTGTTCAGGTTAAAGACATGGGAGATCAGCCTTTGGGATTTTACACCTTCGCCAACATTGAAATTGAAGTTGTGGAAAATACTTGGACGTCACCAGGCCCCATCCTCCTTCCAGAAAACTTGAGCGATACATACCCAAAGATCATCTCAAGAGTAGGTTAACTTTCAGCTTTCCTGTAAAAAGACTGGTGCGCAGTTATGTTTTCAATGTGACCTGCAAACTTTTCCCACAGATCTTAAGCATATCTTGAGCTGGAAGCAGTGATTACAATTTTGTGTGAAAGGTTGCTTTCCTGCACTGCCTTTTATATTGTCGCTTTGTATTTTATCTGTTATCAATAGAAATCAAACAAAATAAAACATGGAAAAGAAAATAAGATGATACCTTTTTTATTGGACATAACTTAATACATTTCTTGATTAGCTTTTGAAGGTTGCCCTTCTTCCTCAGATCGGAAATAAGCAAATGAGGTAGCAGATAGTATATATGAGAGAAACATCAAAGCATTACTTTGACTGTCTGACAGAGTGGGAGGGTGGGGGTATGCATGGGGACATCAAAGCATTTCATTGATATTCTAACACAATGGGTGTTGGTAGGTAAGAGGAGGGTAATAAACAGAGAAATAAACAGAGAAATACAGCTTTATGGTTATAATGGGTTAGAAAACCCAGATCCTTATTAAGTCCTGTTTGTTGGGTGTCAAAATATTCAATCATTCTTATTTCAAAGGTCTTACGTTCCTATATTGTTTTAAAATTACCTTTCAGTATTCTTACTGTGAAATCACTGGTGCAGTGTTCTGGTCTAGTGAAGTGTTGGCCCACAGGGGTGGGGGCTTGACTGGCACCGGCTATTTTCATGTGATGTCTGTGCAGATTGAATCTTGTCTTAAGCATCTGGCCTGTTTCTCCAATATAGCATCCTTCGTTACATTTTTTACACTGAATGATATATACCACATTGGAAGATGAGCATGTAAAATAGTCCTTTATGTTGAATATTTTTCCTTTGTGAATGACTGTGGGGTCTTGTGAATTGTTTTGGCATAGTTTGCAGCTGGCTGTGTTACACGGAAACGTGCCCTTTTCTTTTTCCGTCTGTTTTGGAAGTTTACTTCTGATCAGTTTGTGTTTTAAATTTGGTGGCTGTCTGAAGGCCAGCACTGGTGGGGATGGGAATATCTCTTTCAGTAATTCATCTTCCTGGAGTAGTGGCTGTAGGTCTCTTATGATTTTCCTCAGTTTCTCCAGCTCTGGGTTGTATGTCACTACAAGGGGAATTCTGTCTGTCTGATTGACGAAGAAGGGCAACCTTTGAAAGCTAATCAAGAAATGTATTAAGTTATGTCCAATAAAAAAGGTATCATCTTATTTTCTTTTCCATGTTTTATTTTGTTTGATTTCTATTGATAAGAGTGGACTAATACGGCTACCACACCTCTCTATTTTATCTGTAAAACCAAGTGTTTTTAATGACACTAAACTGATTTTAGTTAACAGTAATATTTATGCTTTCTTCTGCTGTATATAACATTTTTGTATTTCATATTTTAGACTATAGTTATTCCAAAGAATGTGAACATGGTCTCATGCGGTTTCAATTTATCTTACACCCGAACTTTTCAAAACAGAATAGTGTTCCTTTAACATACTGCTATGAGTAATCCGATTATTGGGTCCTCTCACTTTCCTGCTCTAAATTTTCCTCTTTGCCGTGGTAACCTTATACTGGTAAGGGAGAAATCATATTGCATTATTAATGCGAAGCGGATGACTCGATCTCAGTCTGCAGGCTGAAACACCAAAGGGAATCCCTCAGAAACCAGGAATGGAAAAAAAGGCAGCTCAAAATAACAGCTGTATTTTTACACAGGACTCGGGGTCTGTTTCGCTTCCTTCTTATTCCCTGAATAGCTGATCCAGTACAGCAGTACTTTCCAGAAGGAACACTTTCACCCATGTGACCGTGGCCAAATACTTGTTCAATACAGTCATGAGGCAATAAACCACCAGAGAAAAGCACAGTCAGTGGAGAGACACACCATCACTAAAATTAAACAATACAGAAGGGGATCTCCAGGACAGTTTTTGTCTTGGTTATTTTGAGAGCTGCTGATGAGTTACACATACAGTGGGGGAAATAAGTATTTGATCCCTTGCTGATTTTGTAAGTGTGCCCACTGACAAAGACATGAGCAGCCCATAATTGAAGGGTAGGTTATTGGTAACAGTGAGAGATAGCACATCACAAATTAAATCCGGAAAATCACATTGTGGAAAGTATATGAATTTATTTTCATTCTGCAGAGGGAAATAAGTATTTGATCCCCCACCAACCAGTAAGAGATCTGGCCCCTACAGACCAGGTAGATGCTCCAAATCAACTCGTTACCTGCATGACAGACAGCTGTCGGCAATGGTCACCTGTATGAAAGACACCTGTCCACAGACTCAGTGAATCAGTCAGACTCTAACCTCTACAAAATGGCCAAGAGCAAGGAGCTGTCTAAGGATGTCAGGGACAAGATCATACACCTGCACAAGGCTGGAATGGGCTACAAAACCATCAGTAAGACGCTGGGCGAGAAGGAGACAACTGTTGGTGCCATAGTAAGAAAATGGAAGAAGTACAAAATGACTGTCAATCGACAAAGATCTGGGGCTCCACGCAAAATCTCACCTCGTGGGGTATCCTTGATCATGAGGAAGGTTAGAAATCAGCCTACAACTACAAGGGGGGAACTTGTCAATGATCTCAAGGCAGCTGGGACCACTGTCACCACGAAAACCATTGGTAACACATTACGACATAACGGATTGCAATCCTGCAGTGCCCGCAAGGTCCCCCTGCTCCGGAAGGCACATGTGACGGCCCGTCTGAAGTTTGCCAGTGAACACCTGGATGATGCCGAGAGTGATTGGGAGAAGGTGCTGTGGTCAGATGAGACAAAAATTGAGCTCTTTGGCATGAACTCAACTCGCCGTGTTTGGAGGAAGAGAAATGCTGCCTATGACCCAAAGAACACCGTCCCCACTGTCAAGCATGGAGGTGGAAATGTTATGTTTTGGGGGTGTTTCTCTGCTAAGGGCACAGGACTACTTCACCGCATCAATGGGAGAATGGATGGGGCCATGTACCGTACAATTCTGAGTGACAACCTCCTTCCCTCCGCCAGGGCCTTAAAATGGGTCGTGGCTGGGTCTTCCAGCACGACAATGACCCAAAACATACAGCCAAGGCAACAAAGGAGTGGCTCAGGAAGAAGCACATTAGGGTCATGGAGTGGCCTAGCCAGTCACCAGACCTTAATCCCATTGAAAACTTATGGAGGGAGCTGAAGCTGCGAGTTGCCAAGCGACAGCCCAGAACTCTTAATGATTTAGAGATGATCTGCAAAGAGGAGTGGACCAAAATTCCTCCTGACATGTGTGCAAACCTCATCATCAACTACAGAAGACGTCTGACCGCTGTGCTTGCCAACAAGGGTTTTGCCACCAAGTATTAGGTCTTGTTTGCCAGAGGGATCAAATACTTATTTCCCTCTGCAGAATGCAAATAAATTCATATACTTTCCACAATGTGATTTTCCGGATTTAATTTGTGATGTGCTATCTCTCACTGTTACCAATAACCTACCCTTCAATTATGGGCTGCTCATGTCTTTGTCAGTGGGCACACTTACAAAATCAGCAAGGGATCAAATACTTATTTCCCCCACTGTATCCCACATGTAAGAGTTATCAGAAGGCTTTCTCCTTGTTAGGAACTGTTTTACGGGCTTGAAGATGAAGAGGTTGATACCCTGTAAAAAAGAGTTGACAGGTGATATTTCAGTATGGCCATACAATCTAAACAGAAGTGTTTGTAGTCAGAGTATTTCCATGGCAACATTAAAAATGTTATAATTTGCTGGGAGTCTGCACAGTCAAAGCTAATACTGTTTTTGCAAGCCTGTCTAAAGTTGCAAACATTTAAAGTTGCGGTATTTATGTAAAACGGGTTTCAGTTTTATACTGTACAGTTATTTTAGGCTTAGTAATTCACTTCTAGGTGAATAAATTAGCATTGAAGCAAAGTAGCCCGAGCATAGACTGTAAATCATTAATGTATCTTCTTTGACCACAAGGGAATGTGAATTCTTAGTATAACAGAGAATGGTAGGTCTGAAAGAGGTACATGTTGTTAGGTCTGGATGAAGCGACTTCATTTAGAGCACAATTCATTATAAAGAAATTTTCTTTGTCATTAGTATCTCATTTTCCAGGGTGTTCTGTGCTCCGTGGTAGTGTGCCAACGTGAAAATCTGTTCCTATCTAATTGCATTTTTCCAAAGGAATGATAGGCAGGCCAGATACTAGAGAGTTTGATAGATTGAGGCCACAGTAACTAAATTAAAATCCCCAACTTTGCTACAGATGTCTTAAGTTCTTTAACAGTGATATCCAAAGAGGACCTAGGCTTTATGCATGCTACAGAATGTGGTAAATTAAAAAAAAAAACCCACTGTGTTTCCTAACTCTATTAGGGGTCATTGGTTCCATGGAAAGAACAGAAGTTTCTGAACAATCAGCATCATTTTCTGTAGCTCCCTGTTTGATTCATGTAAATTTCTCAGCCAAGTGCTAAAGTGATTATTTTCTTTAAAAGAGTGCTCACGATAATATGGCTGATGTCTATAAAGTGGAAAGTTGTAGCCATCATGATAAGTGTATGAGTGGAAAGGGATATGGGTAAGGGAAGGCCCTCTATGTGATCAGTGAGTTACTCCTCATTCTTGTTCTGGGCAACCTTATCTCCTCTTAGACCCACCCCTTAAAGGCATATGGAATCCTCCAGACAGAAGGCACCCCCAGGTAGGTGCTTACTCTGCTTAATGAGAAATTCAGTCCTGAGCGTATGGAGGTAATATATGATCCATGTGTTTTCCATTTGCTTTAGAGTTTTCTTCTCTTTGGTTTCAATTTCATTGCTGTCTTCAGATGTATTCAGTTTGACCATTTGTACACGTAAGGCTACCTTCTACACATAGAAACATAAAACGTGATGACAGATTAAGGCCATATGGCCTATCCAGTCTGCCCATCCATACCATCTACTCTCTCTTCCACTCCCTAAGAAATCCCATGTGCTTATCCCATGTTTTCTTGAATTCAGATAGTCTTCATCTCTACCACCTCCACCAGGAAGCATTTCTGTGCATCCACCACCCTTTCTATAAAAAAATATTTCCTTAGATTACTTCTGAATCTAAAACCTTCTAACGTCATCCTATAAGTCTGTCCCTATACGCTTTATGACAGATACCACTAATCATTGTAGCAGCCACCCTCTGGACTGACTACATCCTGTTTATAACTTTCTTAAGGTGCTGTCTCCAGAATTGTGCACAGTATTCTAAATGAGGTCTCACGAGAGAGTTATTCAGAGGCATTATCACTGTCTTTTTCTTATTGGACATATCTCTACCTATGCACCCAAGCATTTCTAGATTTCATCGCCGCCTTTTCTACCTGTTTCGCCATCTTAGTCACCACATGTGATCACGATCATGTCCTGCTCCTCTTTTGTGTACAAAAGTACTTCGCTCTTTAAATTGTACTGGTCCCTCAAGTTTTTGCAGCCCATATGTATTTTTTAGCGTTGAATCTTAGTTTTGTTTTGTTTTTCCTTTTGCTTCCAGTATTTCTTTAACGTGGTGTGCTTTGTTATAAATTTTGCAAAAATTTATTTAAAAAACATAAAGACACGTGAAGGGGCATTTTCAATATGGCATTCAAATGGCAAAATATATGTTTACTGGAAACCATTTAAAAATGCATCCACACTGGAAGAAATAAATAAACATGTTCATTCAAAAAACACACACAAAAAAAAATAGCCATCTCTCACTTAGAAAGAGGACACATTGCAAGCATCATAGATGCTCTGAGATAAACATCTCCGCCAACTGGAAATACACTGTGCAAAACGTGCAATGGCGGTACTGGTCCTCACTTCGAGAAAGCATCCATGGCAACAGCAGCACATTCTCTCCACATGCAAAACATGCATATATACCTCCTGCATGTGGAGGAACATTCCTCGGTGTGGCCAGTCATGTCTCTTCGGAGGGAGCCTAATTTCAGTGTGCCAGAGACACAGCTCCTGGTCCTCCTGCACATTTATTTATTTGTTGCATTTGTATCCCACATTTTCCCCACCTATTTGCAGGCTCAATGTGGCTTACATAATACCGTGATGGTGATCGCCAATACCGGTATGAGAAATGCAGAGTGGTAATTGCATTAAGGATCAATAAGTGATAGGCTACATTGGGAAGTCAAGGAGGAAGGGTTAAGTTTTGTCCAGTTAGGCATTAGGCACAGGAGAGAAATTTTCAAGCTTCATCACCACCTGCCACCTAACAACGTCTACGTGAGGGCCTGGAGATCCATTAGAGGCACCCTGTCAAGGTGAGTGTGAAGCAGTGCCCCCCCCCCCCTGTCCCCCGCCCACCAGGATCATAGCACCACTCATGTGCAAGCACCATACATAGGCAGGGTCACGTACAGTGAGGTACCTTTGTGGTTGCAATACATGTTATTGATCTTTCATAAGAAAGAATAACAAAACATGGGTGAAATCAGCATGTCCAAATGACAAGTAATTATGGGGCCCCCTCCACTAACTATTCAGTGCTGAAATGAGGGGCTGCACGTACATAAACCCTCTTCCCCTCTACATCAGCATCCCGCCCCATGCCTACATACTGTTGACAGCAGCTCAGTAAAGTACATTGAGCCACCCAATGGCACACCTGCTTTACCCCGCTGCACATCCCCACCTCCCAGCAACAGTGCACATACTCCGCAGAAAAACCACCATGCCACCCTCTGTCCCCATGGCCACCTCAGCTCGCACAGCACCTACATAAGTACATAAGCATAAGTACATAAGCACTGCCATGCTGGGAAAAGACCAAAGGTCCATCAAGCCCAGCACTCCGTCTCCGACAGCGGCCAATCCAGGCGCCATGAACCTGGCAAAACCCCAAAATTTAATAACGATCAATGGACTTTTCCTTCAGGAATCTGTCCAGACCCCCTTTAAACTCAGCAAGGCCAGCTGCCGTCACTACCTTCTCCGGCAATGAGTTCCAGAGTCTAACCACGCGCTGAGTAAAGAAAAACTTTCTCCAATTTGTTTTAAACCTACCACATTCTAATTTCATCTTGTGTCCCCTGGTTCTATTATTGTTAGAAAGCGTAAACAAACGCTTCACATCTGTCCGCTGTACCCCACTCATTATTTTGTACACCTCTATCCAGGGCTTTTTTTGAGGGGGTACTTGGGGGTACTGAGTACCAGCACCCTTTCCACTGTCTGCTAAACATGACCCATGGTTCTCATATTTTAATGAAAGAGAACAGGTTCTACATACAAATTCTGCCTTGTCGTAGATTCTATGACTAGTTGCAGGGGTCCTGGCTATTGTAGGGTGGGTCCCTCAATGATCACTCCACCCCTGAAGGGTGGCCTGGCATTTAAGTACCGGCACCTTTTTTGCTAGACAAAATGCACTGCCTCTATCATATCACCCCTCAGCCGCCTTTTCTCCAGGCTAAAGAGTCCTAGCCTTCTTAACCTCTCCTCATAAGGTAGTTGTCCCATCCCTTTTATCATTTCGTCGCCCTTCTCTGCACCTTCTCCAATTCCTTTATATCTTTTTTGAGATGAGGTGACCAGAACTGAACACAATACTCCAGGTGCGGTCGCACCATGGAGCGATATAGCGGCATTATAACATCCTCGTGCTTGTTTTCCATCCCTTTCCTAATAATACTCAACATTCTGTTCACCTTCTGAGCCGCCGCAGCACATTGAGCGGAAGATTTCAACGTCCTATCCACGATGACTCCCAGATCCCTTTCTTGGTCCGTAACTCCTAAAGTGGAACCTTGAATGACATAGCCGTAATTCGGGTTCCTCCTTCCCACGTACATCACTTTGCCTGGCTACTGCACACCCACTCCCTCAGCCTCTCCCCCACCTCCCCATTCTGGCGATAGCCATCTCTCACAGGCTATATGAGGAGCATTGCACATAGCCAAAAATATTTCTGCACGTGATGCCAAGAAAGACCATCACCTGAACCCTGTCTCCACCAACTTGTGTTTTGTGGATGATTTGGCATCCACAGGGATCTTGAGGCACTCAGGCGCAGGTACAGGAAGATGTGGTGGGAAGATCCAGGCTTCATCTGGTACATGATGAAGGACCTCAGGGCCCGACGTAAATCCCACTGACATTACACCCCTATAACAGCTGTGCAGTGGAAGTGAACGAGTGCAAGTTTAAGAAGGGGAGTTTGGTGCATTGAAGGCCCTAGCCAGGAAAGGGAGGAGGAAGGGGAAAATGACCATTTGTGAGTTTTTTGGGGTGTGTGGATTATGCCCAAAAATGGTGCCTTGGAGAAGGGGAATTCTTCTGCAGCATGTGCTGTAATGTGCTGGAAGAATTTTAGGGCAAAGTTCTAAACTGCTGAGGCAGGCTGTTGGGAGGGTGATCTTTTGAAGGACAGACGTGTGTTAGCATCTGTCTGGTGAAGATTAAAAGTGAATATTTTAGTGAAAAAAAAAAACAATCAGTAATGGAGCGCTTGAGAAAGTTTGAGTGAAATAATTTAAACACTGAGCCCCGCAGACATTGAGACTCAAGGCTGTTGAAGTTGGGAGAGCTTGGTGATGGGGCAGAATGTGTGCTGCATTTTTGGGAGGGAAATTGGTAATTTAAAAAGTCAGGAGGTTTGGGTACCTGCTGGGTTAACTAGTGAAAGTGTTTGTTGAGAGTTGAATGAGTTTTGGCTGTAGAGAATTTATAAGGGCTGTAAGCGTAGTTACTGTATAATGTTGTGACTATGTGTTGAGTAAAACTAATAAAAGATGCTGTTGGGATGTTGTTCTTGAAAGGAAAGATTAGGGATTAATACTTATTTGTTTGTTTTAAATAATAATAAACACTGAGGGAGAGAGTTTTTATTATTGAGGGCCCTGTTTACTGTAGGCACGCTGTGTTTCTCTTTCTGTGATATCTTGTAATTTATGAAGACTACCCTCTTTCCCCTTATTTTTTCAGTACTACTTTTTGAGAACTAAATCAGCCTTTTTTTCTTATTATTTTATTTACTTTCCTAACAAAAAGATTTGTTGCCCTTAAAATAGTTCTTTTCAGTTTTGCACACTGCTTTTTTACTTCCCTCACATATTTCCATCTAGCTAACGCTTCCTTGAGGTATTCTTCCAACTTTTGAAGTCTAGAACCTTCAGTCTTGAATAAACCCTCACCTCGTGTGTCTTGATATTGAACTATACCATCCGGTGATCTCTAGATGCCAAATGGTCACCTACTATAACATCAGGAACACTCTCCCCATTCTTAAAGACCAGGTCCAGTATGGCTCCATCCTGTGCAGGTTCTATTACCATCTGCTAGAATAGTTCACCCTGTAGAGCAGGGGTGTAGCCAGACTTCACGGTGGGAGGGGCCAGAGCCGAGGTGGGCCGCCCTACTGCTTTCCACCAACTGCCACAGCAAATACCTTGGCTGTTGTCCAACGCTGGTTTCTGTTGCCTGCCCTGCTCTGTCTTCCTCTCATATCCTGCACACTTCTTTTAGTGAAATTGAGCAGAGGAAATTTGGGGGGGGCCCAGGCCCCTGTGGCCCCACGTAGCTACGCCACTGCTGTAGAGAATCCAAGATCCCCTTACTTCTAGATAATCCTGCAACAGGAACACCCCAATCTATGCCAGGCATATTAAAATCACCTATTAGTATCACTTCCCCTTTCATAGCTATTTATGAATATCTTCAATTAAATTTCTGTCCATTTCTTCTGTCTGTGAAGGAGGCCTGTATATCGCACCAATGTAAATACATTTTCCATATCCTCTTTCCAGATTAATCCACAGTGCTTCTTTCTTACCCCATATCCTGTAATTCTATTACTTTAATATTATCTTTAACATACACCCTTCACCCTTTTTTCCTACCCTGTCCTTCCAGAATAGATTATAGCTTGGTATAACTATATCCCAGTCATGGTTCTGCATAAACCATGTCTCCGTGACAGTCATTATATCCAAGTCAGCCTGTACCATCACAGCTTCTAGATCTTCAACCTTATTTCTAGGCATTGATATACAAAGCTCTCTGTATAGGTATTTAATATTTTACATTTCTGAGGAATATTAATGACCTGGGGGCTTTGTAATGGGCACAGCTTTCCTTTACTATAGCTTGGATATGCTGACAAGATCTGGAGTTTGAGTTTCCTGGGCATGTGTAAGAGATACTTCTGACTCAATCTTTTTAGGAATTTGAGTCAGATACGGAAGAATATCTCACAGAGCTCCTGAACCAAACCACTAGAAATCCAATATCCTGCCCGAAAAGTGCATTTTGTCTTAATAATTCTTATTTTTATAATGGTCCTGCAAGTATGCAGTGCAGTAGAATGGTCACTAATTCCTCTAAGCTGAGCAAGAGTGGACGTTCAGCTCAGAGGGAACAGTGACAGTGATGATACATGTTCTGGTACAACATTATTATATTCTTAAATATTTATTTTGTATTGTAAGTCAATTAAATGCCATTTGAATTAACAGGTTAACTGGAATAGCAAAGAAGTTCATTATTACCTGGAAGGTAATTTCCCTGAGGACCTTTTTCAAATTGACCCTGATGGAAATATTTACGTGAAACAAGAACTGGATAGAGAAGTTCAGTCAGAGGTAATTGTACATTCGATAGTCAACCTACATAAATTTTACTGTGACTTGGAAATCTGTAGGCTTACTGCTATTAACGTTGCTGAAAAAAAACTGGCACATTAGCAAAACCGAGACTTGGTTCACCTCATATGATTCAAATTCTCCAAATGTGTTAGTAGAACATCTGTTTTTGATTTAATTGTATGTTATTTTTTAATTTATTGCAACAAGGGACTATAGATAGAAATATTAACATATTAATTAGGCAGTGTATTTTATTATTATTACTAGTAAGAAATGCCCGTTTTGGAAAAAATGAAACGGGCGCTAGCAAGGTAATCCCCCACCACCATCCTCCCTCTCTCCCGAGTTCCAGACCCCCCCTCCGTCCCTCCCTTTCCAGTTCCACACACCCCCCCTCCCTCCCTCCCTCACTCCCTTGGTTGCGAGTTTGTGATGAAAGTTCACAGCGCTCTCCCCGCTGCTGTCACTGAATCTCTGGAACTCGTGCATTGTGCCTTCGCCGCCCCGCCCTCGACGTCATTGCGTTGTGACGTGAGGGCGGAGCTAGAGTGACCGCAGGCCAAACCGGATATCTCTGGCGCCTCATCCGGCTTGAGGCTTCATTGGTACGTTGGAGGTGCCTTTTATATATATAGATTATTATTATTATTATTATTATTATTAAATTTATAAACCACTTTAATTCTGAGATTAACTGTATATTGACAAATAAATTGTTATTGGAACTGAATTTATTATAAAAGTTATAATACCACAATTAAAAAAGAAACTGCCTCAATTAACCACATTTTCTTCATCATATTATGCAGTCTGTAGTCTAATCTGGCTTTATGCTTCTTGATTTTCAAATCTGCTTTCCTTAGGAGTCATGTCTGCATGTTGGGTGGCTGTCAACCAGTGACAGCTGGTGATTCATTTTCCCAAAGAAAGAAATAATAAAGACCTGAATTATTTTCATTACTATGTTTCTGTTGTTCTTTCAAAATGTCATTTCATCACAAATAACAAATCCAAATAACTAATAGTCCTAGCAAGCCCCATGGGTCTAGACTGGCCCATGAATTTCTGTTTCCAAAAGGGCAGACTGAACTTTGCAGTGCATAAATCTTGAGTTTGGCTAAATAAACTTGTTGACCTGAAGTTTCTTCATTTTATTCTTTTATCTGAATTCTGCTAGTACCAGATTCAGGTTTTTGCAGTAAATGAAGAGGATGTGCTGTATGATGAACCCCTGGAGCTGAATATAACAGTAACCGATCGGAATGACAATAAACCATTGTTTACTCAAGAGATGTATTATGCCGATATTAAAGAGCAAACAGCAGGAGGTGGGAACTCTTTACAGTTCATATAATCTTCTGATACTGAACAAAAAGGAGTCATGTGGACCTCAAAGAAAGGATACGGTTTCTGCCACTGAAGAAGACATGTAATGCATATCCAGTGCATATTTGGTGGCAGAAACTGTGTACTTTCCTGGAGGACCACCAGCCAGTTGGTTTTCAGGAAATCCCTAACGAATATGCCTGAGAGGTAGGCATGCAAAGTATCTTGAAAACCCAACTGGATAGTAGTCCCCCAGGAGAGGTTCAAGAACTACTGTTCTAGTAAATACTGTAGTTTTCTACATTCTGTTTAACAATAAAAATGTCTCTCTACCTTCTATCCTTTTTCTTGGGTTCAAGGAGTTCCTAATTTTTCAGAGCATAAAGTCCTTGCATTTAATAACATCAATTGCTTTTTTTTATTCTGGATTGTGCATCAGGCTGGTATAATGTGAACAGTGTACACCGATATCTGGACTTCTTTACCTTATTTTAGGAAGAATCTAATATCATACTTGTCCTTAATCGGTTTTATAACTAAATTAAAACGGGAAACATCTCAATGCTACTTTCTCTTGTTACTTGTGCACAGTTTGAGTAAGCATAAAAAGTTGGCCATCATGGATTTTTTTTTAACACGTTCTCAAAAGTTCCTGTCTCAGAGGATATATAACTACATCTGCACTGACTTGGGAACCTAAACAGGCCAGACTTACATGTTGAGAAGGCCTTGTTAAAATGGCTCTCCCAATTATCAGCCTGTGCTTGTAGTTCGTGGGACTGGAGGGTAATAATCTCCTGTGGGCTGCCGACCAGGGGGTACCCAGACCTCACGGTGGGAGGGGACTAGAGCCTGAGGTTGGAGGCACATTTTGAGTGCCACCCCGCCGCCTGCCCCCCCCCCACTGCCACGCCTCGCCTCCTTGCCCCCCCAACCGCCTTCCCTCGCCCGCTCACAAACAAATACCTTTGCTGGTGGGGGTCCCCACCCCCTGCCAACTGAAGCCTTCTTCAGCACGGTCTCCGGCACAGCCAAGTTCACTGCCTGCCCCCTGCTCTTCTTTCTTCTTGCTCCTCCTGTGCATGCTGACGCTGAGCGGCTGCGTCAGAGACTGGCACTGAAGAAGGCTTCGGCTGATGGGGGTTGGGGACCCCCGCCAGCCAAACCAGGGGCCCGGATGAAATTTGCGGGGCCCCAGGCCCCCGTGGCCCCCCGTAGCTACACCCCTGTTGCCGACTGCAACCTCTGACAGTCTCCAGTGGGCCTCATTAGTTCACATCCATACAACCAATCTTTAGTTTTCTTTTTTGGCTTTGGCTTTGACCAAAACCATGGCTGTAGTTTCAGTTTCAGCTGAAAGCGTTTAGACAGTTTCGGTAGTGGTTTTGGCCAAAACTGTAAGAAAACCAGTTTCGGTCGGCCTCTTCAAAGAATATGAGAGAGAAACTACTGCTGGGATTTCCATCGCCAAAATCCATAAAATCTCATAAGTTGTTAGGCAATTCATTACCCTATCAAGCAACACTAACCTGGGACGCTCTTCCTTTATCTATTAAGGGAACTACAGTTTATCTTTGCTTTAGAAAACTAATGAAAACTTTTATTTGCTGTTATCAGTACATAATCAACAAGAATAATGTACAAAAACAAAGAAAAACGTACTAGCCCGCATCAAGGGAAGCAGCAGTACCAAACATTAAATGAAATATACCCAAAAAGGAAAAATAAAGCCAGACTTATAGCCTATAAGTGCATACTCATACTATGTACTCTTAACTTCAAATAGTCCAAGACCCTTATTTCTCATGGCCCTTGCTCCAACTGCAAAGAATCCCAAAATATGAAATCTTTACCCTGAAAAGTTAGAATACACTTACACGGAAACGTAAGGAAGACATTTGCGCCCAAGGCAAGAACTCTAGACTTGAGGGTCAAAAACGCCCACCGCCTAAGTTGCATAGCCTTGGACACATCAGGAAACATATAAATTTTTGCATCACAAAATATCACATCTTTTTTCTGAAAATATTTTTTAGTATCATACATTTATCTAATTCAGAGACCAGGGTAACCAGCAGAGTTGATCTAATATTGATCGCATCTTGAGTATCGTCCAAAAAAAAGCTGTTAAATCAATTTCAGATGAGACCAACTGATCCCCGCCCTGCTGATCATCCTGAAGTCTCTTCTTCCCAGGAAGATAATAAACATTTAGAATTGAAACAGTATCTGCTACTACTAAATCTAAGACCTCCTTAAGATATTTCCTTAGGAGAATCTCAGGTGAAATCGTTTAAATATAGGGAAAATTCAAGAAATGCAAATTCTTAGCTTTATTAGTATTCTCTATCATTTCTAAGTTTAAATGTACATTATGACAATCTTTAATAGCAGAGACCGATGTAGCCATGAATACTCACTGCTTCACTGTTGGGTTGTAAGTTCACTGTACTTAATTATCAGTGAACTTTCAACCCTACTTGACAAGTGAACAAAATGGTGCTCCAGCTAAAAGAAAAAAATGCTGGTTGAAATCAATCAATCAGATCCACTTTAGGATTCCTCAATTGTCCTGTCAAAAACAAAAATCAATGCCATTCTACGGCCACATTTAAAATTTGGTTCCATGGTGCTGAGTTTAACAACCCAAAATTGTTCCCATTGTTGCAGTTTTTTTCTTTCTGTTACCCCCATCATATGTCCTGATATGTGATTAATATAAAACATCGGAGATCTTCATAACAGTAGTTTTTCTCAGTACAATATGATGCCAGTTGTGGTTCCATTTTATTTCTCTTGATACAGCTCCGATGCTCATTCATCCAAAGTTTAAATTTCCTTAGTCTTATAACATCGTTATCAGAGGTAGTTGAAATATTGTAATACATAACAACGGTGTCAGAGGTAGTTGAATATTATAATACATATTTTTTCTGATCAAGAGGATTAACGAATTGAGATAACTGAAGCGTAATATCACACATTTGACATTTAGTACATTTACAATGACCATTGACTGACTCATTCATTTTGCAATGTATTCTGAAATAGCATTGCCGGACTCAGTCATTCCCTTAAATTCCACCATCTGCAGTGTGCAATCTGCACTTTCTTATCTGTAAATGATAGCATTGTTGTTAGTATTTTCCAATGCTGTTTTGTAATGATATTCAGTTTCTTCTAAGAGTAGAAGAACCTTTTACTAAGACTTTAGACTTTCTCAATCTGTCTTTAAATATAATTAGGCAATGGAAGAAGACGAAGGGCCCTGTATACTAACCTGCAATATAGACGCACTAGCATTTTTAGAATGTACTAAAAATTAGCACACGCTAATGCTAGAGACACCCATAGGAACATATGGGTGTCTCTAGCCTTACCACGTGCTAAAATGCTAGCGCTCCTTAGTAAATAGGACCCTAATTGTCTTTAAATATGAGACCCAGATTATGTTGCTATCTAGTTATCCAATTCCATCTTTTCCTAAGACTTGCATGATTGATGGAGTTGAAATACCCGTAATTCAGAAAATCATATATTAGGTATTATTCTTAATTTGACTCTATCAGTGCAATAACATGCATGTAACACTATTAGAATGATTTTTTTCTAAACTGAAGATTGTCAGAGATTTGAAAAATCAACTAATTATAATTCAGAAGGTTGTTGTTCCTCACTTTGACTATTGCAATAGTCTATTGATGGGTGTCCCTAAACAATCACCAAACTCCTTGCAGAGTGCACAGAATGCTGCTGCATATCTGATTGCAGGACATTCTAGAAATGAACATATTATTCCTACTTTGATTGCGTTACATTGGCTACCGATTGAATATTGGATCTGCTATAAGGTTTTATTGCTTGTATTTAAAGTCTTATTAAGATTTCTCCAGTAGCATCATCTACTTTGTATCTCTACCAACCATCACATACTCTACAATCAACTGTGTCTGATCTGTTGGACATCTTCCAAAACGTGACTCAAATTCCTTTCAACAAAATACTGTAGAATCTAAATTGTTAATTGCTCAAGAATCTTCCTAAAAGTGACGAGCAAAAATGAAGATAAAAATAAAAATCATAACACGAACACATGAAGGAAAAGACCTCAATCAACCTCGGTGCTACAGTGAACTTATCACTAAAATATTCACAGCACTCGACAGGTTATTATAGTCATCATTGGCCAAAAATCTCCATAAAATGTGTATTGTTGCATTTTATATTTTTCTTATTTCTTTTTATCTTCTTTAGTGCAAGAACTCATCACACTGCAATCCAAATTACTCGAACGCCAACAAGAGTATATCTATATACATATAGCACTTAGCTTCTTATCTGATCCGGCTGCTCAACTCCTGGTCCTGTAACTCCCAACAGGGACCCGTTTCTTCCTCCAAGTTTTTTCAAGGGAGATCCGGAAAATCATCAAGGAATTTTGTTTTCATTGTCTGCTAAAATATGCGGCTAAAATATTCTGACTGTTAACATACACTAAAATCCTTTCTAAATAGCAATCATAGATCATACCATGTTGGGGTGGAAGTGGGAGGGTAATGGATGGGGACTATACATTATAATTTATACGGAAGTTGTTACTGAACGCAGATAAAGACCATTTGGCCTCTCCAGTCTGCCCCTCCATGCCATCTATTACCCTTCCTTTTGTTGCTGTAGTTCTAAAATGAATTCAATTTTAGTCTTTGTCATCATCATTCTTATTTAGTTTACTTCTGTCCTGTAATATTTTAAAAGAGTTCGTTCATTAGCCATTTTTTATGCAGTATAATGAAACTGCTACCAAGCGCTGAAATGAGGGACTATTGTGAAAGTCATAAATCCTGTAAAGATGGACTGGCTCTACTGTTTACAGCTCCTCTGATAAATGTAATAATTTTTGTGGTCTCTTTAGGTGCTGAAATTGTTCAGGTTAGTGCAGAAGATGCTGATGACCCTAATAGTTCCAATTCAGATATTTATTATAAGATTATAAGCCAGGAACCTCGGATGCCAAGCAGTGTAATGTTTCATATCAATGAGAAAACAGGAATGATAACACTACAGAATGCAGAATTAAAGACAAATATTGCCAAACAATACAGTCTACAGATCACAGCTTTTGACCTTGGAGGAAAAGAAGAGGGTAAGTCTTTCAATAGTTTGGATCTGTCTATTTATTTATTCTTAAACAAAGAGCTGCAATATCTTTTCACTTATGGAAAAATCCTCCGCCAACACCATTTTCTCTACAGTTTTTTTCATTTCATATTTTCAAGTGCTGCTAGATTTTTAGGCACGTTTAATCAATATGTCTGTCTGTCTTTCTGTATGTATAAATATATTGTGTCTGTCTTCATGAAATAATTTGGCTGAATGCTGGAACGTGGATCTCTTTCTGACATGGCAAGTCCTGTCAAATTTCACTTAAATTGATTGAAGGAAGAAGCCTCTTTTCCCCACCAATCCATGTAGCAGAATAGCTGTACCATCCAAGGACTATGAAATGAGATAGAGAGGCAGACATGAGCAGGCTAAGTTCAAGCAGGGGGTTATGATGGAGACATTTCTCCGGGTAAGTGAACATTTTTTGTACTCAGTGATTTAAAGGTTGGGGTTTAAAGAGGTAAGGTAGGTTTATTGATAAAGACAGTAAGAATTTAAAAAAGCAAACTTTATTAACTAGTCTCCCTACCCATAGTTTCTAAAGCTTGAACCATAACATAAGAACATAAGAATAGCCATACTGGGTCCATCTAGCCCAATATCCTACTTCCAGCAGTGGACAATCCAAGTCACAAGTACCTAGCAGAAATCCAATTAGTAGCACCATTCCATGCTACCAATCCCAGGGCAAGTAGAGGCTTCCCTCATGTCATCTCAATAACAGACTATGGACTTTTCCTCCAGGAACTTGTCTGAACCTTTTTTAATCCCAGATTTCTAACCGCTGTTACCACATCTTATGTTCTTATGTGTATGTTTACCCCCGGACCCATTGCTGGCCTCAAAACAACCCTTTCTGCCCATTCAGTGAAAGATCTCTGCCTCTTAGCTCACAGGTGAGAATTCAGGCTTGCTTATTGTCTCTTTTTAAATCTTCTTTTTGCATCCTCTCTCTCCTTGTGCCTGTCCTCCCAGTGTAATTCAGGCCTGTGTATATTTTATTTGTAGGTCTGAGCAGCACCTGTACTGTAGTAATTAATGTGGTGGATGTTAATGACAGCCCTCCTGTGTTCCTGAAAAGTCAGGTAAGCAAAAAATAAAACAACTAAAAATAGCCAGGTCAATATTCAGCCACTGTCTGAGCATGCAGCTATGGCGGTCAACAAAATATCCAGATAAAGGCTGTGCTGAATAGGCGGATAAGGTAGTTGGCACTGGAACGTATCCAGATAGAGGCAATATTTAGTCTGCTGTCCAGATAATGTAGGGCAGCTTACTATCTGTCCTAGGTTATTCAGATGATTAATCGGGATAGCAAATTGAACATTGGCACTAACTGCGTAAGTTCTGAGACCACTGGTGAATGAACCACACAAGCATATAATCATGCTGAAACACATTCCATACAGGGCCGTGCCAAGGGCGCCACGCTGTCGATTTGTATTTTTTTTAAAAAACTTACTCCTCCGCTCCTTCCCCGATTCCCTGGCGCTTTAAATTTATCTCGCTCCGCCTCCGACGTCTGCGCAGCATCAGTGAAAGCGCTGCCTGTCTGACGTCTCTCCCCCAGCCTTCACTTCGCTTGTTCGTTCCTCTGTGTCCCGCCCTCAAGGAAATGACGTCAGAAGAAGGCGGGACACAGAGGGAACGAACAAGCGAAGGGAAGGCTGGTGGAGAGACGTCAGACAGACAGCGCTTTCACTGACGCTGCGCAGACGTCAGAGCCAGAGGCGGAGAGAGGTAAATTTAAAGCACCGGGGAATCGGGGATGGAGCGGAGAAGGCTCAGGCTGAATGAGAAGTATGCTCAGAGCCTCCTCTGCAGGCCAAACCCAGCCATTTCCTCCATCGCGCCCCAGACGGCAGCTTGGGGGAGCAGCGCTCGGCTCTTTGGCACTGCCCAGCTCTTCCACATGCCTTGAAGCCGGGCGGGGGGCGCATGCCAACTGATAGTCTGCAGGGGGCGCCCCCTAGGCACGGCCCCAGAGACCCTAGGCACGGCCCTGATTCCATAAAGCAATGAAGATCAAAATCATCACAATGTAAATCAAAAACTATAGAGTGGAAGGAAAAGCCTCAGAACCCAGTCCGGAAACTTCAAATTCTCACAGACTATAGGGGTAAAACCTCACAAACCTAAAAACCTTCCACAGGTTTCTGTTATAAACTAAATTAACAGTTTAAAATTTTGGCTTATCTGAAAGTTTTATAAAGACATTCATTAGGAGCAGTGTCAACAAATAACTTAGGTATTATGAAATGTATTTGAGCATGATTATACGTGGGGGGGGGGGGTTGAGTTGGCATTGATTCCACAGTTGTGGAATCTGTTGTGAAGACCACTCTAACTTTGCCCACTATGGGGGTAGTTCTAAAAGTGGGCACCTCGTTTTAGATGTCCTGATGCCACACTGTGAGAACAGTAGCTGGCACCCGGACTCCATTATAAAATGCTAGTGCGAGCACCTAAATGCGACAAGAGCACATGTAACTTACAGTAAGTGGCAGCACTGCCCATGCCTCTCCCATGATCCACGCATGTGAACGCCCCCTTGCATTTACCCGCTATGTGCCAGATTCTATATACAGTGGGGGAAATAAGTATTTGATCCCTTGCTGATTTTGTAAGTGTGCCCACTGACAAAGACATGAGCAGCCCATAATTGAAGGGTAGGTTATTGGTAACAGTGAGAGATAGCACATCACAAATTAAATCCGGAAAATCACATTGTGGAAAGTATATGAATTTATTTGCATTCTGCAGAGGGAAATAAGTATTTGATCCCTCTGGCAAACAAGACCTAATACTTGGTGGCAAAACCCTTGTTGGCAAGCACAGCGGTCAGACGTCTTCTGTAGTTGATGATGAGGTTTGCACACATGTCAGGAGGAATTTTGGTCCACTCCTCTTTGCAGATCATCTCTAAATCATTAAGAGTTCTGGGCTGTCGCTTGGCAACTCGCAGCTTCAGCTCCCTCCATAAGTTTTCAATGGGATTAAGGTCTGGTGACTGGCTAGGCCACTCCATGACCCTAATGTGCTTCTTCCTGAGCCACTCCTTTGTTGCCTTGGCTGTATGTTTTGGGTCATTGTCGTGCTGGAAGACCCAGCCACGACCCATTTTTAAGGCCCTGGCGGAGGGAAGGAGGTTGTCACTCAGAATTGTACGGTACATGGCCCCATCCATTCTCCCATTGATGCGGTGAAGTAGTCCTGTGCCCTTAGCAGAGAAACACCCCCAAAACATAACATTTCCACCTCCATGCTTGACAGTGGGGACGGTGTTCTTTGGGTCATAGGCAGCATTTCTCTTCCTCCAAACACGGCGAGTTGAGTTCATGCCAAAGAGCTCAATTTTTGTCTCATCTGACCACAGCACCTTCTCCCAATCACTCTCGGCATCATCCAGGTGTTCACTGGCAAACTTCAGACGGGCCGTCACATGTGCCTTCCGGAGCAGGGGGACCTTGCGGGCACTGCAGGATTGCAATCCGTTATGTCGTAATGTGTTACCAATGGTTTTCGTGGTGACAGTGGTCCCAGCTGCCTTGAGATCATTGACAAGTTCCCCCCTTGTAGTTGTAGGCTGATTTCTAACCTTCCTCATGATCAAGGATACCCCACGAGGTGAGATTTTGCGTGGAGCCCCAGATCTTTGTCGATTGACAGTCATTTTGTACTTCTTCCATTTTCTTACTATGGCACCAACAGTTGTCTCCTTCTCGCCCAGCGTCTTACTGATGGTTTTGTAGCCCATTCCAGCCTTGTGCAGGTGTATGATCTTGTCCCTGACATCCTTAGACAGCTCCTTGCTCTTGGCCATTTTGTAGAGGTTAGAGTCTGACTGATTCACTGAGTCTGTGGACAGGTGTCTTTCATACAGGTGACCATTGCCGACAGCTGTCTGTCATGCAGGTAACGAGTTGATTTGGAGCATCTACCTGGTCTGTAGGGGCCAGATCTCTTACTGGTTGGTGGGGGATCAAATACTTATTTCCCTCTGCAGAATGAAAATAAATTCATATACTTTCCACAATGTGATTTTCCGGATTTAATTTGTGATGTGCTATCTCTCACTGTTACCAATAACCTACCCTTCAATTATGGGCTGCTCATGTCTTTGTCAGTGGGCACACTTACAAAATCAGCAAGGGATCAAATACTTATTTCCCCCACTGTACGTCACCTAAAAAAATCCGTGTGGGCAACATTTCCGACTAAGCGCATTCTATATGGAGCACCTAGATTTAGGTGTGATATGTAGAATATGCTTAGTCAATATCCCAGCACCTAAAACTATGCACCTCCATTTACACCAACAAAAACATAGGGTAAATCCCAGCACATAGTTTTGGCGGAGAGCCATATTCTATAACTACGCATGTAAATTTCAGAACACCCACGAAATGCCTATTTCCTCACCCATTACCATGCCCCTTTTTACCTGCACCTGTTAGAAGTTAGGCGCACTGCATTACAGAATACGCTTAGCCAGTGGCGTTCCTAGGGGGGACGGTGGGGGCGGTCCGCCCCGGGTGCACGCCACCAGGGGGGTGCCGCGCGCACCTGCCCTTCGTTGTTCCATGCTTCTTCTCTGCTCTGGAACAGGTTACTCCATTCCTCCATTGCCTCAGGTACAAACTTAGATTGTGAGCCCTCTATCCAGTGTACCTGAATGTAACTCACCTTGAGCTACTACTGAAAAAGGTGTGAGCAAAATCCAAATAAATAAAATAAATAGGCACACTACTGTATATAGAATCTAGGGGTATGCCACTTACCTGCACCCTTACAGAACAGCACTTAGTTGCTTAGCTGTCATTATACACATAACTGTACCCTTACCTACAAAAATCCCAGTATTCTGTGCATTTATGTGTGCACATGTCCCCAGATTCTGTATAGGTCACTCAAATGAGGGCATCCAGGTTTGAGCACAGATCCCAGATCTGCAAGTAAACCATTTAGTCAATTAGGTGCTAACAATTATTGGTGTTAAGAGGCACTTAATTGGCAGTAATTAGAAGTTATGCATCGATGTGCCCTACGCTCTGTTCTATAATGTGCGGGCCTAAATTTCATGGTGTCAACTCCATAGGGGCGTGGCCATAGAAGGACATGGGCGGGTCAGGGATTCCCAGGATTTAGGCGCGATGTTATAGAATACCTGCATTTCCGCACCTAATTGCCATGAGTTGTGCAAATCAGATTAAAAGGACCAACTCAATGTGCAGGGAAACATAAACCGCTGTTGAAATGTGATTTGGACCTCTACCCTGATGAAGTTATCAAAACCTGGCCATGTCGGCAGAGGCTCAAAGACTGACATTTTGAAAGCTAAGTGGCAGATTATACACATAATTCTTTTAAAAAATTGGAGCAAATGAAGAAAAGGCAGCGTATGCAATTGAAAAAAGCTATATGCATTCAGCTAGCCAAGTTTCTGAGGATCCAGAACAAAAATTCAAAAATGTGTTAAAGATTTTCGTAAGTTTTTGGCCATTGTTAAGTAGCATGCAGATGCTGGTATAGTATTTCTATGCAGCAGCGTACCAAGGGCGGGGCGGTGGGGGTGGTCCGCCCCGGGTGCACGCCGCTGGAGGTGTGTAGAGAGCAGCCGCGCGCCTGTCGGCTCCGCTGGTTCCCTGCTCCCTCTGCCCTGGAACAGGTTACTTCCTGTTCTGGGGCAGAGGGAGCAGGGAGCCAGCGGTGCCAAGAGCCGCGCGGCTGCTCCCAGCAGCTAAGAATGCACCCCGGGAGGGGGGGGGTTGATGCACCGGGAAGGGTGTTCTGCTGCACCGGGGGAGGGGGGGGGGGAGGCGCATCGGCAATCCGCCCCGGGTGGCAGCCGACCTAGGATCGTCACTGTTTCTATGAGCTGCACAAAAGCATTTACACCAGCCTTTTGCAGGCAGAAATGATTGCACCCAAAATTAAGCGCGAAATCTGCGCTAAGCTAATATTCTACAAAGGATGCGCCACGCAGAGCATCCTTTACACAATACTAGGATAGTGCAGAACGTCCTAGTACCTAACTCTGGCTACCATTTATTGAATCTAAATAAACGCAGGCGCCCAATCCTAGAATTGCCATTTATCCCCCAAATTCTATATATGGCAACTAAAGTTGCACATGCAAATTTGGCAGTGTAACCAAATTGCGTGATCAACTTACTTGTTTAATAATCCAGTCGGCATTGATAATTGGCCAATAACGAGCAAATATAAGCACTAATTGGCACCAAATAGAATTTTTTGTGTGCAACTTTTAAGCGCATTCTGTAAAGTGGTGCTTGTAAATTCTAATGTGCAGATCTCAAATGGGGGCGTGGCCATGGGAGGGGCATGGGCAGATCATGTGCATTCCTAGAAACTATGAGCACTGTTATAAAATACGCCCAATCTGTGTCTAAGGCAGGGGTGTTTACACCAGGTTTTAATTGGCATAAATAGTCACACTACGTGGTATTCCATAAACCACGCCACGCTAAGCATGTCTTTTTCCCTGCTGATTTTTTTGGCACCATATATAGAATCTAGTCCTATTTGCATAATGTGCTGCTGCGGCTAGGAAAGCAAATAGAATGTTGGGTATCATTAGGAAAAGGATGGAAAACAAAAATAAGGATATTATTCTGCCATTGTATCGCTCCATGGTGCGACCGCACCTTGAGTATTGTGTTCAATTCTGGTCACCGCACCTCAAAAAAGACATAGTGGAATTGGAAAAGGTGCAGAGAAGGGCGACAAAGATGATACAGGGGATGGGACGGCTTCCCTATCAGGATAGGCTGAAGAGGCTGGGGCTCTTCAGCTTGAAGAAAAGGCGGCTGAGGAGAGATATGATAGAGGTCTATAAGATAATCAATGGAATGGAACGGGTTGATGTGGAGCATCTGTTTACGCTTTCCAAAAATACTAGGACAAGGGGGCATGCGATAAAGCTGCAGTGTGGTAAATTTAAAACGAATCGGAGGACATTTTTCTTCACTCAACGCGTAGTTAAACTCTGGAATTCGCTGCCGGTTAAGGCGGTTAACTTAGCGGACTTCAAAAAAGGGTTGGACAGCTTCCTGGAGGAAAAAGCCATAGAATGTTATTGAATGGACAAGGGAATACAGTATTTCTAGGATGGGTGGGACAAATTGCTTGTTCTTTTGGCCGCTGTCGGTGACAGGGTGCTGGGCTCGATGGACCCGTGGTCTGTCCCAGCATGGCGATGCTTATGTACTTATGTGTGGAATATCCTGGCCAGCAGCACTTTTGGTTTCTGGATAAGTGGTTTTGAATATTGATCCGGTCATATCTGTAAAGACGTGAAATCAACAAGCATAGTGCTTTCAAGTTCTCTGTGGCCTTTTACACCTCCCATAAGTTAACGTTGTCTTCATCTATGTTATGCTGCTATAATTGTTCCTATTTTCTTTCAATTTCAAATATATCTTTGGTGCTTTTATGATCAAAGCTATAGTGAGATGACCTTCAGATTTCTATCATTCACTTCACAAGGTTGCTGTCTTTCTCACAGACAGTCTTAGAATGGAACTTCTGTGGAACAGAATCTAAAGATTAACACCATGCACTTGGAAACTGTAATAACAAGCTGTGAAATGAGTGCTGACATCACCCAGTGATCCATCCTATTGCCCAGTAAATAAAGATAAGATCTTGTACTCTTTTTAACTCTTCAAAGTTTAATCACACTGAAGCCAGAGGCCAGTAGGGGTTGAAATTATGGCAGCAGCGCTTGTACACCTAAATTAATCCGTATACTGACCTTTGTGGTTGATTGTGTAGAGAATATTAATATTTGAATGTAGTGCATTCCTTTGTGAAATAGAGATACAATCTGAACTACAGCAAGGGTCTGGAAAACGAGATTTCCATGACACCTACTGTAAGTATTCATAGATGTACATGCATAGAGCAAGTATAAGAAGCAATGAACGTGCATATTGTAGAGACCAGACTGGTTTACAGCCCATAAGAGCTGCAGCTAGGGGTCAATGGAAGCCAATGGGATTTAGTTTAATACAAATTTTTATATACCGCAACGTACCCCAATGAGAGAACTGCATGCTATACAAAATAATTAAAACTGACATTATATCAAAAAACACCAAATAAAAAACATGACTCCTAAACAAATAACTGCAGCATCGAAACACTTACCATTCTATCAATCTGCCCCATTTTGATCTGCACTATGTATGACATGAGCCTATTTACAGAATAGCCCTTAGATGGAATTTTGGCATTCACGCACATATGAGCACATGCAATGGCGTTCCTAGGGGGGCGGACACCCGGGGCGGCACCCCGCCCCCCCGGGTGCAGCGCCCCCCGATGCTGCAAGGACCCCCCCCCAGCGAAAGACACCCCCCCCGCGAAAGAGCCCCCCCGGGTGCATACCGCTGGGGGGGGGTGCCGCAGCGCGCACCTGCTGCGAGTTTACTAACTTTGCTCGTTCGCTGCAGCTCCCTCTGCCCCGGAACAGGAAGTAACCTGTTCCGGGGCAGAGAGAGCTGCAGCGAATGAGAGAAATTAGCAAACTCTTGCAGCAGGCTCGCGCCACGGCACCCCCCAGCAGCGTGCACCTGGGGCGGACCGCCCCCACCGCCCCCCCCTTGGTACGCCACTGAGCACATGTATGTATGGATATGCCATTATGACATACACACAAAATCAGCATGTAAATGCTCACATGTACTTTATAAATTTGCCTTCATAGGTCCAGATTCTGTAAATGGCATCTAAAAAATAGATATACACTGGAAGAGAAGCGGGAGAGAGGGGATATGATAGAGACGTTTAAATACCTCAGTGGCATTAATGTACAAAACCCTGGAATGAGAGAGCATAGGAAGAAGTTGAGAGGTAATACACTTAGAAGGAATCTAAGAAAATACTCCTTCATGGAAAGGGTGGTGGATGTGTGGCATGGCATCCCAGTGAAGGCAGTGGAGATGAAGACTATCCTGCTTATTTTCGAAAGAGAAGGGCGCCCATCTTCCGACACAAATCGGGAGATGGGCGTCCTTCTCCCAAGGTCGACCAAATTGGCATAATCGAAAGCCGATTTTGGGCGTCCTTAGCTGCTTTCTGTCGTGGGGACGAGAAAAGGTCCCAGGGGCATGTCAGCAGCGTACTGAAGGCGGGACGGGGGCATAGTTAAGAGATGGGCGTCCTTGACTGATAATGGAAAAAAGAAGGGTGTCCCTGACGAACACTTGGCCAACTTTACTTGGCCCATTTGTTTTCAGGACCAAGCCTCAAAAAGGTGCCCAAACTGACCAGATGACCACTGGAGGGAATCGGGGATCACCTCCCCTTACTCCCCCAGTGGTCACTAACCCCCTCCCACCCTCAAAAAAACAACTTTAAAAGCTTTTTTTGCCAGCCTCTATACCAGCCTCAAATGCCATACTCAGGTCTAACGCAGCAGTATACAGGTACCTGGAGCAGTTGTAGTGGGTGCAGTGTAGTTCAGGTAGGCGGACCCAGGCCCATCCCCCCCACCTGTTACACTTGTGGTGGTAAATGTGAGCCCTCCAAAACCCACCACAAACCCACTGTACCCACATCTAGATGCCCCCTTCATCCCTAAGGACTATGATAGTGATGTACAGTTGTGGGGAGTGGGTTTGGGGGGGGGGAGTTGGGGGGCTCAGCACACAAGGTAAGGGAGCTATGCACCTGGGAGCAATTAAGTCCACTGCAGTGCCCCCTAGGGTGCCCGGTTGGTGTCCTGGTATGTGAGGGGGACCAGTGCACTACGAATGCTGGCTCCTCCCACGACCAAATGGCTTGGATTTGGTCGTTTTTGAGATGGGCGTCCTTGGTTTCCATGATCGGCGAAAAATGAGGTCGCCCATCTCTGAGGTCGGCGATCTCAACATTTAGGTTGACCATCTCTCACAATAAAGTGGCGAGCACTTGGGTGGTTTTTCAGGTGTAGAACGGCCATAATGGCCGTCCATGACGAGCACTTGGCCGTTTTAGCCCCCCCTCCCCGATTTTTTAAAAACATTTTAATAATTTTTCCAATCCCGCGCAGCCCCAATGAGAGGTACCGACCTCTCGTTAGATTTTCCAGCGTTTTCCAGCGTTAAGGCAATCGGAAAAAGTTAGTGCATCTCATTACAATAGGGTTTCTATACGATTTGCTCATCTGCATTCCGTTTTCATTAGCTGCTACTGTCGTTGGAAAAAAGTGTTTAGTGCATGCCAGGGTTTACTACTTGCTCGTTAATGGCTCGTTAAGTTTAGTGCATCTGGCCCTAAGTGACTTGCCCAGGGTCACAAGGAGCTGCAGTAGAAATTGAACCCAGTTTGGGCCCCAGGTTCTCAGCCCACTGCACTAACCATTAAGCTACTCCTCCACTCCAAATAGTTATCTGAGTTTTTGAAAAAAAAAAAAATGAAGGTAAGTAATGTGTTATCAGGAAGCCTTTTTATGTGTGAAATGAGGTTATTTCTCAGGGTTGCTTGCATTCATCTTTTTTGTATATTTTACAGTTTGCAATAAGCAGTATCGGTCTCATTTCACTTTCTTTCACTACATGTACATAAATAACTAAAGCTTTGTGTCTACAGAACAAGCTTGACCTCTCCCAACATTTCACATAGCAAACGCTTCCTTGCATGATGTGGCTACTCTTGCTTTATTGGTGTTTGCCGGTTATATTTATTCTGTGTGAGTCACTGTCTTATGGGATGCCCAAGGATCAACAATGTTTTGGCAAAATGCCCAAAATTATGCAACCTCTCTCAGAGATTTTCTATTGGGTTCTAATGTTTATATAATCCCTGTTCCAAACTGGCTATGAGGTGGTTTATAAAAAGAAACAAAGTGTGGTAAACTCTGGGTTTACTACTACTACTACTACTATTTAACATTTCTAAAGCGCTACCAGGGTTGTGCAGCGCTGTACAATTAACAAAGAAGGACAGTCCCTGCTCAAAGGAGCTTACAATCTAAAGGACCAAAAGTGCAGTCAATCAAAATTGGGGCAGTCTAGATTTCCTGGATAGGGGTACAATGGTTAGGTGCCGAAAGCGACATTGAAGAGGTGGGCTTTGAGCAAGGATTTGAAGATGGGTTTAACAGTTCTAATGTGGGACTTTCTTATGCACTAAGCCCAGACTCAAAGTGGCCCTTTTTTTTTCTTTTTTTTACAGGTCATGCCCTAATATTCCCATTAGTGTGCAGTACCAGCACTTATCACCTCATATTGTGCTGACATTTTTCATATTTCTGTTATATGATTGTTTTACTGTGCTGTTAAATGTTTATGATACTATTTCATGTTACTGGGATTCAATTTGCCATTTCCAAATTTCTCATTGATTGTATTCATGTATATTTTTGTTCATTGTACTATTGTTAACCACATTGTAAGCTTTATGTCAAGCTGCACCTGCTGTATACTACTTTGAGTGAATCTCTTAATAAAGGTGGTTAATAATCCCCAATAAATAAATAAACATTTACAGATCATTCTAGAACACTGGGCGCACACAAGAGAAGGTCACTACTCTGCTGCCATTTGGAATCTGTGATCAGGGCCCACAGTAGAAATTAAGGAGAGGGCCCCCTACCCCACTCACCATTAGTGTCAACACATACATCAACTTTAAATTTATTTTTGTTACATTTGTACCCCACGCTATCCCACTCATGGCAGGCTCAATGTGGCAATGGAGGGTTAAGTGACTTGCCCAGAGTCACAAGGAGCTGCCTGTGCCTGAAGTGGGAATTGAACTCAGTTCCTCAGGACCAAAGTCCACCACCCTAACCACTAGGCCACTCCTCCACTATTGCTACCATTTGAGATTCTACATGGAATGTTGCTATTCCACTAGCAACATTCCATGTAGAAGTTGGCCCTTGCAGATCACCAATGTGGCTGCGCAGGCTTCTGCTTCTGTGAGTCTGACGTCCTGTCAGACTCACAGAAACAGAAGCCTGCACAGCCTTCTACATGGAATGTTGCTAGTGGAATAGCAACATTCCATGTAGAATCTCCAATAGTAGCAACATTCCATGTAGAATCTCCAATGGTATCTATTTTATTTTTGTTACATTTGTACCCTGCGCTTTCCCACTCATGGCAGGCTCAATGCGGCTTACATGGGGCAATGGAGGGTTAAGTGACTTGCCCAGAGTCACAAGGAGCTGCCTGTGCCGGGAATCAAACTCAGTTCCTCAGTTCCCCAGGACCAAAGTCCACCACAGGCCTTCACCAAATACAGAGCAAGGGATCAGAAATTAGACATAGAAATATGAACACCAAAATTGAACTAGGAACCCCAAGAAGTTAAACTTGGCAAGTAGTGCAACACTGAAGAAAGAAAAACAGAAATGTACTTCCTTTTGTATTGAACATAATCAGTAGCATAGCCACAGGGGACCTGGGCCTCCCCCCCCCCCCCCCCCCCCCAAAAAAAAAAAAAAAAATTATCCATCACCCTTGTTGTGGCTGACAGGGATCCCTAAGCTGTGCCAGCTGAAGACCACCTCCTCTGGTATGGCAGCCAGAGCTCTCCAAGCTCTGCAGCTGGTGGCTGTTTCCTCAGGCTGCTGCTGCCACTGCTGCCCCCCCCCCCCCACCCTATGCATGCAGAAAAACCAAGCATTCAAAAGGGTGGGTCAGCAATGGTGGCAGCAGCTCAGGGACACTGCAGATGACAGCAGCGTTTACAGAGTTCTGGCTGTCAGAGCGGTAAAGGAAGAGGAAGTCTTCACCTGGAGGGTCCTGGAGATCCCTGCCAGTTCAGGTATTTATATTTTGCATTCAGGCTGGGGGCAAGAGGTAAGGAGAAAAATTGGTGGCCACCTACTTTTGAGTTCATCTCTGCCCTCCAATCAACCATCTGGCTATGCCACTGAACATAACACAAAGACATCTGTTATATATATATATATATATATCCCAAACCACAAACAAAGAAGGAAAAAGCCTCCACAAATAGAATAAATCCAAAGGGAACACAAAGTGGAGTCCACAATGAGAACCAGCATCAATTACATGACCCGACACAGCTGTGTTTCAGCATAAGCATATGCCTGCATCAGAGTTCTCTAGAAAATCTAAAACATATATCCCAAAGTTAAATATTCCACTTAATAAATTCAAAATAAAACACTTTTTTCTACCTTTGTTGTTTGTACATTTTATTTTTCTATGATGTTGGTCCCAGTTTCTCCATCTGTTTCTGCTAATTCTCTTTCCAGTGGCTTTTTTCCATTTGTCTTTTCTTTTCTCTCCTGTCTTGTTGTATTCCTTCACTAAACCTGTCTCTGACATATTGATCCTTCCTTTATAGGTCTTTCCTCCATTTATTTTATTTTATTTTCTGCTTCTCTATCCACTCAGATTTCACCTTCTTTCTCACCCTTCTCCTTCTTTTAACTTTTCAGCTACCTATTAACGCTCTATATTCTTCTCTTATTCCCTAGCTTTCCCATTTCCCATCTCACTCCTTCCCCGGCCTGCTATTCCCTTCCATCTTTCTTCTACCCTCCGTTACTACATTTCTACCTCTGTATTCATTATCCTCCTCTCACTGATTATCTTGCCACCCCTTCTTGGCCTCTCCCAAATGGTTCCACCATTTCTACTATTTCCCTTCCACCTCCCTCCCTCCACTCTTGCAACCCATTATCTCCTCTCCCTGTCTCTTTTCCTCCACACCCACATCATCTTCCTGTCCCATCTCTCTTCCCGCCTGCCTCCCACCCCATGGTAAGTCATCTCTCTTCCTCTCTCTCCCCTCCATAGTCCAATATTACTCCCTCTCTCTTTCTTGCTGTTGTTCCCTACCCCCACCCCACCCCACATGAGCCAACATCTCTCCCTTTCTCTTCTCTCCCTTCCACTCTCCCATTGTTGAGCACCTGCCTCTCCCTCCCTTGCTTACCTGGGCCCAACTTCTTTCTCCTTCTTCCCAACTGCCCTCCCATCTAGCACCTCTCCCTCCCTCTCCACCACTCCATAGCCAATATTTTCCCTCTCTCTTCTTCCCTCCACCCCATTGTCCACCATCTCTCTCTCTCTCTCTCTCTCTCTCTCTCTCTCTCTCTCTCTCTCTCTCTCTCTCTCTCTCTCTTCCTCTCCTCTGTTCCTGGGCCCATCATTTCTTCCTCCATCCTCTCCCCCCACTCCCAGTATATCCCTCTATCTCTCAAACCTTTCCTCCCTGTCTACTTTTAAAACAACTCCAGGGGGCCCCCGTAGTCTGCTATCTCCTCCCAAAGTCTCCCTCCCTTCTCTTCACCTTACCTGTCTACCTTAAATTGCGTTTTTTATTCACAGGAGGTCGCCAGCGCGGCAGCAATTATTATACACTGCCTGCATCTGCATCAGCACAGTTTCTCTGCTGGTCCCTGCCAGGCTGAAACAGGAAGTTGTGTCAGAAGGGGGTGGATCATGACAGAGGGACAGTGCTGGGGTGGACGCAGGCAGTGTATAAGAATTGCTGCTGCACTGCCATCCCCCTGTCAACAAAAATTGCAATGTAAGGTAGACAGGGAAGGTGAGGGGAAGGGAGGGAGACCTTGGATTGGGGTGGTGAGAATGGGAAGAGATGCAGACCATGGAGGGCCCCTGGAGATGCTTTAAAATAGACCGGGGGGGGGGGTGAGGTTTGAGAGATTGGCTTCCCTGTTTGCCCCCCTCTAACACCGGCCCTGTCTGTGATAAGGCCTGCTGGGAAGAATTCAGGAACACATTGCGAAAAATTAGCATTCAGACATGAGAGGTTTTAGCATTCCTCTAGGAGGGTGGGGCTATCCCCTAGAAAATTTCTGCACTCTAGGGGGCAGGCATGTTGGCAAAATTCTGAATTTTCCAAACCCACCTGGATGAGCAGCATCACATTTTCAAAACTCACAAGCCATCTCTGCTCACACATTGATGGGCCAGAAGAGTGTTTTTTACATGCCACATGATGGTGCCAATCTCTGTTCTATCTGATCAAACTTATATGCTGCCCCAGTCCAGAGTCTGACTCACAGTTTTGAACTATCCCATTACAAGGCTACCAAAGATAACAATGTGTGCTGTATATTAGTATGATAAACTAGGTTATGCAATGTTGATCTCAATATGCCACCACAAACATGTCATACGTTACAATTGGCAAGTCACATACATAGCAAGCAGCACGACCCTTCCAAATTAATAGCAGTTAGCATTAAACAAAACCTAAGAAATGGAAAACAAATTTTAAAAAATTCCATCCCATCAAGAAAGCAGGTTACTGTATACATCAAACTGCCAAGAGGTAGATTTGCTTTTGTCAGAGCTTCTGCGAATTCACGTAATGGAAGCCTTTTAGATCTTTTTTTTGTTACATTTGTACCCCGCACTTTCCCCACTCATGGCAGGCTCAATGCAGCAGGCAATGGAGGGTTAAGTGACTTGCCCAGAGTCACAAGGCGCTGCCTGTGCCAGGAATTGAACTCAGTTCCTCAGGACCAAAGTCCACCACCCTAACCACTAGGCCACTCCTTGGCATACTATTTTTTTTGCTAACAATTAGAGTGTCTTAAACTGGCTTTTCCTCATGGAATGAAAGAGCCCTGTCTTTCTCATTTTGCAGTTTGGCCCTTTCATTATTCCAGAAGACACGGAAACTGGTGTGCTGATAGCGACTCTGACAGCATCTGATGAAGATGAAAAAGCAGAGTACAAGCTCATAGATTTTACTGTGGTGTCTGGAAATGAAGATGGAATGTTTGAAATTGTAAGGGCAGAGCAGAATGGCGTGGTCCACATCTTCCTTGAAAAGGTAAAATGTTTTTTGTTTTCTCTGTCTCAGTTTGGCATGTCACACAGTGGTTGTCATACCAAACATTCACTAAGGACATCTTTTCAGGCTATTTATAAAGAAAAACAGAGTACAAGTTGGAAGAATGCACCTGCTGGTCCCTTAACATGATGTTCCCAATCCCATTCAATAGGTTCATTCTGTCCTTGGTTACCTTTAGAAGGTCTTCAAAAGGTCATCTACATGTCAATAAAACAACATATAAACAAATGCGACCTGACCTGCTACTTGTTAGATTTTAAATACTGCACACTGTATGCTATCCTAGTCAGGGCCGGTCAAACCCAGTAAGCGGGGTAAGCACCGCAGGGGGGCGCTTGCCTTCAAGGGCGCCGCTGTGGCACCATACCGCGCCGCCCTTGGGGGTTTAAATCTTTGATTTACCTCCGTCCCAGCAGCCGTCATTTGAAAGCCCTGCCCGTCTCTAGCCTTCCCTTCCTTCGTGAGTTCATTCCGCAGAGTCCTGCCTTCTGATGTCATTTCCTCAAGGGCGGGACTCTGAGGGAATGAACTCACGAAGGGAGGGAAGCCTAGAGACGGGCAGGGCTTTGAAATGATGCGGCCGCTGGGAAGGAGGTAAATTTGAAAAGACTTAAACCATGCAGGGTGGCAAGAAGAAAAAGGGGGATGTTGGGGGGAGAAGAGGGCGGGCAGGTGGCCATAAATGGGAGGGGGATGGGGGCAAAGGAGAACTGCTGGACAGGGGCAGGGTGGGAGAAGAGAGAAAGGAGATGCTGGGGGGGGGCGCCAACATAGTCTGCAGGGGGGCGCCAGAGACCCTAGGACCGGCCCTGATCCTAGCGACCAAAAGTGATAGCATATGTAATTAAGGTGAAGAATGGAGACTTACCTCTAGATAGTTAACTCTCTAATCTGAAGATGAATTAAAGACACCACTGAGTGATAAATGGTCAAATAATTTAAAATGTCACATTTGTGCTGCTGTACAGAAGCAACTTATTTGTTCACATGTATCAGATGCCCTTAACCAGGACACTTTGTAAGACATTGATTCCTATTTAGAGAGTAGGCAGGTAGATATTAAGAGTACAGGTGACCAAAATCATAAGTAATGGCTTAATCAAAAGTGAAATTGAAAAACAGTCTTTAACCTGGATGTAAAAGCAGTCAATGTGGCTAAGACTTGGATTCCAGGTGGGAGCTCATTCTATAGGGGAACAAGGACAGAGAGAACCTGAAATCAAGAAGAAGTCTAATTACCACAAGGAACATAGTAATAAGTCTGGTAAGAACAGTGGAGACATCAGGAAGGGAGAAATAGAGAAAAATTATATAGAGATTTATGGGTTAGGATTTGGACGAGAGAAAGATACGATTAGATAGAGAAGTTCTGGGGCTTGTTGTTGGATTAAGTGTGGGAATGTCTATGCTCATCTACCCGGAGGAAAGAAAACATAAATGGAATGGATAAGGAGTGATAAGTAGTCATGCTTCTACAGCCGGCAGCTGAGATGTGAAGCTAAAGGACGTACAAATCCATATAGCAAGAAATACAGGTTATAGGCGAGAGACCATTATGGAAGATTCTCTGAAGAAGCAAATAGGTGAAGTAGGTGCCTGTTAGGATTCTTCTTTAAAGTACATAAGTAATGCCACACTGGGAAAAGACCAAAGGTCCATCGAGCCCAGCATCCTGTCCACGACAGCGGCCAATCCATGTCATGCCGTATTTCCTGCGATATGGATTTGATTTGATTCGATAAATTTAGAACAACATACCATGAACTCTATTATCACAGAGGAGTTTTCAGTTAAGCACACAAGAAAAACGTTTAAACCGGAGGTTTTTTGAGCAGTGATTGAATGGTCACTGAAGTGAAAATTCCCTTACCCGTTATGTGCAGGGTTTTGGGTAAATGTGTCTTGTGACATCTGAGATCTTTTTTCCTCTGGTACAGCACACCTAATGTTGAAGTTTTGTACTTATTTATAGGTAGAACATTTTGGTCTTCTTTTCCTGACGAAGTGTTCTTACCTCTTATAAAATGAACACAGAGACATCCATGTGATGGAGTAGTGTAATGGCTAGAGCAGAGATCTGAAGGTTCCTGGTTCAAGTCCCATTGTAGCTTTTTGTAGTTTTTGTTTCTTATTTGTTTAAAATTGTGAGCCTTCCAGAGACAGGAAAATATCTACTGTGACTTCCCTTACTCCATTCAGTGGAGAACAGCTCAATCAGAGCACTTTCTGTAACTTGCATGTACCAGGCACCAGGTCTAAATATGGATGTCTCTTCCTCTTCTGAAATCAGAGCTGGATGTCCATCTTTGGTCCCTCCCAAAAGAGGGATATGGGGATGGGATTTGATATACTGCCTTTCTGTAGCTACAATCAAAGTGGTTTACATATTATACACCAGTACTTATTTTGTACATGGGGCAACGGAGGGTTAAGTGATTTGCCTAGGGTCACAAGGAGCTGTAGCGGAAATTGGACACAATTCCACTGGTTCGTGGGCTGCCATACTAACCACTAGGCTACCTCTCCATGCCCAGAGCACTCCCTCTTGCCATATGGATGTATAGCAGTTTTAAACATCCATATTCAGGCTTTATAAAATCGGTATTTGTCATCCGTGCAGTATGGACATCTAAATTCCAGTTTTCAGACATTCAAAACAATAAGTAGCATAGATTTACAGTGTGCATAGGCACCTGGGTAGACTGGAAGGGGCTAGTGGTCTTTTTCTACTGTCAGCATGCACATTATACTATGTTTGTAAGAAGCAAGAAAGATCTTGAATTGGAAACAGCATTTAATCAGAGGCCAATGCAATTTACCAAAGAGAGGTGTTGACTGAGGCTAGCAATGACCTTTATTTATTTTTATGAATAAGTTCTCATCTCGAAAAGGTTGAGGATACTAAAGTTGGTGGAAAGGAATGGCACAGATGTGTATTCCACTCAGAATTAGGGAGGTGTATGATGAGATTGGCACTTAATTCAAGGTACTAGGTGTTGACTGCTCAGAGTCAGGTAATAATTCGTTCAGGGGGTAGAACTAGGAGATCTCAGAAAGGGCAATTTTCAGAAACCATTTACACAGGTAAACACATCTTGGGGTAGCTTCACTATCTGAAAATTGCCCACCTTACCAAGATCAAAGTAGACACAGGCACAGAAATTTGGACACGATATACAGAATCCAGGGGCTTGTTTTAACTTCCAGATCATGTTTAATGCCATTATAATAAAGTTTGGAATGTAAATACTGAATATTAAAAAGCACACTGAAATATACATGTCCTGATATTGCTGACTGCCTTTACTGTAGATATGTGAGGGTCTGTTGGGTTCCACTTCAGAAACTACTGTCTTTTTTGTCAATATAGAGAAATTTCCAGAGCTGAGAGGGTTATGAAAGGGGAAAATTGAAGAGAGAGAGAGATTCTGTTCATTCTTCCAAGTGGTATAAAATGTGGAGTCATTGACGAGGAGAAGATAGGGACATTTAGAGGGTGTCTTTCCAAAGTTAGGGATGACTTTTAAATGGAGTTTGTTCCAGAGGGTACCAATCCCCAGTTCATAGGGAGAACAACCAGATGTGAAATGGAATCTTCTAAAAAGTATTTGAGAAAAGTATATTTATTATTTATTTATGACATTTATACCTCACATTTTCCCGTACAATTTCGAGGTCAATGTGGCTAACAAGCTAAAAAGAAGTCATTACAAAATTTATCTTTTTTGTTACATTTGTACCCTGTGCTTTCCCACTCATGGCAAGCTCAATGCGGCTTACATATTGTATACAGGTACTTATTTGTACCTGGGGCAATGGAGGGTTAAGTGACTTGCCCAGAGTCACAAGGAACTGCCTGTGCCTGAAGTGGGAATCCAACTCAGTTCTTCAGGACCAAAGTCCACCACCCTAACCACTAGGCCACTCCTCCACAATATATAAACCCACACACATCAATAAGGAAATAATCATAAATATATAAAGAATTCAATAATGGAGTGGAGGAGTGGCCTAGTGGTTAGGGTGGTGGACTTTGGTCCTGGGGAACTGAGTTCAATTCCCACTTCAGGCACAGGCAGCTCCTTGGGACTCTGGGCAAGTCACTTAACCCTCCATTGCCACATGTAAGCTGCATTGAGCCTGCCATGAGTGGGAAAGTGCGAGGTACAAATGTAACAAAAGAATTAATAATAAAGCTTACTGGGGAGAATGGAAGGAGAGGTTAGGCTGATGGAGTGAAGAAAACCTTTGAGAAAGCATTGAGGCCCAAGTATCAGACCAAGGTTAAGTGTGAATTTGCCTATGGGGTAAATGATTTTCCCTGTAGTGGTGTTTTTTGGCTGCAACCTCTGAAGGTGAACTCCTTAACCTCTGCCTGGTGCCTCATCAGCTTAAAATGGGGATTGCAGAAACCAGGCAATATGTTTAAGATATGTCTTCTTTAAACAGTCAGAAGCAGTAGAGTCTACCGTCTGACTACTTATCACTTGACAGAAGGGGGAATATAGAGCCCATAAACATAGATAGTAACAGCAAGTAAAGGGCCCTGTTTACTAAGCCATGCTATAGGTGCTCTTAGCATGCGCTAACACTAGAGACACCCATAGGAGCATATGGGTGTCTCTAGCATTTAGCGCACGCTAATATTAGCATGCGCTAAAAACGTTAGCGCACCTTAGTAAAGAGGGCCCAAAGCTTTAAAATTTCACATTGAAATTCCAAGCGACTGCAGACTGTCGGGGGTTACTTTTTTTTTTTTGCCTCACCCTATAGAATTATCCTTTATTTGTATGTTATCTGCATACATAAAGAACTGGTGAAATTGGGGACTGTTCTACAGGCTCTTCAGGGTTCTTTATGGGATCAGACTTGGATTAGAAATTTAGTCTTTTTAATATTTTTGGAGTTGTCCATAGCGTTACTTGGTAGATCATTTATTACTCCTGTAATGAGATCAGGAACTGGGGATTACTTGTAAACGTTTCAGCTGATTTAAGCCTTATCTGGAGGATCAGTCCTTCAGGGATCATTTGAGTGGTAATTTGCCTATGGCAAAGCCTTTCTCATGTGGTATCCCTCAGAGTGCCTACTCTTTTTAACACCATTGTTTGTCCATTAGTTGCATTAATCTAGGCACGTGGAGTTAATCCATATGTTTATGTGGATGACGTTTAGATTCTTTTAGAGTGGTCCTACTTACCAATCTGCCTACTGAGCACTGTCTTGCTCCTTATTCTTCCTTTCTTAGGGACCCTTTTACAAAAGCACGGTAGGGATACCACATGCAGTACCTCTGGGAGCACCCAGGCACCCTGCAGTAGTTCTGGGTTTGCCTGCTAGAGAGTCATTTTTATTTTCTAGCATGGGAGACAGGGCGTACGCATTCCCGGTGGTAATCGGGCAGCACAGGCACATTGCCGCATGTGGCCCAATTATCACAGGAATAGCTCGTGAGCCCTTACCGCCTCCTAAATAGGAAGCAGTAAGGGCTCAGGTGGTAATGGCCGTGTGCCAATTTGGAAATTAACATACAGCCATTAATGGAAGAAATTGAAATTCAGCCATTTTAGAGCCACACTAAAAAGTGGCTGAAGTGCAGGAAACCCACACAATAAAATTACCACCATCCACTTTGTAGCGCAGCTTAGTAAAAGGACCTCTTAGTCTTTCATCATCTCAGGCATCACTGTTGTCCATTTCTTCCTCATCCTCCTTCATTCGCATAGGGAGTTTGTGTCATGCTGCCTTTGCTTTCCCTGTTCTTGTACTGTGGAATGCCTTGGCATCAGATCCTGGCTTTTTGAAATTCAAATGTGGTCCGAAATCTTGTTTTTTCTAACAAGACTTGAGCAGGGAATATTAAAGTGAGAAATTTCACAGGTTTCAGTTTGTCTTGTTTTAGGGCTCCTTTTACTAAGCAACGGTAAGCCCAAAGCAGGCTTACCGTTTGCTATGCAGGAAGTACCTCTGGACTACCACAGCAGCCCGACGGTACTTCCCCCCCACCCTAGCGCGACATCACATCTGGCGCTACAAAAATGTATTTATTTTTGTAGTGCTGGAGTGTATCCGGTGGCAGTAAGCCCCCCCCCGCCCGAAATGGCCTCACGGCAAGTGCTTTACTTGCCACACGGCCATTTCCTGCAGGAAGGCGAGACTTCCCCTTTACCAGCTGTGGTAAAAGGGGGCCTTGACACGCATGTAAAACACGTGCTGACACCAGCACCAGCCCCCTTTTGCAGCAGATCGGTAAACGGGGCCCTTCATTTGGTTTTATATTATGTCTTTTAATGTCACTTCATGTCTTTGTATTTTTTTTTAATTGTAAACAACCTCGATGGGTCATGGTTGGAAGGGCAGTCAAGAAAATTTTACAATAAACATTGACAAACAACCCATCACCAGGAGGAAGATAATAGGTTATTCTGCTTCATTCACATCATCCTGTTGTTCAAGAAAGCTCCACTCAAGCTCTGTAGCCCTCAGTTTACCCAGTAAGAGGGAGTGATCAAGAAGGCTGAATGCAATGATTTGATCCAGTTGTATACTGGTAACCAATCTTTTCTTTTCCTTTATCCACCAAAGACCGCTGCTGTGCTAACATACTCTTCAGTACTGCTTCAGTGCTACAAAAGTTTCTAAAACCAGCCTGAGCAGGATCCAGTATTTGATGAGACTCAACAAATCTGAAGCAGAGAAGCAACTAGCTCTTCCAACATTTTAGCTAAAAAGGCAATGTTCGCAACTGGTTGGTAGTGCTTATAATAATCCCACTCCAGCGAGGAATTTTTCAAATACGGAACAAGGGTAATAAATTTAATGGAATATACATGGAAAATTAGTCAGCCTCCCTTGATACCTGAAATATACAGAGTAGTTGATTTGTTTTTCCGTAGCGCCGGATGTCTAACCTTAGCACAGTTTAGTCTTAAACTGAGCTTCCCTGTCTTCTCTTTCCCTCTGCAGACCTTCTTAACACTAAAACACTTCATAAATGCTTCCATTCTCCTCTGGCTGATGATACTGTCAGATGCACAGAGCTGAACTTCAAACTACTTAGAGGGTGCATCAGCCAACAGACACAATGGGCCCAATATTCAAAAAGACTCGTAGTCAGCACCAATGCCAACTGCATAAGTGTTTATATTTTACATTTTTGATGGTTATATGCATAATTTTATATGAAAACCAGTGCTTTTCAAACCAGTCCTCAGGGAACACCTAGCCAGTCAGGTTTTCAGGATGTCCACAAGGCATATACATGAGATAGATTTGCATGCATGCCTTCTTGGCATGGTGGAAATCCTGAAAACCTGACTGGCTGGGTGTTCCCCAGGGACTGTATTGATAAGCAGTGGGGTAGATTGTACCATTGTGAATTCTACGGATACAAGTTATGGTGCTTATTTTCAAAGCAGATGGACTTCTTAAAATGCCTAAAAAAAACATTAATCTGCTGAAAAAGTCAAAAACCTGATTTTGAAAAGTCAGAATTTGTACATTTCACAATGCAATTCATCCAAATAGGAAGCGGGGGGGGGGGGGGGGGGGGGGTATGTTGTGAGCGGCAATAGGGAGGGCCCAAAAGTAAGATGTCTAACAAGGATATTTATTTATTTTATTTATTTGTTTGTTTATTTATTTATTGCATTTGTATCCCACATCTTCCCACCTTCAATGTGGCTTACATATTGCTAAAAAGGTGGATACAAAATTTAAATTTGTAAAAGTCTAGTACATAATACAGAAGTACAATAAATGCTTAGGTTGATATATTAGCATGTTGTGAGAGAGGTTAATATTATTGTTTTCCATTTCTGAACTTTTCATGATGTATGGTGGTGTGGAATTAGGCAGATCCAGGGGGGAAAGACTTCTTGAAAAGATGTGCTTTCACGTTTTTTTCTGAATTGTAGGTAGTTTTCTGTGAGTTTCAGGTCTTTGGGTAGTGAGTTCCAAAGTTGTGTACCTATAAAGGAGAGGCTGGTGGCATGTGAAGATTTGTATTTTATACCTTTGTAATTGGGGTAGTGAAGGGTTAGGTAGGTTCTTGCTGTTCACATCACGTTTCTTAATGGTAGATCAATAAGTTCTGTCATGTAATCTGGTGCGAGTCCGTAGATGATTCTGTGGACTATTGTGCATATTTTGAATGTTATGCTAGCGTTAATAGGAAGCCAATGTAAGCTTCTTAGGAGGGGTTTCGCGCTTTCAAAGTGTGTTTTTCCGAAGATGAGTCTGGCAGCTGTATTTTGTGCTGTCTGTAGTTTTCTTATGATTTGATCTTTGCAGCCTACGTAAATACTATTGCAGTAGTCTACATGGGTTAGCACCATGGTTTGGATCATGTTGCGGAATGAATCCCTAGAAAAGTAAGGTTTTATACGTTTGAGCTTCCACATAGTATGGAACATTTTCTTGGTCGTGTTCTTAGCTTGGCTTTCTAGCGTTAGGTTGCGGTCAATTGTTATTCCTAAGATTTTCAAGTGGTCTGAGATTGGGAGGGATGAACCCTGTGCGTTAATTGCCGAGGGGAGAACATTATTGTATTGGGACAAGAGAATGAGACATTGGGTTTTATCTCTATTGAGTTTTAATATTTGAATGGGAAGAAACGTCCATGTCTAAAAAGAAGGAAGTTTTTTTCTAGACCTATTTCAGTCACATTCAAGTTACAAAAAGTTGCTATAATTGAGCAGCTGACCACTGGGGGGATTAAGGCATGATCCCCTCCTTAATCTCCCAGTGGTTGCTGCCCCCCTACCTCTCCCCTGAAAGTGAAACTGGAATGAAAAACCAGGCTTCCACCCCTCTCTCTGTAGGTATTATGGCTATTCTAAACAAAACACAAGCAGGTCAGAGGAGTAGTGCAGTGGACTATGAACCAAGAAATTCAGGTTCAAGTCCTACTTCAACTCTTTTTTCTTTTTTTTAAATTTTTTATTTATAACCATTTAAATTTTTACAAGTGATAAAACAACTTGTCGGAAATACAGAGAAAGTAATATATAGGAATTATTTCAGTCAGGTAATTCTATTCTCTTCCTTAGACCACTAAATAGGGAGAGTGGAACAAAACAAGGAAATTAATTAAACAGTAAACAGAAAAAAAACGTGGTATTAACCTGATTATCCCCAGATATTACTCGTCTAATTCATTATTCCACATTGATCATCTGGTTGGCTTCTTCAAGGCCAATACGGTGTATAGTCAAATCATTTCATTGAAAACATACTTATTGTCCAATATTAGTTAGAAATAATACATCTGATGACATTCTTTCTCTTTTAAAAACCAGAAGTTATTTAACAATACGTTTACTTAAGTCTCTAATTCAAATCCCACTGATTAAAGTAATCCCAGTTTTCACAGGCTTCACTCCTTTTAAAGCAATAATTAAGGAAATATTTGTGAGGAAAACTTTAGGAGTCATACCCGGAACTCTGGGAAAAACAATAATCTCGATATTAATCATCTATAATAATATTCATTTTATTATTCAAAGCTTTTGGTCTATTATCATTTTCAAAATCATAACCACTTCTTGCTCGTGTAGAATCATTTGTTATATCAATTTTTCACTCTCAAAGGGTTCAGTTAAATTGTCCATGTAACTCTCTAATAAAATTATATCTGAAACAAAATTATTTACTGCCACCGTTAGGTCCCGAAGCGCCTTCCAGATGGTATTCAATGTAACCTCCACGGGAGCCAAAACTCCAAGTTGATTTCTCTTAGGTGTTTAGGAGTGGTTCCGCCGATTCGGGTTCTGCTGTATTACTTCAACTCTTTTTAAATAATTCTGAGCCTTCCAGAAACAGAAAATTACCTATTATACCTAAATATATGACACCTGCAAACCTGGAGGCTATTGAAGTGGTGGTGTACATTCAGGTACAGTAGGTATTTTTCAGGCCTGGAGGGACTATGCCAATGTAGTATTAGCTAGAACCTAGTTCCAACCTTAAAAGGATGCAAACATTACAAAATGCAGCGATAAGACAAATGCAGCGATAAAACAAATCGGAGAAAATGTTTCTTCACCCAACGTGTAATTAAACTCTGGAATTCGTTGCCGGAGAACGTGGTGAAGACGGTTAGCTTGGCAGAGGTTAAAAAGGGGTTAGACAGTTTCCTAAAGGACAAGTCCATAAACCACTACTAAATGGACTTGGGAAAAATCCACAATTCCAGGAATAACATGTATAGAATGTTTGTACGTTTGGGAAGCTTGCCAGGTGCCCTTGGCCTGGATTGGCCGCTGTCGTGGACAGGATGCTGGGCTCGATGGGTCTTTTCCCAGTGTGGCATTACTTATGTACTTATTTAAGACTGCTGGGAAGTGGCAGATTTTATGTTCATGTCACCTATTATTTGAATTATCAATGGCTGCCCATATCATATAGAATAAATTTTAAGCAGTTGACTTTGTCCTATAGAGCCTATTATGGACAATGTCCAGATTATTTACATTCCATGACACTTCCGTATACACCAATTAGAAATCTACGCTCCTTACAAGGTAACACAATGGTTATACCTAATTTGAAAAGAGCTAGACGGGTATCCACTCAGTATACGGTCTTCTTTTATGCTGCAGCTTCACTATGGAATAATCTGCCACCTTCCTTACAGGCAGAAGCAAATTTTAGTAGATTCAAGGTTATGTTGAAAGCTCTATTTTTTAATCAGGCCTTTGATACTGAAAACTTATCTGTTTGAACAATAACATTGACTTTACTTTCTAATTCCGCAGGTTCAACTCTGTTTCTGCTCCTGTACTTAATGCTGTCAAGCTCTGTTATGTTCTCTCCTTGATCACTGATATCTTAAAAACTATAAACCCCTCTGAATCCTTCCAAGGAATGTCAGCAGTATAGAAAACTCTGCTAATACAGTATAGTATACTGACATAAAACAGAATGACAAGATATATTAACAGGATGTATGTCTTTCTCCAGGAAACATGATCTACTAAGGATGATATGTTTATCACAGGGTCGTAGCTATGTGGGACAACGGGGGCATGGGCCCCCGTAGATTTGGCCCTGCCCCCCCCATCGGCAACCCCTTCGACCCCCCTCCCGCCGCCAACCCTCCCCCGCTGCCGCCGCCGCCGTCGGGTACCTTTGCTGGCGGGGTCCCCAACCCCCGCCATACGAAGTCCTCTTCTGTAAACAGAAGCCTTGCAGATCAGCAATGTGGCAGCGCCGGAGAAGAGGACTTCGGCTGGCAGTGGTTGGGGACCCCCGCCAGCAAAGGTACCTGGGTTGGCGGCGGTGGCAGGAAGGGGGGGTCGAAAGGGTTGGCGCCGGGAGGGTCAAAGGTGGTGGTGGCGCCGGGGGGGGGGCTAAAATGTGTCCCCTCAACTCAGGCTCTGGACCCCCTCCCGTCGAAGTCTGGCTACACCCCTGGTTTATCAATGGTCTCTTGGGTGAAAGATTTTAGGCTCTCCTATCATAATAATGGAGTTCTTATCTGTTATTTTACTGATATATATGCTGTATTTTTTTTTAAATTGTAAACTGCTTTGCTCAGTGAAAGTTAAGCGGTACAAAAAATGTTAATAAACATAAACCAAATTTACAAAAAGAAGAGTCATGGTGGGGTTTGACCCTTTGTCCCTTGGTTTACTGTCCACTAACTAACCATTAGGCTACTCCTCTGTTCTGAAAGGACATCTGTGTAGCCATATTTTTGAAAAAGATGCCAGACACATGTTCAGGTTCCTGGTTTCTTGTTGTTCAAAAGTTTCACTTTGGAAAATGGCTTTTCACTTTGGATGTTTTCAGTGTTAAAATGTTTATCTCACAGCCCTAATTGAACAGGAAATCCAGATGCTTTTCCTGTTTGACTTTGGCTGTGAGATGACCATTTTGACATTGTGAGATGGCAGTTTTGATGTTATGAGCTGGACTTTTTTTTTTTTTTTAATTTAGACAGCTTTTTTGAAATGCCCCTCCATGTGTATACTGGGAGACTGAGTTAGGGGCGGGCCAGGGGCTAGAGCAGTGGTTACCAAACCTGGTCCTGGAGGCACCTCAGGATATCCAAAATGAATATTCATGAGACAGATTTACATGTACTTCTGCCACTGTATGCAAATCTATCTCATGAATATTCATTATGAATATACTGAAAACCTGACTGACTGGGGTGCCTCCAGGACCAGGTTTGGGAACCACTGGGCTAGAGGAACAGTTATGTACAGAGCAACAAAATTCAGCTGTTCTTTATATAATGTACAAGGATAAACAAACAAAAAGTAATCCACAAAATGAAAACACATAAAACAATGATATGTGACATAAACCAAAAATTTGGAAAAAAAAAAAAAGGAAGAAAAAGCCTCAAAGAGCTCAAAATCAAAAAGATTTGCAGAGCTATCTTGATCAACCGATCTTCACTTCATCCTTGGCAAAAAATCTTCCATAAAATGTATTCAATTTATTTTATCAATTGTTATCAAGATATCCAGAGAGCGAAATCTTTTTAATCTTCAAGCATTCAATGTCCATTATTATTTACTGAAAGCACAAGTGTAAAAAAAAACCCACTTACCTTAGTGAAGCAATAATATGCAGGATAAAGATCCTAGTGAATTCTTCCAATTTTTCACTGACCAGGGGCGTATCTGGACTCCGGCAGTAGGGGAGGCCAGAGCCAGAGGGAGGGGGCACATTTTACCCCCCGCTGCCATTGCCAGAACCCCCCCCCCGCCATTGCCAGATCCCCCCCACCAACGACTCTCCACCCTCCCCCCCGCCGCCAACCCTCCCCCGCTGCCGTTGCTTACCTTTGCTGGTGGGGGACCCCACCCCCCGCCAGTCGAGGTCTGCTTGCCGCCTTTAAAGATATTTCTTCAGCTGGCGGAGGACCCCAACCCCTGCCAGCCGACCCGACGTCTTTAAAGTTCTTCTTTGGCCTCCATGGCAGTGCTGTGGTTGATAGCTGTTCAATCCAGTTCGGAGTCTGACATCGGGTCAGCTGGCGGGGGTTGGGGTCCCCCGCCAGCTGAAGAAATAGCTTTAAAGGCGGTAAGCGGACCTCGGCTGGCGGAGGGTTGGGGTCCCCCGCCAGCAAAGGTAAACAACGGCAGCAGGGGAGGGTTGACGGTGGTAGGGGGGTCCAGGGAGAAATCTGCGGGGGCCCAGGCCCCTGTGGCCCCACGCAGATACGCCCCTGTTTCACTCGCTCCCGGGCCTACGATGGCCAGCGTTTCGCTTAGTTGCTTCAGAGTCCCAGATGGTGGGACTGTGACATAAACAAAAATTTTTGTTTGTTTATCTTAGTGATTTTGTAATTCTACACCCATCATTGTTGTTACTTTAGTTGATTCTTCATATAATTTATGCACAAAAGGTACCCCAACAAAGCAAGCCTTCGAGGAGTGGCCTAGTGGTTAGGGTGGTGGACTTTGGTTCTGAGGAACTGAGTTCAATTCCCACTTCAGGCACAGGCAGCTCCTTGTGACTCTGGGCAAGTCACTTAACCCTCTATTGCCCCATGTAAGCCACATTGAGCCTGCCATGAGTGGAAAGCATGGGGTACAAATGTAACAAAAAAAAATTAATGTGTGTGAGCAGCAGCACAGTAGACACTTATAGATATTTTTAGCAATGTCCTTTGAACAGCCAGGGCCACTAAATATACAACAGTACCAGTGCTTAATTTTGTGGGGTGTATGGCTGCATTAAACATTTTATCATGGCACAATAAAGGCAAACCTACTACTACTACTAATAGCATTTATATAGCACTACCAGATGCACGCAGCGCTGAACACTTGACATAGAGAGACAGTCCCTGCTCAAAGAGCTTACAATCTAGATAAAACAGACAGACAAGACATTACGGGCAAGGGAATTACAGGGTAAAAAGGAACAGGGGGGAGGAGGGCAAATGAGTAGTGGTTAGGAGCCAAAGGCAGTAGTGAAAAGGTGAGCTTTTAGCATAGATTTAAAAACAGGTAAAGAAGGAGCTAGACGTACAGTATGGGTTCGGAAAGACGGTTCCAGGCATAAGGTGCCGCAAGACAAAAGGAACGAAGTCTGGAGTTAGCGGTGGAGGAGAAGGGGGACAACAAGAGAGATTTGTTCAGAAAGCAGAGTTCACGGGGAGGAATGTAGGGAGAGAGGAGAGGTAGTGAGGGGTCATAGAGTGGATGCATTTAAAGGTCAGCAAGAGGAGTTTGAACTGTATACGGAAGCGGACAGGGAGCCAATGAAGTGACTTGAGGAGTGGGCTAGTGTGGGCATAACGATTCTGGCGGAAAATAAGTCGAGCTGCAGAATTCTGGACAGATTGGAGAGGAGAAAGATGATTGAGTGGAAGACCAGTGAGAAGTAAATTGCAATAGTCTAGGCGAGAAGTAACAAGGGTGTGTGAATAAGGGTTTTGGTGGCGTGTTCAGAAAGGAAGGGGCGAATTTTGCTAATGTTGAAGATAAAGAAGCGACAGGTTTTGGCGATTTGTTGAATATGAGCAGAGAAGGAGCGAGAGGAGTCGAAGATGACACCAAGGTTACGAGCCGAGGAGACAGGGAGGATATGAGAGCCATTAACAGAGATAGAGAAAGGGGGAAGAGGGTAGGAGGGTTTAGGGGGAAAAATGAGAAGTTCAGTTTTAGGACTCTGAAGGCAAGTGGACTTCTGTCATGAGGATGGAGTTAATAATTTGGGCTAAGCTGGTTCATTTCTGAAGACCTAGCCTCTCAGCATACAACCTGGTCATCAATAGACATTTGTCCACATTACATAACCTGTTCACCATTGTAAGCAGTGGGCCAACCACCAAAATGGGGGGCACAGTGTCCTCTCTGTAGCCAGCCCTTTCCACCCTTCTCTCTCTGTGCCCCCACCCCAACTTAAATATTATACACCTGAGCTAGGGGATTCCCAAGTCCCATCAGCTGAAGACATCTATGAAAAAGGCCTGAGATCCATCCAGCATAGCTCAGTCTGAGAAAACAGTTTTAGCACATCGGACCCAATATCTGACATCTGTTGTTGTTGCAGCTTTCAATTTGGATATCACTAAATGTTATCATCTTAAAGAGAAAAAGAAAAAAAACAAAACAAAACAAAAACCACAAAAAAGTAATTTTTATTTGGCTTTCTCTTCCCGAGAGAACAGAATGTACTGTGCTTTATCTGCAAGAGAAGTCCAAAGAATCTGTCTTTTCAAATGAAAGATGAATCATGCTTTCACCCACCAGAACAACAAACAGCTGAATATAATGTGGCTTAGCAAAGGGGCACCTCTAGCTTGCAAAGAGCAGGCTGTTCTCTGAACAGACAACTCTCCTTCTTACCCCCAATTCAAAAAATATGCAGTCAACGCAGTAGAACTATTTTCTCAAAGAAAACCTCTCTCTATATAATGCACTTATTAAAATGTACTACTGCATTAGCACACACTACTGCCATTTAACATGCATTAGTAAACAAGTCTCATTGCATAAAACGGATCTGCAGTAAATGACACGTTAATATGTGTTGGCAGCACATGCTAGCACGGCAATGCACTTGAAGTAAACGTGGCTTCTGCTCTATGCTGGTTATCAAGGACCTTGGTCTTGGCTGTGCCTGCAGGGGATGCTGTGTATCATCAAATGCATGTACTAAGCTATGTATGAGCACACTCTTTGCAAAAGCCATAGAGTCATGGGATTCATGGGCAGCCCCATAGGGTCCTGTGCTCCCATGCATCCCACTTTGCAGTTGGCAGCTGACCAAAAGTTAAAGCTTCTTTTCTCTTTCCATCTCCATCTTCCTTTCTGCCTCCTTCTCTCTCCTTCCCCTCCCCCTTGGTAATCATACTCTTCCTACCTCACTGCCAGCTAGCCCTTACATCACCTCCCTCTCACTCCCCCTTGCCCTTTGGTTTCATGCTCCTCGGAGGGACAGTTCCATTTTATTGCTTTTTCGATCCAGGGTATCCCAAGCTTCTAAACCACTAAGATTAAAGAATTCTGTTGAAATAAATAAATCCCTGACTCCTCATTTGAAATCTTAAGTCCTGGGTGTGTGTGTGGGGGGGGGGGGGGGGGGGGGAGGGGGAACAAAACTGACCAGCACAGGGCCCAGGTTGTTTTGTAATGATGGGCTACATCTTTCTGCTATTAAATGGGACTCGACCACACTATTCAAAACTAATATTGTTAAATCCTCCAATGGTGGATTAGACAATAGCGTGGCAATCTATTTTACACAGTTGTGGAGGAAAAAAAGCCTCTGTATCCCCTATGCAGAACTTATTTTATTCTGATTGTGTGGGGTAAGATCTTCATCGGCTTAAAAAAAAACCTCCTTCACAATTCCATTTTGAATACACAAATTATTGTAATTTTAACTCATATAACTTAATTGTGAAACGGCAAGCACTTATCTTTTAGTCCGACGGGGTCCCGTTTCGCCGAATACGGCTTTCTCAAGGGTATAGACCTCGTGCTTGAACTGGTTTGATTATCCCAGTTAGGCTTCTCCTTAGTGTGCTCTGGAATTGTGAAGGAGGCTTTTTTAAGCCGATGAAGATCTTACCCCATACAATCAGAATAAAATAAGTTCTGCATAGGGGATACAGAGGCTTGGTAGCAACAGGAAAGGGAGCATTTTATGTAGTGGCACCGGATCTCTGGAATAAGGTTCCAGGGACCTTATGGGCTGAGAAAAGTTTATCTTATTTTAAGCGACTTTTGAAAGCATACTTTTTTTTCCATTGGCTTTTCCAAGAGCAAGTCTGGGGGTCTGATTTTTGGTAACTGAAGTGGATGTTTTCATCTTTGAATGAATGGTCTGAGATGTGTGGGCTTTCCTGTTATTGTAGTTCATTTCATTTCCTTTTCTTTTTCTTTAATAATATAAGTGTATTGTAAACTGCTTTTGATATTGAATTTATATAAAGCGGTATAATAAATTTAATAAACCATAAACTACACGTATTTTTAGCCAATGAGTGGAGAGCAATTTTAAACCCAGAGAATGTACTCATATTGGGAATTATTTAGTTGCCAAAATTGCCTGTAAATGACCAAAATACTGGTATATATGTACATATGTGTGCCCATTCACGCGCAAATGCAAGTTTTCCAGCTAAGCCCTATTCTATAAAATGGCACCTAAAAACAGTGGTGTGTAGTTTGAAGGTGGGTGTACATGTGGGCGGAGTCTGGCCAGAGCATTTTCCCACCAAAGTCGCTATGCTCACATTAGCCCTCTACTCAAGTCACTTCACTGGCTCCCTATCCGTTTTCGCATTCAATTCAAACTTCTCCTACTGACCTATAAGTGCATTCACTCTGCCGCTCGCCAGTACCTCTCCACTCTTGTCTCTCCCTACGCCCCCCCCCCCTCGGATACTCCGCTCTGTAGATAAATCTCTCTTGTCTGTCCCCTTCTCCTCTACTGCTAATTCCAGACTTCGTTCCTTTTATCTCGTTGCACCTCATGCTTGGAATAAACTTCCCGAGCCTGTACGTCTAGCCCCGTCTTTGGCCATTTTCAAGTCCAGGCTAAAAGCCCACCTCTTTGACACTGCTTTTGACTCCTAACCTCTACTCACTTGCCCTGTACCCCACCTCTTTAATTCCCTTTAATTCTTTTTAATTCTTAGTTGTTCTATCTGTTTACCTGCCTTTTTAGATTGTGAGCTCTTTGAGCAGGGACTGTCTTTTTCATGTATGGTGTACAACGCTGTGTATGCCTTGTAGCACTATAGAAGTGATAAGTAGTAGTAGTAGTAGCATGGGCAGGGTGCACAGTTAAGAGTGTAAATAAGAGAATGCTATAATTTAAGCATGGTTTTTAGCAATTAAGGTATGAGCATTTACACCAGCTTTATAGCTGATATAAGAGGTCGTGCCTGAAATATACTTGTGTATTTGCCCTGCTACACTAGTAATCCATAAAGAAAGTAGGTGCCTATTTCCTTTATAGAACAGGCTCCAGTTAAGCATCTAAGGGGCCCTTTTACAGAACGCACGCATGTTGGGCTTACCGCTCGCTCTTTCAGGACTACCGCCGGCCCAACACAGCCACCGGTGGTAATCCCGCCTCAAGCGTGCTCCATTTCCGGGGGAAAAAGAAAAAACCCGGAAATGGCTTGCATAGTGATAATTCGGCGGTAATCGGGCATCGCTGCGTGCTGCCCGGTTACCACCAAGTTAGCGCGGGAGCCCTTATCGCCACCTCAGTGGGTGGCATAAGGGCTCAAGCCAAACAGAGAGGGTAACCAGCATACATAAAAAGTACACAAACAAAAAAGCAACACTGGGCCTTCAAGACTGAGACAACAGGAGTGTTTTATTACTAAATGACCCGACACGGGTCGTGTTTCGGCGTAAAGCAACGCCTGCCTCAGGGGTCTAACAATAAAACATATTTTAAAAACATGCATATCATTTTTGCAAAAATTAAATAATTAAGAATCATAAATTTAATCACAGTACAATAACAATAAAAAATAATAATAATAATTCTATACTAAATTAAAAAGATAATAAACATTATGGTAGGAAGACATCACTATGAATGAATCATACATATGTAGTATCATTACGGCTTTGTCTGGACAATCAACAATAGAGAGAATACTTCTATTTGTAAAATTGAAAAATAATTATAAACAATAAAAGTATATAAAAAAATATATATACCAAAATTAATTACATATATATCAAAACTTGTCCACTACTAAACATACTATCGGTAATAAATTTGCCTTTGCGATATATCCAAAATAATTAATTTTTAATATAAATATATTCATCTGATTTATGTGTTTCATTTTACTAATGTGCTAAGCCTTAACGCAGGCTTAATGAAAAACATGTTTAAAGTATTCTGCGGTAATTTACCTGTTTGCTTGTGTTAATGTACTTGTTATTTTTAAAAATATTTTTAATAGGGGTGTATCATGGGTGGAGAATAGACACAGAAGCGTTAGCCAGCTAGCATGTTAGGATTAGCACACGCTAACCAGTTAACGCTGGATGGTAAGTGCGCCCATGTTAATTTTTGATAGGTTTCACATGCTGATAGACAAATTAGCACAGGACCTGCAAAAGTACAACAAGAAAGAGCTCTATATTACCTCTGCATTAATAATGGGCTTAGTGCGTAGGGAAGTCCAGCATTACAATGAGCGAAGCCCATTTTTTAATGCATTTTAGTAAAAAGGCCTCTTAAATCTTTCTAGATTTATACCCTGGATTCACTGACTAAAAATCTCACTCTTTTGCCTTCAATCTCATTCTTTGGGGTGCAGGTATAAGCAGCACAGGCAGCTGCCTAGTTCACAGCTTTTGAAGACACCAAATCCCCATGCACCTTGTCCTAAAGGCGTACCTGGGGCACTGTGTCCTTCCTCAGCTCCTCTTTTCACTCGCCAATCTTTGCGATCTGCCGCTCTGTTGCCTATGCAGACCCAAGTTTTCAATCTGGCTCATTTGGGGTGGTAGATCTAATTCTTCGGGGAAGGGCAAGGAGCGATCTGCCATGAACATAAGATGGGAGACTTTTTTTTAAAAAGACACAGAAAATGTTTCATTAATTAATTTATTTATTTATTGCATTTGTACCCCACATTATCCCACCTTTTTACAGGCTCAATGTGGCTTACAGAGTGTTGTAATGATATAGTCGTTACATGGTTTGAAATACAGTCGGTAGTAAGCTGAAGGTAAAGAGGGTTTAGATGGCAGGTGTTAGGTAAGGTCGTGTGAGAGGTGTTTTTTTATGTACTTGGGTGGTTTAAGGAATGATTTGTTTCATTAAGGATGTTTCTTGTAGGCTTTATTGAAAAGATATGTCTTCAAAGCTTTGCGAAAGCTAGTTAGATTATTCATGGTTTTCAAGGCCATGGGTAGTGCGTTCCAAAACTGTGTGCTTTTGTACGCAAAGGTAGTAGCATAGGCCTGTTTGTATTTCATTCCTTTACAGCTGGGGAAGTTCAGATTGAGGAATTTGTGGGCTGATCTTTTGGCATTTCTGGGCGGTAAGTCCACTAGGTTTAACATATAAAGTGGGGCATCTGCGTGAATAATTTTGTGTACGGTCGTGCAGATCTTGAACTCAATTCGTTCCTTGAGCGGAAGCCAGTGCAGTTGCTCTCTTAGGGGCTTCGCACTTTCATATTTAGGTTTTCCAAAAATGAGTCTGGCTGCGGTGTTCTGGGCTGTTTGGAGTTTTTAAATTCATTATCACTGTCTTGACGTGGCCATGTACTGTAAGAGTTTGCCAAGCCAACCTTAAATGCCGTAACTAAGATGAAGTAAGTCATAATTATATCATTTAAAGGTCCTTTTACTAGGCTGCATTAGGCGATATGCAGCAAAAACTGTTTTACCCTTGGCATCACTGGGGTTTGGTTGGATCAGGAAGGGGTGACGGGAAGAGTTATAGGTTTGGGCTGGGGGAGACAAACATCTGTTGAATTCTCGAAAATGTCAGAAAACGATTGCTCTTCTCAAAATTTCCAGAGCCAAATATTGTAGAGTAATATTAGCTGTTGCAAGAATTTGTCCAGGTTTCTGTTCCACTGTTCAGTTTTTGTTATTGTTGAGGCATGTGCCAGCAAGGATATTTTGGGCCAGTACCAGCTGCACAGACAGATGAGCAAATCAGTTTTCACACGAGCTTTCTGTGTGCTCCAGTATCCAAGACTTTCCTATGTAGGAAAAAAAAAATTCAGGATTTATAGAGCCAGGAATCAATTATCATTACAGTCAAAGCTACTAAGGATAATGAATTGTTTTTGCTTATACATTTCATTAGTTTTAGTGCTTATGTGAAAAAGGTTAGCAATAGATAGTCACATAGTAGAGCAAGGAAGCGAGACTTCAGCTGGCTTTCACAGTCACTTGCAGTATCATAAACACGGTTATTTCTGTCCATAGTACAAGAATATTATAGAAGCCTGAGTGCTTGTAGTTCTATATAATTTAATTGTGACCTTTAATTCCATTTATCCTAGCATCACAGACCAAGAACATTTCGAACTGAGACTAAGCAACATAACTAGTTCTCCATCATTAGTGCTGATTTTGTGACATGATCAATTATAGTTTATGGGCCAAATGTATGCCAGAAAGATCAATACACTTGGGACCCAAGTCAGAGATATGAATCCCCCTCCCCCAACAGACCCGTACTCTTCATTGTCATTTATGTCCTCTACCCTCCCTCTCTCATCCATTATAAAACATTAACACTCAAAGAAAGTAACAAAACAAAATTGCATGTACTTCTGTTCTGGTACTCCCAAATATTTGTCATCGAAACTGAAGCGCATTCATTTATTCATAGCACGTGTCATGCTCCCCCTTCATGCCAGGGGCTTGGAATTTCTAAGTCACAAACACCTCTGTGGCCACAGAACAAGGTGTCATTGTAATGACAGTAAAAAAAAAAAAAAAAGCAAAGAAAAGAACTTCATAATAGGTTAAAAAAATAGTCATGCATTTTATGACTCGAGCATGGCTTAGTGATATTTCCACATTGTCAAAACCCTTTGTGACATATCTTTGTTTGACAACCCTTCCAGATGAATGCCACTAATATTTATCCTTAGAATTGTTAATGTAATACCTTGTAGGAAAAGCATTTTGGGTAATGGTTTGGAAAAAGGTAGTAATGGAAAGATTTTACTTCTGACATTTAAAGCAGATTTCTTTTGTGAATCAAGAACATGAGATATATATATATATATATATATATTTTTTTTTTTTTTTTTTTTTAAATACATGGAAGATCTTATAAAGTACCTGGTTAATATGTTCACAGGAACTTGACTATGAGAAAATCGGAGAGTATACTGTGATTGTGTCTGCAAAAAATGAAGCCCCACTGCTTGGAGTCCAGTATGGTGTCAGCTCCACAGCTACCGTACACATGTTGGTGGAAAACATAAATGAGGCCCCAGTCTTTACTTCAGAGAAGTATGAGGTAGATGTACTTGAGAACCTGCAGCCAGGAACAGTAGTCGTAACTGTGAAAGCCTTGGAACCAGATACCACTCCTACACCATCCTTACGGTAAGAATCTCAACAACCCCAGCTTATAATCTATTATGCATGCTTCCATTTAGTAACAAGTTCATTTTCTGTCAATGGAATTCAATGGGAACAGATAAGAATTTACTGTGAAAGAAATTGCTGTTTCTTTCTAGGGGAAATGCCACAGACCCCATTTTCAAAAGAGTTGCACATGTAGATTTATTTATTTATTTGTTGCATTTGTACCCCGCATTTTCCCACCTATTTGCAGGCTCAATGTGGCTTACATAGTACCATCAAAGGCGTTTGCCCAGTCGGTGGTTAACAAATACAAAGTTGTATAGTGATCGTAAGAGGTATAAGTGGAGGGTCAGAATGAATGAAGATTGCGTGTTGTCTTGTTCGATCATAGTCATGCTGTGTTGGTAGGTGAAGAGGGTTACGTGGGGTCGTTGGGGTAGGCCTTTTTGAAGAGGTTGGTTTTTAGTGATTTCCTGAAGTTCAAGTGGTCGTAGATTGTTTTCACAGCTTTTGGGAACCCATTCCATAGTTGTGCGCCTATGTAGGAGAAGCCGGCTGCGTAAGTTGTTTTGTATTTCAGTCCTTTGCAATTTGTGTAGTGTAGGTTTAGGTAAAATCTTGACGATCTGACTTTGTTTCTTATTGGTAAGCCTATAAGGTCTGTCATGTATCCTGGGACTACGCCGTACATGATTTTGTGGACTAAGGTGCAGATTTTGAAGATGATCCGTTCTTTGATTGGGAGCCAATTTAACTTTTCTCGGAGGGGTTTGGCACTTTCGAAGCGTGTTTTGCTGAATATCAGCCTGACTCATTGGAACCGACTCTGTGGGTGCTGTGGGTGCTTGAGCACCCCCCCCCCCCCCATATTGAGAAAATTCCTTGTATGTGTCCAGGGAGGGGTCATTTCCATTGGGCTTAGCACCCCCAATAATTTTGAAAAGTTGGCTCCTATGGCTGCTGTATTTTGGGTGGTCTGGAGTTTGGGATGGGATGTTAGGACATGCCCATGCGCCTCCCCCGTGCACACCCCTTGCATTTATGCACTAAGCAAGCTGTGTGCTAAAGTTTTAGAACATTGCTTAGTGCACAACTGGCACATGTGCAACTGTGACAATCACACACATAAGTGCTAGCATTCTATAACTTACACATACACTTAGTGCATAAATGTAAATGCCAAGTTATAGAAAGAAGCGGTCTGCATGTAAACGTATGTCCCACCCAAACTCTGCCCAGACTTCGCCCATATATACCGCTCCCCCCCCCCCCCACCATCAAACTATGCAGCATCGCATTTAAGCGCCATGTAATAGAAAAGCGCTCTGGGTGCCAGTGTATGGGATCTGGTCTTTGCTCTGGGTCCTGGTTCTTGAAATGACAGCAGCTGGCTCTAAAGTAGGATCCGCTGAAAACTGGGTCCTCTACAGTGGCTCCTGGAGCTGCAACTTACAGCCTCCGGGATAAAAGCAGTTCCAGAGCACTGCAAAAGTCGGATCCACTGGATCCCCAGCAGTTTTTAAAGGTGGAAAGCATAGGATCAGGAGGATCCAGTTTTTACCTATTTCCTCTAGGCAAGAATTTGCAAGATGTGCATAGGCAAAGAGTGGTCTAGGCTCAGGTTTTCTCTGTTTATCTGTAAGTGAACATGCAACACATAAAGAATATTTTATCCTCCCAATGCTCCTTAGAAAAGGCATAACCATCCACCAGCATGAGGGAATATTGTACTTCAGAAAGTCTTTCCAGCTTTTCCCACAGACTGTTGAAATCTTGTTTACCCCTTTGGTGAGATAAATCATGAAACATGAAGGATGATAATGTGAGTGGCAAGTTTCCCTGGCAGCCTCATGTCAACAGCGTATTCTGTGGGCGACTGCACTGGGTCTGCCACAATTCCAGATTTTAGGCAGTAGACTTCATGTAGCATTTTAACACAGCCAAAAACAAAACAATACACAATACCAAAATAATCAGTTGAAAAGCACACGTTCTGAGCTCTGCACAAAGGCGTGTTTCACTTGGGAGTGTGTGCTGGGGCTTTGTGAGCAAGTAGATGGAGCATTTAAGAGTGGTAAAGGGACTAAATGAATGAGCGAATGGACGGAGAGGCTAGAAGTGGTGGCGGAAGCCAAGTGATTGAGTGGATAGGGGATTATTAGTGGGTGCTGGGGCTGAGAAAGTGAGCAAACGTGTGAATGGATGGGAAGGCTAAATGAACGAGTGTATGAGGGATTAAGACTGGCAGTAAGGATAAGCAAGTACATGCCTGGAGCAGGGGCTTAGCCAGACCTCAATGTTTGAGGGGTCCGGAGCCCAAAGTGGGGGGGGGGGCACAGTTTGGCCTGCCTCCCTGCCACCACCCCACATACTTTGTCTGGCGGGGGTCCCTGACACCCCCCCCCCCAGCTGAAGCCTTTCTCCAGCGCTGTTCTCTGCACATTGCCTGCCCTGCTTCCTCTCACGTCGCATGGATGCTTGGTTTTAGTGAACCTGAGCCTGCGCAAAGTGTCGCACATGCTCAGTTTCACTAAAACCAAGCATGCATGCGATGTAAGAGGAAGCAGGGTAGGCAATGCGCAGAGAACAGTGCAGGAGAAAGGCTTCAGCTGGCGAGGGTTGGGGACACCCGCCAGCCAAACCAGGGTCCCTGGATCTAATTTGGGGGGCCCAGGCCCCCGAAGGCCCCCTATAGCTATGCCACTGGCCTGGAGAGTTATAAATGGCGAATGTGGGCAGAGTGAGTAGATATGGGTGTTATGAATGGTGGAGTGAGCCACTGTAAGTAGATAGGGTTTCAGAGAGACAGGTGGGTTGAGTGAGTGCATATGAGTTTATGGGGGTTGGGGGCAATTCATGAATGGATGTGACAGTTAAGAGTAGTGGATTATATGTTTAAGTGAGTTTGTGAGTGGATGGGGGTTACAAGTAGCAGATGGTTGAGTGAGTAGAAGCAGAGAGTGGCAGGGTGAGCTGAGTAAGTAAATTAGTGAGTAGATAAGGGTTCATGGTGGAGGAGCCAAGTAAGCAAATGGCGATATAAATGTCAGGATAAGTGAGTGGGTGGAAGTTAGTGGCAGGAGGGGGAGCCTGGGTGAGTAATAGGATGTGGTGGAGGGTGATCTTATGAGTGGCAGTGGGTTGAGTGAATGCAGGGGAAGCTGAAAGAGCATTGCTGGGAAGAGTAAGTGAATATGAGCATTGATTTCAGAATGATGGAAGTAGTTTGCCAGGTGGAGGGTCTTCTTTAATTCCTCCTCCCCCTCATCTAACCATCTGTATCTCCTCCTCCAGGCTCCCCATTTGCCATGCCTCATTGCTTCTTCAAGAGATGGGGTTCAGCCTCCCTGTTTACAGCACTGCTTACATCTCTAGGCTTTTGGACTATTGCAATTTGCTATACTTAGGATCTGGGTTTTCTAGCCCATTATAAACCATAAAATTGTACTGCTTTGTCACCCTCCTGTTTCCATGCATATCTCCCTGTCCCTCATCCACCCGACTCTTCCTGTCTCTCACCTATCCACCCCCATGCTGTTAGACTGTCACTGGAATGCTTTGATGTTTCACTTATATATACTGTCATCTACCAACATTTGCTTATTTCCGATCTGACGAAGAAGGGCAACCTTCGAAAGCTAATCAAGAAATGTATTAAGTTATGTCCAATAAAAAAGGTATCATCTTATTTTCTTCTATCGTGGTTTTTCCTTTACAGTTACTCTCTGAGAAATGATTCTACAAATTGGTTTTCCATGGATGAAATGTCTGGGGAGATTCAGCTCATTCAGCTACTGGACCGAGAGTTGGTACCAGACTTGTACATTGTAGAGGTGATAGCGTGGGAGAAAGGTAGGACCATGCAAAATACCAGAAGAGCACTGCCAAGGTTCAAAGCTTCACAGTAATCCAAGGATGCTTCTTCTAATGATGTAGACCAATGTGGCTGGATTCAGTAAATAGCGCTCAAAGTTAGGTGCTGTTAAGTTCCACGCTGTTAAGTTCCGCGCTAAGCGCCAGTTCTATAAAGGTCACCTGGTGTAAAAGCTGGCGTGCAACCAATGGCAGTTGGACGGGTCAATGACCCTATTCTATAACACTGCACCCAATTTTCGGAATGCCCCTGACCCACTCATACTCTTCCCCTGGCCATGCTCCTTTTTGAGCTGTGTGCGAGACAATTTGGGTGCACAGTGTTACAGAATAGCACATAGGCATATCTGAGCATAAATCCTAATTAGTGCCAATTAACGTCAATAATTGATAATAGCTCATTAACTAATTAGTTTGCATGCAGACCTGAGATCTGTGCCCAAATTTGGGCAACCTTTATGGAATCCGGGGATGGTGATTGCTGTTGAGTTGGGGAGTGGAGAGGTAGAAGTTTGTGAGAAATAATGGAAAGTTGCTGAGTGTTTTGTTACCTTTGTCTGTTTTCCCCAGTCTGAACCTTTTGACCTTTACATTTCCTGACTTGCCTTCTCTGTGTCTCACCTCCTCAAGTCCTTGCCTACACCTCCTAGCCCCACAGCCACACCCTTCCCTTCCTCTGTATCTCGCCTCTTTCCCTCATCCAAACCCTCACTGTCCCCAAACCCCCACATCTCCCATTCTACTTATCTCCTCTCTGCTTATCTCCTGTCTCTCATTGCTCCTCTGTTCACTCCCAGTGTCTCACTGTGCTCTGTGCTGCTGCTGCTGTTTGTGTGAGGGCTCTGTGCTGTTCTTGGGAGAGTGAGCGTTTAATGCTCCAGCTGTATATGTTATGATTGTTTGTTGGTGATGGGTGAGTGAGTGTTTTGGGCAGCTAGTGTGTGTCTCATGACCAGTGGCGTACCAAGGGGGGGCGGTGGGGGCGGTCCGCCCCGGGTGCACGCCGCTGGGGGGTGCCGCGGCGCGCGCCTGCTGCGAGAGTTCGCTAACTTCTCTCGTTCGCTGCAGCTCCTTCTGCCCCGGAAAAGGTTACTTCCTGTTCCGGGGCAGAGGGAGCTGCAGCGAACGAGCAAAGTTAGTAAACTTGCAGCAGGCGCGTGCTGCGGCACCCCCCCCACCCAGTGGCATGCACCTGGGGGGGCTCTTTCGCGGGGGGGTCCGTGCTGCATCGGGGGGGGGGCGCTGCACCCGGGGGGCGGGGCGCCGCCCCAGGTGTCCGCCCCCCTAGGAACGCCACTGCTCATGACTGTGTGTGTGCGGGCGCTGGTCTGGGTCTCATGAGGTGCTGTAGGTCGAGGTGTGCACAGTGGTTGCACCTGTTGTTGTGGTGGGACACTTGCACGCCAATCATGGATGAGCTGAATGGCGACTCACGCCTCACTGGAGGTGGATGAGAGTTTGGAGGGGAGGTTCCAGAGGAGATATCAGTATCATAGAGTGTTCAGGCCCTGCACCTGCTTCCGAGACCTCACTGACCAGGAATGCCCGACTAGGTTCTGCTTCGACAGGACTGCCATACAGCACCTCTGTGATCAGCTACAACCCCTCCTCCAGCCCAGGACATGCAGGGATAATCCTGAAGTCCTGCGTTCATGTCCTGCACGGGGCTACATACAGGACGTGCATGCAGGATGTCGGAAGTCAGAAACAGATCATCAGCGAAGGCGCCAGAGTCAGCCGGCGCTGAAGAAGACTTCTGCTGGTGGGGGATGGGACCCCCGCCAGCAAAAGTACCTGGCGGCGGTAGCGGCGGTGGGGGAGGGTTGGCATGGGGGTCAGCGCCTGGGGGAGGTGGGCTAAACTGTGCCCCCCCCCACCTCGGGCTCTGGACCCCCCTCCCGCCAAGATCTGGCTACGCCCCTGATATGAATATTTTCCCATGCTATTATGGTATCATTTGCATTTTCCTGATATTTATCATATTTCTGTTTTACAATGCTATTAAATGACTATGGGGCTCATATGCCTCTCTATTTCTGATCCTGTATAGCATTAGTCCTAGGATTCAATTTGCCATCTCCAAGTTCATATTTGCTTATATTTGGTCATTGTACTACAGTTATGCTATTAACAAAACTGTAATCCTTCCTTTTACAAAGCCGTGCTAGCGGCTGCCGCTCAGTATTACCGCACCGGCAGCCACTGGCTTTGTAAAAGGGGGGAGAGGTAAGTTTTTATGTCAAGCTGTACCTGCTGTTCACCACCTTATGTGAATCTCTTCATAAAGGCAGTTAATAAATCCCAATAAATAAATAGATAAATAAATAGGGCATTTCCCTGTTGGGATCAATTTATTCAGGGACAAGAGCAGATTAATCCTCAACCCTTTAATTCCAGAAAAGGTATTTACTCTTTTTTTTTTAATCCTTGTTGCTTGGTTCCCTTTCTCAGTTAAAGTATATTCAACCATAACTTACAATTGCACATGAAGGGCTACAGCGTGATTAAGCACTGCAGTGCACTCCTTATAAAGAATATAATTGACATAATACGTTTCCTATGATGAGTTCAATGAATATACATCTTTCTTAGGACTTGAAAAACAAGGTGTTGATAATGCATATCCAGCGTAAGCGGCAGGAGGGCAGGCTGACTTAGAAATGACTCAACATCAGTATGGGAGACAATATATCTTCCCGTGTCGAAAAGATGTCTTCATGATGCATTGCCAGCCTCCATCACTCACTGCATTGGAAGGCTCCTCGTTCTGTTCTGAATGTGTTACGCTACGTGGGTGAGGAATGAAAACCCCAAGATACATTTATTTTAATGACCAGAGCAGCTAAATCTATCAAAGATGGTCACTGGCTGTTTATTCATCCATGAGTTTCTCTGCAGTGATTCATGCCCCATTGATGCTAACAACAATTTACCTAAATGGGACTCAGTTAGGGGAGGGGGAGAGGCAAAACGGGCCTTAGTCAGACCAGCTGAGGTCATTATCTGTTTTCAGCTTGAATGGAGGAGTTCAAGTGGCCATACTGCTATGGGAGAGAAACGTAATCTTATTCGTTCTTGTAACCTACTAACAGCCAATCACAGAGGTAAAACACATATTTAAACAGTACGAAAAAGCCCTCCATTTCCCTATCCAGCTTATTTTCGAAAGAGAAGGATGCCCATCTTTCGACACAAATCGGGAGATGGGCGTCCTTCTCTCAGGGGCGCCAGAATCGGCATAATCGAAAGCCGATTTTGGGCGTCCCCAACTGCTTTCCATCGCCGGGACGGCCGAAGTTCCCGGGGGCGTGTCGGAAGGGTAGCGAAGGTGGGACAGGGGCGCACCAGGGCGTGGATAAGAGATGGGCGCCCTTGGACGATAATGGAAAAAAGAAGGGCGTCCGTGGCGAGAATTTGGTCAACTTTATTTGGTCCCTTTTTTTCAGGTCCAAGTCCCAAAAAAGTGCCTGAACTGACCAGATGACCACCGGATGGAATTGTGGATCACCTCCCCTGAATCCCTCAGTGGTCACTAACCCCCTCCCACCCTAAAAAAAAACAACTTTCAAAACTTTTTTTGCCAGCCTTTATGCCAGCCTCAGATGTCATACTCAGGTCCATGACAGCCGTATACAGGTCCCTGGAGCAGTTTTAGTGGGTGCAGTGGACTTCAGGCAGACGGACCCAGGCCCATCCCCCCCCCCCCACCTGTTCCACTAGTGGTCGAAAATGGGAGCCCTCCAAAACCCACCCGAAACCCACTGTACCCACATGTAGGTGCCCCCCTTCACCCCTTAGGGCTATGGTAGTGGTGTATAGTTGTGGGGAGTGGGTTTTGGGGGGGTTCGGGGGGGCTCAGCACCCAAGATAAGGGAGTTATGTATCTAGGAGCAATTTGCGAAGTACACTGTAGTGCTCCCTAGGGTGCCCGGTTGGTGTCCTGGCATGTGAGGGGGACCAATGCACTACAAATCCTGGCCCGTACCACGACCAAATGCCTTGGATTTATTCGTTTTTGAGATGGGCGCCATCTGTTTCCATTATGGGGGAAAACCGAGGGCGCCCATCTCTAAATCCGTCGATCTCAGCATTTAGGTCGCGATTTGGGCGCCCCCAACGTATTATCAAAACGAAAGATGGATGCCCATCTTGTTTGAAAATACGGTTGGCCCCGCCCCTTCGCAGCGCCATCCTCGAAGATGGGCGCCCTTAGAGATGGGCATCCCCGATCGAAAATGTCCCTCCATGTATTCATCTGGTGAAGATTCTCCTGCAATGATTCCTGTAATTCAAAAACACAAAGCATTAAACTGAGCCATAAATCAGTGATAAAATAGGCTCAGAATACCTCTGTTAAATATGAAAAGAATATAATTGAGCTAGGAGAAAAAATGTACATCCCATCCCTGAATTCTGTTATGTCAAGTTAATTGTTAAGAAAATTCATGATACATGCAAAAAGAAAGCCTTGAGTGTGGGGCTGACACTTTTTCAATGAATAGAAAATTTCATGCAATTCTTATCAGAATAAAAGACTGCAACCAGGTATACAGGAGACAGCAGACAATATACATTGATTTTATACCTATATTTGTACTGGCAAATGATGGAGAAGGGGTGCAAGAGGAAACAAGACTATTACCTGGATTGCAGTATTTTTCTATAATCCAGTCCAGGGTTTTAAGAGTAGCCTGTTAATTGGTAGGTTGCCTGCAGAACAGTGGCTCTCAACCCAGTCCTTAGGGCATACTCAGCCAGTTGGCTTTTCAAGATATCCACAATGAATATGGATGAGATAGATTTGCATGTACTGCCTTCTTGGGGTGCAAATCTCATACATGTTCATTGTGGATATCTTGAAGCGTGACTGGCTGGGTGTGTCCTGAGGACTGGGTTCAGAACCATTGCTGTAGAAAACTCTAGAAGGGAAAGAGAGATTGTTGATACATTTCAGACTCCTTCTTTGAAGCCTATGCTTGACTACACATCCAGGTAAAGCACTCCCTTGAATATAGGGAGTCATCAGAAAAGCCCTACTGCCTATCTCGATGAAGAGAGTTGTTTAGCTGGTTTGCTGTTCACCACTCTGCAAGATCTGTATAATCCTAAAGGAGAGGTTGGGAGGGTGGGAGGGTCTGTTATTCTCCAGATATCCTAATAAGATTTTAGAGAAGAAACTGTCAAGAAGACACATGGAGACAAAAACTTATAGTAACGCCTTTTTCAGGTACATCGGGATAATGTAAGATATAAATGTCATAAATAAAATAATAATTAATATAATGGAGAGTAAAAAAGGAAACAAAAGCAAGGAACATAAATTGTAAAAGCCCCATCACTTATACTCCAGCTTGTCAAATCTGTAAAAATTGCGGAGAAATTACAAAACCTAGAACTTTTCTGGGAGTAGTAGCTAGATCAAGGATGGAATTAAGTTTGCCTTGACATTACAAGATAACCTGAGGAACTATAATCTTCCATTCATGAATAGACAAACTATCTGAGACATGCACAAGCAACAATTGAAATCAAGATTAGAGCAATGCATCTTATAACATAGGTTATAGTGGCAGCATGTGCAATGGGATGTTGAGTGGAAATATTTTTGTTTGACTTCAGCCCAAAGTCAATAAATGCAAATGCACAGATGAAGAATTCCACAGCCAGGGTCTTTCAGAATTTAAAGTGAAGGGATCAAGTGTCACCAATTATGTATTCTACTACAATATACCACTTGAGGGTTTAGTCCAATGTTTCTAAGGCCCTGCATAATTTGGGACCATAATATCTTTGTGAAACATGTTCCATTATAACCCTAATCAGTCAGAGCAGGGAGAGTTGAATTTTTATTTTTCCAAAATACAGCTCTGTGAATGACTGTATGTTAGAAGCGGCTTTGAGTGTGACTTTAGTTGTACTCTTTTGGGAGGACACAATTCCTTGGGTGGAAGACTCATGCTAGTGGGTATATGCAGGGCTTTTTTTGAGGGGGTACTTGGGGGTACTGAGTACCGGCACCTTTTCCATTGTCCGCTAAAATTGACCCATGGAACACAAGTTCTAATGAAAGAGCTCAGGTTCTATACACCAATTCTTCCTTGTCATAGATTCTGTGACTGATTGCAGGGGGCCTGGCTATTGTGGGGTGGGTCCTTCAGTGATCACCCCACCCCTGAAGGGTGGCCTAGCATTTGAGTACCGGCACCTTTTTTGCTAGATAAAATGCACTGGGTATATGTAAGATGAAAGAGAGAGGCAGCATATATAGAAGTGTGCAAGACTGAAACATATCAATGAATACCACCTACCTGTAGTGGGCAGTAGAGTGGCTCTCACCTGTTCCAGCCACTCTGCCTCATGGAGAGGGACTTCACCTTCTTCTTTAGGTCCTCCAGCTCCTGAGGATATGAGGGTCTCTTACAGAATCATAGGAGGAGGGAATGCCAGAAGTCGCTCATCTCTCCAATACTGATGCAAGCTTTCCCATCTCCGACAGGAACACACAAGCTAGGAGGTTCATATGCAACAGAATGGGATGGACCACATGGACCCACTAATATTTTGCCTAAGAAAGCATCAGCAATGGAGAGCTTGGAGTAGGGCTAGAGATTGGTTTGTTTGGCGCCTTCAGTCAAAAAAATGTTCTGCTGCCCCAGAGAAGGTTCATAGCCTCCTTGGAGAAGTGGAGCTGAACAAATCTAATCCCTTTATTGCAAAAATCAAATTAAAAACAATGAAAATCACTATACTCTCAAGGAAGGGACTAATACCATTTGATCCCCTAGTGAGTGTGAGGGGCAAAGGGGACCCCTGAAAGGGATTCTGATGACCCCGTGCCAAACAGACAAAATTACCATCCACTCACCCACAGATACACACACCACTTTTACATAGTGGCGATATAGCCAGTTAGCCACTATGGGGGAGATTCTATATATGGCGCCTAAAAATCAGCGTTGAAATCAGTGCCAACCAAGCGTATTGTATAATCAGTGCCTAGATTTAGGTGCCGATTATAGAATACGTGTAGTTGATATTTCAGTGGCGCATCCATTTACACCAGCATGTAGATTTAGGTGCACTGGGCCATATTCTATAACTAGGCATGTAAGTTTCAGAACGCCCATAACCATGCCCCTTTTTACCTGCACACGTTAGAAGTTCAGCGCACATTGTTATAGAATATGCTTAATGAGTTGTGCACCTAAATTCTAATCAGAGCCACTTTGTGCTCATTATTGCTCAAGTGTTATTATCAGCGCTCATTAGCTTGTTAAGCTTGTTAAATGACGTGCATTGTTATAGAATCCACTCTGATTTTGGCGTGGATCTCTAGGCGTGCTATATAGAATCCGTGGGTATGCACTGACTGCGAATACTGAGCGGGAGATAGCTGGCTATTTTCCGCTGAATATTCGTGGATAGTCGGTTAAGTGAGAAAAATACCCAAATGCCAATTTACGCCACTTTTTGGAAAATGAGCCCCATAATCTCCCTCAGGTAAAATAAGAGTGCTGTGGATTCTACAATCTACTGGATTTAAGACTGCATTATTCTATCCTCCACTCTTGCTCCTTTGGTTATTAACTCAGGGATCCGTATTCAAAACTATTTCAACGGCCTATCTGGGGCTAACTGGGACTGGATAGTGCCACTGAAAATGACCTGTTAGTGTCCAAGTCAAAACCATCTATTTTGGAGGCGTTCCTGGGCCAAAGTCAACACTTGGCCAGTTAAGTGCCAATTTTCATCATTTAACCGGCTAAGATAATCACATAAATAGAACTGCATAAAACCCAGTCCTATCATTATGCAGTTCTTCTTAGCCGGTTAAGTGCTGAATATTGCACTTAACTGGCTAAGTTTTGCCCAGTTGTGTACATCTGGATATTCAATGCCAGAGCCCGAAAATGGCCAGAATTGAATATTCAGGGATGAATATCAGGCCCTCAGTTTTTAGGTGGACGGCAGAGTTAGCCACCTTTTAGGAAAGGTGGACGGTAGAGTTAGACACAGTGGAGACTTCTCTTTGCCAAAAAACCAAAACAATACAAAACTTTGACTTTGGACGATTAGTATCTTTTACCGTTACATCTAGCTTTCTAAAACCAGTTAGGTCCAGGAAGACGATGCATCCTACAGCTCAATAGAAATACATTTAATGCAGCTAATGTACCATTCCATTATCTGTTTTTGCTATGCATTATAACAAGATCGATCTTTATGAACTTAATGAATCTTAATACAGATAAAATATTCAATTCCGTAAGTTTGCTGTCATTTAGCATTCGTTAGAATTTAATTCTGTAAAGATTTCAGAGGCCACATATGCTTTAATTTTTCCAATTACAACCTGGCATTGTCACAAAGGTTCATGATGGTTTTTTGTTTTTGAAGGAAAGGTTCCAAAAATTTAATTTTACTCATTGAAATAATTGTATGCTGTGTGCTTGAATAACTGAGGTGTACATGTTGAAAAAGGTTTATTTAAATGTAGGTTTGTAGAGAACAAGCAGGAATGGGTGAGATGTAATTCTAAAACACAACACTTATATATGATAGCCACCCAGAAGGTGCCTATGTTCTGCTTATTCTATAAAGGAACAAAGACACCTACTTGCCTTATTAGCATATTAGTTTAACATGGGAAATACTTACCTAGTGTTTAGGTGTAAGACCTGGTGCAGGTCAGGGATACAGGAGTTCAGGCCTTGACTGCCACACAGGCCAGGTTTTCAGGAGATTAATAATAGTGTATATGCATGAGACAGATCTGCATTGATACTACCTCCATGGATACAACTCTGTCTCATGCATATTTATTATAGATATTCTGAGAACCTGGCCTCTTTGCAGCACTTGAGGCATGAACTTTTATATTCATGGTGTAAGTGCTTATGCCTAAATAAATTATTGGAATATGGAAGGTAGTTCCTTTTTTTTTTTTCTTCAAGCTCAGTTAGAACCAATGCTGGGATTCTGGTGTCATATAGAGAGGGTAAATCTTATCCCAGTTGTACATGCCATGGTAACATCAAGACTGGATTACTGCAATACACTATACAATGATCTGACTACAAAGGGCCTGCACCAGCTCCAGGTGATTCAGAATGCAGCAGCAAGACTCATAGAAGGTTGCAAGCGACGTGACCACATCACACCATTTTTTTGCAAAAACTTCATTGGCTACCAGTGCAATACAGGGCTAAATTTAAAACTCTGATCTTCAAGGCCCTGGAAGGAAATGGCCCTGAGTATCTGAAGAATAAGATGATCCTCCACACACCGCCAAGGACACTAAGGTCCTCCCAAGGACTTTTACTAACCACACCCTCTCCAAAAGACATTACACGATGTGATATTCGCAAGCGAACCTTCTCCGGAATAGCCCCCACACTCTGGAATGCATTGCTTGAAAGGCTCCGCTTAACACAAGACTATGTCTACTTCAGGAAGCAGGTGAAAGCTTGTCTCGTCAACCAGGCCTTTAATGGAAGAAGTAACTAACTTATTAGTCTCACTCATACACACAAGGAGTGACTCAGGCTGCACATACTGCAGCGGGACATGGTTATCCACTCCTTCCCTAGCTGAGATAATATTTAACCATCTTTCTAACCTCATGTGCAACTTTCTTCAAGTCAGTCACCTTACTTTCTAACTGTTCCTACTTTCTTAACCATCTATATGCCAACTTTGCCTTACCCTTCACTATCAATTATAATGTTCTATTACGTATTGTGTTGATATTACAAGTAGTATACCATGCCATACTTTGTATTGTTAGTTGACTATTTTTACTGCTTTAATTGCCTATTGCTCGTTTGATCTATTCTTACTGTATACCGCCTTGAGTGAATTCCTTCAAAAAAGTGGTAAATAAAGCCAAATTTAAAAACAAAGCAAAACTATAAGTTACACCCATTAGTATAAGCCCACCCATGTATAAGCTTACCTGTAAAATATGTACTTTGTAAGATATGCACGTGTAAGGTGGATCCCTTTGTATGCCCAGATGCTGTGTGGGGGGATTATTGACATAGCAATATTTATTTGGTTGGGTCAGGACCGGAACCAGTAAAAACTGAGAGGCCATAGGCAAGTATTTCACTCACGCTGCAATCTTCACTCAGTCCATAAGTCAGACCATTCTAGAGATACTGTTCTGAATCAATTAGTTTACTGCAGAGTCTGGTATTCATTAAACAACAATAGCAGAGACCGTCTCTTTGGAAGAGACAGTATAAAAAACAATATTTACAGAGTCCTCTACTACTTCTGTATCCTTAACTCCTTTATGTGAGAATATATGCATATCCTCTCTGTAACTCTCCTGCACCACAAAATAGCAAGTATAAATAATTATGTTTCAAAGAAGACTATCACCTAAATCTCTATGGTTAGCTGAGCTGGAAGAATCAGGGGTTCTGACACTCCAGGGCAGTACTTAACTAGTTTGATCCTGATGAGAAATATGATGGTCCCCAGAAGACTTGTAGATGTAAATGGGTCTTGTTTCCTCAGCATCACTGGATGTTCAAGGCACCTGGACAGGTGATAAATGGTTCTAGTCACCCTGCTGGAAATACACAAATAAACCCAGCTTCTCCCTTACTCCTTAATCCTAGGGGTGGGTGCAGCAGGCGCCCTTTTTCCACCTGTCCCCTTCACATCCAGAACTTAAGTGACTACTGTTACTGTACTGGTTCCTAGACTTTTACTATTAGGTTGTCCTGGCTAATGTAGACAGGCTCCTCTACCTTCTATAAGTGCTAGGCTTAGAGGTCTAGGGGCTGAGGGCTGAATTGCCCTCTCCTCACATGTGGGTCAGTGGCTCAAGTGGCAGGAACCCAAAGAATAGGATTTGAGTTATGCAGAAGGTTACATATCTTGGGCAGTTCCTCCAAAACAAGTCTCCTCTACTCATTGGAGTACTGTCCACAAGTGTAACTGCTACTATCTAGAAACTGGTGCACTGGAAAGATCTAAAGTGTATGCTTCTGCCTGGCAACCACTGATGTAATAGGAAAATCAGGATACACTACTTGTTGCGAAGCTGCTCTTAACTCCTCCTCCAGCAACCAGTGATGTTGTCAAGGTTAGGGAAAAGTATATTTCTTTAGTTGTCTCTAGAAGACAGCTATCACCCCATCGCAGAACCCTAAGCACTCTACATGCATATTTACAGAACAGATTTTCAGCATTTACATGCATATATGTTCACAAATTAATTAATTAATTGTATTTTTTTTTTTGCTCACACCTTTTCCAATGGTAGGTCAAGGTGAGTTACATTCAGGTACACCATGGGCCGAATTCAGTAAATGGTACCAAGAATTAAGTGCTAGGAAAAAAATCCATGCTCAGCGCTATTCTATAAAGGACATTCTGGGATGAACATCCTTTATAGAATAGCACCTAGCATGGATTCCTGTGCTCAACACTGGTCGCAAGGACTTATACCTGCTGGAACCTGGTGTAAATCCTGGCATGCAAGTTCAATGCTGATCCCCAGTATCCTATAACATTGCGCCTAAATCTCATGAATGCCCTGACCCGCCCATGCCCCTCTCATGGCCATGTCCCCTTTTGAGTTGCACACGAGCCAATTTAGATATGCAGTGTTATAGAATAATGTGCCACCAGATCCATGCGTAAATCATAATTACTGCCAATTAAATGCTCATTAATTCGAATGACTAAATGATTAGAGTCCATTAATTATTTTGTGCACTGATCTGGGATCCATGCTTAATATTTGGTGCCTAACTTTTGACAACCTATATAGAACCTGGAGGTAATGTGCATATGTGCTGGTATTCTAAACATTTACAGTAAAATGCCAACTTTTACCACAGCTTTGTAACTACCCTCTCCTCCAGTATTTACTGAGATTCTATTTATTACTGGTTGAACGAATTTGTTCCTCTCACCTTTGGGAGGGTGGCAGGAATGATGGTCTTCTTTGTAATATAGTTGGTTGAGGTTTCATAGGATACTTTGCTGTGGGCCCATATGCATTCTTTATTGGCTATGAAGTCAGAATGATTGAATATTTTGACACCCAACAGACAGGACTTAACAAAGATCTAGGTTTTCTAGCCCATTATAAACCATAAAATTGTATTGCTCTGTTTGTCACCCTCCTCTCACCTATTCACCCCCATCCTGTTAGACTATCACTGAAATGCTTTGATGTTCCCATGCATATCTCCTATCCACCCCCACCCTGTTAGATTGTCACTGAAATGCTTTGATGTTTCACTTATATATACACTGTCATCTACCACATTTGCTTATTTCCGGTCTGACGAAGAAGGGCAACCTTCGAAAGCTAATCAAGAAATGTATTAAGTTATGTCCAATAAAAAAGGTATCATCTTATTTTCTTTTCCATGTTTTATTTTATTTTATTTCTATTTATTGGCTATGATATCTGTTATAGGATGACCATAATAATTATATGAATTTTCAAAAGAACATGGCTCCACCCAAGCTCCAGCCACAGATTGCCCCTGCACTGTCCAGATAGTGCCAAGGTTGTCGGTGGGAATATTCAGTGGCACTATCTGGTTAGAGTCTCTAAATATTCCATTGGCTGGCACAAAACCAGTTGGTAGCCCCTTTGAATATTGGCTGGATTGAAATTAAGACTGACATGTGTGCTTAACCTGCTTTTTTGTTTTGTTTGTTTGTTTCGAAGACAGCCCATCTGTGTCAGCCACTGCAGAAGTAGTGATTCATCTTGTAGATGTCAATGACAACTACCCTATCCTGGTTGGCGATTACTCTGAGGAATTCCTCTGTACCCCACAACAAGAAGGGCAAGCTATCACGCTCAGTGCTTTTGACCGGGATTCCATAGTGCATAGCACCCCATTTATTTTTTCCCTTTCTCGAGACCCCACAGTTCAGAGAAACTGGAGAATTGATGCCATCAATGGTATGTAAACAGATCAAAGATCTCATGATTTATCACGTATCTTTGTGATACAGCATTGTTTGTCCATTGTGCCCTGTAACACAGTAAAAACTGCTCCGTGTTCCATGCTGAGATCATGCTGCGGACACCTCTGGTACCACTTCTGCCCATCTGTCTATAGCACGGGTGGAGGGTATTATATGATCAGGCACTTAGTTTAAGGCAGAAGAACAGCAACTGTTTCAAGCCTATTGTACAAAGCAAACTAGATACCTAAAACACCCCTTCCATGATCACTTACCACCAGCCCTAGCTGTACACGGTACATGAAGAGACAGTCCCTGCTCGACAGTGCTTACAATCTAATTAGGACAGACAAACAGGACAAATAAGAGATAAGAGAATAACAAGGTGGGAATGATAAAATATGGGTACTTAAACAAGTGAGTAAGGGTTAGGAATTAAAAGCAGCATCAAAAAGGTGGGCCTTTTGCCTAGATTTGAAGACAGCAAGAGATGGAGCTTGATGTAGCGGCTCAGGGAGTCTATTCCTAGTCTAGTCAATGTTCTTCATGACGAAGCATGTGGGGACAGACTTAAGATCTCAATATGTGAAAGAAAGGCGGGAGAGGGGAGACATTATAGAGGTGTTCATAAACGGAAACGGACAGGAGGCAAGTCTCTTTCACAGAAAGGAAAATCTGGAATGAGGGGGCATAAGATGAAGGTAAAAGGGGATAGACTCAGGAGTAGCTTGAGGAAATACTTAACAAAAAGGGTGGTGAATTTGTGGAAAGGCCTCCTGGTGGAAATGGTTGATACTGTATTTGAGTTCAAGAAAGCTTGGGAAAAGAACATAGGATCTCTAAGGGAGAGTAAGGAATAGTATATTGCATGGATGGACAGACTGGAAAGGCCATATGGTCTTTATCAGTGTTCATTTTTCTATTTCTATTCTCTAAGTTAGGCGCCATGCTTGCATATATGTGTCTATTGTATACACCTACGTGCTTATATGCTAATATTCTAAATATTTACGTGTGCAACAGGTGCATAAATGTTCACACCCAGTTATAGAAGTGCCCTTCACCTGTTTGTTTGAAATCCATGTTAGCAGTTAATGTGTGTTACAACTCGCATTACATATCTAATAAACTCATGAGAGGTGCACAAATGCAGATAATCTATAACATCATCAGGGCTTTTTTTGAGGGGGTACTTGGGGGTACTGAGTACCGGCACCTTTTTCATTCTCTACTAAAATTGACTCATGGTCCCCAAGTTATAGTAAAAGAGCTCAGGCTCTACACACCAATTTTGCCTTTTCATAGATTCTGTGACTGGTTGCAGGGGGCCTGGCTATTGTGGGGTGGGTCCCTCATTGTTCACCCCACCCCTGAAGGGTGGTCTGGCATTTGAGTACCGGCACCTTTTTTGCTAGAAAACACGTACTGAACATTTTGCATAAATTCTGGGAATGCCCCTGATCTACCCCTGACCTTCCCTTTGCCATGCCGCCTTTAGAGTTGGGCACGGTGAAATTTAGGTGCGCATGTTATAGAATAGGGTGTAAGGAAGATCTGGGCAAAAGTCTAATTACTGTCAATTAAGTCCTTATTGGTTGTTAGTGCTTAATTGACTAATTAGTTTACATGCAGATCTGGGATCCGTGCCAAAATTTGGATGACATATAAAGAATCTACTACTAAAACTACTTATCATTTCTATAGCGCTACTAGATGTACACAGCACTGTACTCTAAACATGTAAGAGACAATCCCTGCTTGACAGAGCTTACAATGTAACCAAGACAGACAAACAGGACAAATAAGGGGTAAGGACAAAGGGTAGCAAGATTCCGGAATCCAAAAGAGTAGCAAGATTCCAGAATCCCAAAGACTACTACTACTACTAGTTATCATTTCAATAACACTACTAGACATACGCAGTGCTGTATACTGAACATGTAAGAGACAATTCCTGCTCAACAGCAGGGCCGCCGAGAGACTGGGCCGGGCCCGGGGCAAGGCCGCCCCCCCCCCCCGAGGTCGCTGCTGCTGCTTCCCCCCTCCACCCCCCGAGGTCGCCATCGCCGCTCCCCCCTCCCCCCCCCCCCCCCCCCCGAGGTCGCCGCCGCTCCCCCCCGACCCGCCCCCTCCGTCCGCTACCGGGCCGGGTCCCCTGCATTGAAATCACAGCGCCTTTCACCTCCGTGTGAAAGTACTGCAGGCAGCAGGGCAGCAGATCGCCTCCCTTCGGCCCTCCTTGGGTCCCACCCTCACGGAAGTTACGTCAGACGAGGGCGGGACACAGGGAGGGAAGGAGGCCCGAAGGGAGGTGATCTGCTGCTTGCAGCACTTTCACACGGAGGTGAGAGGCGCTCTGATTTCAATGAAGGGGGCCCGGCCCGGTGGCAGACGGTCGACGGCGGAGGGCGGGTGGGACTGCAGCGCCGGGCCCTCTTTGGAGGCCCGGGCCTGGGGAATTTTCTCCCCCCTGCCCCCCCCCCCTTCTCGGCGGCCCTGCTCAACAGAGCTTACAATCTGATCAAGACAAACAGGACAAATAAGGGATAAGGACACAGAGTAGCAAGATTCCAGAATCCCAAAGAGTAGCAACATTCTGGAATCTGAAAGACTTCTGCTACTACTTATCATTCCTATTGAGCTACTAGACGTACGCAGCACTGTACACTGAACATGTAGGAGACAGTCCCTGCTCAACAGAGCTTACAATCTAATCAAGACAGACAAACAGGGAATTACTTGTAGTGGGAATGATAAAACAGACATGGGTACTGAACAAGTGAATAGGAGTTAGGAGGACAATGTCATGAATAGGCACTGCCTGGGGCACAGTCTGGGTGAAGCAAGGGCAAAGTCACAAGGTATGCGCATAGGTTATAAACATCCTTAATTTATGCGCAGACATTTACACGTGCTCTCAAGCCTGCAATGTAGGTGCAATCTCTGCAGGATTTATGCTAGCAATTTATAAAGGCACATATTCACCTATTTGTCTTTGTAAAATAAGCACAAGATTGGTGCCTTCCAGCCCACTTAACTTAAGAACCCTGTCATGCAATACCCTCACTGTGTGTTTCCTGGTATCTTTTAGACACACATGCTCGGCTCTCAATGGGAATCAGCTGGCTGGAACCAAAAGTGCATCTTGTCCCTGTTACCATCTCAGATAGTGGAACACCACTTCAGTACCAACACATCCAACTGCCAGGTAGAGTAACAAGAGAAAAAGGATTTCCACTGAAAGTAATGCTTTGCAGGTACAGCGGACCAATATTATTTAAGGAATTTTATGTAAATGATTTTTAGGCCATATAGGCCTCCTCTTTACGTATTCATTATTTATTTTTGACATTCCTACTCTACCCAAAACATAGGCAGGTTCATAGGCGTAGTTTGACTGTTTCATTTGGGGGGGGGGGGGGGGGGGCAAAGGATGGGTGGAGCATATTAGCATATTCATTTGCATATATATATATGCAAATGAATATGCTAATATGGAGGAAGGAATTGAAATTTACAGGCAAAATATCACAGATGCACATTTCAAAAAGCTGACATATTTCAATTAATAAATTCTGAATAAAATACTTTTATCTACCTTTGTTGTCTGATCATTTAGTTTTCTATTCGCTTTGGTCCCAGTGTCTTCTGTTTTATGCAGTGTCTTCTTTCCAGTAGGCTTCCCTCTGCTCCCCACCCCTCCCAGTCCCAACCATCTCTTGCTCCTTCCCTCTGCTCCCAACGCTCCCAGTCCCATCCATCTGTTGCTCCTTCCCTCTGCTCCCCACCCCTCCCAGTCCCAACCATCTCTTGCTCCTTCCCTCTGCTCCCCACCCTCCCAGTCCCATCCATCTCTTGCTCCTTCCCTCTGCTCCCCACCCCTCCCAGTACCATCCATCTTCTGTTCCTTCCCTCTGCTCACCATCCCTCCGTCCCATCCATCTTCTGCTCCTTCCCTCTGCTGTGCCTGACCTCTCCCAATCCCATCCATCTCCTGGTCCATCCCTCTGCTCCCCACCCCTCCCAGTCCAATCCATCTCTTGCTACTTCCCTCTGCTCCCCACCCCTCCCAGTCCCATCCATCTTCCCTCTGCTCCCCACCCCTCCCAGTCCAATCCATCTCTTGCTACTTCCCTCTGCTCCCCACCCCTCCCAGTCCCATCCATCTCTTGCTACTTCCCTCTGCTCCCCACCCCTCCCAGTCCCATCCATCTCTTGCTACTTCCCTCTGCTCCCCACCCCTCCCAGTCCCATCTATCTCTTGCTACTTCCCTCTGCTCCCCACCCCTCCCAGTCCCATCCATCTTCCCTCTGCTCCCCACCCCTCCCAGTCCCATCCATCTCTTGCTACTTCCCTCTGCTCCCCACCCCTCCCAGTCCCATCCATCTCTTGCTCCTTCCCTCTGCTCCCCACCCCTCCCAGTCCAATCCATCTCCTGGTCCTTCCCTCTGCTCCCAATGCTCCCAGTCCCATCCATCTTCTGGTCCTTCCCTCTGCCCCCCACCCCTCCCAGTCCCATCCATCTTCCATCTGCTCCCCACCCCTCCCAGTCCCATCCATCTCTTGCTCCTTCCCTCTGCTCCCCACCCCTCCCAGTCCCATCCATCTTCCATCTGCTCCCCACCCCTCCCAGTTCCATCCATCTTTCTTCTGCTGCCCCCCCCCCCCCCGCGAGGTCCAAGATCGTGACTCCATCTACACCCCTCTCTTCCTCACTCCCTCCCTCCGGCGCAGGCAGCAGTCCTTTTCAGCGTTCCTGGCAGCGGTAGCGATGTACACGCTGCCTTCGGTCTGCCCCGGAAGCCTTCTCTTCAAGCTCCTGTTCCCACCTATGCGGGAACAGGAACTTGAAGAGAAGTCTTCGGGGCAGATCCAAAGGCAGCGTGTACATCGCTACCGCTACCAGGAACGCTGAAAAAGACTGCTGCCTGCACCAGAGAGAGGGAGGAAGAGAGGGGGTAGACGGACACGCTCCTCTCCATCTGCTTGGCTTCCCTGCCCTCTCTGTCTGCGTCCCACCCGAAAGGAAATGACGTCAGAGGAAGGCGGGGCGCAGACAGAGAGGGCAGGGAAGCCAAGCGGACGGAGAGGAGCGCGTGCCTGCTTGTTTTTTTTTTTTAACTACTGGCACGGCGGCGCCTCGTCATCATTTGGGGGGCATTGCCCCCCCTCGCCCCCCCCAGTCTACGCCCATGGGCAGGTTACAATAAAAACCTTCATATACAAATTATATTTATTTATAGCGTTTATATCCCACATATTCCCACCCAAGGGCAGGCCCAATGTGGCTTACAGGAATTTACAGAAAGCATACATCAAGTCTACAACAAACAGTCAATGGCATTGTAGTGAAAGAGGCTAGTAAGTAATAGCAGAGGTGGGGAAATGTGGAAAGAGAAATGGAATTCAATAGACAGCGGTGCGGGGCGGGTCAGGAGCGTAAGCTTTCCCGAATAAGAAGGTCTTAAGGTATTGTTTTAAAGGTCGGATGATCACGGTGATTTTCACAAATTTAGGTAGACCATTCCACAGTTGTGCGCTAATGTAGGAAAAGGTGGAAGCGTAGGTGGTTTTATACTTGAGGCCTCTGTAGATTGGGTAATGCAGATTTAGGTACAAGCAAGCTGATCTGTGAGAGTTATGAGGTGGTAAGCTGACAAGGGTGTCCATATACGCAGGGGCTTCACCATAGAGAATTTTATGCACCAGTGCGCAAATTTTAAATGTTATTCGGTCCTTGACAGGGAGCCAATGCAGTTTCTCACGCAGCGGTCTTGAGCTTTCAAACCTCGATTTATAATCAAACATATACAATATACACATATGAAACTGTGCTTTTCCCAATGACTGAGGCTAAATGATCAAGGTACTACTACATAGAATAAATCAGTAGGCCCGCAAAAAAATAAAAAAATAAAAAAACATTCACAATCATAAATACACAGGCAATTTATTCCACATTAAATGGGCCAGCTACAGAAAAAAAGCAGCCTCCTGAGTTTCAGCATTGTAACCTGCATCACTGTACAACGAAGAGAATCCATTAGAAGTATATTACTGGCGTAGGGGACCTTTTACTAAAATGGATTAGGCGCTGCACACCTAATGCAACAAAAATGGACTAACGTGGGATGCACTAAAATGTTCCGCATTAGGGGCCTCTTTTATCAAGCCCCGCTAGCGATTCCTGTGCAGAAATGCTGACGGAGCCCGTTTAAAGTGAATGTACATGAAAGTTTGCACTGTTCAGATTTTTTCATGATATAGTTCTGTGCATAACATTTCTTGCTATTTCCAGATAAATAGAAATGGGGTAATATTCAGCCCAAAGTGGCCAGCGGATTTTTAAGAGGCCCTACTTTTGCTATCTGCATGCACTAATCGCACGGTAATTTTTTTATTATTACTTTTTTGGAGAGGGGCCATATCAGGAATTAGAATGGGCGTGAATGCGCTAGTTAACTAGACTTTAGCGCGTGCTAACAGAATAACACAGACCTAAAGCGGGAGCTCTTAGCACTTCATAAATAAGAGGCAGAAAGTGCTCCTGTGTTAAGTTTTTAATGGTCGCGCGCTAATGCTGATATTAGCACATGGCCAGAATTCTACAATTTGAAAAAGTTTACGGTGGGCTTAGCACACAGGAAAGACCTACGTAAAGGCACCAAGCCCATTCACTAGTGCAGTTTAGTAAAAGGGCCCTTTTGTTTCAGAGGTATGAAATCTTGGATAATGCATTCCCCTGAGGGCACTTGCAAATTTTAGTGTCTGGAGATTTCAAAGAATGGAATTCCCAGTGCAAATGAACAAAAACATTACACGTGTCCAGAAGCCAGGAGGTTTCATATATGTTTATATAAAATGATCTGCCAGGGACTTTCAGACTTCTAATTTAATACTTCATGGTCGTCTGATTCATACCCCACCACGATAACAAATAAAGCACGTGGTGTCAGTTCAGTCCAGATTTCATACTGCTGAGCAGGTCTGGCTGAATATGTACTATGGTTACAGAAGGAGAATTAGCGATTTGCCTGCCCACGTTGTTATGCTTAATACATTCTGTGAAATGTGTTCTTTATTTCCAAGCAAAAAAAGTGGAGATAACAGACCTCTCTCAGATGGTGTCCACAACTAAGTCTTTATTCAAATCGATAAAATCAGCGACCCGACACGAGTCGTGTTTCGGCCTTATTGGCCTGCGTTAGGGGTCTAGGAACTTGGGTTTTTTCTATGCAGTAGACAGCGTTTCACAGAGAGGTTACGCTTTGTTTTGGTGAGATCAGTGTATGACACCATAAGAGATTTGGTTGCAATCTAACTGCTCTAGGAATATATTTTGTCTAATAAGTTCCTAGACCCCTGATGCAGGCCGATAAGGCCGAAACACAACTAGTGTCAGGTCGCTGATTTTATCAATTTGAATAAAGGCTTAGTTGTGGACACCATCTGAGAGAGGTCTGTTATCTCCACTTTTTTTGCTTGGCGTTTGATCTTCAGTGGAGTGGTCACCTTCTGTTGGCTACGCCCCTGGTTAATGCTAAATTACATGTAGGTACAGTATCTATTTCTCTGTCCCCAGAGGACTTCCAATCTAAGGCTGTAATTTAGTAACACATTAGTGTACATTTGGCCTCTTTTACGAAGCAGCACTAGCGATTCCTGCGTGGTAAATGAGAGGAGGTCCATAGGAATTGAATGGGTTCCTCTCACTTATCGCACAGGAATCACTAGCGTGGCTTTGTAAAAGAGGCCCTATGTGCAGTGGCGATCCTAGGTCAGCTGCCACCCAGGGTGGATCGCCGCTGCACACCCCCCCCTCGGGTGCAGCACGACACCTCCCCCCCCCCCCCCGGCGCAATGACACCCCCCTCCCCAGCGTATCAAGCCCCCCCTCCCCCGGGTGCATTCTTGGCTGCTGGAGGGTGCAGAGAGCAGCCGCACACCTCTCGGCTCCACTGGCTCCCTGCTCCCTTTGCCCCGGAACAGGAAGCAATCTGTTCCGGGGCAGAGGGAGCAGGAAACCAGCGGAGCCGACAGGCGCGCGGCTGCTCTCTGCACCCTCCAGCAGCGTGCACCCAGGGCGGACCACCCCCACCACCCCGCCCTTGCTACGCCACTGCCTATGTGCACTAACATGTTAGTAAATTACAGCCTTAGATTGGATTGGAAGTCCTATGGGGACAGAGAAATACATACTGTATCTACATGTAACTTAGCTTTAACTACAGGCATGAACTAAATCTCCCTCCCACCCCACTCTCAATGAAAAAAACTTTAAATTACTATGCGACAAAAAACACATTAAAAAAAAAAAAACCAGATTCAAAATGGTTTAACTGGACAGGAGAGTCTCCTGCCTGGTGAAATCACTCATGCCTGCCTATCTCTTCCACGATACCTCCAGTTAGATCAGTTCAGCCTGCTGCTGCTGCTGTCAGTGGCTTAAAATCCACTGGCCACTTTGGGCTGAATATTACCCCATTTCTAGTTATCTGGAAATAGCAAGAAATGTTATACAGAGAACTATATCATGAAAAAGTCTGAACAGTGCAAACTTTCATGTACATTGTACACTTCGCAGTATGGTTCGTAACACTCTTCCAAGACAGAAGACATTTTCAAAGAGAGAGATAACAAGCAGCGGTACATATGTCAAACAATGGGAAAAGTGACATTAGCCCTTTAAAAATGGCCTTTGCCTGCCTAAATGAAGCTCAAAAAACCGAGGTAGTTTATTAAACTATTTGAGGGGGAGGGGGGAATGGGTTATCTATAGAGCAAAGGTTTCCTGCAAATAGCTTTCCTATTTTTTCCAAAACATAAAGGGGTAATTTTATAAAGTCATTTTTGGGTATATGTGGCAATATATGTGCATGAAAAGTTAAGTCAGGCGCAAAAGTACACACATCCTTGTACTGTAGGTGGTGCCAAGGACAATGTCTAGGTGGAGTCATGAAATATTATGTTGATCTTAAAATGCACTAATCTATGTACATACCTATGAACTAACTAACCCCCTAAGTCTGTAATCTTACATGCACTTTTCTGATTAGCGTGTAAAATTACATGGGTAAGTTATAGAATACTGGCCTAATGGTTAGTGCAGCAGTCTGAGAGCCAGAGGAACTAGGTTCAATTCCCAATTTAGCTCCTTGTAACTCTGGGCAAGTTACTTAACCCTCTGCAGTGGCGTAGCCACAGGTGGGCTTGGGTGGGCCAGGGCCCACCCATTTATGGCTCAGGCCCACCCAACAATAGCACATTTAGTGGTAACTGGTGGGAATCCCAAGCTCCGCCAGCTGAAGATTTCCCCCTGATGGTAATGAAAATGCTACTCTCCACAACACCGGTACCTGCGCATGCGCAGTTTTCAGTGCATGCTTGCTGCCAAGGTGGAAAGAAGCGTTTTCCCACCAGCTGAGATAATTTTTTTTTTTGGGGGGGGGGGGAGAACACTTGGTGCCCACCCAAACTGTACATTTGTCTTTTTAGATTGTAAGCTCTTCGAGCAGAGACTGTCCTTCCATGTTAAATTGTACAGCGCTGCGTAACCCTAGTAGCGCTTTAGAAATGTTAAGTAGTAGTAGTAATTCTTGCCTAGGCCCACCCAAAATCTGTTGTCTGGCTACGCCCCTGACCCTCTGTTACCCCAGATACAAAATAAGTAAACACGTAAACCACTTTGTAAACACAAAAGAACAGTATATCAAATCCCATCCCATTTCCCTAATGTAATGTGTAGTTCTGCCAGACTCTTAGTTATACATTCAGCATGGCACCAAATATATAACTGCTTTATGAAACTGGGCTCAGCTAGGTTATCTAGCTAAGTAGTAAGTTTTAAGCAGAAATTGTTCTCCAGAAATCTTTCCCGAATCCAAGGGCTATTCCTGTGCTTGGCACCTCCATTTTGTACCAGAAACAGCTATTCTAGAGATTTCAATTCATTCTGCTCAGCAGAACAGAAACCTCACATTCAAAGCAGAGAAAGCGCTTCTTTATCTTGCCAAAACTGTTGGTCACGAGGGCTTGAACTGAGGTTTCCAGAATCTTCTTCACTATAAAGGACTTCTTAAGTCAGAAAACATGGCATGAAGTAAAAGCTGAATTTGCTCCAGAGGCTATCAAGGTTTGAAAAAAAAATCTGTTTATCCAAGAAGATTAAACTTAGCATTTTTGAACTCCTGCTGGGTCGTATGCATTCCCACTGAGGCTATTTCTGAAACCTCTCTCCAAACTGCTGCTTGGTTGCCAATCTGCATGAGGACATTTTTAGGACTGTTCTGTTTATCCTTCAGCGTGGATGTGAACGCTATTTTTCCATCCTGGGCCAAGAACCAGTGAGGCTCCTGAACCTTGATGCATCAGAAGTGGTAGGACGTGATTGTAAACACTGCACGGTGCAGGCTGAATTAGACCCAGACACTCAGTGCTGGGCCATATCTGGGTACCAGCACTGGATCTTTGGAAGCTGCTGGAACCTATCTAGCACCAATATTCAGTACCCATATAGCTATCTGAGCAAGTTAGGACTGTTATAATATCCAAGCGCTGGCATTCGGTATCGACAGTACCCAAATAACGTCCGGCTTTGCTTCTGCTCTGCCCCTGGACCGCTCTGGCACTAATTGGGTAGTATCATACCAGTCACACATGATGTTCATTGGCACCACATAACAGTGCTTTGTTACTGGTGGAAGCTTGTGTAGTGAGAATATCTAAAAGAAGTGTATCTATAATTGCCATTTGCTTTTTTCAACATTCACGAGCTCGTTGACTCCTGATGAAGACGTGGAGGGCATAATCGAATGGGGCGCCCAAGTTTTCCTGAAGGCGTCCTCGCAGGACGTCCTCGGGAAGGGGCAGGGAAACCCATATTATTGAAACAAGATGGGCGTCCATCTTTCGTTTCGATAATACGGTCAGGGGAGCCCAAATCTTAACATTTAGGTCAACCTTAGAGATGGTCATCCTTAGAGATGGTCGTCCCCGGTTTTCAGCGATAATGGAAACTGAGGACACCCATATCAGAAATGACCAAATCCAAGCCATTTGGTGGTGGGAGGAGCCAGCATTCGTAGTGCACTGGTCCCCCTGACATGCCAGGACACCAACTGGGCACCCTAGGGGGCACTGCAGTGGACTTCACAATTTACAATAGAATAAGCAAGGACTCGGTACAACCCTATCAGTAATCACAACATAGGACTGAGGTAGAAATCAAGGAACTAAGAAGATTGCCAACACAATGCTGCACCACCCACCCCAATCCCACTCAACCAAGCCCCCCAAAGCTAGCCCTTAGTAATTCATTTTTAGCCCTGATGTTCCAGCATGAGTTACTATCAGCTATCATCAGATTCCTTTCTATCTAACTCTTAAAATGAAAAATATTGGACAAAAGAAGACAGGAAACATTTTTTCCCAGAACCCATTATAACTGCTCAATGATAGATTAGGCCTGTGTTTCCTTACCCAGTCCTGGAGGCAGACCTACCCAGTCTGCTTGTCTCACTGTCCTCTGAAGAACTTGGTGTCTTTTGTTCAACAATGAAAAGAGAGGCACTCTTCCAGGGAACTCATGCCTTAAATCACATTTACAGTAATCCCACAAGGTCTGCGCCATTAAAACAGAAAATTGTTTCAGTAAAATCAACAATGCAAAAAATTACAATCACTACATATAAAACCAGCATGAGTCATCCAGTATATGCTGAAAATTGGCATTCTTCATACTTCTCTGCTGGATGCAGATTTTCAATGGATGATGAAGTCCGATTAAACTATTTTTAAGCAGCACAAACCTTTAGTGAAGGAAAAATTGCTATATAAAATCTGTTGTAGCTGTATACTTTACAGAGAGGTTGAGTGTACGCCCTCTGTAAGTTGACAGACTCAGTTTCTTCTCTACTGGGTCTTGGAATGATCTACAGGAAGCATGTACTCTCCCGGAGCATAGTGGGCCCAATATTCAGTGCCATCCAACCAGCCAGGAATGGCTCCAGGCCAATTAAATAGCGCTTAGCCAGCTAATCACTAATCCTCAGTGCGAGATAGCCGGTTATCTCCATTGAATATTAGCACTTAGCGGGTAGCCGATAACCGGTATGGGCCCCTTTTACCGAGCTGCAGCAAAAGGGGGCCTGCACTGGCGTCAGTGCATGTTTTACACACACGCTGAGGCCCCGTTTTACCGCAGCTGGTAAAAGGGAAGTCTCACCTTTCTGCAGCTGTACGGCCATTTCAGGGGGGAGCCCTTACCGCCACCCATTGAAGAGGTGGTAAGGGCTCCTGCGTTAACCCAGCGGAAACCAGGCAGCGCACGGCACTGCCCAATTACCACTGGGTACACTCCAGCACTACAAAAATAGTGGGAGGCTATTCCACGCTTCCACCACCCTTTTCATGAACGAATACTTTCTTAGATTCCTCCTAAGTCTTTTTCCTCTTAACTTCATCGTATGCCCCCTCATTCCAGAGTTTTCCTTCATTTGACAAAGGCTCACTTCTTGTACATTAATGCCCCTGAAATATTTAAACGTCTCTGTCATATCTCCTCTGTCCCTCCTCTCTTCCAGCGTATACATGTTGAGGTTCATAAGCCTGTCTCTATATGTTTTATGTTCAAGACCACTTACCAATTTTGGAGCCGTCCTCTGGACCAACTCCATCCTGTTTATATCCTTCTGTAGGTGTGGTCTCCAGAATTGCACACGGTACTCTAAATGGGGCCTCACCAGAGACTTATACAAGGGTACTATGACACCTTTGTTCCTGCTGGTCATCCCTCTCCTTATGCTCCCCCAAGCATCCTTCTGGCTATGACCATCGTTTTTTCTACCTGTTTGAAAACGTTAAGGTCATCAGGCACAATAACCCCCAATTCCCACTCTTCCTTTGTACACAGAAGTATTTCACCCCCTATATTGTACTGTTCCCTTGGATTCTTGTGACCCAAGTGCATGACCCTGCATTTTTTAGCATTAAATCTTAGTTTTCAAATATTAGACTATTCCTCAAACTTTGCTAGGTCTTTCCTCATGTCATCTACACCTTCCGGGGTGTCCACCCTGTTGCAGAGTTTGGTATCTGCCACCAGACAGCCCTGCCACAATATCACTCACAAAGATGTTAAAAAGAGCCGAACCTAGGACCGATCCCTATCTTCCCCTTGACATAAGAAAGAGCTAGAGGTCAGCTGCACCTCCAGCCCCTCCCTGGTGGTCTAGTGCCCCCCCCTCCTCACAGCTTCAAACTCCTTTATATGGTAGGGAAACCCTGATCAGCACATCCCAGGATGCACTGGGCAGATCAAGATACCACCATTTTGTAGACAGCTCTGGAAGGAGGAGGGAGTGCTATTCCCTCCTCCATCATTTGAAGGTATGGGGAGTTCAGGGCCGCTAGACCAGTGGCGTTCCTACCCTGCATGACACCCGGGGCGGACCTCCGATGCGCCCCCCCCCCCCGGGTGCAGCGCGGCCCCCCCCCCTACGAAATGACCCCCCCCGGGTGCACGCCGCTAGGGGGGTGCTGCGGCGTGCGCCTGTCGGCTGAGTCCGAGTTCGCTAACTTCGCCAACTTTGTTCGTTCGTTCGCTGCAGCTCCCTCTGCCCCGGAACAGGAAGTAACCTGTTCCGGGCCAGAGGGAGCTGCAGCGAACGAAGTTAGCGAAGTTAGCGAACTCGGACTCAGCCGACAGGCGCGTGCCGCAGCACCCCCCAGCGGCATGCACCTGGGGCGGACCGCCCCCACCGCCCCCCCCCCCCTTGGTACGCCATTGTGCTAGACCACCAGGGAGCACTAAACTATCAGTACTTTCTTCTTTCAGGGGTGGTGGTGGTTGGATTAGGTCAGGGTAAGTCGGGGCCCTAGACCTCCAGGGTCTCTGTCTGGGGGGGGGGGGGGGGGGGAGTTGAGGAGGGCACCAGGGCAGGCCTTAGCCATTGGGTCGCTATTACTAGGCTGCCTGGTATGAACAGGGAGGAGGAAGAGAGCCTTAACCCTAATGCCAGCTTCAAGATGGCGTAGGGTAAAGATGCTATTCCGCCCATAAGATCAGAGTACAGTGCTCTGATCATATGGGCGGAATATTGCCCATCATTTAAATGAGCTCTGCAGTATTCCCTGGTGCCGATCATCCCGCGCTGGTAAATGCGGACTCTAGTCCGGTGCTAGTGGCCTCTAGCGCCCGCACTTACCTTTGATCATCGGGTCAGTGGCGTAGCCAAGGATGGGCCCAGGTGGGCCCGAGCCCACCCACTTTGGGCTCAGGCCCACCCAGTAGCAGCACACCTGTGATGTGGCTGGCAGGGATCACTAAGGCCCACCAGCCGAAAACTCTCAACAACTGTACCTCCTGCATACCTTGTAAATAGCAGATCTTCACCTACAGCGAGCAGCAACTGATGCATACTGTTCGCACCGGCCCCACAGCCTTCCCTCGGATGTATTTCAGCCTATGCGGAAACAAAAAGTTGCATCAGAGGGAAGGCTGTGGGGCCAGCATGAGCAGTGTGTATTAGTTGCTGCTTGCTGCCAGTGAAAATCGGCTATTTAAAAGGTATGTGGGGGGGGGGGGGGGGGGTTGTTAGAGAGTCCATATGGCATGCAGGTGAGAGAGGGAGAGATCAAATCACTTGTGGGACAGGGTAGAATTCTTCTGCCCACCCATCTTGGGCCCAGGCCCACCCAAAATTGGGTGTCTGGCTACGCCCCTGCATCGGGTCCCAAGAGAGGGGAAAGGACCAGAGGAAGAATTCCTCTCTCTCTCTCCTCTCTCTGGAGTCCATTGTTCCCTCCCCACAACATCTTAGAGCCTTCTTCTTATTCCCCCATTTCCTTTCTCCCCTTCTCCCCCACCCCCTCACTGCCTGCTCCCATTTGCAGCAGGTCTCCCCTCCTCTGATATCATAAAACTCCCAAAAGAGTACAATTATTTGGACACAAAGCAAAGTTGGGAAAACTACTTTTTTTTTTTTTATCATGCAAGGTCCATTATTTCTTATGCAATATCATTCATACTTTTGCAGATGTGACATATAACTGTCACATAATTTCAGAAACCGCCACAGAATTATCTACCCTTTGCTGCAGATCTACCTCTGAGCTGTAGCGGCTATAGATGTCAGGTAATAGCTACAAACATTCTTGGACTATATGGGAAGCATCGGTCGCTATTACTAGGCTCCTGCATGGCGTTATAGTGGCAAAACACATATTGTAAGATTACAGATTCTTCAAAGAACCAAAGAGCACTTCAACTTTAAAAAAAAAAAACCCACAACTTCTTTGCCCCATAATTTTCTACCTGACTCACACGGCAAAATTCATTTCCCTCTCTACTGGAGCTCTATCTAATCATTTTGTGTTCCAGGAATGCTGCACAGGAAACAGACCTGAATAATAGGGAACAATAACCTAATTATTAGTCACTCAACTATAACAAGAGGCAACCTTACATGGTATGCAAAATTGTACTCGTCAGCTTGAAACCTGAGCAAGATTCATATTTTGCTTTAGAAAGATACACAATTGGTGAAACTCGAGAGCCTCTTCTAAAAGCTGCTGTTACCAAGGAAAAGGGGATGGGATTTGATATACCGCTTTTCTGTGGTTACAATCGAAGCAGTTTACATATTATCTACAGGTACTTATTTTGTACCTGGGGCAATGGAGGGTTACACAACTTGCCCAGAGTAACAAGGAGTTTTAGTGGGAATTGAACCCAGTTCCCTGGGTTCTCAAACCACTTCACCGACCGTTAGGTTACTCCTTTAATTTCCTATTTTAAAAAACTGCTCTCGAGATATTTTAGCAGTTAGCACAGTATTTGTTTTCCTAGCACAGCATAAAATTCTCCAAAGCTTCATTAGCATTTTATAAGGTCAACGGGCACTTAAAAATTTAAGAGTCCATTGCTGTGGGCATGTTAGAATTAACTTAACCTAGATAATGTTTTGATGCTTGCATCTCAAATTGCTATTCAGATTAAATTGTGTGCTTTTCATTTTTATTTGAAAATGAACCTCTCTGAGTGTTCTGTGACAGGTCATTAAAGGGGACCTCCTTAGACCAAACACACTCAGAAGAGGAACATGAGCTTGAATAGTTATGCCCCATTAAGATACTACTTATCATTTCTAAAGCGCTACTAGACGTACGCAGCGCTGTACACTTGAACATGAAGAGACAGTCCCTGCTCGACAGAGCTTACAATCTAATTAGGACAATCAGGACAAACAAGAGACAAGGAAATATTAAAGTGAGGATGATAAAATAAGGGTTCGGAGTGGAGAGGGGGGAAGATGCTGCTGAACCCTGGGTGGGGAGAGAAGTGTGAGCGGCAGACCCGCAAGCAGAACTGGAAGGATCACAGATGGAAGCTATGACCGTGGCACTGAGCTCCAGAAGCCACGAGAACAGCTGCCTCCTTGTTCTCAGTTAGTAGACCATGAAGTGTTGTTTCCAGATGGCAATGAGAAAGAAAATAAGGGGGTCTTTTACTAAGGCTCGCTCACGTTTTCAAAGCACGCTAAAAACAGATGAGCGCTAAATGTTAGAAATGCCCATTTTTAGCACACGCCGAAAATGTGAGCGCGCCTTAGTAAAAGACTCCCTAAAAGAGGGCTAGGGGAGGGAATGTAGTATAACATGGCCTAGTCCATTGAGAAATGAGCTAGATTGAGGAAATCTGAGGTCTGGTCAGGTGCCCTCTGCTGCTACTCTGTGATCTTGGGCACCTTGTGCCTCCAATACTTCCTTAGAGTCTATGGTTTGGGGGAAGCGGAGTTGTGTTGCACTTATATGCACAGTTTATCAGATAGTGTCCAAGGAAATGTAAATAAATACAACAGATAATATACACAGAATAAAAGCAGCATATAACGTGTAACAGTAAGGCAAATGCCACATAGTATTAAAACGAGAGATCAGCTAATCCTTTCCCAACTGGAAAGCAGTCTTGGAGTACATTGACAGACAAGGGAATAGGTCATCCATTGCTTCAATGAAACTTGTTGCAGACATACCTGGGTTCTGTCAACATGCCCTGGAAGAAGTTTCACTATGAAACAGCATCAAGAGCTAAAATTTTCTATTTTGTAAATTCAGGTATTTGTTTGCATTTTAGTATGCACTCACAAAACTGCAGAGATTTCTAGATTAGTTGGGCCCCATCATCCTTCCAGTGTCTAAACTCCTTCTGGAAACTCCCAGGGTGACTGTTCCCTCTCCGCCATTCTATTTTCCATTCCTTCTGCCCATTTGCCATGTGTTCCTTCCCCCCACTAATGGGTCAGCATTACAGGGATTCACAGAGGGATCAATACAGAAAGCCAGGCATTAGAGCTGCTAATCGCACAGTTTCTAACACAAGCTCTCCACAAATAAATACCATTCAGATGCAGTAATCAATGAGCAGGCAAGTTACTGCTATGTTAAAATCACAGCAGTAATCTGCAGCTCATTGAAAAGCGTCCCCCTTCCTGTCAGCGCATGAGCGATGATTGGCTCATCCACTAACAGTAAGAGTGACATTATTTTTAAGTTGCTGGAAAAAAAGTCATGGCATCCCTCCCAACAACCCCCCTGGTGTCTAGCAGCACCATCCCACTACCTGACATGATCCCCCTCCCCCAACAAACACAAATTCCCATCTAGTGGCACCCCCCTCTGACTCAACTAAAAATCTGTGGTGTCTCACAGCAGGAAGAGAGAAAGAAGGAGAGATGCTGGGGGGAAGTGGAGGGAAAAAAGGGAGACACCCAGACCAAAAAGGAGGGGAAGATAGAGAGGAGGAGAAAGGTTGGACCAACGGAGAGAGGGAAAGAGAGATATGCCAGACCATGGGGGGGCCAGGATGTGAGAGGGAGAGATGCTGGCCTGGGGGTGGGAGAGCGGACGCAAGAGTGGCAGGAGAGAGAGAGGGAGAAATGCTGGGCCTAGGACAGGGGGTGCAGAAGGAAAGGAAGAGAGAAGGGGGAGGGACAGGGACACAGAGAAGAGATGCTGGGCATGGAGGGAGCATAGGGACAAGGACACAGAGGGGCATTGCTAGACACAGGAGAATAGGGACAAGGACACAGAGGGGCATTGCTAGACACAGGAGAATAGGGACAGGGACACAGAGGGGAGATACTAGATAGGATGAATAATGGACACAGAGGGAAGATGGATGGTGGACAAAGAGAGAGAAAAAAATGTAAAAAAGGCAGGAGACCTAGAAAGAGAGTTAAGAAAAAGCAGGAAAGACACACTGGGACCAAAACAATGCTTAATCAACAAAGGTAGAAAAATGTTTTTTTTTCTGAATTTACTAACTGTAATATGTCAACTTTGGGAAATGTGCATTTCTGATATCTTGTATTTCAGTTTCTATTTCTATTACTATAACAGGTTTTCTATATAGGTCTGGAATGTGTTTGCTTTTTCCAGGGTTTGTTTACTAGGAGAGGTGATATTATAGGGGGTCCATCTTATTTTTTCCAACCAAGGCCCATTCAGTCCTAGCTATGCCACTGCACCAGGGAATTGTTGGGGGTTCTTTAAAAGTCGGGGGAAGGCAGGTTTAGTTGGGGGGAGAGGGAGGATGGGGTACACTAAACACCAGGCATTTTTATGCACTACAATGAAGGAGGGGACGGGTTAGGGGGGTTGGAGGAGCTGCCACTAGATACCAGGGAGTTTTAGTTTGAGTCAGTGGGGATGCTACTAGGTGGTAATTTGTGTTTAGTGTAGGGGGGGCATGTCAGGAATGTGGAGGGTGCTGCTGTGTATTTATGTGTGGGTCAGGTCAAGTTGGGGAAGGGGAAGGGAGATTGGGGCAGATGCAGACTGTAGGGGCTCCCTATGCTATCTCAGACCTGGGGGTGGGTTTTCTCGTGTTGTGGCTGCATGGTAGGATCAGTGCACAACTCTGCATTGCTCAGGGTTAGATAGAAGGCTGCTTCCACTGTTCCCACTAAGCTGAGTGGGAGTCCTCCATCTACAGTCCTGCCAGTGGGGGGTGCTGTTTTACTATCACAGTTTCAATAGTGAGGGACAAGTAAGCTGTGCAGGTCTCCAGGGAACCTGCCTGTCCCTAGCGATTGAAAACATAATAGTGAAGCACCTACCCCCCCCCCCCCCCCCCAGCAGCAATGCAGTTGAGGACTCCTGCTCAGCTTAAAGGGAACACTGCTACTTACCATGCATTTTAATATGCTGTGCACTGTCTGCCACAAAAGTTAGACCCCTCCCCCTGCTGCCGCCGACCCCCTCCCGCCACAGACCCTCCCCATCGCCTTCGCCGCTGCCAGGTACCTTTGCTGGCAAGAGTCCCCAACCCCCGCCAGCCGAAGTCTTCTTCAGTGCCGGTCTCCGGCGCCTTCGCTGATCTGTTTCTGTCAGTCCTGACTCCTGACATCCTGCATGCACATCCTGCATGGGGCTACATACAGGACGTCTGGAGTCAGGACTGACAGAAACAGATCAGCGAAGGCACCGGAGACCGGCGCTGAAGAAGACTTCGGCTTGGCGGGGATTGGGGACCTCTGCCAGCACAGGTACCTGGCGGCGGCGAGGGAGGGTTGGTGGCAGCGAGAGGGGGGATCAAATGGTGGCGGAGGGTCAGCGGCGGGGGGTCAAAAATAGAGGGGGCCAAGGCTAAATCTGTGGGGACACATGCCCCACATAGCTATGCCCCTGCTCTGCAGAGCTTCAGATTTTAAATAGAAGAACCATAGAAACGAAGAGAGGGCCACTGCGGGGCCAGTGAACACACTGTGTAGTCAGCTGATTCCCCTTGGCTTCAGTCCTTGTTTCTAAGCATTGCTTATAGAATACGCCTAAGCAAAAATGTTTACCGTGCAGATTTTTAATGCTTCAGTTCCTGTACGAAATACTTTGTAACGCCCATTTTTTAAAAAGGTTCCAGGGGAGATTAGGGAAATTATAGACCGGTGAGTCTGACGTTGGTGCCGGGGAAAATGGTAGAGGCTATTATTAAGAACAAAATTACAGAGCACATCCGAGGACATGGATTACTGAGACCAAGTCAGCACGGCTTTTGTGTGGGGAAATCTTGCCTGACCAATTTACTTCAATTCTTTGAAGGAGTAAACAAACATGTGGACAAAGGGGAGCCGGTTGATATTGTGTACCTGGATTTTCAAAAGGCGTTTGACAAGGTACCTCATGAAAGGCTACAGAGGAAATTGGAGGGTCATGGGATAGGAGGACATGTCCTATTTTGGATTAAAAACTGGTTGAAGAATAGGAAATAGAGAGTGGGGTTAAATGGGCAGTATTCACAATGGAGAAGGGTTCCTCAGGGGTCTGTGCTAGGACCGCTGCTTTTTAATATATTTATAAATGATTTAGAGATGGGAGTAACTAGCGAGGTAATTAAATTTGCTGATGACACAAAGTTATTCAAAGTCGTTAACTCGCGACAGGATTGTGAAAAATTACAGAAGGACCTTACGAGACTGGGAGACTGGGCGGCTAAATGGCAGATGACGTTTAATGTGAGCAAGTGCAAGGTGATGCATGTGGGAAAAAAGAACCCGAATTATAGCAACGTCATGCAAGGTTCCACGTTAGGAGTTACAGACCAAGAAAGGGATCTGGGTGTCGTCGTCGATAATACACTGAAACCTTCTGCTCAGTGTGCTGCTGTGGCTAGGAAAGTGAATAGAATGTTGGGTATTATTAGGAAAGGTATGGAAAACAGGTGTGAGGATGTTATAATGCCGTTGTATCACTCCATGGTGCGACCGCACCTTGAGTATTGTGTTCAATTCTGGTCACCGCATCTCAAGAAAGATATAGTAGAATTGGAAAAGGTGCAGCGAAGGGCGACTAAAATGATAGCGGGGATGGGACAACTTCCCTATGAAGAAAGACTAAGGAGGCTAGGACTTTTCAGCTTGGAGAAGAGACGGCTGAGTGGAGACATGATAGAGATATAAAATAATGAGTGGAGTGGAACGGGTGGATGTGAAGCATCTGTTCACACTTTCCAAAAATACTAGGACTAGGGGGCATGCGATGAAACTACAGTGTAGTAAATTTAAAACAAATCGGAGAAAATGTTTCTTCACCCAACGCGTAATTAAACTCTGGAATTCGTTGCCGGAGAACGTGGTGAAGGCAGTTAGCTTAGCAGAGTTTAAAAAGGGGTTAGAAGGTTTCCTAAAGGACAAGTCCATAAACCACTACTAGATGGACTTAGGAAAAATCCACAATTCCAGGAATAACATATAAAATAATGAGTGGAGTGGAACGGGTGGATGTGAAGCATCTGTTCACACTTTCCAAAAATACTAGGACTAGGGGGCATGCGATGAAACTACAGTGTAGTAAATTTAAAACGAATCGGAGAAAATTTTTCTTCACCCAACGTGTAATTAGACTCTGGAATTCATTGCCGGAGAACGTGGTACGGGCGGTTAGCTTGACGGAGTTTAAAAAGGGGTTAGATAGATTCCTAAAGGACAAGTCCATAGACCGCTATTAAATGGACTGGAAAAATTCCTCATTTTTAGGTATAACTTGTCTGGAATGTTTTTACGTTTGGGGAGCGTGCCAGGTGCCCTTGACCTGGATTGGCCACTGTCGGTGACAGGATGCTGGGCTAGATGGACCTTTGGTCTTTCCCAGTATGGCACTACTTATGTACTTAATGTTTGTACATTTGGGAAGCTTGCCAGGTGCCCTTGGCCTGGATTGGCCACTGTCGTGGACAGGATGCTGGGCTTGATGGACCCTTGGTCTTTTCCCAGTGTGGTATTACTTATGTACTTATGCTCTGGTTTGTACCGCCTGTACTTTTTTATAAGAGCCCGTTTAGGTGCATAAATCATTGTTTCACACAAAAAAATGGTTTATACAATTACCTTGTTGTAGTCACATTAATTCCAGAAAATGGGCATGGCAGACAATGCCTAAATTGATTAATTTTGGAGCTATAACCAAAGTATCTTTTTTTTCAGATTTTAATTTTCAATCAAATAGGCAAATAAATCATGTAAGAAGAAAATAAACCAGGAAATAAAAAAATAACATAAATCAGCATATTTCAATATCAAGCCCCACATCAAGAGAGAAAGGGAAAAAAATCAATAAACAAGAGACTAAAAAAAGGAAAATGAAAACATCAATAACAGCCGAATACATAAGAAATCCTCCAACTTACACACCCCCAAGCTGGCCACTAAACAAACCGCCAAACTTTCCCTCAAGCAAAATTCTTTCCAACTGTGAGGGATCTGTGAAAACATATTTATAACTATTTTGAAATTTGAGCAGACGCTGACATGGGAACTTTAAATGAAAACTAGCTGTCATGCAAATGTTCTAGATTTTAACTTCAGAAATGATTTCCATCTCAACTGAGTGGCCTGCGCCACAGCTGCAAACGTTTGCCATTTTTGTCCACAGCAAAGCAAATCCTTTTTAAAGTAAGCTTTCAAAATCTTCATTTTAGCACATTCAAACGCAAATGATAACAATGAAGTTTTGTTCTGCGACTTCATCCTGAAATGTTTCTAGAAATTAGTTAAGAGAAAATCAGACTTGGATTCCATCACGTCATAAGTCACACTTTCTTCCTCTTCCTTAATAATTTTTGAAGGCAAATAATATAAGTTGAAGACAGAAATTTATTCACCATTGGATGATATAAAATTTCTCTTAGATATTTTTTTCTAAAACTTGAATGTTTATTGAAAAGATAGAGACGGCCAACAACAATACGAAAATATCACATCCAAAGTACAATACTGTAATAAACAGAGGGCGTCTTTTATTTATTTATTATTACATTTATATCCCACATTTTCCCACCGAATCAATACCCCCCCCCCCCCCCACCACCTTTAAAAAGAATATCGGGAGTCGCGCCTGCCCTGCACGTACAAGAAATGTGGACTGTCGGCTCTTCTCTCGCTCTGTCCCGCCCTTGCGAAAATAGGAAGTTGCGTCAGCGGAGGGCGGGACAGAGCAAGGGAAGAGCCGACGGTCCACATTTCTTGTACGTGCAGGGCAGGCGCGACTCCCAATATTCTTTTTAAAGGTTTTTAAAGGTAGGGTGCAGGAGCTGGTCGTCGGGGGGGGGGGGTGTCATCGTGCTGCATCCGGGGGGGTGCAACGGCGAACCACCCCGCCCCGAGTGGCAGCCCCCCCTGCTACGCCACTGTATTAATGGTAAGAGTTAATTCAAATTAAGTTGAACCTGGGAAATAAGCTTTCTTAAACAATACTGATTTCAATAATTTTCTGAAGTTTAGGTAGTTCTGGGTAGATTTTACTGATTTAGGTAGAGCATTCCACAGTTGAGTGCCTATGTATGCAAAGCTGGAGGCGTTAATTGACTTGTATTTAAGGCCATTACAGTCTGGGTAGTGCAAGTTCAGGTATGATAGTGAGGTACTGAATCTGTGTCTGGGTGGTAAGGCAATTAACTCAAGCATATATTCTGGGACTTCACCGAAGATTTTCCTGTGGATACTAAGGCGTGCTCATGTTTTTAGCACGCGCTAAAATTGAGGGTGCGCTAAACATTAGAGACGCCAATGCATTCCTATGGGCATCTCTAACTTTTAGCGCACCCACAATGTTAGCGCGCGCTAAACACGTGAGCGTGCCTTAGTAAAAGATGCCCAGAGTGCACACCATTAACCATATTACAACCAATAAGGAACAATATTGAGTTGTCCAATTATCTTTCCAAAGGAAGTTTGTACGACTTTTTCTACCCTAGTATCCATGTGCCGCCTCCTGCCCTCCCCCTCCCAGCAGCATAAACAGTTTTTTTGTTTTTAAAAGGTTTTTAAAAGTCTTGAAGGAAATACTCAGTGAACCACTTAAGAATATACTTAATCACCATCTAAGTATGGGGTCCTTTTACTAAGCTGCTTAAGTGCTTACGTGTGCCCAACATGCGTCAGTTCTGAGTTACTGCCCGGCTACTGCGTGGCCCGGGCAGTAATTTCAATTTTGACGCACGTCCAATACGAGCATCAGAAAATATTTTTATTTTCTGGGGCGCAGGCGGTAATTGGCATTCTGACGTGCATTGACCGTTACTGCCCGGTTAATGCGTGAAACTTTACCACTAAGTCTATGGCTGGCGGTAAGGTCTCAGACCCCAAATGGACGTACGCCAGTTTTAATTTTGCCACACATCCATTTTCAGCCCCCCTCCCGAAAAAGGCATTTTTTACAGGTGCGCTGAAAAATGAGCCTGCACGCGGCCAAAACCCACGCCTACACTACTGTAGGCCATTTTTTCAGTGCACCTTAGTAAAAGGACCCCTATGGTTGTAATAGGCCCCAGCCAGTGGAGAATTTTTCAAGGGCACCTATACATATAGCTGTTAGTTTTTACATTAGTATAACATGGTGCAATCTGTGTTTCCACCTTCTGGGCAGTGGAACATAGTTTTGTTTCCACTCAGGATCTATTTCAAGTCTCACTACAATAAGACAGTTGGCTATGACCTTTTACAAAGTTATGTCATGAGCTGATAATCCCTTGATAAGTAGACACATTTTGGGAATTAACACACACTTGTGACCTAAAACCAGGGCTTTTTTTGAGGAGGTACTTGGGGTTACTGAGTACCGGCACCTTTTCCATTGTCTGCTAAAATTGACCCATGGTTCCCAAGTTTTAATGAATGAGTTCAGGCTCTACACACCAATTCTTCCTTGTCATAGATTCTGTGACTGATTGCAGGGGGCCTGGCTATTGTGGGGTGGGTCCCTCAGTGATCACCCCACCCCTGAAGGGTGGCCTGGCATTTGAGTACCGGCACCTTTTTCGCTAGAAAAAAAGCACTGCCTAAAACCACCTGAAGTTCAGATCCAAACTGCTCCCAAAATGGCTTCCCTACTGGGCAGTCCTACCACTTATGATAACAAGTACCCAGCACTCCCCTTCATAGGAGCCAACTTTTCAAAATTATTGGGGGTGTTAAGCCCAATGAAAATTACCCCTCCTTGGACACATACAAGGAATTTTCTCAATATTGGGGGTGCTCAAGCACCCACAGCACCCACAGTCGGCTCCAATGCTCCCCTTTGTCTTCAACACAGGGAACTATGGTCGTATGAAGCCTGCTTCATAACAATCCATCATGACTTCTACCTCCTAGTATAATCCATTATCCTTTTCTTAGTTTTTAGTCTCATGCATTAATCCAATGGTCTCTAATGTTTCTTAAACCCTGCTAAGCTAACTGTTTTTACTACATTCTCTGGCAATGAATCTATTTTATATTTATATTTATTGAATTTAACAAAATATTACAAGTATCGTCTTGATAAGAAAAGCACTATAAGGTAATACAACTCAATAATAATGCAAACAAGAGAAAGAAAAGGAAATTATTAGTGCCTTGGCAGTCCACAATAAAGAGAGGAGATCTAAAGGAAAAAAAATCCCTGAAACAAGGGTAAACATGAAAAACCTAAATAACAAAAATAGAAATTACATATGAGAAAAACTATCTATACAAAGTTTTCATCTGCTCTTATTCGCCCGCAGGTACAGGGGTCTCTAATTTCCTTGCTTCTAGAAATGTTTTCAACTGATTAGGGTCAAAAAAGATACATTTCTGGGAACCCAAAGTCTCACAGCATTTAAAGGGAACTCTCAAAATACATTTGGCACCAATTGCAAGCATTTTTTTGCTGCATCTGAAGAAATAACATTCTACGATCTTGTGTGCTTTTAGTTAAATCAGGAATCGTCCATATCTTCTGACCCATAAAAGGTTTTTGTGACAAAATTACAATTTCAAAATATGGTCACGGTCTTGGGGAAATAAAAAAGTTACAATTAGTATCTCTCGAGTCACAATTTCAGAATCAGATTTTTCCAAAAAAGCAGTTAAATCAAGGCTGCCCTGAGATATTTCCTCCAGGTTTCGAATCTGAGCAGCCTCTAAGGTCTTAACCTGTTGAGGAAATTTCTTACATTTATTTAGTATGTAATATGCCTTAGCAGTAGGTGGAAACACTTCTTTTGGCAACAAAAGAATTTCCTCAAAATAATATTTCAATAGACGTACAGAAGAAAAAACGAATTCCGGACTTTAATTACACATTGAGTGAAGAAATATTTTCTCCAAATTGTTTTAAATTTACTACTTTGTAGCTTCATTGCATGCCCCCTAGTCCTAGTATTTTTGCAAAGAGTAAACAAGCGATTCACGTCTACCCGCTCCACTCCACTCATTATTTTATTGACCTCTATCATATCTCCCCTCAGCCATCTTTTCTCCAAGCTGAAGAGCCCTAGCTGCTTTAGCCTTTCCTCATAGGGAAGTCGTCCCATCCCCTTTATCATTTTCATCGCCTTTCTCTGTACCTTTTCTAATTCTACCAGAATTGCACACAATATTCGAGGTTCGGTCACATGATGGAGCGATACAAAGGCATTATAACATCCTCATTTTTGCTTTCCATTCCTTTCCATTCTACTGACAGGCCTTCACACATCAATCAAAGAAAGAAAAATATCATTTTTACTGCTCTCAAAACACCCAGCCTAAGAAAGTACAAATCAACAAGGACATTTGTTGATTTACAATATTTACAGCTACGGCAGTAGCAGCCAGAAGGGGATTAGAGCTCCTGTAATTCTTAAGGTATTAATGTTTCACAATGACTCTGGATTCATTTTTGGCACTGAGAGTAATCCCTTGGCAACTTACCATTTTCTAATTATGTTCTAACCTTTTAAAGACCAAAGACCTGCTAATTGCTAACTGTGCAGCTCTTGTATGAAGGATTTTCAGTGTGAGGTCATGCTGACTATTGCCATTTTTCTTGCTGCTTTCTGTCTTTATTCTGACCCTGTGAAAGAGACCTTAGAAATATTCTAACAGCTTTCAGCATCCTAAATGCAAATGCTAATTTCACATCAGCTGCCTGAAATGGATTTCAACCTTCTAGCTTACTCCCGGCTGCAATGGTGAATGTATCCAACATCAATCTGAATTGCAATAATCTGGGATCTGAGATGCCCTTTTTGACACTGAATTGTAGCCGCCAAGCATTTTGGCAGTGGCGTTCCTTAGTTGGCTGCTACCCGGTGCAGATCACTGCTGCGCACCCCCCTCCCCCAGGTGCAGCGTCATCTGTGTCCCCCTCCCCCCAGGTGCAGCATGATACACACCCCTGGTGCAGCATCCCCTCCCCCCCCCCCCCCCCCCCCCGGTAGCATTCTTCTTACCTGCTGGGGTGCTGGGAGTAGTCGTGCGGATGTTGGCTCCACCGGTTCCCTGCTCCCTGTGCCCCGGAACAGGAAGTAACAGCAGAGGAAGCAGGGAACTGGCAGAGCCAGTGGTGTGCTGGAGCCGGCTCGCTCCGGCTCGCAAGAGCCCGTTGTTAAATTTAGTGGCATCTTGCGAGCTGGTTGTTAGGAAGTGCGAGCCAGCTCGCCTCTGCTCCCCAGGGACTCGTCCATCATGGCGCGTGCTGTCGCTGGTCCGCTCACCCTCCCTCCCTCTGAGCACCAGGCCAGCCTCCCTCCCTCGCACCAAGCACCAGGCCACCCGCCCTCCCTCCCTCTTCCAGCCAACCAAGCACCAGGCCACCCGCCCGCTCACCCTTCCTCCCTCCCAGCACCAGGGCCCCCCTCCTCCGAAATTTAAAAGGCATACCTCGGAGTTAAGGCGGCGTCGCCCCCCCCCCCCAATGTACCTTTCCTTTGCTCCGCCCTTGCATTTGTTTGATGTTCATCCTCTATATATTGTTAGCCACATAGAGCCTGCTCTGTTGGGATTATGTGGGATATAAATGTTCTAAATAAATAAATAAATAAACACGATGTTGTTTATAGGGGAAGTCTCATATAGTCACTACTTAGATTTGACCCAATCATAAAAGTCTATATCTGTCTCGTGACGGTTGTAATCATTGACTCTTCCCCCTTTCTTCCCCCTTCCTACCTCACATAGGAAGGGGGAAGAGTCAATGATTACAGCCGTCACGAGACAGATATAGACCTCTATGATTGGGTCAAATCTAAGTAGTGACTATATGAGACTTCCCCTATAAACAACATCGTGTTGTGAGACAGTGGCTTGAAAGCACTCGACGCTTGTTTAATATTCTACTATTTGGTATTGAGTATTAACTTGTGATAGTAGTAAAACGCCACTTAAAAGTTTACAGTTATCTGAACAGTATTTCTAGGATAAACAGAGTATGGATTAGCCACTGTTGGAAACAGGATTCTGGGCTTGAAGGATCTTCAGTCTGTGCCAGTATGGCAACACTTTTTTTTTTTTGTTACATTTGTACCCTGTACTTTCCCACTCATGGCAAGCTCAATGTGGCTTACATGGGGCAATGGAGGGTTAAGTGACTTGCCCAGAGTCACAAGGAGCTGCCTGTGCCTGAAGTGGGAATCGAACTCAGTTCCTCAGGACCAAAGTCCACCACCCTAACCACTAGGCCACTCCTCCACTGTTGCTACTATTTGAGATTCTACATGGAATGTTGCTATTCCACTAGCAACCCACTAGCAACATTCCATGTAGAAGTCGGCCCTTGCAGATCACCAATGTGGCCGCGCAGGCTTCTGCTTCTGTGAGTCTGACGTCCTGCACGTACGTGCAGGACGTCAGACTCACAGAAACAGAAGCCTGCGCAGCCTTCTACATGGAATGTTGCTAGTGGAATAGCAACATTCCATGTAGAATCTCCAATAGTAGCAACATTCCATGTAGAATCTCCAATAGTATCAATTTTATTTTGGTTACATTTGTACCCTGCGCTTTCCCACTCATGGCAGGCTCAATGCGGCTCACATGGGGCAATGGAGGGTTAAGTGACTTGCCCAGAGTCACAAGGAGCTGCCTGTGCCTGAAGTGGGAATCAAACTCAGTTCCTCAGGACCAAAGTCCACCACCCTAACCACTAGGCCACTCCTCCACTTATGTTCTTAGGTATTGTTCTAGTTGTACAAGTCCACGCTTGTTTAATTTTCCATCCGTCAAAGGGGTCCGGTATGAACGACTTTTGAACCCTTCATTTGCTTTCCAGGCTATTAAACTATGGAATAGTTTTCTTAAGTGGATGAAATATCATCATTTTTATTATTATTCTTTCTGTCATGTTATTAAAATATTTCATTTTGCCAAATATTTTCAAAAAGTGTAATTAGATTTACATATTTTAGACTTAGGGGTAGATTCAAGAAAGAGCACCATAATTTAGGCGCTGGGATGATGCGGTTTAGCATGAATTCGATAATGGCAGTTCCATGTGGAATTTATGTTCTAGAATACTCAGTACGTTTTTTCTAGTGAAAAAGGGGCCGGTACTCAAATGCCAGGCCGCCCTTCAGGGATGAGGTGATCACTGAGGGACCCACCCCACAATAGCCAGGCCCCCTGCAACCAGTCACAGAATGTATGACAAGGCAGAATTGGTGTGTAGAGCCTGAGCTCTTTCATTAAAACTTGGGAACCATGGGTCAATTTTAGCAGATAATAGAAAAGGTGCCGGTACTCAGTACCCCCAAGTACCCCCTCAAAAATAGCCCTGAGAATACTAGCGAAAGTCTGGCAATTAGATGTGCAAGTGTTAGGGCTCCTTTTACAAAGCTGGGCTATCGATTAGAAGTATTGTGTTCAGTTTTGGAGGCCGTATCTTGCTAAAGATGTAAAAAGACTGGAAGCGGTGCAAGGAAAAGCTACAAAAATGGTATGGGATTTGCATTGCAAACCATATGAGGAGAGACTTGCCGACCTGAACATGTACACCTTGGAAGAAAGGAGAAACAGGGGTGACACGATACAGATGTTCAAGTACTTGAAAGGTGTTAACCCGCAAACCAACCTTTTTCGGAGACGGGAAGGTGGTAGAACTAGAGGACACGAATTGAGGTTGAAGGGGGGCAGACTTAGGAGTAATGTCAGGAAGTATTTTTTCATGGAGAGGGTGATGGATACGTGGAATGCCCTCCCGCGGGAGGTGGTGGAGATGAAAACGGTAATGGAATTCAAACGTGCAGGGATAAACACAACAAAGGAATCCTGTTTAGAAGGAATAGATCCATGGAATCTTAGCAGAGATTGGGTGGCAATACCGGTAATTGGGAAGCAAAACCGGTGCTGGGCAGACTTCTACGGTCTAAGCCCTGAGAATGGAAAGGACAAATCAAACTCGGGTATAACTATAAAGTGTCACATACCATGTAAAATGAATTTATCTTGTTGGGCAGACTGGATGGACCATATAAGTCTTTATCTGCCATCATTTACTATGTTAATATGCTGAATGCAAAGAAGACCATGGGAACAGAATGGGCTTCTTTGCATCCAGTGGACTGCTAATCAGTAGAACAGCTTTTTAAAAGGAACCCTTAGAATTCTATACTGTGAAAGTGTAACTCATAGGCACAACCCTGACCTGTTCATGACCTTCCTACATCCATGCCCCCTAGAAGTTGTATGTGATAGAATTTGCACAAGCAAATTCTAGAATAGCGACTAAGGGCAGTTGGGCATGGAATGGATAGCAGGAATAAGGAGGTGATAAAATCTGTATAAATCTCTTGTGAGACTAATTCAGAGTACAGTTCTGGAGACCGCACCATCAAAAAGATATAACTAGGATGGAGTCAGGCCAGAGGGTGGTCTTCATCAAACAGCATATAAAGACATAAGTACATAAGTAGTGCCATACTGGGAAAGACCAAAGGTCCATCTAGCCCAGCATCCTGTCACCGACAGTGGCCAATCCAGGTCAAGGGCACCTGGCACGCTCCCCAAACGTAAAAACATTCCAGACAAGTTATACCTAAAAATGCGGAATTTTTCCAAGTCCATTTAATAGCGGTCTATGGACTTGTCCTTTAGGAATCTATCTAACCCCTTTTTAAACTCCGTCAAGCTAACCGCCCGTACCACGTTCTCCGGCAACGAATTCCAGAGTCTAATTACACGTTGGGTGAAGAAAAATTTTCTCCGATTCGTTTTAAATTTACCACACTGTAGCTTCAACTCATGCCCTCTAGTCCTAGTATTTTTGGATAGCGTGAACAGTCGCTTCACATCCACCCGATCCATTCCACTCATTATTTTATACACTTCTATCATATCTCCCCTCAGCCGTCTCTTCTCCAAGCTGAAAAGCCCTAGCCTTCTCAGCCTCTCTTCGTAGGAAAGTCGTCCCATCCCCACTATCATTTTCGTCGCCCTTCGCTGTACCTTTTCCAATTCTACTATATCGTTTTTGAGATACGGAGACCAGTACTGAACACAATACTCCAGGTGCGGTCGCACCATGGAGCGATACAACGGCATTATAACATCCGCACACCTGGACTCCATACCCTTCCTCATAGATCTCAATATGTATATATCTTGGAAGAACGATGAGAGAGAAGAGATATGATTGAGACATTTAAATATCTCCATGGCATAAATGCACAGGAGGCAGGTCTCTTTCAACTGAAATGAAGCTCTGGAACGAGAGGGCATAAGATGAAGTTGAAGGGAGGTAGACTCAAAAGTAATCTAAGGAAATACTTCTTTACAGAGAAGGTGGTGGATGCATGGAATGACCTCCCGGTGGCCAGTGGAGGTCGTAGAGATGAGGACTGTGGCCCAGATGCATTAAAGACATTGGTAATTCCCGTTCCCTACCGATTCCATAGCGAATCGATAGGGAACAGGAATGCATTAACGATAGGGAATGCAAATGAGCTACTTGTTGTAGCTCACTTGCATTCTCTAGTCCTTCGGTACCTGAGTCGGAGAATCGGGACGTCCCTTTAGATTAGGCTCCTCTTCCTGGTCTCTTCAGCCAATCAAAGCAGGCTTAGCTGGCTGTTGTCAGCGAAACGCGCTCTGATTGGCTGAAGAAACCAGGAAGAGGAGCCTAATCTAAAGGGACGTCCCGATTCTCCGGCAACCAGGAAAACATAAAAGTTTTGCTGTGGAGGGGCGGCGAAGACAAAATAGAAGGGGGAAAAACACTAGCGCTGGCAGAGCTAAAAAAAAAAATGCGAAAAAAAAGACGTCTCTCAGAAGCGCAGGGAGAGTACGTCCTTAAAGGACGCCCCTCATATGCACTCCCTGCTTTTTTTTTTGTTTCTTTTTTACCTTTTTTGGGGGCCCTTTTCCTTTCCGATTCCCTCACAGGAGCCCTAACAAGAGGTCAGACATCTCGTTAGGGTTCCTACGGTAAGGGAATCGGAAAAACGGTAGTGCATCTCATTATAATGGGCTGCAACGGTAGTGCAGCTCATTATAATAGCTTTTCAATCATTTGCATTCCGTTTTCGTTGCCTGCTACCGTGGCAGGGAAAATGCCCTTAGTGCATGCCCGGGGTGAACTACTTGCGTTTTAAACTGGCTGGAGCCAGTTTAAAACGCAAGTTGTGGGCTCGTTAGGTTTTGTGCATCTGGGCCTGAATCTGAATTCAAAGAAAGTTTGGGGCAGACATGTGAGATCTCTTAGGGGGAGGAAGAGATAGCGGATGATATGGATGGGCAGACTGGATAAGCCATATGGCCTTTATCTGCTGTCATTTTCTCTGTTTTCTACATTTCTAATTGCTAATTAGCACCAATTAACACCAATTTAAGCCAATAACTGTTAACCCTACTTAACAACGAATTATTAAAGAGTCATTTTACTAAGGTGTGCTGAAAATGGCCTGCGGTAGTGTAGACACATGTTTTGGATGCGCACAGAATTATTTTTCAGCGCACCTACAAAAAGTGCCTTTTTAAAAATTTTGCCTAAAATGGACATGTGGCAAAATGAAAATTGGCGCGCGTCCACTTTGGGTCTGAGACCTTACCGCAAGCCATTGACCTAGCAGTAAGGTCTCACACGGTAACTGGGAGGTAATAAATTTACTGCAAGGGCCATGCGGTAACTAGGCGGTAACTCCAATTTTGTGCGCGTTGGGTGTGCGTAGGTGCCTAGGCGACTTAGTAAAAGGGCCCCTAAATTAAGTTGCGCGTGCAAAGACCTTATTCTAGAAATTGTGCAAGTTTATAGAATTAGGGAGTTAGTGTGTATGTTAAATCCTGATCATTGGATCAGTCGCATGGGAGTTGGTGTCTAATAAATACTATGAATAGAATAGAACATTTTAGTAGCTGCCTTCTGAATCGACTCATAGTAACATAGTAAATGACGGCAGATAAAGACCTGTATGGTCCATCCAATCTGCCAACTCATTTTACATGGTATGTGATACTTTATATGTATACTCCATCCTGTTTATATCTTTCTGTAGGGTCGGTCTCCGGAATTGTTCACAGCACTCTAAATGAGATCTGAGCAGGGACTTCTACAGAGGCAGTTTTCTTCATTTTACATTATCCTGGCTCTTATACCCTTTGGCCTGTATTTATATTTTGTATAAAATAAGTCAGAAAAGTACAAAGGGCTTCCTCTGTTTCTTTGCAGTATTTTGAAACTGTGGATATTTTACTTAAAAAAACAAGAATGTTTGAATCCTTTCAGATAGGGTCTGGTGCAATGATTGAATTTGGAGTTTGCCAATTGCTTGGTTGATCACGCTACATGATTCTGAGTACCAATCTCACATATCATTATTACCTACTTTGTGGGTATTTTTTTGTGCTATTTTGATAGTTTGTTTTGTTTTATTTTTATATTTAATTTAAAATTTTCTTTTTGCATATACCCCCAAATTCTAAACACTTAAGTTGTGCACTCAAATCTGGTTATATTCTGATTTGTGTGTGCAACTTAATTGGCTTAATAAAGCCAATCGGCACCGATAATTGCACTTGACAAGCATTTATTGCCACTAATTGGAATTTGCAGGCACAACTTTCTAAGCATCTATATATATAAAAGGCACTTTGAAGCCTCAAGCCGGAAACTTGAGGCGCCCGAGATATCCGGTTTGGCCTGCAGGCTCCAGTCACTGTAGCTCCGCCCTCGCGTCAAAACGCGATGATGTTGAGGGCGGGGCGGCCCTCGCGTCAAAACGCGATGACGTTGAGGGCGGGGCGGCCCACACAACCACGTCACTGAGGGACGAAGGGACGAAGAGGAGAGGTGTGCAACTCGGAACGGAGGCACGGAGGGGGTGTCTGCAACTCAGGAGGGAGGGAGGACGGGGGGGGGGGGATTACCCTGCTAGCGCCCGTTTCATTTTTGCCAGAAACGGGCATTTCTTACTAGTATTCTATAAAGTGATGCATGCAAATTCTAAGACACAGATCTGAAAAGGGGGCATGGCCATGGGAGGGGCATTCCTAGAATTTACGTGCAGTATAACAGAATATGCCCGTTTCGCATGTAACTTAAGCGTTGGTATTTATACCAGGATTTAGTTGGCGAAAATGTCCGTGACTAAATGTAGCTGCAGGAAATGGGTGCTGGGTGTATTGTATAAACCACACCTAAATTTAGATGTATTCTATAAACCGCGCTTAACTTTAGGTGTAGTTTATAGAATACGCTTAAGCATATTTTTTTCGGCTCTGATAGAATCTAACCTATAACCTCTAATTTATATTTTAGTGTTTGGAGGTTTTGATATATTTTTATGATCCCATTTTGTATTTTTTTTTTTACTTATGTTTGTTCTACCAACACATACATCTCATTTTCAAGTACATAGTGTTTTGCTTGTCTTTGAAGGGTTTTGGATTTAGCTCTCAACTTTTACAGTAGCTGCTCAATGTGAGTTACATACAGGCACTATAGGTATTTCTCTGTCCCTGGAAGGCTTGTAGCCTAATTTTGCACCTGAGGCAATGGAGGGTAAAGTGACCTGCCCAAGATCACAAGGAATCATCAGTGGGATTTCAACTCTAGCTTTCCTGATTCTCTGTCTGCTGCTCTACACATTAGGCTATTGAGTGGACAAATGAATATTGAATCTTTTCTTTCCCTTCTGAAACAGTAACTATCTGTAAGTGCATTGCTGCAAGCTACTGCTTCAGAGAGGTTGGGAGGATGGAAGGAATGCCCACAATCTTTTCAGCAGTCAGCCTCATCGTTGGAACCCTGGGAGTTATGGGTAGGTATATTATTATTATTATTATTAATTTAGATTTTGCTCACACCTTTTTCAGTAGTAGCTCAAGGTGAGTTATGTTCAGGTACACTGGATATTTCTCTGTCCCAGGAGGGCTCACAATCTAAGTTTGTACCTGAGGCAATGGAGGGTTAAGTGACTTGCCCAAGATCACAAGGAGCAGCAGCAGGATTTGAACCGGCCACCTCTGGATTGCAAGACCGGTGCTCTAACCACTAGGCCACTCCTCCACTCCTATGAAAAAGGAAAAGGAGAAATGGTCTTCCAAGATTTTAAGCAGGGACCGTCCTTCTTTGTTAATTTGTACAGCGCTGCGTAACCCTAGTAGCGCTCTAGAAATGTTAAGTAGTAGTAGTAAGTAGTTGTAACACTGTAACTATAAAAGTAACATGATACCAGCATGTGGCATGTGTAGTTTCAATAGTTGTTTTGGACTCAGTTCTGTAAATGGTGCTCAGATTTAGCAACCAATAAAAATTAATGCTAAACGCTAGTCTATAAACGGTGTAAATTCTCATGCCTAAGTTAGGCGTGGATCCTCTGAATTCTATAACACCATGCGCAAATTCTAGGAATGCCCCTGATCCGCCTATGCCCTTCCCAAGGCCTCACCCTATTTTCGGATCTGAGTGTAAATTTTCCATGCAGATCCCGTCTCCTAAAGATGTGCATGCAAATTCTAATGTCACTTAGCGCCAATGATTGATTATTCGTGCCCAATTATCAGCACTAATTGGCTCATTTATCAGTTAAATTGAGTGTGCAAATTGGGTGCACCCAAATTTACGTGTGCAATTTTTAGCACCATGTATAGAATTAGGGCATTTAAGCTATACCTTCTTGCTACGTCAGATAAGACATCTGCCAGTCCATGAGAAATGGTTGCCTCTGTAATACAAAAGGGCCATTCAATGAGTTTGCAAGATAATCAATTTCTCCTTAGATAAAGATGGAATTGCAACTCACATCAGAAATGGCGTTTGCATTAATGACACATGCAGTGGTGCATTCTGCCCAATTTTCTTACAAATTCTGGGGCCCTTTTACTAAACATGGTAAAATTTGCAGTTAGCACAGCTTAATGCTGGATTTTTCTCCATTGAAGCTGCAAATTCAACATACCACCTACTGGGGGTGTTCCCACTATTTTCAGGTTAACAAGCAGTACCTGCTCCCTGAATTCTTAAATTGAGTGGGAGTCAGTGTAATTCCCTCAACCTGAGACACAGGCAGGTAAGTAAGCTGACTGATAATCACACAAATTAGGGCCAGGAATTAAGTTACAAGTCTGGGAGTTTTCCTGGCTCATTCACTTCAGCTTTTTCCTTTCATCTTAACACGTCACACTCCTTGTGAAACAGGACTAATTAGCAAGTAAATCAGGAGGCCGAGACCCTGACTTCCAAAGCAAGGCAACTTTTATTAGCTAGCTGTCACAGTACTAAGTTCAGACTCAGGATACTGCGCCCCTAGCGTCACCTGACACTCGTTCTTATACAAATTAGTGGTCATGCGCATAAAACACACCATACATCACACATACACATACGCAGTACATTAGTAGTTCTGTAGTTCTCACAGAGAAAAGATACGTCAGTTTCATAGCTTTCATAGAAATTGTTACTTTGCAAGAAATGTAACTTATTGCAGTGTTCCAGCACATTCACACAATACAGCCTCCATGCATGGATCACGAGACTGCACTGGCAGAGCCAGCTGCCTTCCTTACAAACCTAAATTGCTGACTACTACAATTTGTTATCTAGCTACTGGTTAACAAATAGATATTACTAGTAAAAGTCCAAACTGTAGGTTTTAGTCTAGGCTCATTATAGAAAAGCTGAGGTTTTGGTACAAAGCAAAGGTGCAAGTATGAATGCAAAGTCCAAATAGAAAATCCTGCTAGTGCAAAAGTCCACAAAAGTCCAAATAGAGTAAACAGTGCAAGTCAAGTTTTGCAAGTTAGTTTTGCCCCCTACACGTGCATCTCAAGTTCTAGTCATATACAGTGGGGGAAATAAGTATTTGATCCCTTGCTGATTTTGTAAGTTTGCCCACTGACAAAGACATGAGCAGCCCATAATTGAAGGGTAGGTTATTGGTAACAGTGAGAGATAGCACATCACAAATTAAATCCGGAAAATCACATTGTGGAAAGTATATGAATTTATTTGCATTCTGCAGAGGGAAATAAGTATTTAATCCCTCTGGCAAACAAGACCTAATACTTGGTGGCAAAACCCTTGTTGGCAAGCACAGCGGTCAGACGTCTTCTGTAGTTGATGATGAGGTTTGCACACATGTCAGGAGGAATTTTGGTCCACTCCTCTTTGCAGATCATCTCTAAATCATTAAGAGTTCTGGGCTGTCGCTTGGCAACTCGCATCTTCAGCTCCCTCCATAAGTTTTCAATGGGATTAAGGTCTGGTGACTGGCTAGGCCACTCCATGACCCTAATGTGCTTCTTCCTGAGCCACTCCTTTGTTGCCTTGGCTGTATGTTTTGGGTCATTGTCGTGCTGGAAGACCCAGCCACGACCCATTTTTAAGGCCCTGGCGGAGGGAAGGAGGTTGTCACTCAGAATTGTACGGTACATGGCCCCATCCATTCTCCCATTGATGCGGTGAAGTAGTCCTGTGCCCTTAGCAGAGAAACACCCCCAAAACATAACATTTCCACCTCCATGCTTGACAGTGGGGACGGTGTTCTTTGGGTCATAGGCAGCATTTCTCTTCCTCCAAACACGGCGAGTTGAGTTCATGCCAAAGAGCTCAATTTTTGTCTCATCTGACCACAGCACCTTCTCCCAATCACTCTCGGCATCATCCAGGTGTTCACTGGCAAACTTCAGACGGGCAGTCACATGTGCCTTCCGGAGCAGGGGGACCTTGCGGGCACTGCAGGATTGCAATCCGTTATGTCATAATGTGTTACCAATGGTTTTCGTGGTGACAGTGGTCCCAGCTGCCTTGAGATCATTGACAAGTTCCCCCCTTGTAGTTGTAGGCTGATTTCTAACCTTCCTCATGATCAAGGATACCCCACGAGGTGAGATTTTGCGTGGAGCCCCAGATCTTTGTCGATTGACAGTCATTTTGTACTTCTTCCATTTTCTTACTATGGCACCAACAGTTGTCTCCTTCTCGCCCAGCGTCTTACTGATGGTTTTGTAGCCCATTCCAGCCTTGTGCAGGTGTATGATCTTGTCCCTGACATCCTTAGACAGCTCCTTGCTCTTGGCCATTTTGTAGAGGTTAGAGTCTGACTGATTCACTGAGTCTGTGGACAGGTGTCTTTCATACAGGTGACCATTGCCGACAGCTGTCTGTCATGCAGGTAACGAGTTGATTTGGAGCATCTACCTGGTCTGTAGGGGCCAGATCTCTTACTGGTTGGTGGGGGATCAAATACTTATTTCCCTCTGCAGAATGCAAATAAATTCATATACTTTCCACAATGTGATTTTCCGGATTTAATTTGTGATGTGCTATCTCTCACTGTTACCAATAACCTACCCTTCAATTATGGGCTGCTCATGTCTTTGTCAGTGGGCAAACTTACAAAATCAGCAAGGGATCAAATACTTATTTCCCCCACTGTATATTCATATAGAATAATAATTAATGTTTAACAGGCCAGGCAAAACCCCTATGAATGTATTTTTTTAATTAGGCCATGCTATTTATTTATTTTTTTTTGGCTAGGTTTCTTCTTGCTTATAATTTTTGTACGACTCTTTCTCCTGGGAAGCAGCAAAAAGAAGACAACAAGGACATCGGACACAATTCCTTTGCAGTCTCCAGTATAAAATAAACCAGCACGGAACTTTTGATTTTCCAGATATCACCTGCATAATAAAATCTTTTTACTGTCTCTCATGTTTAATGCAATTATATCCTAGAATGACAGACTGTATTGCTTTCTAAGACGTCCTTGATATAGTGTTCTGTGTGCATTGACTGATAAGAGGGACTCATTTGTTTCAGTTTCAGTTTTTTGCCTGACAATTTCTTCCTGCTCCTTTGAGGTTCCAGTTGGGCTATGGAACCATTAACCTTCAATTGTGACTACCTAGGTTTGCCCCATATTTTTTTTTTAATTCTGCTTACCTGATGTTTGTAGGGTTCCAGAAGCTTTGGTGCTCAAGTTCCTGGTTCCCCAAATGAAGTCTGTCCCTGCAATAAAAGGGCTGAGTGAATGGAAGGGGAAAAATCCAAGAAATTTCAAATAAGGATTCACACTGTCAAATACCAACCCCAGTTCCAACAGAGCCAGCCAAAAGTCCAAGGAACAGGAAGAAACAGGAAAGCAAAAAAAAAAAAAATTGAATGGCATTTTAATCAGAAAGTCTGATATTTTCAGTCCACCCTTCATAAGTAAAGTGATCCTGACAACTTTATCCAGATAACTTTAGATACTTGACCAGTTAATCTTAGGCCTGAAGTCTGGTTGACCAGAGCTGCCTCAGTTGGCTGACCCATGTGTAATATGAGAGCAGAATGGTTAAAATTGAACCGTGCCTCTGTTCCACCTCATTTTGTTTGACTAAATTTGTCCAGAAACAGTAAGCTCAAACAAAATTTAACCAGTCACTGCAGGAGGAAGACTTTTAACTGTGAAGGTTTATCTGTCTAATTCCAAACAAACCCTTTCCACATTGATTCCTAAGGAGCTGAATTAGCACAGGTCTGACACGTGTGAGCATCAGTGGATCATAAGCGCCAGGCATTAAGGCCACATCCCAAATTACTTATCCAAAGGACTGAAGCCTTGACAAGTGACACTACTACTCACAGGTTTCAGACTTAACGCTAATTCAATGCCGTTTTTTGGCTGTTGCCTTGTATCCAAGATGTACACACATAATCCTCATCAGGAATGATACAACTGGAAGAACTTATTGCTTACCACTAAAGCAATGTTAACAGGCATGATAAAGAAATGGTTTTACTCTGGCTTTAACTGGGACTTTGATTCTAAAGATGTCTAGCCCCTCATGATGGATATGTGAAACAAGATGATGCTGCACTGGGGCCATCAATTAAAGACTCTAGGCATAGGAGATGAGATTAGGAATACATTTTATTTTGCACAAAATTAGCAAGTGATCTGTACTGTGATTATATGCAAAGGATCCAATGTTAACTATGAGGTATAAATACTATGAGTTTGATATTCAGCCCAGTTTAAGCAGACAGGATAGGCTTCTGCCCACTTAGACCACACTGGGCCAGCTGCAATTTAACTAAATATTGCCTCTGACCATTGCGCCTATCTGGTTAGTACCGGGTGGACTGAGGCGGAGCTTAGGTGGATCCAGCACTTGACTGGTTAGCGATGATATTCAGTTGACTAACTGGTTAAACAAGTGCATAAAATTAGGAGAACAAAAAGTCTGTCCTAACTTTATCAAACCAAGCAAACTGGGCACTGGTCTAATATCGGCTGATGCCCAGTTTACTTCCTGGTGACTGTATTACTACTACTACTACAAATCATTTCTATAGCGCTACCAGTCGTACGCAGTGCTTCAGAATTGAACATGAAGAAGAGACAATCCCTGCTCAAGAGAGCTTACAATCTAAATCAGGACAGACAGACAGGACAAATAAGGGATAAGGATAGGACAAACAGATAGGACACATAGGGATAAGGGACTATTGAAGAGAGGAAGATAAGATAAAGGTTACGAACAAGTGAAAAATTAGGAGTTAAAAGCAGCATTAAACAGGTGGGCTTTTAGTCCGGATTTGAAGGCGGCCAGAGTTGGAGCTTGACAAGGCGGCTCAGCTGCAAGATAAAAGGAACGGAGTCTGGAGTTAGCGGTGGAGGAGAAGGGTGCAGTTAGGAGAGTTTTACCTAGTGAACGGAGTTTCTGGGAAGGAGTGTAGGGAGAGATGAGGGTAGAAAGGTAGTGAGGGGCTGCAGAGTGAATGCACTGTACTGACCCGGATATTCAATTCCAGTGTCTGGAGATGGCCCAGCATTGAATACCTGGGTTTAATTCAGCCCATGGCTGTCAGCAGCGAATACTGACCAGTAAATATTTTTTTCTATTGGTGTGCTTTACGAAAAGCATTTTGCATTTTGTGTCTGTGGGGAAAAATATTTAGTACATATACAAAAAAACAGAAAAACGTCCATTAGTACATCTGATCTTATGTTAACAAAAATCCCAGTTCCTCTTACTGAGAAACTCCAGACTGCCCGATCGGCTGCTTTTCTGGTGATTGCAGTTAAGATGTGAGTTACAGAGTGGCTGCACAAATAGGTTCATATCAGCCCCTGAAAGTTTTAAAGAGATGTCTTGTAGAATATAACCTTTCTATATAAAGTGATAAAACCTAAGAGACAGTTGACCTGCTTTTGGGGTTTATTTTGGATGCTGATAATGTACCAAAGCTGAATAAGCTTCATGTGTGAAAAGTCTAGAATCTGTTGTGCTGAAACAATCAACCCATGAAACTCATAATTTTAAAAAAAAATCTACAAATTTTCCTTGTGGTAACTTTTTTGTCAGACACAGAGGAGCAGATCACATCAAAGGCTTGCTTATAGCTATATGGACAAATTTTTATCCAAAGTTGTAAACGAGATGTCTGGTAAGACAAAGAAAAGCTCTGGGGTTAGGCTAGAATGGCACTGCCTAGCCAGTGCCACCGCCATTTACAGAAACCCAGCTTTAACAACTCACCTCAGCAGTAAGTTGAGCATTGGAGTTTCGGTTGGAACAACTTTATGGGCAGATTTCTTGCTTGTATGGCTGGGGCGGCAGTGGGCTCGAGGCGTTGGTAGAATGGGGTATACAAGATTGAGGCACTGTGGGCTGAGTACTGTGTGGGGTTCTTCTCTGTGCATGGAGGGGCTGGGGGAAGGCGGGTAGGGATGCTGGGGGGCTTTATAGGTATATATAGGGGAGTACTCTGAGGGGTACAGAGAGAGGATATTTTTGCACATGACAAAACTAACATGGAATGCTTTAGCATGTCTCATGTTATGCTTTTTTTCCTGCATAATCATAAGGGCCCATAACTCCCAATCTAACATATATACCCCTGCTCTCCATATTCAAAACACTTGATTCCAAGAGTAGACTGATTCATAATGAATGCACCCCAAGAAAAGGAAATGAGAATCGTTGAGGAGATTTATATAAGAGACAACTTCTAGCTTTGTGAAGGATACTCAAAATGGTTCCCACGTCTTCTGAAAGGTTTGTCAATCCCCTAGTTTTAACCTATTTATCTCTATTTTGTCCATTATCATCATCTGGAAGAGTCGTATTGTCCACTCACTGCAGTTCAGGAGGTGACTCTCCTTACATTTCCTGGCCAAGAAAATTGCCTTTTGAAAAAACTTCTTCCCCCCCCCCCCCCCAAATCAAGTCTAGAGAATTACAAAATCTTGAAAAAACATAGCTCTCATTGAAAACGATATTGCAAACTTAAGAAGGCTCTCTCTGTGACCTTTTGCCAAAAGGACTGAACTCTCTGACAGGCCCAAAATAAATAACCCAACACAGATGGACTTCCACCACATTTCAAAGAAACTCCTTCAGTACTGATACCTTCCCATTACACCCTGTATGGAGATATATGAGTCTGTAGAACACATTTACAATACAATTCTCTCTACCCTGTTTCCTGATAGAGTCTTTAAATACCAGTTGAACTGCTTACAAAATTTTAGATAATGAATACGTTTCACACCGCCTTTCAGCCGGGAATGCATTCCCGAAATATTGGCCAAGACACAAAGAAGGCAGCCACACAAACTACTCAACAAAATCTCAAGACACCCAAAGCAAAAATATCATGGGTCTACAGTGTAGACTGTGAAGAGAAGTTTTGAAGAGAAAAATTATAACTGATGTTATGGAAATGGGAACAATTAGTGACGTGAACAAATTTATACATGACACAAATGTATTCAAAGTAATTACATCACAAGCAGCGCTCTAGAAATGTTAAGTAGTAGTAGTAACTTGCAGGATGACCTGTGGCAAGTGCAGCAGCTTAAGCAGCTCAGCCACTATGCTCTACAACGGCAGAAAGAAGGAAGTCCACTCTGACTGATTTGTGGGAACATAGAAAAGAAACACGTTTTACTTGGTTTCTCTGCAATGAACTTGCTGCCTTTTGTCTCTGACATATTGGGGTTTCTGAAAAGACCATGCAGAAGTCCAATATACATTATAATGGGACATACTTCCATGACTTAACTTAGGGCCTCTTTTACAAAACCATGCTAGCAATTCCCACACGGCAATAGCAATTGGTGGTGGACTTTGGTCCTGGGGAACTGAGGAACTGAGTTCAATTCCCACTTCAGGTACAGGCAGCTCCTTGTGACTCTGGGCAAGTCACTTAACCCTCCATTGCCCCATGTAAGCCGCATTGAGCCTGCCATAAGTGGGAAAGCGCGGGGTACAAATGTAAACAAAACAATGAAGCCCATTCAAAGCGAATGGGCTTTATCAGCATTGCCATGCCGGGAATCACTAGCACAGTTTAGTAAAAGAGGCCCTTAGGTACATAACTTATTTTTGAGCATAAGTGGACTCAATTCCTTCTGCCATTGCAGGGCAGTACTGCTCCCCACTCCTCCTCTCTCCAGACGCAGAGGCTGCATTAGCCTGAGACCCTCTTCTCTTAATATAATGGTACAGTGGCCAAGGAAGCAGGAGCCAAGGACAAAGGTATTAAAACTGGGCTAGGTATTTATACCAGCACAGTTTCCCTCCAAGAGATGTCTCCTCCTACCATTGTCAATCACTGGGCAGGAGTACCTAATACTCGGGTATAACCACCACTAGAAGTATCTTAATGGAGAAGAACTCTAGGATTTTTACATATATTTTGAAGCCAGAAGAGAAGGAACGTCCTCAGCCACCCGCATGATGTTTCTGTCCACAGGCATCATTCCCCTGATGAAATCAAAGGTCGGAGCAGAGCCAACTGCTATGACTCAGCTCAGCTGACAATGGGTACAGTGACAAAGAGTAGAGTATGACATCATTTCAACTGACATAATCCGGCAGCTTTGCTCCTCCTAATGCAGCAAAGGATTTTATGGACAGGAAAAATATGAAGGGCACCATTCAGACAGTAATTCACCATCCAGTGGGATGAGGATTCACATAACTAGAAAAAAATTGGAATCTGCTTATATGTCAGTAGTTCCTCAGTCATGTTTTCAGGATTTCCACAATGAATATTCATGAGAGAAATTTGAATGCACTGCCTCTACTGCATGCAAATCTCTCTCATGAATATTCATTGTGGATATCCTGAAAACCTGACTGGCTGGGAAGCCCCTAGGACAGATTTGAGAAACCAGTGCCATATGTTGCTTAAAAAAAATTCTCAGCCCTTATTTATTTATTTTATTTTATTTTATATATTTTGATTTCCTGCCTTTCTCAGTGGTCCCAAAGTGGATTACAAATAAAATGAAGCCATCCTAATAAACGGTAAACAACCAACAAATTTCCCTCCTTCATCCACTATCCTATACCCTCAAACCGCTTTAACAATCTAAAACTCACCCATAAATCTGTTGATCCCCCCCCCCCCCCCCCCCCCCCATATTCCTGTCCATGGCTTCTAGTGCTAGAAAAAGCCACATGAAGTACAAGCCTGTCTTTTGAACTTGAAGGTGATTTCACACTCCAAGTTAATCTTCTCTATACTATTCCAAACTACTCCAGTTAGGTTAACCCAATTGCTCAGTGGCACAGCCAAGTGGTGATGCCTGAATTCAGTTACTAGATCAGGTCTTCCACGTTCCATGCAGGGCCGCTGAGAGACTGAGCCGGGCCCGGGGCAAGGCCGCCTCCCCCCCCAAGGATTGCACCCCCACTCCTCAACAGGGCCGTGCCTAGGGTCTCCGGCGCCCCCCTGCAGTTGGCCCCGCCGGCGCGCCCCCCCCCCCCGAAAACGATCGCTACACTACCTGCCCTCTTCTCCCCAGATCCTTTTCCTTTTTGTTTAAATTTACCTCTCCGGCGCGCGGCAGCGTAGCGTTAGTGAGAAGGAGGCGGCGCTCCCCCGCCCCAATGTGTCTTCTTCCCTTCGCTCAGTGTCCCGCTTTCTTCTGACGTCATTTCTGACGTCAGAAGAAGGGGGAACCGAGCGAAGGGAAGAGACTGACACGACGGGGCGGGGGGAGCGCCGCCTCCTCACTAACGCTACGCTGCCACGCGCCGGAGAGGTAAATTTAAACAAAAAAAAAAGGACAAGGATCTGGGGAGAAGAGGGCGAGGTAAGCATGGTGCGGCGGGGCGCCCCCCAGAGGATGGCGCCCTCCTGCCATGCTTACCTCGCTTACCGTGTCGGCACGGCCCTGCTCCTCAATCACTACTGCTGTTGCCTCCCTCTCCTGCTCCCAGGCTGCCGGCGCCGCAGTCGCCAGTCTCCACTTACCTACCCTCTGCTCCCTTCTGCCTGCCATCTGACCTCCTTCGTGTAAATTAAAAAAAAAAATCTCTAAAGCAGCAGGCGCAGCGCCTTCTGTGCAAAAAATGCAGATGGCCTTGAGCGGGCCTTCCCTCACTGTGCCCCGCCCTCGCAGAAATAGGAAGTTACATCAGAGGAGGGCGGGACACAGTGAGGGAAGGCCCGCCCAAGGCGATCTGCCGCTTTCGCAGAGAAGGCGCTGCGCTGCCGGCTTTAGAGATTTTTTTTTAATGCAGGAGTCGGACGAAGGGACAGAAGGGAGCTGAGGGTAGGCAGGTGGAGACGGGACTGCAGCGCCAGCGGCCTGGGAGCAAGAGAGGCCGAGAGACTCCGGTGCTGAGCCCTCCTTGGTGGCCCAGGCCCGGAGAATTTCCCCCCCCCCTCTCGGCGGCCCTGATTCCATGGTATAAGGGCCGTGGATGTTGGAGCTGTACATAAGTACATAAGTAATGCCATACTGGGAAAAGACCAAGGGTCCATCGAGCCCAGCATCCTGTCCACGACAGCGGCCAATCCAGGCCAAGGGCACCTGGCAAGCTTCCCAAATGTACAAACATTCTATACATGTTATTCCTTGAATTTTGGATTTTTCCAAGTCCGTTTAGTAGCGGTTTATGGACTTGTCCTTTAGGAAACCGTCCAACCCCTTTTTAAACTCTGCTAAGCTAACCGCCTTCACCACTTTCTCCGGCAACGAATTCCAGAGTTTAATTACATGTTGGGTGAAGAAAAATTTTCTCCGATTTGTTTTAAATTTACTACACTGTAGTTTCATCGCATGCCCCCTAGTCCTAGTATTTTTGGAAAGCGTGAACAGACGCTTCACATCCACCTGTTCCACTCCACTCATTATTTTATATACCTCTATCATGTCTCCCCTCAGCCGTCTCTTCTCCAAGCTGTATAGCCCTAGCCTCCTTAGTCTTTCTTCATAGGGAAGTCGTCCCATCCTCACTATCATTTTAGACACCCTTCGCTGCACCTTTTCCAATTCTACTATATCTTTCTTGAGATGCGGCGACCAGAATTGAACACAATACTCAAGGTGCGGTCACACCATGGAGCGATACAACGGCATTATAACATCCTCACACCTGTTTTCCATACCTTTCCTAATAATACCCAACATTCTATTCACTTTCTTAGCCGCAGCAGCACACTGAGCAGAAGGTTTCAGTGTGTTATCGACGACGACACCCAGATCCCTTTCTTGGTCCGTAACTCCTAACGTGGAACCTTGCATGACGTAGCTATAATTCGGGTTCTTTTTTCCCACATGCATCACCTTGCACTTGCTCACATTAACGTCATCTGCCATTTAGCCGCCCAGTCCTCCCAGTCTCGTAAGGTCCTCTTGTAATTTTTCACAATCCTGTCGCGATTTAACGACTTTGAATAACTTGTGTCATCAGCAAATTTAATTACCTCGCTAGTTACTCCCATCTCTAAATCATTTATAAATATATTAAAAAGCAGCGGTCCTAGCACGGACCCCTGAGGAACCCCACTAACTACCCTTCTCCATTGTGAATACTGCCCATTTAACCCCACTCTCTGTTTCCTATCCTTCAACCAGTTTTTAATCCACAATAGGACATTTCCTCCTATCCCATGACCCTCCAATTTCCTCTGTAGCCTTTCATGAGGTACCTTGTCAAACGCCTTTTGAAAATCCAGATACACAATATCAACCGACTCCCCTTTGTCCACATGTTTGTTCACTCCTTCAAAGAATTGAAGTAAATTGGTCAGGCAAGATTTCCCCACACAAAAGCCATGCTGACTTGGTCTCAGTAATCCATGTCCTCGGATGTGCTCTGTAATTTTGTTTTTAATAATAGCCTCTACCATTTTCCCCGGCACCGACGTCAGACTCACCGGTCTATAATTTCCCGGATCTCCCCTGGAGCCTTTTTTAAAAATGGGCGTTACATTGGCCACCCTCCAATCTTCCTGGTACCATGCTCGATTTTAAGGATAAGTTGCATATCACTAGCAGTAGCTCCGCAAGCTCGTTTTTCAGTTCTATCAGTACTCTAGGATGAATACCATCTGGTCCAGGAGATTTGCTACTCTTCAGTTTGCCGAACTGCCCCATTACGTCCTCCAGGTTTACCGTGAAGTCAGTAAGTTTCTCCGACTCGTCCGCTTGAAATACCATTTCCGACACCGGTATCCCACCCAAATCTTCCTCGGTGAAGACCGAAGCAAAGAATTCATTCAGTCTCTCCGCTACGTCTTTGTCTTCCTTGATCGCCCCTTTTACCCCTCAGTCATCCAGCGGCCCAACCGATTCTTTTGCCGGCTTCCTGCTTTTAATATACTGAAAAAAAATTTTACTATGTTTTTTTGCCTCTAATGCTATCTTTTTTTCATACTCCCTCTTGGCCTTCTTAATTCATACTCCCTCTAAGTGGAGGAAATCATAGTCCTTCTTTGACAGTGACACCTTTCAGCTAGATTTAGGGCTTATACTTGAAGAGTGCATGGTTCTTTGCTGAACACTGTCACAGCAATGGCTTCAGTAGAGTAAGTTATCATTATTATTCATCTGGATTTTGCTCACCCCCTAAGTGTGCACATTTAGTCATTTTCAAACTTAATGTATTCAGACCCCTTTTGCTTGAAAATGCGCTTGGTTTGTGCATCCACTGGAACGTCACCCTCTGTGTATGAAGTCACTTTGCTTGCAGTGTCTTTCCTCTTGTAATTGTCAACAAGACAGCTCTGACCAGAATCTTTTGACATGGGAAAAGCTGGATATATATCAAGCATGTTGTAACAGAGCAAATCATGCCTGCCCTTCAGTGAGGACATGTTCTATTTAAGATGTATTTCCTGTCCTATGCAATGGTTCCCAGAATACTGCAGTCTGTATTCAGTATTAAGGGAAATAAGTAGTGTAGTTTTCATAGAACTTAATGCAATTTTCCTCATTGTTATGATTGACATATGGGGACTATAAAAATGTAGGGGCCATTTTACAAAGCTGTGGTAAACACTAATGCATGCTTATAGCAGCAAAAGATGGTGTACCATAGGGTGCGCTGAGGTAACCTGTGATAATTTTGCCATGTGCATGCACTACCCATGTGCTAAAAATATATAATTTATTTTATAGTGCAGGGGGCATGTCTGGGAATGAAGAGTGGGTATGTTCTGTGCTAATCAGTTAGCCTAGCTACCAGGGGTGTAGCTATCATGGGGCCACGGGGGCATGGGCCCCCATAGATTTGGCCCTGGAACCCCCTGCCATGACCCTCTCGACCCCTCCCTTCCCACCGTCAACCCTCCCCTGCCGCCATCGCGTACCTTTGCTGGCAGGGGACCCCAACCCCCGCCAGCCGAAGTCCTCTTCTCAGCCACACGGCGTTGCTTGCTGAATGATCTGATCAAGTTTATGTGCGTGCGCTGATGTCCTGCCCTTTGTACATGCAGGACGTCAGACACATGCACAGAAACAGATTCAAACTTGATCAGATCATTCGGCAATGCCGCACAGCCGAGAAGAGGACTTTGGCTGGCGTGGGTTGGGGTCCCCCGCCAGCAAAGGTACGCAATGGCGGCGGGAGAGGGTTGGCAGTGGGAAGGGGGGGTTGAGAGGGTTGTGGCAGCGGCGGCGGGGGTGGGTGAAAGTTGGCGGTGGTCAGGGGGGCTCGGCAGCGCCGGGGGGGGGCTAAAATGTGCCCCCTCTCCTCGGGCTCTGGATCCCCCTCCTGTTGAAGTCTGGCTGCGCCCCTGATAGCTACATTGCTGAACACTAAATGATTAGTGCATGCTTAGCACTTGACAGGGGCGGCCCAAGACAATCTGCGGCCTAAGGCAAGCAATGAGCTGCTGCCCCAACTCCTCTGCTGCTACTGCCGACACCGCCCTTCACCACCCCGCCACGGTCTGACATCTTCCCCCTTTCTTCCCCAACCCCTGGCCCCTTCGCTGAATTTACCTTTTATGTTCTTGTTTTTCAAAAAGCAGCGGCAGCAGTTCCCATAGGCTGCCCTGCTGTCGGTCCCAGCCCCTTTTCTACTTCAGCCTGCCTTTGAGAAAACAGGAAGTTAAGTCAGAGAAGTGGGCTGCAGTAGAGAAAAGGGGCCGGGTCCAGTGGCAGGGCAGCCTAAGGGAAACGCTGCCACAGCCGCCCTTTTAAAGATAAGAAAAGAAAAGGTAAATTCAGGGAAGGAGGTTTGGGAAGGAAGGGGGGCGCCATGCCACCTCAGAAGAGTGCCATCTGAAGCCTCCGCCTCAGTTGGCCTAATGGTAGGGCCGCCATTGACACTTAAGCCCTTACCACCTACATAATGGGTGGCAATAAGGGCTCACACACTAATCTGTTTTAATGGCCAGAGGCTAATGGCAAAATTAGCTCATGGCCATGAATACAAAAAATAGGAAATTTGCTTATCTTACCCAGAGGTAAAAATACTACTACTACTACTACTTAACATTTCTAGAGCACTACTAGGGTTACGCAGCGCTGTACAAATTAACAAATAAAAATAGCCTTAGCACACAGGAAAGACCCGCATAAAGGTGCTCTAAGGCTAAGGCCACTTTTTAACTGCTGTTTATTAACAGGGTCCCTTAGTATTTGGCAGAAACATTTTGAATTCTGTTTACTAAAGGTTTTCCTGTCGTCCTAAATCTTCAGGCCCCCAGAATTTCAGCCTTCTGTGTGCATTAAACACATATATAAAATGGAGTTATCTACCTACCAGTAAGCCTTTGTTAAGACCGATGAAAAGGCATCACCCCAATGCATGAAGAAACGTCCCATCAAGGTGCTGGCACAGTAATCCCTCATCAGCACCCACAGATAAAGTAAGGGCACAGACCCTTGAGGTGCTGTAGTGGCCCATACTGTTTCCAACTTTTTAAAAATGGATATACCACCCATCAGCATACTACCTGAGTGGTTTACAATGAACATACAGGAAAATCAACAAGAAACAGGTAAGAGGAAATCCATTATATTCAGTCAAAAAGGAAATAGAGAGATAGTATCATATATTTGTCTTTGCATTCCAAGCTCAGCCCTCACCATCTCCACATGGTAACCTACTGAATTATGTACTTAAGGAATAACAATTGAAAAAAAGATATGTATTAAGGAAGGATTGGAACCTAGGATAAAGGGTCAGGGACTTGATATATTCTCTTTCTGTGGGTACAATATAAGCACTCTACATGTTATATGTAGGTACTTTTTCTATCTCTAGTGGGCTCATAATCTATGTTTGTACCTGGGACAATGGAGTGTGACTTGCCCAAGGTCACAAGGAGCTGTAGTAGGAATTGAATCCAGTTCCCTAGATTCTCAGCCCACTGCACTAACCATGAAGCTACTCCTCCAACCGAAAAGCAAATGGCAATGAGTTCCTTAAAGAGGACCCTGTGACTCTAAAGATAGAACTACTTATGTTGTCATGTCTACAAGAAGGAACAACCAAAAGATTTTGCTGCATAGATCTAGAAGGGAAACCAGAAGAAGCCAATGAGATAGGAAGAGGGGAGACCCTAATTAATAGATTCTATGCACTGGTGCTAGAATTTTAAAAATCAGCCTGTAGGAACTGGTAACCAATGTTACTTCCTGAAAAGAGTGGAAAAGATGATCAAGCAGAAATACAAAAGAACAAAAAACTTTGCAGAGATAATGCCACTTAGTAGACAGTGAAGATGACTCAATAAAACGATGATGCTGTATTGGTCTAGAAGATTTATTGGTCAACAACAATGACTCGACACGGCCGTGTTTCGGCCCACTGGCCTGCCTCAGGAGTCTTGATTGTCTTTCCCACATAGACTCTGGAGATATTACCTTAAGGACCACTCTGTTTCCCTGAGCCTCCCCCAGGTACTGTAGCCCAGCCAACTCCTTGGGAGGATTCTTTCTCTCACAGCCTTTCTCCAGAAGACCTCTTGTCTCAGGGCGTCATCGTTTTATTGAGTCATCTCCGCTATCTCCTTAGAAACATGATCAAAGCCATGGGCCCCCAAGATAAGTTTCACAGCAGTATTCTGGATCATCTGTAATGTGTGCCAATCAGAAGAGCTCATTAGACCCACAGAATCCAAGTAAAACTGTCAAAACAGGTGAGGAAGCAGAGATAAAGATCAAGAATACAGGTAAACTGAAAATTCTTTAGATCTCTGGTTTTAAGATCAATTAAAAGAGCTGACATGAAAAAAAAAAGTCACTTGGCATCTAGTCTCCAGGCAGTGTTTCTTAAAAAAAAATTGAAGAAAAGGGCCAAGAATCTTGATACTAAATGCTTTTGAAGCAGTATGAAATGCAGCATGTTTCCATTTGTTATTCACTGGTGGCCACTGGCCTGAGCAAGAGAACACACTGTACTCATGCTGTGCTATAACTAAGCATGGTACGGCATTATAGCCAGACCTCGTTGCCTGGGAACCGTCTACTCTGGCAATCAGCGACACTTCAGGAATCAGTCTACTCGTTTTTTACATTTTGATTATACCCTAAGAGCAGTAGAAAGGGCTCACAAACAATCTATACATGCAAAGAACAATGTGATATTGTGGCTTCTCCAGCTGAATGGCCATATTTTTAAATTGTAAATTTAGCTATTTATTGTCAAGCCAACTAGGGCCTTTAGGAAGCTACTAAAATTCTGTAAATAATCGGTGTTTCTGCATCATGAAATTTTATTTATTTATTACCTGCACAATCCAAAAATACTTGGCAGCAAACAAATCAGCATAAATAATAAAATATAATTCAAAAATAAAAAAAATGTCATTTTAAATATATTTTTACATGGATTCCAGTTTTTGCCAAAACTCTCTCAGTCCCTGTCATCATTCCCAGCAGTTTCACTCCCCACCCAGTCTTTTGCCTCTCATTCATCCCAACCTGTCCTCACCCAGTTTCCCTCTCATTCCCCAATCCTATTCTCTCTCTCTCTCTCTCTCTCTCTCTCTCTCTCTCCCCCTCCCTCTCTCTCCCTCCCTCCCTCCCTCTCTCTCCCCCCCCTCTCTCTCTAGATATTCAGGTTTCAAGTGTACAGACCTCCCTACTCTGTGAAAACCCATGGTCTGGCCCATTAATTATGCCTATTCAGAGATGCCAAACGTTGCACCCACACACAAATACAAAATTACAGAGTTGCTAATAATTCTATTAATAAAACAGCCACAGCACCTACAATCCTTAGGCAAAATGTAAACCTAGATCTTGAATACAAACAAAGGTGCAGCATGTTTACAGGGTACTGATTTCAGTGACAGTCTCTATTCTGGTCACGTCAGGCATAACATATAACCACTGCTTATAAAAAGTTACTCTCTATTAACTTCACCACAGGGCTCTTATTCCACATTGTGCAGGAATTCCTGTGCTAGACTTGAGACATTCAGACCAGCAGAGGTGCTCTTCCACCACACACCCGAAACTTATTAACAGCCAATTCTGGTCACCGCATCTCAAGAAAGATGTGGAGAGGCATTTTCGAAAGGGACGTCCATGTTTTGATATGGACGTCCTCGCAAAACATCCCGATCCAGGGACGGGGAAACCCGTATTTTCGAAACAAGATGGACATACATCTTTCATTTCGAAAATACTGTCAGGGACGTCCAAATCCTTAAATTTGGTCGTCCCTACACTTGGTCGTTTCTGATTTTTGGCGATAATCGAAACCAAGGACGTCCATCTCAGAAATGACCAAATGCAAGCCATTTGGTCGTGGGAGGAGCCAACATTTGTAGTGCACTGGTCCCCCTCACATGCCAGGACATCAAGCGGGCACCCTAGGGGGCACTGCAGTGGACTTCATAAATTGCTCCCAGGTACATAGCTCCCTTACCTTGTGTGCTGAGCCCCCTAACCCCCCCCCCAAAACCCACTACCCACAACTGTACACCACTACCATAGCCCTTATGGATGAAGGGGAGCACCTATATATGGCCTATATATGGGTACAGCGGGTTTTGGAGGGCTCGCTGTTTCCTCCACAAACGTAACAGGTGGGGAGGGGGTATGGGCCTGGGTCCACCTGCCTGAATTGCACTGCACTCACTAAAACTGCTCCAGGGACCTGTATACTGCTGTGATGGACCGGAGTATGACATCTGAGGCTGGCATAGAGGCTGGCAATCAATATTTTGAAAGATATTTTTTGAGGGTGGGAGTGGGTTGATGACCATTGGAGGAGTAATAGGAGGTCATCCCCAATTCTCTCCGGTGGTCATCTGGTCATTTCGGGCACATTTTTGTGCCTTGGTCGTAAGAAAAACAGGACCAGGTAAAGTTGTCCAAGTGTTCGTCACGGACGTCCTTGTTTCTTTCGATTATGGGTCGAGGACGTCCAAGTGTTAGGCACTCCCAAGTCCCGCCTTCGCTATGCCTCTGACATGCCCCCTTGATTATTTTATTTATTCATTTTATATTACATTTATGTCCAATACATAAATGAGAAAGAAAAGAGAAAATATCAATTAAAACAAACATTAAGGAAAAATATCATCTTTGTTAGTCCACATTATTGTCCACAATTGGGGGATCCAAGATCAGGAAAACAATCTCAAAGAAAATAAGAAAAACACGGAATTGTTAATCTTACAATTCATATTTTCTGAGGGAGGAATGTTAATCGGTAATTGCAGCCGGTACAGTGGTAACTTAAAGGAAGTTGCTGCAGAGGGTTCTTCATCTGGTCTTGTAACTCCACAAACTCTTATAATTTCCTGGGTTCAACAAATAAGTAATCAGGAAATAAAACACTTACAAGGGAATCGCTCTAGGAATGTCCCACCTAAGGCAATGATTCTTGGCTTAAAAGCCAAGAGTTCATACCTCCTAGTCTGCGATTCCCTTGATATATCAGGAAATATATTTATCTTTGAAACCAAAAAAACTATTCGCCATATGTCAGAAATACAATTTCAAAACATTGTTCCAATCTAAATCAAAGGCAAAAGTCACTAATAATATAACTCTATATACAGGGTATTTTAGGAAAATTTATCTTTCTCAAGTTATTTTTCCTTAATTGGTTCTCCAGAAGTTCCAATTTTTTACAAGAAACATAATTGTCCTTCATTACCAGATTAACTGATTTTCATAGAGAAACCATTTCCGAAATCAAAGTCTTTATTTTTTTATCTTGGACTTCCACTTTGTTAGATAAGTATTGATATAATCACATATTTATTCCTAAAAACTTTTTGACATCTGAAGAAGAGAGTTATTCACACTCTGCAGCACTTCCCATAGTGCGTCCATTGTGACATTGTTTGGCTTCACCAGGTCCAATTTCTCCACAGAAACTGCTCCAGATATCTTCGGGGGGAAAAGCTCACTCTCCAATCCCCCAGTTGGTTTATTATCCGGAGTCAATGCTGCGCCAGGACCTCCTCGGATCGCGTGAAAATCCTAACCCACTTCGGGCGTTTCCACTGTCGACCTCCATAGCGAAACGTTACTGTTTCCAGGTCTTGGAGAGTGTGACAAGGCGGTGGCCGTAGCTAGAAGGTTGTTAGGCTGTATAGAGAGAGGCGTGACCAGCAGAAGAAAGGGGGTGTTGATGCCCCTGTATAAATCATTGGTGAGACCCCACCTAGAGTATTGTGTTCAGTTTTGGAGGCCGTATCTTGCTAAGAATGTAAAAAGAATTGAAGCAGTGCAAAGAAAAGCTATGAGAATGGTAAGGGATTTGCGTTACAAGACATATGAGGAGAGACTTGCTGACCTAAACATGTATACTCTGGAGGAAAGGAGAAACAGGGGTGATTTGATACAGATGTTCAAATATTTGAAAGGTATTAATCCGCAAACGAACCTTTTCCGGAGATGCAAAGGCGGTAGAACGAGAGGACATGAAATGAGATTGAAGGGGGGCAGACTCAAGAAAAATGTCAGGAAGTATTTTTTCAGAGAGAGAGTAGTGGATGCTTGGAATGCCCTCCCACGGGAGGTGGTGGAAATGAAAACGGTAACGGAATTCAAACATGCGTGGGATAAACATAAAGGAATCCTGTTCAGAAGGAATGGATCCTAAGGAGCTTAGCCGAGATTGGGTGGCAGAGCCGGTGGCGGGAGGCGGGGATGGTGCTGGGCAGACTTATACGGTCTGTGCAAGAGCCAGTGGTGGGAGGCGGGACTGGTGGTTGGGAGGCGGGGATAGTGCTGGGCAGACTTATACGGTCTATGCCCTGAAAAGGACAGGTACAAATCAAGGTAAGGTATACACAAAAAGTAGCACATATGAGTTTATCTTGTTGGGCAGACTGGATGGACCGTGCAGGTCTTTTTCTGCCGTCATCTACTATGTTATTATGTTACTATATTATGTTTAGGGTGAACAGGCCGATCTCCCTCTGATGTATCAGAACACCAAGGAAGAATATTTTTGGGGAGGTCTCAATTTTCTCTATTAAAATTTTTACATACCACCAATCGCTTCATGCTTCCACTTATAATCAGAAACCCCATATTCTTCATTGGTAGAGTTCTATCTGGGTTTTCTAGTTATAGCCAAAAATCAGAGAACCTAACTATAATGTATGCTGAATAAGTACAGTAGAAAGGATTTTATTCTGTCAGATGCATTAATCAGAAAATCTTACATAGTAACATAGATGACAGCAGATAAAGACCTGTATGGTCCATCCAACTCTGCCCAACAAGATAAGCTCATAGCATAAGGTATGGTGTGATACTACATATGTATACATGATCTTGAGTTGTCCAATATAAAGGAATCATTGTATGCCTTGTATGGCATTGCAAAACTCAAGAAAACTAAGAAGGGCAAAAAAAAAATCACTCACAAACACACATTCCACTGGAAAGCACAGATTTTTAAATGCAATATTGGAGTAGGAGATTTCAGCCATTCAGTCTAACTAAAGGGCCCTTTTACAAAAGGCACAGTAGGGCTAGCACACAGGTAGCACGTGGCAAAACAGCACTACTGTTGAGCACATCCAGGCGACATGGTCAACCATGAAATACTAATACATATACTAGAATACTTTGGAGTAGGAGGCACTGTTCTCAAATGGATCAAAGGATTCTTGACCACAAGATCACATCAAGTAATAACGAACAGGGACAGATCACCACCATGGATACCGGAATGTGGAGTCCCCCAGGGATCCCCTCTCTCACCAACATTATTCAACCTAATGATGATACCTCTAGCCAAACTACTAGCCAATCAAAACCTCAACCCCTACATTTATGCAGATGATGTCATAATTTACATCCCATTCAAACAAGATCTAAATGAAATCACCAACGAGATCAACCAAAGCCTCCAAATAATGCACACCTGGGCAGATGCATTCCAACTAAAACTTAACGCAGAAAAAACACAATATCTTGTACTCACCTCACAACATAACACAAAGAACTTCAACGCCATAATAACACCATACTGTTCTCTTCTGGTCTCACAAAACTTGAAAATTCTCGGAGTCGCCATTGATCGAAACCTCACTCTTGATACCCACGTGAAAAACACGACGAAAAAGATGTTCTACACCATGTGGAAACTTAAAAGAGTAAAACCTTTCTTCCTGAGATACATTTTCCGTACCCTGGTACAATCAATGGTAATAAGCCAACTGGACTACTGCAATGCACTATATGTCGGTGCAAAGAACAGACAATCAAAAAACTCCAAACTGCCCAGAATACAGCCGCCAGACTCATATTTGGAAAAACCAAATATGAAAGCGCAAAACCCCTAAGAGAGAAACTTCACTGGCTTCCACTTAAGGAGCGCATTGCGTTCAAGATCTGCACGATGGTACACAAAATCATTCATGCAGAGGCCCCAATCTACATGCTAAACCTCGTGGACCTACCTCCCAGAAACGCCACAAGATCATCCCGCAAATTTCTCAACCTGCACTACCCCAGCTGCAAAGGACTTAAATACAAGCTGATGCACGCTACTACCTTCTCTTACAAGAGCACGCAGATATGGAATGCATTACCTACAGACCTGAAAGCAATCAAAGAAACAACTATGTTTCAAAAATCTCTGAAAACATTCTTCTTCAACAAGGCCTACAATGAAAACCTATAACCTCACTAAGTCCACTCAATTATGATCGTACACCCTCTATAACTACCTTAACAACTCTCTTCCTTCTTCCCTCTCCCCTTCCTTAATCGCTACACATAACTAACTGTATCTGATATCCAGCTATGACAATGTTATCAAATCTATGTAAGCCACATTGAGCCTGCAAATAGGTGGGGGAATGTGGGATACAAATGCAATAAATAAAAAAATAAATGTATTTTTCTTTCCTTCACCTGCACAATCTGAAGATATTTTTACAAAAATAAGGCAGAAAATACATTATTACATTTTTCTCTACAGGCATTCTTAAGATACGATTTTCCTAAATGTATGGTGATCAACCAGTATAAGGGTCAGAACACCAGATACAGCCAATCACCATTGTCCTAGAACTTTGTTCTCTTTTGTTTCCCCGATTACATCTCATTTCAGTTTATTTTTAGTCCTGCTTCAGATTCTCCTTCACTTCTTTAAAATGTCCACCAGAAACTGGAATCTTAATTATAGAAGGTGTCAAGTAGTCTGTTTTTAACCTATCTGTTTTAAAGTTAACCATGTTTCTATTCTTACTCAGCACTGTGTAAGCTATCATATTCCCACTACCCTCGAGGTAATAGCCAGTCAGGTCATGAAGATGCCCACCCCTTATCAAACACATTCTCTGGAAACTTGGCAGAGGAAACCTTTTTAACCGGTGGAACTCAGAGGCCCATGTGCTGTAACAGCAGGGAAAACTGTGTTTAGAAGTTGGGGTGTCATGAAAAAATAAAAGCTTCATGAGTTACACCTAACTTTTATATGCCTCTACATATATAAGTTAGATGTGATGCCTTATAAATGCACTCATTTAAATACATCAATGACCTGCATTTGATTACTAAATCCCATTCAGTAGGCCTGTCCAGAATGAGTTCATTCAATACTGGCCTGATGAGGGAGGGAAGCATGGCTCCTAAAAATGACAGTATATTGTATTGACCCCTGTGTTCACTTTATACCATGAAAGCGATTGCAGACAGTTTACTTCATGCAAATTTTGGCCATGTGGCCTGTTTATATAATTAAGCGTGGTATTTTTAAGCTAGTTAAATCTACAATGATTGCAGTTTTATGTTCTAAATAGTGGAATCTTAAACTATTATTTTCTGCAGGGTTTATTCCATTACACATTAGACATTTTGGGCTCTGTTTACTATGCCGCGCTAGAGGTGCGTTAGTATTTTTAGCATTCATTAATGGTATAGGCACCCACAATATTCCTATGGGCACCTACAAAGTTAGCATCCCTTAAAACGCTAGCACACCTTACTAAACAGAGCCCTTTATGTAGTTCATATGCACCCTTACAGGTGTGCAGCTTTTTAAATCTTTAGCTGGATTCTCTATCAGTACAAGTACATAAGTATTGCCATAGTGGGAAAGACCAAAGGTCCATTAAGCCCAGTATCCTGTTTCCAACAGTGGCCAATCCAGTTCACAAGTGCCTGGCAAGATCTCAAAACAGTACAATACATTTTATGCTGCTTAGTCTAGAAATAAGCAGTGAATTTTAATAATGGTCTATGAACTTTTCCTTTAGGAACATAGTAACATAGTAACATAGTAGATGACGGCAGAAAAAGACCTGCACGATCCATCCAGTCTGCCCAACAAGACAACTCATGTGTGCTACTTTTGTGTATACCCTACTTTGATTTGTACCTGTGCTCTTCAGGGCACAGACCATATAAATCTGCCCAGCACTAGCCCCGCCTCCCAACCACCGGCTCTGGCATAGACCGTATAAGTCTGCCCAGCACTATCCCCGCCTCCCACCACCGGCTCTGGCACAGACCATATAAGTCTGCCCAGCGCTATCCCTGCCTCCCAACCTCCAGTCCCACCTCCCACCACTGGCTCTGGCACAGACCGTATAAGTCTGCCCCGCACTATCCCCGCCTCCCAACCTCCAGCCCCACCTCCCACTACCGGCTCTGCTATCCAATCTCGGTTAAGCTCCTGAGGATCCTTTCCTTCTGAACAGGATTCCTTTATGTTTATCCCAAACCTTTTTTAAACACCACTAAGCTAACTGCTTTTACTACATTCTCTGGTAACAAATTCCAGAGTTTAATTACACGTTGAGTGAAGAAATGTTTTCTCCAATTCGTTTTAAATTTACTACTTTGTAGCTTCATTGCGTGCCCCCTAGTCCTAGTAATTTTGGAAAGAGTAAACAGTGATTCACGTCTACCCATTCCATTCCACTCATTATTTTATAGCCCTCTATCATATCTCCCCTCAGCCGTCTTTTCTCCAAGCTGAAGAGCCCTAGCCGCTTTAGCCTTTCCTCATAGGGAAGTCGTCCCATCCCCTTTATCATTTTCGTCGCCCTTCACTGTACTTTTTCTAATTCCACTATATCTTTTTTGAGATGCAGTGACCAGAACTGAACACAACATTCAAGGTGTGGTCACACCATGGAGCGATACAAAGGCATTATAACATCCTCATTTTTCTTTTCCATTCCTTTCCTAATAATACCTAACATTCTATTTACTTTCTTAGCCGCCGCCGCAACACATTGAGCAAAGGGATTCAACATATCATCAGCAATGGCACCTAGATCCCTTTCCTGGTCGGTGACTCCTAAAGTGGAACCTTGTATTATGTAGCTATAGTTCGGGTTCTTCTTTCCCGTGTGCATCACTTTGCACTTACTCACATTAAAAGTCATCTACCATTTAGATGCCCAGTCTCCCAATCTTGTTAAGGTCCTCTTGTAATTTTTCACAATCCTCCCGCGATTTAACAAATTTGAATAACTTTGTGTTGTCAGCAAATAGTTACTCCCATCTCTAGATCATTTATAAATATGTTAAAAAGCAGAGGTCCAAGCACAGACCCCTGGGGAACCCCACTATCTACCCTTCTCCATTGAGAATACTGACCATTTAACCCTACTCTCTGTTTTCTATCTTTTAACCAGTTTTTAATCCACAATAGAACACTACCTCCTATCCTATGATTCTCCAATTTCCTCTGGAGTCTTTCATGAGGTACTTTTCAAACACCTTTTTATCTCGCTTGAATTGAATTCTGTTTTGTGGAGTCTCAACAGGTTATTAGATATTTTGTTCTTTTAAGTTTTTTAATACTTTGACTGCCTCTTGCACTTCGCTTTCATTTCAGCTTCGGTGTGGTTATCTATAAGTTCTTGGCCTTATATTTGTACAATGGACATTCACTATGTGTTGAGATATGATTATTCACATACATTTTTGAAGTTTGGCAGTTAGTCACATCTTTTCACAACTATGTATTTTCATGTGATCACAGTGATCTCTCCACCAAGTGTTTTGAGCTTTGGTTCATATTTCTTGTTTTTGGGTTCAAATTTTCTTCTCTTTTTTCCTTTTTCTGTTGTAATGCAGATAATTATTTTTTTTCTTTTTCAATATGAATACTTACATAATTATTATTTTTATTTATAACAACATTTATACCCCACATTCTCCAAACAATTTTGGTTCGATGTGGCTGACAATGTTAGTTAGTCGAGGCAGTGAATTAAGTATTGATAGTAAAGTAGAGATAGTGAATTACATTTTAATAGGAAGGATGGGAGAGTAAGAGGTAGAGAGGAGAGGGGACATAGTGAGAAGAGAGGTTATAGGGGGGTTTACAATGTGTTGTATGGGTGTGAACTGTGGATTGTACTATGAGTCTGAATACTTTTGCGGGAAAGTTGTTTCTGATTCTCCTCAGCTTCCATATTGTGTGGAATGAGTTCATTACCACCTCTGTGACTTGGGGTTCGAATGTCAGTTTTTGATCAATGATTACTCCCAGGAGTTTTAGGTTATTTGTGAGGGGGTATGTAGTCCCGTCTATGGTTATGTTGGGTATGGATGTTGAATTTTGTTGAAAGATTTCAACAGTTAAATCACATCTTACCATTCTCCGACAAGCAATAGTTACTAACAAGCAAGCAGATGAAGTCTTGAATGCAAGGATCATTGACAGTAAAAAAAGGAGAGGGGAAACCCTTGCTCAGACCTGCCCTCCTCCTTAACCCGCTATTCATCTATCCAGAACAAGTGCACCTATTATTAACGAAACCCCAGACCTCCTATACGAGCCTATTGGAAAAGATTCAATAAACCCTCCCCTAGAATTCTCCAACCCCCACCCCCTCCCACTTCATGCAATATCTCCTAAAATCTATCTAATTATAGTGAGGGAACCCTACTCCATCCCACAGCTACCCATCCTCATCCAGTACCTGATAGTGCACCTAGTTGGTTAAGAATAAGGCTGCGGGCACGGTGTGCTAGGTTGTAGATATAACTCTCCCAAGTAAAATTGGCGTAATTTAAATTTAAAGTGTGAATCTCGAAGCTCCAATAAGAATAATGCATGAAATCTATTATGCCATTGCCAATAAGAAGGAGTCTCCGGTTTTATCCAATTTACTAAAATACATTTTTTACCTATTAGATATGCTTTATGAACTAATAAGTTTTGATGGACAGTACCCCCAAAGGGGCAACAGCTCCCAACAGAACACTTTCCGGCAAAACCAATAGCTTCCACCCCAAAATTCTCTCCATAAAGCAAATCACTTTTAACCAAAAAGCTTTTATCGCTGGGCAGGCCCAGATAGCATGATAAAAAGTACTCATAGGTCCTCTACATCTAACACATTGAGGCGAGTCTGCGCCGCCCATTTTATGAAACCTTGACCTTGAGGTATAGGCCCTAAAAATCACTCTACCCTGACACTTTCTGAGTTCTGCACTACTTTCCCTACCTGGTATTTGACTCATGCATCACACCAAAACTCTTGTTGTAATCGGTTTCTGTAAGTCCTCCGACCATCATTGAGCAAGAAAGCCTAATTCCTTTTGGGGGCAGCTCTGCAATAATCTTTTGTGAAGCATTGATATCTAAATAGCTTCGTTCGTGGCTGTTTCATAAAGCTCGTGAAATTTGGTGGACACATCAACATCAAGAGAGGACCGGGGCAAAGCTGCTATATAATGGGACACCTGTTTATATGCAAATCTATCTGCCCATTCTGTTGTGCCGAGATCCAATAGTTACAGCAGCTTGATGTTTCCACTTGGATCCAAAAAGTCTTGTATTGATTGAAACCCTTTGTCTTGCCAAGCCAACAGGAGTGAATTTTCTGTTCCCAGGAGGAAATCTCCATTCCCATGAATAGGTAATAATCTACTATAGTGAGGGTCAAAGGACCAAAGTCACACCATGTTTCCCCATAGTGCCTTTAAGGGACGAATTATAATACTTGCATGAAGATGTCGCGGCAATGCTGAGGGCAAGGCCTGCAAGACATAATGTAAGTGCAATGGGTGACACCAAGCAGCTTCCCTCTGGATCAGTGTACCGTATGCCGTTCCAAGCAGCCAATCCCCCAAGTGTCTCAACAAGCAAGCCATATTGTAGCGCTTTATGTCCAGGATGCCAAAGCCTCCTTTATTCCAATTACCCACCATGCCTTGTAAACGAACCTGTGGCCGTTTCTTCGCCCAAAAAAATCTAGAAAGCAAGCCCATCAAGACTCTCAAATTCCTCTTAGCAAGATACAACAGCAATATCTGTAAGCAATATAGCCACTTAGGGAAAATAATCGTATTAAACAGGGATATACGACCCAGCAAGGATAACGGTAAGACTTCCCATCTCTCAATAAGCTCCTTAGTGAAAGAAAACAATCTGGCAACATTTAGCTGGTACAGTTGCTCAGGGTTCTCCGGTAGCTGTATCCCTAAGTAGACGAAAGATGTCCTAGTTCTTTTAAATGGACAATTCAGTTGCTTCCATAGTGCCTCTGTTACATGAATAGTTTGGACTTCCGATTTGTCTAAATTAAGACGGAAACCTGAAAAATCCCCAAATTCAGCAAAGAGCTCTAGAATAGCTGGCAAAGACGTTTGAGGCTCCCGCAGAATCACCAACAAGTCACCCGTAAAAGCGGATATTTGAAGTGTTCTGTGCCTATCAAAACACCTTTCACATCTTCCGCCCCCATGATATCCCAAATCAGAGGATCTAACACCAGAACAAAAAGAAGTGGGGACAAGGGACAGTCCTGTCTTGTACCTCTCGCAATCTCAAACATGTCCAATGACATCCCATTCACCCACACCTCCGCTACCAGATCCAGATAAAGAGCTTTTATAGCCGACATAAAAAACCTGTCTATGCTATATGCCTTTAAGGTCGCAAACAGGAAGTTCCAATGGACTCGATCAAATGCCTTTTCCGCATCAAAGCTGATAAGCAATGAAGGAGTGAAGCTATGTTGTAACTGCTCCAACAATAACAAGATCTTTCTTAAATTCCGTGCTACTGGACATTCCCTCACAAAACCCACCTGGGAGGCTGCTACTAGGTCGGGCAAAATCCAAGCAAGACAGTTAGCCATAATTTTTGCAAACAATTTAGTTTCGAAAGGTAGCAGAGATATTTTCCGATAGGATTCTGCCCTGCTCGGATCTCTCCCTGGTTTTAACATCACAATTATCTGGGCTTTTCATAAAGAATCAGGAAGTTCCCTTCTCTGAATAAAAACATTAAAGACCACTGTCAAACAAGAAGCCACTTCCGCTACTAAAATTTTCTAAAACTCTGAGGAGAATCCGTCTATTCCGGGTGATTTACATAGCGGGCTGTCTCGGATACATCAGCTGACCTCTTCTTCGGTAATATCTGCATTAAGAATGTCTTGTTGAGCTCCCATGAGCTTAGGAAGTTCTTGTCCCATAACATATGACCCAGCCTCAAGGCCCTCATCTGCTGGAGATGAATATAGATTGGCGTAAAAATGTTTGAACACCTTATTATACCCTCATTTGTGTGATGGTACCGCCCTCCCTATCCCTTATCTGGGTCACACATCGCATCCCCTTACTTGTTTTACCAACCGTGCAAGCAGCTTTCCCTGCTTATTGGCATGTTTACATAACTGATAGCGATAGTACACGTGAGACTTTTGTGCTCTCGAGTAGATCAGCTGATTTAATGCTTCCTGAGAAGCAAGCAAGTGGGTCCTATTAACTGTGATTGGCGCAGAACAGTATAACTGTCTATCTCTTCGTACCCGTGCCTCCAAATGTAGCAGCTCAGCCTCTCTCATCTTCTTTTTGTGTGCAGACTAAGATATGATGGAGCCCCTCAAAACTGCTTTAGCCGCCTCCCAAAAAATCACTGGGTCAGATTGAAAACTTTCCTTATTAAAGTCTGCATAGTCTCGCCACTGGGACTGCATATAAGAGTGGAATTGAGAGTCATAGTACAAGGTTCTAGAGAATTTCCAGCGAAAAGGTCAGCTCAACTCCCCATTCCAGTCTAATGAAATCCAAACCAGAGTGCGGTCTGACACTTGAGTCGGGCCTATCTCCGCCTTAGTAACGCTGCTGAACTACTCTTCGACACCAGTAAGTAGTCTATACGCGATTGCGTACCATGCGCTCTAGAGAGATGGGTATAATCTCTTTCCCCCAGATGCAGTAGGCGTCAAGAGTCCAACATATCCAAAACGGAGCACAACCATGGCACTCCCTTAGAGTAATTCACAGGTCTCACCTATGAGGGCCCACTACTGTCCACCAAAGGGTCAAAAAACAAAGTGGAAGTCTCCTCCCATGACTATTGGGATCTGATCAAAAGAATGCAGGTGTTTAATTATAGTTTGAAAAAAATGTTTATCAGGCGCATATATATTAACCAACAACAATGGCTTATTGTTTAAATTAATTTGCTGAATTATGTGGAGGGGCATAATCGAACGCGAACGCCCATCTCCGTGAGCGGCCATATGAAAGTGCGGGACAAACTGCATTTTTCGGAAAAAGATTGTGCGCCCATCTTTTTTTTCAATAATACGGGTTTGTGCGGGGCAAATGCTTAGAATTTGGGTGGTTTTGAGCTGGGCGCTATCGGTTTTTAGCGATAATGGAAACCGAAGGCGCTCATCTCAAAAACAAACAAATCCAAGGCATAGGGTCATGGGAGGGGCCAGGATTCATAGTGCACTGGTCCCCCTTACATGCCAGGACACCAACTGGGCACCTTCGGGGGCACTTTTACACATTACAAAAGAACATTAAAAGAGCTCCCAGGTGCATAGCACCCTTCCCTTGTGTGCTGAGCCCCCCAAATACCCCCCAACACCCATTGCCCACAAGTCTACACCATTACCATAGCCCTAAGGGGTGAAGGGGGGCACCTACATGTGGGTACACTGGGTTTGGGGTTTTTTTTGGAGGGCTCAGCATTAAGCACACAGTGGAACATTGCGGTACCTGTGTATCTGCCATTTTGGTTTCCAGGTTCTTGTTCCTCTGCTTCTCCTTTTTCTGCACTTTAGCCGCCATCTCGCTTTTCTCTTGGGGGTCAGTACCAAATCCCCTTGCCAAAACACTTAAGAGATTTCCACAGGAGTCTTCAAGCCAATAAAATTGCCTTTAAGCTTGCTTAGTGAGCAAGATTAGGAGGAAGTGCAAGAGCTCCGCTTTTCAGCGACTGCTCATCCACATGGCACCACGTGACCTCCTGGTCAGGAGGTTCATTTAGTAGGTAACTTGGGCATGTGTCTAGTGCGCAGTGGGATTTGGTAGTTTTGAGTAGTAATTGATGAACTAAGGTTTTTTTTTAAGCCAGCTCTCAGTGATGTTATTTTGTCTTCGAAATAGTTAGCTAGGTCTTGAGCTCTCGGTGAGTCTTCTGTGTAGAATGTACGTTGGGCTGTGGATAGAAGAGTGTTGATTATGCTGTAGAGTTTTTTTGTGGTTTTATTGTCATTCCTGCTTAGTGGTTTGTAGTAGTTAAATCTGATGTTCTTTCATTTAGATTTGTATTGTCTGATTCTGATTTCCATTTGTTTTGTTTCTTCTGTTTTGTTTTTCTGCCATAATCTTTCAAATTTTTGTGTTCCTTTAGTTCATTGTTGTACCATGGAGAGGAGTGGCCTAGTGGTTAGGGTGGTGGACTTTGGGCTAAGAAACTGAGTTTGATTCCCACTTCAGACACAGGCAACTCCTTGTGACTCTGGGCAAGTCACTTAACCCTCAATTGCCCCAGGTACAAATAAGTACCTGTATATAATATGTAAGCCACATTGAGCCTGCCATGAGTGGGAAAGCACGGGGTACAAATGTAACATAAATAAATAAAATATCATTATATCTTTTGGGTTTTCTGTTATGTATCAAGATTTTCCTGATGCAGTCTGTCCAGTTGAAACACAGCCTGTGATGAGTTTCTCAATCTGGGACTTGTATCTATATGTTCTTTACCCATTAAAGGAACTTTTTTTTTTTATTGAATTTAAACATTTAAATTTACAAGATACACTTATAAACCAGAAAAATAGCAAGTAATACTTTACATATTAATTAAATGAGGAAAGTCAAAAAGAACATGCTTTCTTAGACCACAACTAGAGCATAATGGGGGCGTGAAGTTCAAATGAGGAGAGTTCTTTCAAAGAAAAGAAGAAAAGAAAAAATATATTAGCAAATGGCCTAGCCTACTTCCGACTATTTCTCAATTTTTCCGTCATATCGTCTATTTGATGATCTTCTCAGCTTCAATAAATGTCCGTAATTGAGTGGACTCAAAAAACACGTTTATTACCCTGATATTTAAAGGAACTTTTTTTCAACATTTGGTCATCTTGACATTTGTCATCTTCCACTCTTGGTTTGTTTGCTTTCATTTTTGTGTGGAAGTTTTTTTTGTTTGTTTGTTTTCTCTTAACTTTGGACTTTAGCAAAATAAAACGACGTCACCAAAGGTTTAGTTGTTGACTTTTACTTCTATGTGTTCAAATGAACATAGCAAACCTCCAGCCTCATTTCCCTACAAAAATCTGGTGACTATCAGGCATATTTTCAAAGCACTTTGGGAGGCTAAGTTCCATAGGTTTCTATGGAACTTTGGAAGGCTAAGTGCTTTGAAAATATGCCTCTATGTAGTAAGACATAAAATGACACTGTTCCACCTCTCAAATTAATTTGTGTAGTTCAGTGTGACCCAGAAAAGTGAAAATGTGTACTAGCCATTTATAAAGGAAAACATGTTATTTTTCTCTTAATATTTCTGAATGCATGGTCTCAGGGCATTACTGATTTGTTGCCTTTGGGAAACAGTTTTAATGAAAAAAAGACCCTGACACCAATGTCATATGGAAAGAGAAAAAAAATCAGTTCTTAAAATTTTCTGTGCCCAACATTCTTTCAAACTTTTTATTCATAATCTGAGACTTTATGAGAAAGAAAGCATGATGGAGCTCAGATGTAAGTTTAACATCCTTTCACCAGAAAGAAGGACAAGATAGAGCTTTGCTACCAACATGAGTTTATTTATGAAGTAATCAATATTACGGCATACAAAACAAAAATTATGGGGTTCAATATTCAAAAGCATTTATCCAGATACCCCTGGATTCTATATAGCACAACTTAAGTTGCGCACACAAATCCAGTCATATTCTGGGTTTGCATTGCAACTTAATTCGTTGACAAGCCAATCAGTGCCAATAATTGCCACTTAAGCAATTATTGACACTAATTGGCATTAATTAGAAGTTACATGCAGAACTGTCTAAGGCGTATTCTATAACGGAATGCATGTAAATTCTACTTTCCATAGTTGAAAAGGGGGCGTGGAATGGGTGGGTCGTGAGCGTCTCTAAAATCTATGCACACTGTTATAGAATACACTCAATCTGCACGGAATTTAGGCGTAACTGCCCATGACTAAATTTAGTCGCACAAATGGGCGTTCAGCGTATTCTATAAACCGTGTGGAAATTTAGGCTTATTCTAAATTTAGGCGTACTTTATAAAATACGCCTAGGCATATTTCATTTCTGTGCCACTTTATTAGGCGTCATGTGTAGAATCTAGTCCATAACAGCACCTGCTCTCTAGAGAAGTGCTGACTGGAATATTCAGAGATGCTATCCCAGAAATTGCTTCTGAATATCCCTACCGATTGCCTCAACATTATCACCCTAATTCTTTAAACTTAGCGCTCAAAGTTGCTCACGCAAGGTATAGAAAAGTGCCAGTTATGTGCACAACTTAATTGTTAAATTAGTTGCTAGCTGGTGTTAACAACTAATGATTGGTGTTAATTGGTGCTAACTGGCAGTAATTTTCTGTTATGTGCACCACTGCCCATAGTCGATATTCTACAAATTTACAAAATCCATAGCACCCAACTGCAAGGAGGGTGAGAACTTGAAAGGAGCATGGGTGGGTCAGGGGCATGTCTAGCACTTATGCACATAGGTTAACATAAGAACATAAGCATTGCCATACTGGGACAGATCGAAGGTCCATCAAGCCCACTATCCTGTTTCCAATGTGGTCAATCCAGGTTACAAGTACTTTGCAAGATCCCAGAACAGCAAAACAGATTTCATGCTGCATATCCTAGAAATAAGCAATGTATTTTCCCGAGTCCATCTTAATAATGGCTTATAGACTTTTCTTTAAGGAAATTATTCAAACCTTCTTTAAACCCTGCTAAGCTAATTGCTTTTACCACATTCTCTGGCAATGAATTCCAGAGTTTAATTACTCATTGAGTGAAGAAATATTTTCTCCAATTTGTTTTAAATTTACTACTTAGTAGTTTCATTGCGTGCCTCCTAGTCCTAGTATTTTTGGAAAGAGTAAACAGCGATTCACGTCTACCCATTCCACTCCACTCATTATTTTATAGACCTCTATCACATCTCCCCTCAGCTGTCTCTTCTCCAAGCTGAAGAGCCCTAGCCACTTTAGCCTTTCCTCATAGGGCAGTCGTCCCAACCCCTTTATCATTTTTGTTGCCCTTCTCTGTACCTTTTCTAATTCCACTATATCTTTTTTGAGATACGATGACCAGAACTGCACACAGTATTCGAGGTGCGGTCACACTATGGAGCAACGGTATTATAACATTCTCAGTTTTGTTTTCCATTCCTTCCCTAATAATTCCTAATATTCTATTTGCTTTCTTGGCCGCTGTTGCATATTGAGCAGAGGGTTTCAACAACGCCGCCTAGATCCTTTTCCTGGGCAGTGACTCCTAATGTGGAGCCTTGCATCATATAACTGTTCCCACATGCATCACTTTGCACTTGCTCACGTTAAAAGTCATCTGTCATTTGGATGCCCAGTCTCTCAGTCTTGTAAGGTCCTCTTGCAATTTTTCACAATCCTCTTGCAGTTTAACAACTTTGAATAACTTTGTTTCATCAGCAAATTTAATGACCTCACTAGTTACTCCCATCTCTAGGTCATTTAAAAATACGTTATAGAATACTGTCAGTTATGCACCTAATTGACAGCATTTAGGATCAAGCATGTACACCAGCCATTGAACCAGTGTAAGTATTCGCACCTAAAGTTAGGCATGTAACTGTGGACTTACACTAGTATTCTATAATAACAATTACATGTGTAATTGCTGGAGATAGAATTGGCACTTAGCGCACATCATCCTGGCCCCTAACTTTAGGTGAGCTGTAAATAATGTTCCCCTAATGGATAAGGCCAGGGTGGAGCATGGGCAGAGGCAGGGTCCCAAGACTTATCCAGACGGTGGCAATATTTAGTCTGCTAGCCAGATAACTTATTTAGAATATGTAGGACAGGTAGAAAACTGTCCTAAGGGGCCCTCTTACCAAGCTGCCTTAGGCGCTAAGACACACCTGATGCAGCATAAAATGGCATACTGCAGGATGTGCTCAGCTGTCCTGCAGTAACTTACAAATTAATGTGCACTAGCCCTCGAATTCTACAAATGGCGATTGAAGGACCCTTTTACAAAGGCGAGTAAGGGCCTATGCAAGTGCAGCACGCTTCAAATCGGCATTAGCGCCCAGCTAGTGCGTGCACCTGAAAGTAATTCGGAGTTTAGAGTGTGCAAAAAAAACACGAGGTAGAAAATAATTTTCTATTTTCTACCAAGCGGGAGTTCCCGACAGTAATCGGCAGTTGGCACGCACTGGATGGTTACCGCACGGGTAACGTTTGAGCCCTTACCGCTAAGTCAATGGGTGGCGTTAAGGGCTCAGGTCGTAAATAGATGCGCGCTGGTTTTCATTTTGCGTACATCCATTTCCCAGTCCAACCCCCCTCCCCCCACTTTTTCCAGACGCATTGGAGAAATGGTCCAGTGTCCATCCAATACATGCACCCACACTACTGCAGGCCACTTGTAGGCATGCCTTTGTAAAAGGGTTGCATATGCAAATCAGTGTGTAGTTGATTTACACACACAACTTAATTGCTTATCAAGCCAATCAATGTCAATAATTGACTGCTAACATCCAATTACTTTTTCTAATTTGCCTTAATTAGGATTCACATGCAAATCATATTCTATAAGGATCCATGCATAAATTCTAATGTGCATAAATTTATGGCACTATGACTTGGGGTGTTTCAGGGGCATTCCAAAATTTTACACGTATAAATACACAATTCGGCAGAACTGCACCTAATTTATGCTCTAAGTGCTATTCTATAATGGACGCATACCCTTTATAGAATAGTGATCAGAACGTAACATTTTCAGTGCTGATTTGTAGGTGCAGGGCCCCTACTGCCCTCCCCCCCCCCCCCCCCCCCGAGGTCACCGCCGCCGCTCCCCCCTCCACCCCCCCAAGATCGCCACAGCCACTGCTCCCTCCCTCCACCCCCCGAGGCCGCCGCTGCCGCTCCCCCCTCCACCCCCAGAGGCTGCTGCTCCCCCCTACACCCCCCCGGGGTCGCCGCCGCCGCTCCCCCCTCCCTCCGCAACCGGGCCAGGCCCCCTGCATTAAAATCGCAGTCTCACCTCCATGAAAGCAGCGCTGCAGGCAGCAGAACACCTCCCTTCGGCCCTCCTTCCCTCCTTGTATCCCGCCCTCACGGAAGTTACATCAGATGAGGGCGGGACACAGGGAGGGAAGGAGGGCCGAAGGGAGGCGTTTTGCTGCCTACAGTGCTGCTTTCATGGAGGTGAGACTGCGATTTCAATGCAGGGGGCAGACAGCCGAAGACGGAGGGCAGGTGGGACTGCGGCGCCGGGCTCCCATTGGAGGCCTGTGCCCGGGGAATTTTGTCCCCCCTGCCCACCCCCCCCTCTCAGCAGCTATGTGTAGGTGCAACTCATAGAACTTATCCCTAACTGCACGCTAAAATATATTTTTGATTTTCTTTTTGAGGGGGCCTGTCAGAGGCGGAGAGTGGGCATTCCTGTGCAAATCATGACATTACTTCACACTAACTGCTTAGTACAGGAATACCACCTGAGCCCCTACCACCTACAAAATGGGTGGTGCTAAGTGCTCATGTGCTAATTTTTATTTAATGGCCATGTGCTAATAGCAACAGCGTATGGCCATTAATACAAAAAGTGATTAACACTACTTTAAAAAGAAGTTAAGGGGAAAAGACCTCATAAGAAAAAGGACCTGTCACTGCAAGCCCATGGCCATTAGACAATGTTTGTCTGGTGCCAGTTTGTTGTAATCATCGGTCAACCCCCCCCCCCCCCCCCCCCCCCCCCCCCCCCAGCTAACCACAAAGGTTCAAAAATCCCCCAGCCAACCACAAAGGTTAGCTGGGGGGTTTTTGAGCGATGACAGGTCCTTTTTCTTGAGATCTTTTCCCCTTAACTTCTTTTTTAAGTGGTGTTAATCACTTGTTGAATTTTGCTCGCTCCTTTGTGTGTGACCATTGAGGTTGAATTTGAGTGGGTTTTTCCCTATACTGCTGTGGCATTAATACAAAAAGGCCATTTTTTTTTTCAGGAAAACCTGTGCAAGGATGTGCTAAGGCCATTTTTTGTCACAACTTAGTAAAAGGTCCCCTAAATTATCTGGATAGCAGATTGAATATCATCATTATCTGGATAACTCCTGGTGCTGACTGCCTTTTCTGGACAATCAGCACCAGCCGTATCCTGATAGTGGTGCTGAACATCTGGATTTTGGTTTTCAATTTTTAGAGATCTTTTGATTAAATCACGAATGAAGGACACATGTAAATAAACACAATGAAACAGAATGCTGAAAATGTGGATTATTATTGACTGCAGTGACTGAATATTGATCCAATATATTTTAGTCTTTAAAAGTTGAAAATTTGAAACAGCATCACATTTGCACAGCTATGCTGTACCAAGGAGGCATAAGAGCATAAGAATATAAAAGTAGCCATACTGAGTCAGACCAATAGTCCATCTAGCCCAGTATCCTGTTTTCCAAACCACTGGTCAAGCCAGGTCACAAGTACCTGGCAGAAACCCAAATCGTGGCAACATTCCATACTACAAATCCCAGTACAAGCAGTTGCTTCCCATGTCTGTCTCAATAGCAGACTATGGACTTTTCCTCCAAGAATTTGTCCAAACCCAGATACGCTAACCGCTGTTACCACCTCCTCTGACAAAGAGTTCCAGAGCTTAACTATTCACTGAGTGAAAAAATATTTCCTCCTATATGTTTTAAAAGTATTTCCATGTAACTTCCTCGAGATTCCCCTAGTCTTTGTAATGTTCCAATAATTTTGCACGTTTCATTTTCCCTACAGATGGTTTCTAATTGTTTGGGATTTTACAGGTTAAAAGGTGATTCTGAGATGTATGCCGTTTACATCATACTTTCCTGCGAGAGGTGTGGCTTTCCGTACATTGCATTATCCTTGAGAGTCATAGCACACGGACTGTCTGACACTATCTGTCTTGGTTACAAGCACCAGTGTCAACACTCTGAACAAAAATAAACCCCACCAGCTGAATGATGTGGACACTCAGCAGGCTTAGTGAGGGCTTTTTATAGCCCATCTTTCATTTAAGATATTCAGCGCTGGCTATTTTTGACTTAAAGACTCAGAACGTTTGATGAACTTTGGCCACATGACTGGTGGCACACACACATTTCAGATCCTGTCAATGTGTTCGTGGCTTATGTTAGAGATAATGGAATTAATTCACTGTAGTAGATGGAGATATGTAGTGACCATGGCATCGAAAAAATGTTATCTCCTCTATGGATGTCACATTCCACTTACTTGTAGTAATATTAAATTGTTGTCACTTGGACAGGTTTTGAACAATCTTCCAAATTTCCTTGATTGACTGAGAGACAGGCGGTGCCATTTTAGATAAGTCATATACAGGGCTTTTTTTGAGGAGGTACTCGGGGGTACTGAGAACCGGCACCTTTTCCATTGTCTGCTAAAATTGGCTCATGGTCCCCAAGTTTTAATGAAAGAGGTCAAGCTCTACACACCAAATCTGCCTTGTCACAGATTCTGTGACTGGTTGCACGGGGGGCCTGGCTATTGTGGGGTGGGTCCCTCGGTGATCACCCCATTTCTGAAGGGTGGCCTTGCATTTGAGTACCGGCACCTTTTTTTGCTAGAAAAAATGCACTGGTCATATATGGGTGAATATTGACACGGAAGTAAAAATGGACAGAAAACGTGAGATATTTTACAAGAGCAGGGCTAAATGTGCAGGTCCCATCTAAAACTGACAAATCCCTGGCCCCCAGGAAAAAAAAACATTTAGGTGGGCTGGGAAACATATAGAAGAAGGTGCTAGGAAGATACAGAGGGAAGAGAAATTGTAATATCCTCCATGTTTAAAATAATGATGGGGCACGCACCGGGGCTTTAACATATGTGTGCTGTCACTTACATGCAGGCATGGGCTGAAGTCCAATGGGGGAGCCTGAGAGTGGACTGGGAGTGCTATGCATTTCCACTCATCTCTTCCCCCCTCCCCCCTTCAACACCTTCCAGTGGCATTAAATCCTACCTTTGCTGGCAGGGATGCCCAAGCCCTGTAAGCCATAGCACTCTGCTGGCTGAGCCCCCCTCCCAGGTTGCCTAAACAGTGAAGTCATGAGTGGCCTGCTTCAACCGCTGATGCCAGCACTCCTACACATGCTGCTGAACTGAGCATGCACGGGGCTCCTGGCATCAGAAGCTGAGCTACGCCACCGACTTCTTCGCTGTTCAGGCAGAGCGAGAGGATGTTCGGACAGTGGGCCACTTCGGCTGGCAGGGCTTGGGCATCCCCGCCAGCCACTCCATGAATGCCACAATTTTAGAAGGGGCCTGAGTTCTAAGTGAGAAGGCTCAAACCCCAAGGCCCCCCTCCCCCCAGTGGCTACAACACTGCTTACACGCAGCCAAAGCGATCTGCTGCCTGAGCTCCCTTCTTTGCTGCCTATGTATGTGCTGTCTCAAGGCTATTTTGCAACCTACATATGTAACTGGCAGCACACACAAGTTTAAGCCCCAGGGTGATCCCATCTATATTTTAAACATCTAGGGCTCCTTTTACTAAGCCGCAATAGTGATTCCCAGCGCTGCAAATGTGACAAAGCCCATTCAATTCCTACAGGCTTTGTCGCATTTACCACGCAGGAATCACTACTGCAGCTTTGTAAAAGAAGACCATAGGCTGATAAAATTGCTCCTCTCTTTGGGCCCTGTTTAATAAGTTGTGTTAGTGGTTTTAGCGCACCTACACTTAGCATGTGCGCTAACCATGTAGGCGGCTATAGGAATATTGTAGGCACATACATGGTTAACGCGCCTATAACGCTGCTTAGTAAACAGGGCCCTTTGTATATAACCTTAAGGTTGACCCCTAGTGGTAGTCTCTCAGGACTACTGGAAGAACTCATATACACAATTTGCTGTGCTAGAGCTGGTCAGAGAGGGAGCAATGAGGGACCACTCCCATCTCCATCCACTAGACCACCAGGCTACCCTCCAGTAAACCCCAGGGCTGCCCAGGGAGGGTGGGAGGTCTGGTATAGATGGAGGGAATGGCTCCAGAGAGCAGCACTGGTATAGGGGGAAGGGCATGGAAATCGAGAGTGGTTCAGGTTTTGGGAGGCCATGCTTTTGGGGGTTGGCCTGGTTAAGAAGGTCATGCTAATCAGGGAAGAGGCATGTTTATGGGGGGGGGGGGGTATGCTGATAGGTTGGGACTGGGCTTATAAATAAGTAAATACCAATATGTCAGTTTGGGCAGGAGGTATGTGAAGCATAACGTCTTGCTCAAAGTATCACCTTGTTATTACTTGTTCATGGATTAGAGAAGGTATAAATCCCAATGTTGATGTGTAACGGCTGACACGTTTATACTCCTGAAATGGGGAATAAACATGTATCTTCTGAGAACATCCTAGCCCTGCCCATGACAAACCCAGACCACGCCCCTTCCCATTTACACACATTTACATTAGAGTCATGCATATCCCAGCTGTGTAAAATGGAACTTAAACATTTATGCAGGATAAATGTTTAAGTGCTGGTTTATGTCTCAAGCTTGAATAGCCCTTCCAAAATGACTGCTTTAATGTAATCTTGCAAAGAGAGAGCCTCTTCCTCTCCTCGGTTTCCTAGGATCTCCCCTCAGACCCACAGCAGCCCCTCAATGAACTAGACACAACCTCTTCATCATTGTTTTAACTATTAGAGCAGGACTTTTCAGAACCAAGCCAAAACATGCCCCTCCCATGTTCCACCCATGTGAATGTCCCCTTGCATTTTTATGCACTAGGTCACCTAATTACACCCTTACAGAATGGCGCTTAGATGTTTGTTGCCAATTATGTGGGTATGTATACACTGACCCATGAAAGTGCTGGTATTCTGTACATTTACAGACACCAAGTGGCATACAATTGTGGGCATGGAGTTATGGAATAGGCTTTTTAGTGCAATTTAGTAAGTAGGCTCTTTAGTGAATAAGAGCTTGATAGCAAATATTGCTATGGTACACTGGAACACCCAACTCACCAGGAAAATGCAAAGCAGATAGGGTTTGAGTGTCTCTAGCTAGGTGTGCTAGGCAAGTGGTAACACCAGTGGCGTAGCCACAGATGGGCCCACCCACTTAGGGCTCAGGCCTACCCAACAGTAGCACAAGTTTAGTGGTAGTTGGTGGGGATCCCATGCTCCACCAGCTAAAGACTTCCCCCTGATGGTAACAAAAACGCTACTCTCCACAATACCAGCATCTGCGCATGCTCAGTTTTCAGAGCATGCCTACTGCAGACTGCCAAGGTGGAAAGAAGCATTTTCCCACCAGCTGAGATAGGGAAACACTTGGTGCTCACTCACTTCTTGCCTAGGCCCACCCAAAATCTGTTGTCTGGCTACGCCCCTGGGTAACACTCATAAACAAGAAGTCGGAAGACCAATGATCAAATCCTGCTTTTCCCACTGATGGTCCTTGTGAACTTGAGCAAACTGCTTTGTCTCTTCTTGCATCAGGGACCCATTTCAACTGTAAGCTGTTTAGGGAAAGAGCTTTCATATGTAGGTAACTAACTGCAAAGGTGCATGATTTTTGCATGCTATATAAATACCAAAAATAAACTAAAAATATAATTTTTCCTTGAAGTGCAAAATTATGGAATGAAAATAACCCCAAAACCCAATAAATTTTCTAGTCTTTTTTTTTTTTTTAACTTCTAGTAAACAAATGCACACATTAAAGATCTTCTATTATTGCATTACTACTGTCACTGCTGTTTGCGAAAATAATCAAGGTCATAGGCATTGCTAATTGGAAAACCATAGTGTTCAGGCAGAGTTCTGACTTTCCGGTTGCATCTGACATTTCTAACCATTTAATAAGTAGCTTCCAAGCCAGACTTATAAATAGATTCTAATTTCTCTTGAATGTGTTACTAAAAGCCCACGTATCAGAGCTTGGGAATGAGTCACACAGAGTAGAACACCACTCCTTTAAAATATATCGTGATATGAGCCCCTGGAGTTTGCTGTACAGTAAACTTCCACAGTTGAGGTGAATGAGTTTGACATTACCCCCTACCCCCAAATCAGTAAGCTTAAGATGGTAGATTTGTACTCCTTTGTATGAGAACAAAAAGAAATCACTAGGAAAGGTTACAGTTTACAAAAGGAGGCAACAGTACTTGGCAGGATGTGCATTAAAAGATTTATTCTAAGGCACTGGGAAACTGAGGGCCAAATCCCTTCACTGTCCAAGAAATACATTCAATATATTCCATTTTCTAAAGCTCTTTAAATGCACTTCTGAAGCATGCTGCTGCTATTTTAATAGACCCTGGGACCAAAATTGAATGTTAAATTGAACAGGCCAAATTTGTCGAAGGAGCCTCTTGCAACTGAATGAGAAGCCAAAGAATGAAGGTGAAAGGAGATAGACTCAGGAATAATCTAAAAATACTACTTGAGGGAAAGGGTGATACTGTAGATGCATGGAATGAACTCCTAGTGGAGGTGAAGACTGTACCTGAATTCAAGAAAGCATCAAGAGGATCTAAGGGAGAGGAAAGGATAGTAGAGATAAGTAGAGACCATCTGGCCCATCCGGTCTGCCCATCCATACCAAGTAGTTGGTATGGATGGGCAGATCGGATGGGCCAGATGGTCTCTATCTGCCATAGTTTTCTCTGTTTATCTTTTCTTGATTCATGCTCAAACTTCGTTGCATTTTCAGTGACATTAGAACTGATGTCATCAAGGAACACTAAAACTGTCTTAAAATTGGTTAACACATGTAAATGCCTGGATTTCGTTACAGGCCACATGATACTGTGTGACAAATCCCATCACTTTGCTTTTGGCACAGCTGCAACATGACATAAAGGCTTTCAAAGATTGCTTTGGCAGAGGATACTGAAACAGCTATAAGGTAAGTAGGGTGGTTTAACACTCGTGCATAAGGATGTGCAAAATGAGTGCCTTGGCATTGTCACCACCCAGTCCTCCTATGCTCCCAATCCACAAGGCATTAACTCTCGCCTGTATTGAGTATCTGTAAGAGTTGGCAAATCATCCCCATCCTCCTCCATCTCCCATTGCCCACTCCAACCACCAATACCATCATCCATAAGACATCTTAAGAACAAAACAAGTGATGTCGATGTAGAAACATTGCATTACCCCCCATGATCTGAATAATAAGACTATACTCCCATCCACCTAATAATTCATCTGTTCTGTATTCTTCTACATTTCACATCACAGAAATTTTGGATTCTATGGCTCTTCCCATTAGTCTCCAGTAGCAAGATACCACAGATTGCCCATCAGATTTATTAAGCTATTCCCCCTGTAAAGAAACAGTGTGTTTTAAACCTGTAAAACTGCCTTTATTAAACCTTGAAGTGCATTTCTCTAGTTTGGCCAGCAGGTGGTGCATGTTGTATGTTAAAGCCGTTATAGAAAAGTGCCCGCCCTATTTTAGTTTCACTCAGTGAAGATGTGAATCTACAGTACTGTGAGCAGTATACTTTTAAAACTTGTTGATTGGGCTCTGATTGGCCTGGAGTTTGAAATTACCCAGCAGTTGCTGGTTGTTGCTTCAGTCTTAGTCCGGGAGAAAAGAGAGACAGATCTCTTTGCTGAGGCTCACTGGCCTCCCACTTAACCATCTATCCCCCCTTCAATCCGTTCAGAACTCTGCCGCGCGTCTTATCTTCCGCCTAGACCGATATGCTCATATCACCCCTCTCCTCAAGACACTTCACTGGCTTCCGATCAGGTACTGCATACGGTTCAAGCTTCTCCTACTAACCTACAAATGCACTCAATCTGCAGCCCCTCACTACCTCTCTACCCTCATCTCCCCTTACGCTCCTACCCGTAACCTCCGCTCACAGGACAAATCCCTCCTCTCAGTACCCTTCTCCACCACCGCCAAATCCAGACTCCGCCCTTTCTGCCTCACCTCACCCTATGCTTGGAATAAACTCCCTGAGCCCATAAGCCAAGCCCCCTCCCTACCCATCTTCAAATCCTTGCTCAAAGCCCACCTCTTCAATGTCGCTTTCGGCACCTAACCATTGTACCTCTATCCAGGAAATCTAGACTGCCTCAATCTTGATTGACTGCACTTTTTGTCCTTTAGATTGTAAGCTCCTTTGAGCAGGGACTGTCCTTCTTTGTTAATTGTACAGCGCTGCACAACCCTGGCAGCGCTTTAGAAATGTTAAATAGTAGTAGTGTAGCGTAACAAATTTTGAAGGCACCAAATATGCATGCCAAAGAGAACCCTTCTTCGTGCGGGGCCATTAACATGCTGCAACTATATTCTAAATACCTATATTTTATTCAACATTGTACTTCTGTTTATAATTATTTGTAAACGGTTATGACAGTATAACAAATAGAACTATAGCACGTTCTAAATAAACTGTAAAAGGGTGCTACTCTTGCCTTCCTCTGTTCCCTTTCTGGCTTTCCAAACTGTTTAGGATTTCTTTTCTTCCTCCTCCTCCTCCCCCCAACCCCTGTTTCTGATCATGCCTAAATGATCCAAAATCTGAAATCCAGCCCTCATCAGAGGTTGTTCATGTATGGTGAACTTTTAAGTCATCTTCCGCCAGGGTCGCTTTACTCATACTACCCCTCTCCTCAAGACCCTTCACTGGCTCCCTATCCGTTTTCGCATCCTGTTCAAACTTCTTCTACTAACCTATAAATGTATTCACTCTGCTGCTCCCCAGTATCTCTCCACACTCGTCCTTCCCTACACCCCTTCCCATGCACTCCGCTCCATGGATAAATCCTTCTTATCTGTTCCCTTCTCCACTACTGCCAACTCCAGACTTCGCGCCTTCTGTCTCGCTGCACCCTACGCCTGGAATAAACTTCCTGAGCCCCTACGTCTTGCCCCATCCTTGGCCACCTTTAAATCTAGACTGAAAGCCCACCTCTTTAACATTGCCTTTGACTCGTAACCACTTGTAACCACTCGCCTCCACCTACCCTCCTCTCTTCCTTCCCGTTCACATTAATTGATTTGATTTGCTTACTTTAGTTATTTTTTATCTATTAGATTGTAAGCTCTTTGAGCAGGGACTGTCTTTCTTCTATGTTTGTGCAGCGCTGCGTATGCCTTGTAGCGCTATAGAAATGCTAAATAGTAGTAGTAGTAATTATTCATCGCCTTATATCTTTGCTATAACAACTTCTGTAATAAGTGGTGGACAAAGAGACATAAAGGCACATAATCTTTTACTAGGAACCAGACAAACACATTTCTCTGAGTGACATATGCACCTGACAGATATAAATCAGACAAGGCCGAGCCCTCCACATTAGCAGTAAATCACATGGCTTTCCCCTTATTATTTTACTATGTAAGAATTCCCCATATCCAGGAAGAGATTTATATATATATATATAGCCTTCTTACAGTAGGAGATGTCAATACTATGGAATTACAATCAGCTCTATAGAAGACACTTTGGTTAGAATCCAGATCTATTTTGGTACACAGTAAATCTGAGCATTTCTCTTAGCTATGAAAGTTTTATGCATCTATTTTGGAAACTATTGACAACAGTAGCAGAAAAAACATGAGCCTGCTACTTGAAAATGCTCTTCCTCTATGAAGGTCACTGCTAGGACTCCCTCTCCCAGTTCCCTGGTGTATACAGTGTATAGTAATACCCATGGTATTGCTAAGCCAGCTGCAATTTTCTACTTAGTTCCATCAATTTGGAATCCATGCCTACTGCTCTCAGCCTAGCGGCATTTTATAGGAAGTTAATTCAGGACTAAAAATGAATTTCTAGGAGCTAGCTTTTTTGGGACTTGTGAAACCCAAACGAGGAGAAAACTATTATACGTTTAATCCCTCCCTCTCCCCTTCCCACGTAATCAAGAAGATTATATTCTCCATGAAGCTTTCAGCCTCGCCTAGTGATGTCATGTCAACTCAGTTTGTTAAGAATTTTGTGCTCTCTCTTCTTCCCTACATCCTTGTTATGATGAAAGATTCTTGTATCCAGTATTTTTCCAAGCTTTGGAAGTAAGCTATTATCTGTCCGCTCTTAAGAAGCCTGTGTTGGATCTACTCAGCATCACACACTACCAGCCACCATCAAACCTCACTTTTATTTCTACAAATCTCAAAAGAACTGGTAGACGGACAGCTCGACAAACTTGTCCCTTTTACCAAAGGCTTCCACATTGATCGCAGTACTGAGTCCATTTTGGTAGCTGTGATCAATGAACTTTAGCTCCACCTGGATAATGGAAAGGTCACCAGCATTGTACTGCTAGATTTGAAAGGCACTACTGACCTTATTGAACACTCCTTACTAGTGTTCCATCATCCTATAAAATCTTTTTTTAAACTAGTTATAGTCTACTTTCCCAGCCTAATTAGGGTCATCCAAAGCGGTTTATAATTATAAGTTCAACAAAAATTACATATTTAGGATGGTGGACTTTGGTCCTGGGGAACTGAGGAACTGAGGAACTGAGTTCGATTCCCACTTCAGGCACAGGCAGCTCCTTGTGACTCTGGGCAAGTCACTTAACCCTCCATTGCCCCATGTAAGTCGCATTGAGCCTGCCATGAGTGGGAAAGCGCGGGGTATAAATGTAACAAAAATAAAATAGATACTATTGGAGATTCTACATGGAATGTTGCTACTATTGGAGATTCTACATGGAATGTTGCTATTCCACTAGCAACATTCCATGTAGAAGCCTGCGCGGCCACATTGGTGATCTGCAAGGGCCGACTTCTACATGGAATGTTGCTAGTAGAATAGCAACATTCCATGTAGAATCTCCAATAGTAGCAACAGTGGAGGAGTGGCCTAGTGGTTAGGGTGGTGGAATTTGGACCTGGGGAACTGAGTTCGATTCCCACTTCAGGCACAGGCAGCTCCTTGTGACTCTGGGCAAGTCACTTAACCCTCCATTGCCGCAGGTACAAATAAGTACCTGTATACAATATGTAAGCCACATTGAGCCTGCCATGAGTGGGAAAGCGTGGGGTACAAATGTAACAAAAAATATAAAAACATAGAAACACCATAAGAAAAAGTAAATTTACATTAGTATTTTCTCCCCACCTCATCTTCCACTTATTTACATAGTAGAAAAGAAAATATTAAGCAGTAATACCATCCCAAGGAAATAAAATAAGCAGAGCTTAGTCTTCAAGAAAATTAAAGACACGTAGTACTGCAATCCCAAAACATTGCAAGATCAATCAGATATTAAACATTCGCTGACATATGTGATTGGCATTATGGCTGAGAATTTCTATCCTGGTGTAGGTGGTACTGTATTTAACTGGTTCATTTTTCTTCTCGGTCATCAGCTCTCTGTCTTGGGGAAGATGTGTAGACAATGCGGGAGGCCATTGTCCTCTCCTGCAGAGATATCCCCCCTCCTGAGGGAGGTCCTGCTGCTCCTGGGGTGGTACAGGGAGGATGGTGTGGGCAGGAAGGGGGTGTTGGGCTTGGGGGGCAGCTGCTGCCTCATTCTCCTCCTCCTCCTCCTCTTCTTCTTCCTCCTCTCCTCTTCCTTCTTCCTCCTCCTCCTCCTCTTGCTTCCTCCTCTCCTCCTTCTTCCTCCCTCTCCCAAGGGTCTGCTGGAGCCAGCCCTGCGGCAGCCGCTCTGGGGGATGATGTGGCTGGTTGAATACCTACAAAGGCAAGGAACATGGACATAGGTTACAGTCATGCAGTTCCTCAGTTACACTCTGGACCATTATAACCACAAAGTGAAGAGGCAGCCAATAGTGTGTGCATGTGACAGTGCAATATTACCTAGCTCAACCTGCATTTGGCATCTCGTCCCCCCGAAGGTGGTCTGCCTTCCTCTGCGGCAGATGGCATCCCCTTTTTCTCAGGTCCTCTGTCTGTGTGGAGACAAAGGGTGAGCGGGAGAAGGAAGTTGAGTAGCAGTTATATTACAGATGTTTCAGAATGCTACATTGCTATTTGTAGGGGGGCTTTACATAAAGGAGTAACATCATGGGGGAAAAGACTGTTGGGGTGATCTCATTCCTAGTTAAGGACATATGTTTATGTTTATTAAAGTTTGATGGACTGCTTTTTTTTTAATAAGTCAAAGTGATTTGCATACAAATTCAAAAAGTAAAAACTAAAGTAAGAAAAAGAACGCCATAAAATTATAGAACAGAGAACAAACACATCAAAGGTCAAATGAGTGCCATACAATATCTATCCTTCTGCACTGTATCCCAAGTACCTGCCAGTTCACTGAAAGAATGTCCTGGAAAAAGGATAGGTCTTTAAATTGGTCTTAAAGGTTTTCGGGGATGGTTCAGCCTTGAGGTCAAGGGGAAGATTGTTCCAAAGATAACGGGCCAAGAAATAAAAAGCACTTTTACGTGTTACTTCCCAATAGGATTGGCACAAACAAGGCAGCACCAAACTATGATCATTCATGGAATGCAAACAACTGGAGGGAGCATAGGGAACAGTTAATTTTGCCAGATATTCCGGAAGACTGTTTTATTAAAACGAGCGTGCACAGCGACTGAAAACAGAACAGGGTGCCAGGCAATGTGAGACCAGTGCGGGACAAACACTTTAGCCCCCACCAGCCAAGGTACCTTGGTAGTGGCGGTGGAGGTGGGAGCAGCAGCAGCCACCGGTGGGGGGGGGCAGAAGTGGCGGCGGGAGGGCAGGCCAAAAAGTACCCCCCACCTTGGGCTCTGCCCCCCCCTCCTGTCGAGGTCTGGCTACGCCCCTACTATAAACCTGGCCTGTCTGCAGTTCTGGAGGCCTGCACTAGATCGAAAGTGGATCTTCCTGCATCAAAACAACTGATGTTCCCTTATCTAGATTTGATTGAAACTCTGAATAGAGAGCCGGTAAACAAGATTCTGTGCTATATGTTCTCCAAAAGCTGGATTACCAAGCGATCAAATCCAATTTGTCTGTGTTCCTACAGCTGATGAGCCACCATCCTCTCCATAACTTTAGCTAAAAATGGAATGTAGTTAGAGCATTCACTAACAGATTTACTAGAGTCAATAAAAGTGACAGTATAATCACACCTATTTTTAACAGAAAGGTCTTAGTTTTTAAAACAAGATCTAGAAAAAGAAAAAAAAAGTAGCCAAGCAATTTCTTTGAATGGCAAATGATTAAATGAAACAGCTGAATATGGGCCCAAATGCCGTATAGGCCCTTTGCAGAATACTAGTTTAGCACGGATCTTGTGCTTAACTTTGGGCACAGCACTTATGCCTGAAACCTGGTGTAAATGCTGACATGCAACTAATAGCAGTTGGGTGCATAATGGCCCCATTCTATAACATCACACCTAATTTCTGGGAACACCCCTGACCCGCCCATGCCCCTCCCATGGCCACACCCCTTTTGAGTTGCACAGGGCAGAGGGCAGATCTGCACATAAATCCAAATTGTTGCCAATTAACATCAATTACTGATTGTTAACGGCTGATGAACTAATTAGTTTACGCATGGATATGGGGTCCACACTCAAATTTGGATGACCTATATAGAATCCAGGGATTGGTGTGTACAAATTTGGCCATCCCTGACTTACAGCCCGCACAGCTGGAAGAGTTCACAGCACCATATCTGAAGCCGAGTAGCTGACATTAATTTGGATTTCACACAAATCAGAAAAACAAGCGGGGAGATAATATAACCCTGTCAAATTCAAAAGCTCTCTCTCTCTTAAAAAGAACTAGTGAACTCCACTTCTGCTCAGCTTGCCACTGACAATGTGTGTTTTGTTGGCAGTGTGAAAAAACATAATTGCAAAGAAAGTAATTTAGGAAAAATATGTGAAAAATAGCTTTGCATTAAAACAATATGCATTTCATTCTAAAGTTTGTTGATTATAACAGTAGGAAAAATTACTACACTCGGGAACCTTCCCCCACACAAAATGGCTACATTACTATCAGCCTGTCACAGTAAGCATGCCAAACTGAACACCACTTTAAGCATGACTGGTAAACACACTTCAGTACCTACAGAGACATCAGACGCGGCACCACAGTGCGTTTGGCAAGGAGCCAAAAACCACCTGATTTTGTACTTTAAGCTGTAAACTCTGGAGATCAGCCATTCTAGACAAAGAAGCAAGAGACAGGACAAGTTTCCCAGCACAGCTGTAAATCAAATAAGGCCATTTGACAGAGTAACCAGGGACCCAACTAGACAAGAACTCTACAGCCTTAGCTGTACAGGCAGCTGGGTCCTTACTTCACAATCATCTTGGTACATATTACTCACCAATAATCTAATTGATTTTGCACAACATGTTCTCTGCCTGGCCTGCAGTAATAAAAAAGTTGATGATAATTTTACTTTATTTGGAACTTTTAACAGGTTCTAAACCCTCATTGAACTCCAGAGGTTTATATCAAAGAGAATATCTCTGCCTAGCGGAGATTTTGGCTGTTAGACAGCACCCTCAACTCTCTTTTTAAGCTCCAGTTTTCATTCTTGTTACAGCACAGAGGGCTTTCTTTTATTATTTGTTACTAGTAAAAAAAGGCCCGTTTCTAGAGCCAATGAAACGGGCTCTAGCAAGGCTGCCCTTCGGCCCCCCATCCAACGCACCTTCGTTGTTAGTGACGCCATTGTGTCGCCGTCGATGTATGACTCTGGCCCCCCCACCCAACGCACCTTCGTCATCAGTGACACCATTGCGCCGCCCTGGCCGCCATCGATGTGAGTGAATTGCTCCGCCCTCAACATCATAACATTTGACGCGAGGGCGGGGCCCCGAGACTGTGTTTTTCGTGGCTTCAGAGCTTCAAACTTACGAACCTTGACTTCAGTGACGTCAGACAATAGAACGTTGAGGGTGAGTTTTATATATATAGATTTCACAGTTGCATGGAAAATATGTTAGCAGAAAAGCAAATAATAGACCTCTGACTGAGCCTGGCTCAAAGTGGATCAATCGAGGTGTGAGGGGGATGAAGCTCAGCTGCCATTAGTTGTACTCCGTCCAGATATTATAATGAGCAGATTATAAGCCTTCTGAAATATGTAAAATAGATAATCTAACACATAGTATTTTTTTTTTGTTACATTTGTGCCCCGTGCTTTCCCACTCATGGCAGGCTCAATGCAGCTTACATGGGGCAATGGAGGGTTAAGTGACTTGCCCAGAGTCACAAGGAGCTGCCTGTGCCTGAAGTGGGAATTGAACTCAGTTCCTCAGGATCAAAATCCACCACCCTAACCACTAGGCCACTCCTCCACTGTTGCTACTGTTTGAGATTCTACATGGAATGTTGCTATTCCACTAGCAACATTCCATGTAGAAATGTTAAGTAGTAGTAGTTGTAAGTCGGTCCTTGTAGATCACCAATGTGGCCGCACAGGCTTCTGCTTCTGTGAGTCTGACGTCCTGTACGTGCAGGACACCAGACTCACAGAAACAGAAGCCTGCACAGCCTTCTACATGGAATGTTGCTAGTGGAATAGCAACATTCCATGTAGAATCTCCAATAGTATCTATTTTATTTTTGTTACATTTGTACCCTGCGCTTTCCCACTCATGGCAGGCTCAATGTGGCTTACATGGGGCAATGGAGGGTTAAGTGACTTGCCCAGAGTCACAAGGAGCTGCCTGTGCTGGGAATCGAACTCAGTTCCCCAGGACCACAGTCCACCACCCTAACCACTAGGCCACTCCTCCACTCCATTTTCTGGCCAAACTATGGATTTAGGGCAGAGGTTCTCACCCGGCCAGTCATTTTTTCAGGATATCCACACTGACTATGTATGAGATAAAATGTATCTCCCTCATATGCGAATCTATCTCATGCACATTCATTGTACTTTCCAAATGTCATGTCAGGACAGGCTTTGAGTTTTGGCTCAGCTAAGGCCAGCCAGGTTGTTTACACCAGGGTTCTTTTTTTTCTTGGGAGTACCCAGTGGTCCTGAGTCATGACACCTTTTCCGATGCCAGTTTAAACTGACCCATGGTCCCTAGTATCAATGGAGAGCAGGCTCTGCGCACCTCAACTGCACAGAGAGTACACCCCACCCCCCACCCCCATGGGGGAAGCAGTGTCAATCCCCACAGGACACTGTGGAGGTACATCAGAAGGAATGGATCTTCAGAATCTTAGCCGAGATTGGGTGGCAGAGCCGGTGGTGGGAGGCGGGGCAGGTTGTTGGGAGGCGGGGGTAGTGCTGGGCAGACTTCTACAGTCTGTGCCCTGAAAATGACAGAAACAAATCAAGGTAAGGTATACACAGAAAGTAAGCACATATGAGTTTATCTTGTTGGGCAGACTGGATGGACCGTGCAGGTCTTTTTCTGCCGTCATCTACTATGTTACTATGTTATGTTACTATGATGCAGCCAGCACACAATAGCTCAGACCCTGCAAAATGTGGGAGACACAGCTGGTGAGCTGTCCAAACAATAAAGATAAAATATATTTTTTTTTAACTTTTGGTTTACTGATTGGAATATGCCATGTTTGGGAATATGAATGTGCAGTCTCTCTAATATCTTTATATTTTGCATATTACGGGAGGAAATGCAGTTCTAAATCTATTTCTCCAGTTTTATATAGCAGGCAGAATCCAGATTCTTGGGGTTTGTAGTTCAGGTTTTTGTCTGCACCCTTGTGTTTCTAATATGTGGCCATTTATTTGTGAAGACTTCATCCATATTATGTGACCAAAGAGTGGTATTTTCTGAGCTTGTAATTTCTGTGTTGATATTTGTAACAGTCTGGCCTGTTCTCTTTTCCAAACAAGCAGTGTGTTCTAAGGGTGTATTATTTACAAGGTTGCCTTTCATGGGCATACAATTGAGGGGACAGGTCCCTCCATTCTCCCCTTGCCCCTTTTGGATGACCCTGCATGTGAATACTGACACCTTTTTTGCGAAAAAGGCAGTGATATATACAGTTAAAATTGATTATATCCCCCCCCCCCCCCTCCATAAAAGTTGTCTTTTTATATTTTCAATATTAACTTAAGAAGCTTGAATTTGAGAAAAGAGATACATCTTCAGGTTTCTGTCACAGGTGTTATACACAACATTATGTTAATTAAAAAAAAAAAACATTTTCCATTTTCAACAACGTTATAAATCTCTCTAAGAAGATGGAAGCCTACTTCCTGTATCTCGTGTCCTATGGAGGATGTTCCTAGTATCCAGGAGCTGGCCTGACCACTAGGGCAGCACAATTTGTGGGGCAACAGCACCACAGTAGTCAATGGCCAGTGTAGGGTCTTGAGTGCCCATGTATGCTCAAGGCCCACCATCTCCAAACTTTTTGGAGAGGGGGGGATCCATGCTCAAGGCCCTGCGCCAGCCAAGATGTATTCTATAGGTGCACTGACTGCTATGTTGGTGCCACCCTGGAGGGGGTACGAAAGGGAAGAGAAGCTGCTGAACACCTTGGGGTGAAGAGGCGGGAAGGAAAAATGCTGGACCCCACTAGGGATAGAGTAAGGGAGATGCTGTGCTGGTGTCATGTCCCCTACCTCAACGCAAGCGGCGTCCTCAGGCTGCGCGGTGTCCCGTCGACACGCACACTTGACTGGCACTGCCTGAGCCATGTGTGTCTGGTCCTCTCTGGGTTTGTTCAGAGAGCGGTGGTTGCAGGCTCCTTAATTGCTTTGCTTCCATGCACCTGTTTCTGCTCTCTCTCTCTCTCTCTCTCTGTCTGGCTTCCAGGCTCCTTGATTGCTTTGCTTCTACTCACCTGGGTCTGTTTTTCCTCTGCCTGGCTTCCCTTGCTTCTCTCCTATTGGTCTTCCTGTTCCTCCTTCCCTTGCTCTGCCTGCTGACTTTTGCCTGTACCTGGATTACTCTCTTGCCTGCCGCCTGCCTGCTAACTTTCGCCGTACCTGGATTACTCTCTTGCCTGCCGCCTGCCTACTGACTGCCACTTGTACCTGGATTACTCTCTTGACCTGCTGCCTGCCTGGCCAATACATTCATCACCCCGCACCTAGGGGCTCAACCTCTGGGGAATGGCGGTCAGCGCAGGTGAAACCCGGGGTTTCCAGCCGCCAAGCAGAACCTGGTCTGAGTACAGGGCTCAGCAGCGCTCTACTTGGTACAAGAACTCACAAGTCTGACAGCTGGACACCATGAGAGGGGGAGTAGGGAAAGAGAGAGGTATATATATGTATGTACATCTTTGGGGAAGGGAAGAGAAAGGGAGATGCTGGACTACAGAGGGGTAGGGAAGGGAAGGAGAAAGAGGCTGGCTGTGAATGGGGTAGGGAGAGGGCCTCGAGCTGCCCCACAGTAGGAGGGGCATAAAGTTGAAAGTTCACTTAGGATGTCAGATACCCTTGGGCTGGTCTTCTTTAGTGAAATAGAATTCCTAAAGAATCCTGCAGTGTGGACAGTGAATAAAAGAGAGCTATCCAATTGGCACCAGAAATCTGTAGGAGCCCAGAAGGAAAGAGGAAAGAAGGATTTCCAAAGAAAGATTCAAGCATTTGAAATGAGTCTTACAGAGTTGCCAAGTTACCTAGTTTCTAGAAGGATACTTTTTGACCAGCCCTGATTTTAAACTTACATCCCAAAATTGTGTGGAATTTGTACTCTCAATTCTACCCATTAAATTCAGTGCTGTAGGACCCGTGGAAGGGCATAATCGAAAGGGATGCCCAAGTTTTGATGATGTCCTCGCAAAACATCCCGATGGAGGGGCGGGGAACCCCGTATTATCAAAAAAGATGGATGTCCATCTTTCGTTTCGATAATACGGTCGGGGACGCCTAAATCTTGAAATTTAGGTCGTCCTTAGAAATGGTCGTCTCTAGACTTGGTCGTTTCTGATTTTCTGTGATAATGGAAACCAAGGACGCCCATCTCAGAAACAACCAAATGCAAGCCCTTTGGTCGTGGGAAGAGCCATTTCTAGTGCACTGGTCCCCCTGACATGCCAGGACACCAAGCGGGCACCCTAGGGGGCACTGCAGTGGACTTCATAAATTGCTCCCAGGTGCATAGCTCCCTTACCTTGAGTGCTGAGCCCCCCAAAACCCACTCCCCACAACTGTACACCACTACCATAGCCCTACGGGTGAAGGGGGGCACCTACATGTGGGTACAGTGGGTTTCTGGTGGGTTTTGAAGGGCTCACATTTACCACTACAAGTGTAACAGGTAGGGAGAGGGATGGGCCTGGGTCCTCCTGCCTGAAGTGCACTGCACCCACTAAAACTGCTCCAGGGACCTGCATACTGCTGTGATGGAGCTGGGTATGACATTTGAGGCTGGCATAGAGGCTGGCAAAAAATATTTAAAAAGTTTTTTTTAGGGTGGGAGGGGATTGGTGACCACTGGGGGAGTAAGGGGAGGTCATCCCCAATTCCCTTCGGTGGTCATCTGGTCAGTTTGGGCACATTTTTGAGGCTTAGTTGTAAAAGAAATGGACCAAGTAAAGTCACCCAAGTGCTCTTCAGGGACGCCCTTCTTTTTTCCATTATCGGTCAAGGATGCCCATGTGTTAGGCACACCCCAGTCCCACCTTCGCTAAGTTTCCGACACACCCCCGTGAACTTTGGTCATCCCCTCAACAGAAAGCAGTTGAGGACACCCAAAATCGGCTTTTCATTATGCCGATTTGGGCTACCCTGGGAGAAGGACACCAATCTCCCGATTTGTGTCGAAAGATGAGCGCCCTTCTCTTTTGAAAATAAGCCTGAAAGTGGTGAACTGGATTGGAAACTGGTTGACCAACAGGTGGCAGAGGGTGGTGGTAAATGGAATCCACTCAGAGGAAAGGAAGGTGAGGGGTCGATACTGGGGCCGATTCTGTTTAATATATTTGTGAGATACATTGCTGAAAGGTTAGAGGGAAATTTTTGCCTTTTTGTGAATGACACGAAGATAGCAAGTAGAGTGGATACCCCGGAGGGAGTAGAAACCATGAGAAGAGATCTCCAAAAATTAGAAGAATATATAAGTACATAAGTAATGCCATACTGGGAAAAGACCAAGGGTCCATCGAGCCCAGCATCTTGTCCACGACAGCGGCCAATCCAGGCCAAGGGCACCTGGCAAGCTTTCCAACGTACAAACATTCTATACATGTTATTCCTGGGATTTTGGATTTTTTCCAAGTCCGTTTAGTAGCGGTTTATGGACTTGTCCTTTAGGAAACCGTCCAACCCCTTTTTAAACTCTGCTAAGCTAACCGCCTTCACCACATTTTCCAGCAATGAATTCCAGAGTTTAATTACACGTTGGGTGAAGAAAAATGTTCTCCGATTTGTTTTAAATTTACTACACTGTAGTTTAATCGCATGCCCCCTAGTCCTAGTATTTTTGGAAAGCGTGAACAGACGCTTCACATCCACCTGTTCCACTCCACTCATTATTTTATATACCTCTATCATGTCTCCCCTCAGCCGTCTCTTCTCCAAGCTGAAAAGCCCTAGCCTCCTTAGTCTTTCTTCATAGGGAAGTCGTCCCATCCCCACTATCATTTTAGTCGCCCTTCGCTGCACCTTTTCCAATTCTACTATATCTTTCTTGAGATATAGTCTGGCAGTTAAATTTTATCACAATATATTTCTCTGGGGTATCGACACACAGTAAAGTTGAGAGAAGCATAATGGACCAGTTTAGATGCAATTTGTTTTGTTTTCAGTTAAAGTTCTCCTGAGGATGCCTTAATGGGCGAAACATGGACACCATGTAGAGAACCAAGATTTTGAACAAAGTTGAAAAATACATCACATTGGGAGTGTATGGTCACGTTTTCATTGTTTTTGGATCCTTCTCCAGAGAAGCACTGATTGGCTATAAGACAAGACAAGCACCTCTCCTGTAGATAAGTGAAAGATTTGATGATTTATGGTTGATGTTTTATGTACATCTAAAATTAGTAGAGTACATTGAGCATAGACTTTTCAGGCCAGCATTACGGCAGGCAGGGTTAGACTCAGTGCAATGAAGGCAGGAGAAGTGTATTATAGAGGAGATGGATCCTATACTGAATAATGCACTTGATCTGAGCACTACACATAAAAATTTTAAAAAAAGATTTTTTTTAATAGTATATACAAGCTTATAGGTTTCTTCATATAGTTTAGTTAAAATTTAATGCTAAGAAGTGCAGAGTGATGCCCTTGAGGTGCAGAAATTCAATGGAGTTGTGCCAGCTAGGAGGAGAGAGATTGATAAGCACAGTTCAGGAGAAGGACCTTGGGGTGATGGTGTCCGAGGATCTTAAGGTGACGGAACAATGCGACAAGGTGGTGGCCATGGCCAGAAGGATGCTAGGCTGCAGAGACAGGGGTATAACTAGCAGAAGAAAGGAAGTGTTGATGCCCCTGTACAAGTCATTGGTGAGGTCCCACTTGGAATATTGTGTTCAGTTTTAGCGGCCGTATCTTGCTAAGGAAGTAAAAAGGCTTGAAGTGGTTCAGAGAAAAGTGACCAAAATGATATGGGGTTTGTGTTGCAAAATGTATGAGGAGACAAACCTTTTCCAGAGACGGGAAGGTGGTAGAATTAAAGGGCATGAATTGAGGTTGTGGGAGGGGCGACTCAGGAATAATGTCAGGAAGGACTTTTTCACGGAGAGGGTGGTAGATACCTGGAATGCCCTCCTGCGGGAGGTGGTGAAGATGAATATGGGAACAGAATTCAAAAATGTGTGGGATAACACAAAGGAATCCTGTATAGAAGGAATGCAACCAAACAAACTTAGCGGTGATTAGATGAAAACACCAATGATTAGATGAAAACACCAATAATTAGGAAGTGAAGCCAGTGCTGGGCAGACTTCTACAGTCTGTGCCCTGAAAATGGCAAGGACAAATCAAGTATGCATATCGTCAGTGCCATAGTGAGGGCTAATGGCACCCGGGGCGGGTCGCCGCTGCGCCCCCCCCCCCCCCCCCGGGTGCAGCACAGCGCGACCCCCCCCTTCTGCGGCGCACCCCCCTCGGAGCGCAACCCCCCCCCCCGGACCTCATTCTTACCTGTGGGAGGGCCGATCCGCCCCGAGTGCACGTCACTCGGAGCTGCGTCGGCCCCCGCTGGTTCCCTGCTCTCTCTGCCCCGGAACAGGAAGTAACCTGTTTCGGGGCAGAGAGAGCAGGGAACCAGCGGGGCCGGCACCCCCGAGCGCATGCACCCGGGGCGGACCGCCCCTCCCGCCCCCCCCCCCTTCCTACGCCACTGCATATCATACCTTATACTATGAGTTTATCTTGTTGGACAGACTGGATGGACCGTACAAGTCTTTATCTACTGTCATCTACTATGTAGTCTACTATGCCATAATGTGTACTGTTCTGTGGATACTTTTACTGCTATTGTCTATTGCCTATATCTGGATTATTCTGGCTGTATACCACCTTGGGTAAATTTCTTCAGACAGGCAGTAAATAAATACTAATAACCAATCATTCAACATCCTAAGAAGGCAGGTGCATATGCCCTGATAGAATGAAACACACACAAACATAGCAAGCTATAGGGCCCTTTTACCAAGCTGCACTAAAAGAGGCTATGCACTATGATGTCCTCACGCTGAGGACACTTTTAGCGCGGCTGTAAAATGGCCACATTTCCATTTTTTCCATTAATTCCCAGTTAGCATGTGGTTATTGGCCATTAGCATGTGAGCACTTACTACTACTACTACAAATCATTTCTATAACGCTACCAGTCGTACACAGCGCTTCACAATTGAACATGAAGAAAAGACAGTCCCTGCTCAAAAGAGCTTACAATCTAATCAGGACAGACAGACAGGACAAATAAGAGATAAGGGTAGGACAGACAGATAGGACACATAGGGAAAAGGGACTATTGAAGAGAGGAGGACAAGATAAGGTTACGAGCAGGTGACAAGTTAGGAATTAAAAGCAGCATCAAACAGGTAGGCCTTTAGCCCGGATTTGAAGGCGGCCAGGGATGGAGCTTGACATAATGGCTCAGGAAGTCTATTCCAGGCATAAGGTGCGGCGAGATAAAAGGAACGGAGTCTGGAGTTAGCGATGGAGGAGAAGGGTGCAATTAGGAGAGATTTGCCTAGTGAACGGAGTTCCTGGGAAGGAGTGTAGGAAGAGATGAGAGTGGAGAGGTAGTGAGGGGCAGCAGAGTGAATGCACTTATAGGTTAATAAGAGGAGCTTGAACTGTATACGGAAACGTATAGGGAGCCGGTGAAGTGACTTCAGACTTACTGACACTTATTTAATAGGTGGAAAGGGCTCATGTGCTAATCGGTTGGCATGCATCAATGTAGCTGCGCTAACCAATTAGCGCTGGGCACACCTACTTTCTGCACCCAAACAAGCCCCGAATGCTAAAAAATACAACGTATTTTTTTATCGCTGGGAAAGCATACACAAATGCTAGAACTACCCCTGGGTGTCAGAGCAGGCTCCATGGTATTGTATTTTGGCACGTGGGAAGCACGCGGTTACTGCTTACCATAGCTTAGTAAAAGGACCCCTACCTACCAAGAAGTAACGAATTATAAAAGCAGTTAATTTTTATGCCATCTCTCAGAGTATATATTACTTACAATTTTGTTTGATGCATTTATCAGATTAATTCAGTATAGACTATTTGCAATACTCCTAAAAAGGATATACTGTCAGCATGGTATATATTCTTCAAGAAAAGGGGGAAAAAAAACTATTCTTGTGAACGAGAAGCATTTTCTATGCTTGAAGGCTGTTAATTGAACTCTGACTGCTGCTAAGTGGATGCTTGAACAATCAGACCTATTCAGCAGATAACAACAGAGGATGAGGTAAGCAGTGAAGTGATTACGCTTCCAAAACCATAATTTATTTTCGTTCCTTTTTTTTTTTTAAAGACCTGAGTAAAGCAACAATGCTTCACACGACTGTTAAAAATATCAACTTTCTTGACTGTTTTCACCCAAATCTCTCTTTTCTCTGATATTGAATGTTAATAGAAGGGAGTGTAGCTCCTCCATTAGCCCTCAGTAATACACAGAAATAAGGGTCAACAAACAAGTTATGTGAGAGTTCATTATTGGACCCTACTACTACTACTACTATTTAGCATTTCTATAGCGCTACAAGGCGTACACAGCGCTGCACAAACATAGAAGAAAGACAGTCCCTGCTCAAAGAGCTTACAATCTAATAGACAAAAAATAAAGTAAGCAAATCAAATCAATTAATGTGTACAGGAAGGAGGAGAGGAGGGTAGGTGGAGGCGAGTGGTTACAAGTGGTTACGAGTCAAAAGCAATGTTAAAGAGTTGGGCTTTCAGTCTAGATTTAAAGGTGGCCAAGGATGGGGCAAGACGTAGGGGCTCAGGAAGTTTATTTCAGGCGTAGGGTGCAGCGAGACAGAAGGCGCGAAGTCTGGAGTTGGCAGTAGTGGAGAAGGGAACAGATAAGAAGGATTTATCCATGGAGCGGAGTGCACGGGAAGGGATGTAGGGAAGGACGAGTGTGGAGAGATACTGGGGAGCAGCAGAGTGAGTACATTTATAGGTTAGTAGAAGAAGTTTGAACAGGATGCGAAAACGGATAGGGAGCCAGTGAAGCGACTTGAGGAGAGGGGTAGTATGAGTAAAGCGACCCTGGCGGAAGACGAGACGGGCAGCAGAGTTTTGAACCAATTGGAGAGGGGAGAGGTGACTAAGTGGGAGGCCATCAAGAAGCAGATTGCAGTAGTCTAAACGAGAGGTGACAAGGGTGTGGATAAGGGTTTTGGTAGAGTGCTCAGAAAGAAAGGGGTGAATTTTACGAATGTTGTAAAGAAAGAAACGACAGGTCTTGGTGATCTGCTGGATATGAGCAGAGAAGGAAAGAGAAGAGTCAAAGATGACCCCAAGGTTTCGAGCTGAGGAGACAAGGAGAATGAGAGAGCCATCAACAGAAATAGAAAACGGGGGGGGGGGGGGTAGTGGGGAGGTGGGTTTGGGGGGAAAAATGAGAAGCTCGGTTTTGGTCATGTTTAATTTCAGGTGGCATTGAGACATCCAGGCAGCAATGTCAGACAAGCACGCTGAAACTTTGGTTTGGATGCAAGGTGAGATATCAGGGGTAGAAAGGTAGATTTGGGAGTCAATGGCAATGGCATCAGCGTGCTGGTTTTCTGCGCACCAAGGCCCTCTTTTCAGCAGGTAAAAGGCCTTTAAAAAAAAGGAAATGGCCACCTAGTAAGTTAACCACTTCCTGCATTGTCATTTCCTGGGTGAGCCCTTACTACCACCCATTTAGGAGGTGGTAAGGGCTCCTGTGCTAACTAGGCGGTAACTGGGCAGCACACAGCACTACCCAGTTACCGTCAGGTAATCCCTCATCAGTAAAAAGTTTAAATATTATTGAAGCACCAGAAATGGCATGTGGTGGGGACAGGCACTACCGCCAGGCTCCTGCAGTAGCTCAGCAGTAGCGCCAGCTTGCCACACTTTAGTAAAAGGGCCCCTTAATTTCTCTGTGATTAGTTTTGAAGGTTAGCCCCCTTTCATTAAGTCACAGATGTAATAATTGACCCAGTAGAACGTTATCATCTACAAGTATTGTACCTGTTATGGTTTTTGTCATTTATTTGTTGATAATTTGTACCTACATAAGTATATAAGCATGGCTATGTTGGAAGAGACTGAAGGTCCATTCAAGGCCAGCATTCTGCTTCCAACAGTGACCAATCAAGGTCACAAATACCTGGCAGAATCAGAAAAAGAGTAGATTTCATGCAGCATATTCCGGGAATAAGCTGTGGATTTCTCCAAGTCCGCTTCAATAATGGTTTATGGACTTTTCTTCCAAGAAAATGTTTTTTTCCAAGAACTTTTTTTAAACCTGCTATGCTTCTGGCTTTTACCACAGTCTTTGGCAACAAATTCCAGAGCTTCATTATATGTTGAGTGAAGAAATATATTTTCTTATTTTGTTTTAAATGTACTACTTGGGATCTTTGCTGTGTGCCACCTCTCTTGGAAAGAGAAAACAAGCAAGTTGTGTCTACCAATTTCACCCTACTCATTATTTAACAGACCTCTATCATATCTCTCCTCAGCCATCTCTTTTTCAAGCTGAAGAGCCCTAGTCTCTAATCATTCCTCATAGGGAAGTTGTCCCATCCCCTTTATCATTTTGGTTGCTCTTCTTTAATTCAGCTATATCTTTTTTGAGATGTAGCGACCACAATATTTGAGGAGTGGTCGCACGATGGAGCAATTTAGAGGCATTATTATATTCTCTATTTTATCTCCATTCCGTATCTAATGAGTTCTAACATTCTATTTGCTTTCTTTGCCACTACCGCACACTGTGCACAGGATTTCAGCATATCCTCAGCGCTGACACCTAGATCCTTTTCCTGGGTGGTGATTCCTAATGTGGAACTGTGCATCATGTATCTATAGTTTAGGTTACTGTTCTCTATGTGCAACACTTTGAGTTTGTACTTTATCACATTAAATGTCATCTCCCAGTCTAGTAAGGTCTTCTTGCAATTTCTCACAGTCGTTTTGTGGGTTAACAACTTTGAATACATTTGCATGATTAGGAAATGTGATTTCCTCACTTGTTAGTCCAGGTTATTTATAAATATGTTAAAAAGCAGCGGCTCCATCAGAGATCCCTGGGAAGCCCATTAGTCTCCTCTCAATTGACGATACTGATCATTTGATCCTACTCTCTGTTTCTATCTTTTAACCAGTTCTCAATCCACAATAGGCCATTGCCTCCTATCCCATGGCTCTCGTGAGGTACTTGTCAAATGCTTTCTAAAAATCCTGATACACTGTGGTGGTAATGTTAGAATTATTCTTTAAACATGGATATCCCAGTACATCCATTTCTAAATCCCCAAAACATATAAAGCACAATTTTAGGACAGGAGAAAAACATGGATGCAGCAAACACATCAAAAATGGAGGCATGTTGGGGTCATTTAGGGGACAAACCTAAGTAGCATGTCACCGTGCAGGGAACGCTTGGCAAATGTCAGGAATTACACCACCTATAAAGAGCAAATACGTGCCACTGCAGCATCTCTTTGTGAACGTCTGCGTTGGTGCTGATTGGAGAAGAGCTGATGTGAGAGTCTGTAAGCCCGTTTTCCGTCTCTCCACCCAGATCAGTTTGGTTTTCACCCCTATTATTCCCACCCATGCCACAATCCCTCTGGTGCCCATCTCTCACCCTTCTCTCCTACTACTCCTTCCCATACCCACGTGTGAGCTCCCTCTACATCCATTCCTGCTACTGCCCCAACTGGAAAAGGTACAGCGAAGGGCGACGAAAATGATAGTGGGGATGGGACGACTTTCCTATGAAGAGAGGCTGAGAAGGCTAGGGCTTTTCAGCTTGGAGAAGAGACGGCTGAGGGGAGATATGATAGAAGTGTATAAAATAATGAGTGGAATGGATCGGGTGGATGTGAAGCGACTGTTCACGCTATCCAAAAATACTAGGACTAGAGGGCATGAGTTGAAGCTACAGTGTGGTAAATTTAAAACGAATCGGAGAAAATTTTCTTCACCCAACGTGTAATTAGACTCTGGAATTCGTTGCCGGAGAACGTGGTACGGGCGGTTAGCTTGACGGAGTTTAAAAGGGGTTAGATAGATTCCTAAAGGACAAGTCCATAGACCGCTATTAAATGGACTTGGAAAAATTCCGCATTTTTAGGTATAACTTGTCTGGAATGTTTTTACGTTTGGGGAGCGTGCCAGGTGCCCTTGACCTGGATTGGCCACTGTCGGTGACAGGATGCTGGGCTAGATGGACCTTTGGTCTTTCCCAGTATGGCACTACTTATGTACTTATGAGTCTCTCACTGTCTGATTTGCCCTGCTATCAATCCCTTGCCCTATGTGCAATCTGTGTCTCTATGTGTGTGCAAGTGAGGTAGTTACTGTGAGTAGTGACCTGTTGTCAATGTCAACACCAGTGTCTGTGCTGCTACACTGTGCATCAGTCTGAGTGCTGGTGGTGGGAGTTGTTGGCCATGAGTCACAAGAGCATTAGGGCTGGAGAGGCCATGCTGCATAAGGCACACCAAGAGAAGAGGAAAGTCAACAGGCCATGTTCTTACCACAAGATATATAGGCCTAGGACACATTTCGAGACTTCACTGAGGTGTGGATAGGATGTGCTTGCTTCGACAAGACAGCCATTCACCATCTCTGCCAAGTTGGAGCCCTCCTTCACACCATCACTCACAGGGGCCTATCTGTGGCCGTGCACCTCAAAGTTACCTCTGCACTAGCGTTCCTCCACACTAGCAGTTTCCAGACTATCCTGGCAGCCACTACAGGCCTCAGCCAGTCAAACATCTCCCAGTGCATTATACAATTCCTCACAGTCCTCCTCCCACACACCACTCCCCCAGATTCAACAGCAGAGAGTACACAATGACCCAGTTCTTATGATATAGCCCATTTCCCCTCTGACCTCAGTGTTATTCACTGCATCCATGTGGCCCTCAGGCCCCCCAAACTGAGAGCCCACCTACTGCAACAGAAAGGCTTTCCAATCTCTCAATATACAAGTAGTGTGCAACACACAGGGGGTGATCACTGATGCCTACCCATGCTTCCCTGGATCCTGCCATGACTCATACATCCTGGCATACTCAGGGATACATGACTTCCAAAGGTCCTCCTGCAATTTTTCACAACCCGCATGTGTTTTAACAACTTTGAATGGCTTTGTGTGCAAATTTAATCACCTCACTTGTCATTCGCATTTCCAGATCACTAATAAATATGTTAAATAGCACTAGTCCCGGTGCAGATCCCTGGCACACTCCACTATTTACCCTTTTCCACTGAGAGAATTGGCTATTTAACCCTACCCTCCATTTTCTGTCCGTCAACCAATTCCTGATCCACAACAGACCATTATCTCCTATCCCGTGGGTTTTTAATTTTCTCAGGAGTCTCTCATGAGGCACTTTGTCAAACGCTTTCTGAAAATCTAGATATACTGCATCAACCAGCTCACTTTTAACCACATGTTTATTCACTCATTCAAACAAATGAAGTAAATTGGTGAGGAAAGACTTCCCTTGGTTGAACTCATGTTGACTCTATCCCATTAAGTCATGTTTGTCTATGTGTTCAGTGATTTTATTCTTTACAAAATTTCCACTATTTTGTCTGGCATGGACATCAGGTTTACTAGTCTGTAATTTCCCATATCACCCCTGGATCCCTTTTTAAAAATAGGCTCCACATTGACCACCCTCCAACCTTCAGGTACTATGGCCAATTTTAATGACAAGTTACAGATCACTAACAGCAGATATGCAATTTCATATTGGAGTTCTTTCAGCACCCTGGGGAGTATACCAACCAATCCAAGTGATTTACTACTCTTTAATTCATCAATTTGGCTTAACACATCTTCCAGGTTCACCAAGATCTCTTTCAGCTCCTCTATATCATCACCCTTGAAAACCATCTCTGGTACAGGAGATCTCTTACATCTTCTTCAGTGAAGACCGAGGCAACAAAGGATTCATTCAGCCTCTCTGCTATGGCCCTGCCCCCCCTGAGTGCCCCTTTTACTCCTTAATGATCTAACGGTTCCACAGATATACCTAAAAAAGTTATTGCTATGAGATTGTGTCTCCAAGGCAAGTTTCTCTTCATATACTCTTTTGACCTTCTTTATCAATGCTTTGCATCTAACTTGCCTTTACTTATGTTGCTTCTTGATTTTGTCATTCTGACCTTTTTTTTCCATATTCTGAAAGATGTTCTTTTGGCTCTAATAGCCTCTTTCACTTCTCCCTTTAACCATGCTGGCTGTAGTTTGCTCATCTTTCCACCTTTATTAATACGTGGAATACATCTGGTCTGGGCTTCCAAAATAGTATTTTTAAACAGCCATACCTAATTTAACATCCTAACCTTTGCAGGTGAGCCCAACCATTTTCCTCATTTTATCAGTTACCTTTTTGAAAATTAAATGCTGCTACTGATTTCCCGACTGCACTCCAGTTATTAAGTCATATTTGATCATGTTATAATTGCCGTTTCCCACGCAGACCCAGCACCGTTACCTCTTGTACTAAGTCCTGCATTCTATTAAAATAGCTCCCCCTCTTGTCAGTTCCTGAACCGGTTGCTCCAAGAAGTCATTTATTATGTCTAGGAATTTTACCTCCCTAGCACTCCATGAGGTGACATTTAACCAGTTAATATTCGTGTAATTGAAATCTCTCAAGCCAGTAAACTTTGAGGGACTCAAACTGCTGCTAAACTTCCCTCAGCCACCCTAGCTCTGGAGCCTCATGGTCAGCACCACTGGCCTCTGGACATGGGACAGCCAGCTCCAGGAGCTAAGAGGGCAGCAGTAGCTGCAGGACCAAACCTGGCACAGGATGCCTTGTGTCCATCCCCTGCAGCTGATGTCCCCCAGGCTCCCCTGGTGGTGGTGGGATGGGCCCTAGTAGCAGTATTGGGCCCAAAGAACTCCCCACCCCCTAGTCCCCACCTCCCCCTTCTCATCCTCCTCCAAAGGCTCCAGTAGTAGATGGAGTCCAAGTCATCTGTGGTGCCCCTCTGTAACCCCTTCTGGGATGCTCTCTCAGTCCTCCTCTTCCTTTTCCAGGTCTGATGTTGAAGAGCTCTTTTTCTGTTCTTCTTTCTCCTCCTCCTCAACATTCATCACAGCTGTGGGAAAAAGCAACTCAGTCTTTGGGAAAGGGTGCATGACACATTTCATGAACACGTTAACAGAATGCAACACTGGTTCTAATAACCCAGCCTTCTACCTTCCCATGCCTCATCTCTGCCCACTCACAGGTACCTCCTGTAATGCATTTGCTGTCAGCATAGGAAGCAGCTGTGTGGGTATAAGTGGGTGCTGAATAGAGGCTGGGGTATAAGTGAGTGTTGAATAGATACTGACCTAAACCAGTGGTTTTGGTTCCGACTGAAAACCGAACTTGCAGTCGAAATCCGCAGCTCAGTTTCAGGTGGAACCAGAACCGAAATTGTCGTCCCCCCCCCCCCCCCCCCCCCCACACACACACACACTGCTGCTGCTACTACTGCTGCAGGCTAGCTTCCCCCACCCCCATGACAGAAAACACATTCCCCCATCTTCCTGAGCCACCCATCACTCTTCCCTCTTCACCCCCCCCCACCCAAGTAGCCTCTCTCAAGGCCTACCTTTGTAAAGGCCTTGGTAGTCTAGTGGTGTCTTCAGGACAGGAACATCCCAAGTTATTTCTGCTCCTGTTCACTGCGGTGAAAAAATGGCTGGAGAGGCTGCCGCTAGAGGTTGTGGCCACCATTTTGGAATTGGGAATGACCTGACCATCAGCAACTTGCTCCTGCTCAGGCCACTCCCCATTCCAAATGATGGCCACAAGAATGTCGTGGGAGGTCACAACCACCATTATGAAATTGGGAATGGCCTGAGCAGGAGCGAGTCGGAGGGTGGATTGATGGGTGATCCAGAAGGAAAGGGACTTGTTTTCTGTCAGGGTAGGGGAGGGAAGGCTTGCCTGCAGTAGCAGGGGACAGGGCTACAGTTTTGAGATATCCCAACCTGGATTTCAGGTCAGTTTCACTGCCAAAACCAAAACCAAAATGCAGTCAGCCTCTAGTGCTGAACTCCCTCATTGTGCCCGAGGGGTAAGTTATATTGCATACGGCATCGGTAATTGTTTTGAAATCTTAGTGCCTACATAAATTAGCATAGCAGGTTTAGAGATACCAAAATTGACTCCAATTGGAAGAATAATGTTTTTGTTTTGTTTTGGGATATGCTAATTCATCGGTCACATCAGTGATCTCTGAGATCTGGCTGCCTATGTCCCCAAGCGCTGGTGGGGGAGGCCAATCATGCACTTCTGACAGTCACAGTACAATTCCAAATGCTGTAGAGAATAAGTTATAAATGGGGCTCATGTGCATCATTCATCTCATCTCCCCATCCCACCATTCCATGTGCCTTACAACATACCCAGAGTCTGCTCAGTATATGTCATGCCCATTTGTAATGCACAACCGCCTAGTGAAGTAGGTGCATGTGGGCTGGCTTCTGATCATGTGTATGCCACATAGTAGATATAATTTGGCATGTGGTAATGTTTGGTTAACTGGATAGCTCTTAAAGGCTCTTGAGCACCTCAACATCTTTGGTGATACCAATGAGGAAAGGCTAAAGCAACTAGGGCTCTTCAGCTTGGAGAAAAGACTGCCGAGGGGAGATATGATAGAGATCTATAAAATAACGAGTGGAGTGGAACAGGTAGACGTAAATCACTTGTTTACTCTTTCCAAAAATACTAGGGGGGCACACAATGAAGCTAAAAAGTAGTAAATTTAAAACAAATTGGAGAAAATATTTCTTCACTCAACGTGTAATTAAACTCTGGAATTCGTTGCCAGAGAATGAAGTAAAAACCTGTTAGCTTAGCAGGGTTTAAAACAGGTTTGGATGGCTTCCTAAAGGAAAAGTCCTTAGACCATTATTAAAATGGACTTGGAGAAAATCCACTGCTTATTTCTAGAATAAGCAGCATAAAATGTAGTGTACTGTTTTGGGATCTTGCCAGGTACTTGTGGCCTGGATTGGCCACTGTTGGAAACAGGATGCTGGGCTTGATGGGCCTTCAGTCTGTCCCAGTATGGCAATACTTATGTATTTATGATAGGAAGATGGCACAGGCTTTATTCCAGTGCAGCTGAAGACGTCTGTGCAACACCAGCCTAGCAGTTTTAGGATCTTCTGTACAGGGGTCAGACCAACTGCTGAGACATTCCACAAATCCATAGAGTGGTTAGGAACTAGGTGAGCCAGGGCTGTGTGCATTATGGGATGATGCTCCCTGCTGCAGTGGCATGCAGCCCATGAGCGACACACTTTTGGCAATACATGGGGTGTGGGGGTGATATTTACACCCATATGACAGACATCCCTCACATCAAGCTGTCATCTGTTGTTATGCCATTGTTACTGATTGGGTCTGGGGGGGTGTGGCACAGTAGCCTGTATATTGTGGGCTGGCTGGCTGGCTGGCTGACTGTCTAGAGCTGGGCCAGATAAGCTCTATCATCAGGTTTGCATTGCAGCCATGGGTATCACTATGGATATGGTAGCTGTACATGCACAGTGTGAATGTGTACTTCCCATCTTGCCACAGTGGTATGACGTGTTTTCAACATTTTGTAGCTGTGTGGCTTTCACAGAGGTGTGGGGGATTACTGGCAGCACAGGTCCTTATCTTGCCAGGGGCTGCTGGATCTCTTTCCAGGCCCTTCTTGCTGCTGCCCTCCCTAAAGAGGCACTCTTCATTGTGTAGCACCAGGAGTGCCAGATCACTTTCCTGCACTGAGAGACTGCATTCCCTCCTGGCCTCCATCTTAAATGTGACAGGGCCAGATATCACGCCTCCATTTCTATACATATTCCATAACAATGTGAATAACATAATCAGTTAACAAGCTAATCAGTTCTAATTAGCATTAATTAGAATTTACACGCACTCCTTGCTAAGCATATTCTGTAATGTAGTGCGTGTAAATTCTAAGTCGCATAGCTGAAAAATGGGCATGGTTATGGGAGTGGAATGGGCAGGACGTGGGCATTTCTAATACCTATGCGAGCTGTTGTAGCATACATCCACTCCATGCCTAATTTAGGCATCAGGTTTTAATTAGCATAATGACCACAACTGAATTTAGTCACAAAGAGCAGCATTCAGCACATTCTATAAAGTATGCCTAAATTAGAGTGTACTTTATAGAATACGCTTTGATTTCCACACGGAAATCAAGGTGCGATATCAAATCTAGCCCTGTATGGCTAGCGCTGCACATATATTGCCACTGTCTGAGCCCAGCTATACATCTTTCCCTGGAGGTGCTACACCGCCAGCTTCCATGGCCAGTAGGCCTCATCACCAACAAATCCTACATGAGTGTGGGCCAGGCCTGCATGCGTTTACCAATTTGGACCAGCTTTGGCTCTTCTTTATGACCATCAGGATTTGCACAATTGAATCTAACAAAATACTGCTATGGTACATCTATCTCCTCTACATTTATTCTATTTTTGTCTTTGCTAGGGAGTGCAGATATGTTGATTTTACTTGACATATACACACACAGTCCTGGTCTTATAAAATATGTCCTACAGCATTTGGCCTCCACAGCCCTACTGTTCTGGCAGCTCATGGCCAACAACACCCACTAGCATTCAGACTGACACACAGGTGCTGACAACAGCTTACTCACAGTTGCTACCTCACTTGCAGGCACAGAGACAGATTGCACATGTGTGGGGATTGACAGGCAGCAGGGCAGAGGAAGAGAGAGGGGCTTGGTTGGGGCAGGAATGGAGTTGGAGGGGGCTCACAGGTGGGTGTGGGAAAAGGTAGTAGGGGAGATGGTTGTAGAGGCAGGCAGGGCAGAGGGGTGAGAGATGGGCACTGGAGGGATTGTGGCACGGGTGCACATTTTTGCTTACATATTGGTATCCAAAATGGTACTTGTAGCAACAGGCTCATCGTCATGAAAATGTTTTGTTTTTGAAGGTATGAATAAAGAAGTAGCAGATTGGTGAGGCAAGACAGGGGTCCTGTATGGAACCAGTACAGACACAGCTGTATCAATAAGCACACACCTTTGTTATAAAACAGATACAGGATGCTTAATCGTAAAGCAATCCGATCACAATGGACACATCGTAAACAGAGGTGTGTGGTCATTGCTACAGCTGCGTATGTACTGGTTCCATACAGACCCGTGAAGAAGGCTACTGTGCCAAAACACAACCCATGTAGCGTTTATTGATAATTTGAAACAATAAATTACATGTCCTCAGAATTTATCATCTTTGGACTTGTGGTTTTGGTGGCTTCCACCCCTTGTTTGGTTTATAAGCCCTAGTTTACCAGCATTTCAAATCAAATCCTCCCTCCTCCTGCACCTGCCCCATCCATCACATGCATTAATCTCATCAGCACAGGCAGGATCAGTTCTGAGCACTCTCTATACCACTGGCCAGCTCTCTCCTTTGTAGCAGCACCTGGAGGTGGAAAGTGCACCCCATGGTAACTGCATGTGACAGCATGCAATAACAAACCTGCACAGTCCATGCTCATTCTCACCCAGTGACATGCTATACACAGCTCTCACACACTCATGTGCTAACTGCTAGTGCATGCCAATTCACATGCTGCTTCACACATTTTAAGTAAACTTGTCCCAAATTCTCAGAATATCAAAATTAAGTCCACAAAGCAATGACAGTTTCTAATTTTGATTTGCACTTAATTTCTGAACTGACTGGAGAATGCAGGATGTTAAGCCATTTCTACTACACTGGCCAAGAAAACTGGGACACTGCTGCGCAGACACTTATCAAAGCTGCCAGAAGGCATCAATTATATCCAAGAAAAGAATGAAAGCAGAATTAACTGAAGACGGGGATCGGGAAAGGCAATGTTTAAGGCCTGGAGAAATGACCATAACAAAAAGTGGCCAAAGATTTGAGATGAAAATGAAAAACAGTACAACCAAAGACAATGAAGATATTTTATTTCATCACCCCCCCCCCCCCCCCCAACACACACACACAGTTGTATTAAAGTATTACTGGTGGAGAAAGATCATAATGTAATTTTCTTATGAGAACATCCAGGAGTCACCTTGACATAGTGGACAGATAGGACAAGGAATGCTGACTTCTGCTGGGATTGTGTCTCATGACAACCTTGTCTCTTGCTATCTTGAGGGAAAGACAACATCCATAAATACAATCATTTTGATCTGCAGTAAGCTAGACTTCTGAAAGTGACTCCGCTGTTCTAATTATACAGACCTTTAAGACGTAGACAGTTCTAAAATTCCGAAGTCTAAGCAAGCTCTGAAATAAACTCAAATGAAGCCAAGTCAAAAACCCCTCAGAGGGAGATGATGCTGATGCAAGGGGAAAAGAACACTTTGGAATCATTTATCATTCATGAGTCTTGAAATAAAATGGAAAAAAAAGGGGGGACAAGTAGAATCAAGAAAAAGCATTGTATTAATGCTGATGAATGAAATTTGGAGGCTTACGTCGAATCAATAACTTATTCAGTTACAGTGACACAAATGGAAACCTTAAAATAGACTCAATGTCTGCAAAAGCTAACAATGCTGATGATTATACAATGCAAAAGTATATCTAATATAATAATTCGCACTTCCAACGTTCTGAAGCTGACTCCGTGGCAGCGAAGCCGTGTAATGTTCCTGGGTTCGTAATCGCACTCTCTCTCACTACCCCGCCCTTGGAGGGAAGGCTGCATACTCATTCACTCTCTCACACATACTCACTCACTCTCTCACACAGCGCCTGACACAACACCCCCCAGCAACGCTGACACCCCCCCCCCCTCCAAGCCCTCCACCATCCCCTCCCAGTTCGGCAGTCCCCTCCAAATTCAGCAGCCCAGCAATGCTGACCCCCCCCTCTAAGCCCTCCGCCACCCCCTCCCAGTTGCAACATTGATCCCCCTTCCAAGCCCCCCGCCACCCCCTCTCAGTTCGGCAGTCCCCTCCGAGTTCACCAGCCCAGCAACACTGACCTTTACTTACCCACTCGGGGTTATGGCGGCTGGCAGCAGCGGTAAAAGGCGTGCAGGCTCGGCCCTTCTCTCTCAGCTCTGGTCCCACACTCATTTCCTGTTTCCGCATGGGCGGGACCAGAGCTGAGAGAGAAGGGCCGAGCCTGCACGCCTTTTACCGCTGCTGCTGGCCGCCATAACCCCGACTGGGTAAGTCAAGATGACTTTTAAAATTCAGAGGGAGGGGGCCTGGAACTGGAAGGGAGGGATGATGACCCTGGAACTGGGAGGGAGGGGGGACCCTGAAACTCACAGAGAGGGAGGGAGGGGGACAACCCTGGAACTCGGAGGGAGGGGATGACCCTGGAACTGGGAGGGAGGGGAGCAGGGGCCCCTGGCACACAGTCTCATTCTCACACACACACACATTCTCTCTCTCACAGACACACTCGCACCCAGTCTCACTCTCTCTCTGTCACATGCACACACACTCGCACATTCACTCTCTCTCTCTCACAGTCACTCTCACACATGCTCTCTCAAACATACACACTCCGAGGAAAACCTTGCTAGCGCCCGTTTCATTTCCATGAGAAATGGGCTTTTTTTTTTTACAAGTCTTTAAATATTCAATGTGAATCTCCTGCACAATTCCAAAACACTGCAGCATAAATGCTGTACACCCAAGTGACCTGTAGGTTGATGTGGAGGGCATCCTGCTTCATTTTCCCTGAGAAAAGCTTACGGCCATATCTCCATGTCATCCTACTGTGGCAGGGACAGTAATGTTAGTTTGTACTTCCAAAATGGACCCTACAGTCTTCTAAAATGCAAAAAGATGCTTACAGGATCATTTTCCTGCAAAGCTCTAAACAGAGCTTTCTCCGGTGTTTCATGAGTTTTTATAGCTGAAGTCACACCACAGCAGCATGCTGGCTCAAGCTTATGCCAGACCACACACAACTCCACTGCCATGCAGCTCTGCAGCAAGAACTGTTCACCACCCACATTCAGCATAAGGAATAAATAAAGCTGCAGAAATGCCATTCGACTTGCCTGTGGCTCCGGTGCATTTCCAAGTAGCTGACCTCTGTAGGAATGCACAAACCAATACGCTCAGTTTGGCATAGTGGGGAAAAGTGAGATGCTGCCAGAGAAGGGGTCTGCTGTATGTGAAGCAAAATAAAAATCTGGTCTCTCATAACCTCCAGAAGCAATTTTGCTCTGTACTGTTCTTTAATCTCCGCCTTCAAAAATACCACCCATCAGCAAAGGTGTGGAACAATTAGCAAGAGCTTGAGGTTTTGACCGTTCAGGGCTTTGTCTGGGCATGCACTCCTGCAGTTGTCGTTCACACTCAACGTTACGACCGCACTTAAATTTGTGTATCATTAGTGTTGAGCATGAGGGAGCTGCTCAGATGTGCTGATTGGACGGTATTTCTCCGTTTTGAACAGCACTGGCGTTTTGAGCATCTGGGCACATGCTAATGGGCTGATGATCAGAAGCAAACGCAGGTGTGGGAGACCAATAGCGCCGTACTAGTAGTGCCTGCATTTGCTTCCGCCTGATGATCAGAGCCAACGAGCAACAACGCACTCTGAACACAATGAGCATTCAAATGCATGCTAAACAGCACGTTACCTATTCCTCCCAAATGCTCAGCAGGCAGCACGCCAAACACTGGCGCTACTCCTGCAACAAACCCTACGCCAGCTCAGAGCCTCTCCCACCCCCCAACAGGGCTGGAACCCATCCCCCCACCCCAAGCCAATAACACAGGGGCTGGACAACCCCCCCCCCCCCCAACACAGGGGCATGGAGGGGGCCGATCTGGTGGACCTCCAGACCCCCTAACCTTCCTCACACCCCAAAAAATAAGGTCCTAGTCACACAGCGGGCCACAAGCCCAAAGCCTCCCACCTTGGTGGTCTAGCAGCCCCCTCTCCTCTCATGCCTTTATGGTGGAGGGAGTAGCATATTCCCTCCTCTTCAGCGCTGCAATTGGCACCATCCAGCCCTGCCCAGTGCATCATGGGATGCACTGGGCACGCCTTCCTAACCATATAAGGGAGTTTTTGAGTGTGCTACTCCCTTCTCCACTGCAAAGGTATGGAGACACAATCCTCCTTCACTTTTACCCCATGATCAGAGATAACGTGCTTAAATTTTGTCACCGGGTCCCCCTTTCAATAGTAGGCCCAGGCTGCTCCTTCTTAGCTCATCTCCTCCAGAAAACACAGATTCACCACACTTCAGCTCACACGGGGTGGGGGGGGGGGAGAGAGAGAGAGAGAATCTACCACACTCCAGCTCACACGTGGAGAGAAAGAGAGAGACTCCTCCAGCCTTGTCCTGGAGCTCCCTCAAACACAACATTGTATCTTCATGCTTGCACTTTCCAGGGTATAAGAAGATTTATTGGTGTCCCAAAACACAAAAGTTCACACATGCACAGGTTCACAATAGCTTCAATATAAAGAAAAACCAAAAAAAGAAACGGTAAGTTGCACCAGTCCCTCCTGAGGAGGTTTATCTTCAGGTGTGTTCAGAACTCAAACATTCAGTCCTTCACAGTTTCAACATGACATCAGTCCCCACATTCCCTTATTTCTTCTCCCCCCCCCCCCCCGTACTGCTCTGAGCCATTCCCACATGCTCTTCCAAGGGCCTTTGAGTTGGGGAAAAAGGGCAGCTGCCACAGCTTGCAATTTACCTCCTCTTGGCGTTCGGGCTAGAGCTGAAGTGTCCATAAGTTCACCACAGCTCCCTCCTCCCCTACTGTCAGGCAGCCACTCCATAAAATCCTCCCCTCCAGGTTCTACCAGCTGACTCCCCTCCGCCTGATTAGTATCCATTAGCCAATCATCATCCACCTCCTCTACACCTGGAGCCTTCCAGTCCTCTTTTCCCTCCTTCACCAAAAGCCTCTCCCCCACCTCCGAGATCTCTGGGAGTTATAGTCCCCTTTCCTCCCCTTCCCAGCAAGCCTTTCTCCCTGCCAGGATCTCTGGGAGTTGGAGTCCCCCTTCCCTCTTTCAGCATCAGTCAATCCCTGCCTTTCAGGAACTTCTGGGACCTGTAGTGAAGATTCCCCAGAGGGTGTAGGGCCCTTCTACCGTTTCCCTCAACTCCCGCCTCAAGCTCCCCTGGAGGGTTCTCACAATTTGCATGCTATTAGCTCTGATCATAGAGGCGGTACAACCCTGCGCTGTTCCAGCTCTATTTTTTAGAGCGCTATTTGGAACAGCATGGGGCTTCTGCTCATCTACCTGTAAGTCTCCTGCATCATACAGCACACCTTTTGTCAGAGCTGAAAAACATCTTCTTTGTCACATCCTTTTACCTCTGCTAGCCCAAAGGTAAATATACTAATTTTGAATCTCTGATGTTCCTTAGGTATGTCATCAAAATTCAATCAGGCCTAACAATGAAGATACCTCTATAAGGGAGTCACTTGGACGTGAAAATAGGGTCTCCTAACAATTTGTATAAATGTTCACAAATGACTGCCTGTGACTGTAGCCTGAAGCAAATTTCTTTCAGCATATCTTTATCATATAGGTATACAATAGAATTTTCACGTGCACAGAAATCTTTAAAAAAAAAAAAGCCACCATTGGGGCATTTCTTCTGCTAGGGTCCCTGGAAATAGACTCACTTCATATGACTACCTTTGCTGGAATCTGAACTAGCAGATCTAATGCTGTGAGCATTCCCCTAAGCCATCCAATCCCCTAAATGAAATGATTATGTACTTTAGCATACATACGCACAATTTTAAACAGGTGGGACTTTTTCTACAGGAAAGTTCAGATGTGAATAAAATATACATAGTAACATAGTAGATGACGGCAGAAAAAGACCTGCACAGTCCATCTAGTCTGCCCAACAAGATAAACTCATATGTGCTACTTTTTGTGTATACCCTACCTTGATTTGTACCTGTCCTCTTCAGGGCACAGACCTTATAAGTCTGCCCAGCACTATCCCCGCCTCCCAACCACCGGCTCTGGCACAGACCGTATAAGTCTGCCCAGCACTATCCCCGCCTCCCAACCACCAGCCCCACCTCCCAACCACCGGCTCTGGTACAGACCGTATAAGTCTGCCCAGCACTATCCCCGCCTCCCAACCACCAGTCCCACCTCCCAACCACCGGCTCTGGTACAGACCATATAAGTCTGCCCAGCACTATCCCCGCCTCCCAACCACCAGCCCCGCCTCCCACCACCAGCTCTGGTACAACTTTAACCAATTTAACCACACTCTTTAATTTAACAGACCCAGAAGGTATCATCCACAGGGGGACAAGCCCCTATTGTGAATATGAAATGTTTTTCCCAGCTACTTGAACATCTGCCCAAGCCTCCAAGTATAGACTGTACAATACTATGTAAAAAGCAGAATATGGTTGCAATTCTCTCAAAATCAATGAAATGAACTGCAGCTACACTAGCACTTTCTGCTTCAAGTTCTGCTGCTTTTTCTGGTATTTTAACTTCAGTTCCTAAAAACTAATGAAGATATGAATATAAAAGAAATAATAATTTGAACTCACAGATAGATGTCAAAACTGCCATCTTTTTCACAGATGTTTAAGACATGATTCAACATATAGCCCTATAGGTCTTGGGAGAATGGCCTATGATTGTATAAGCCAGTAAAAGCATTGATTTAAAGTGCTATTTTAGGTGCTTATTTAAGAAGCAGTATTTACACTTTAGGCATGCATAAACCAGCATTTATAGGTTTATATTGTATAAACATTGGAATCCCAAGTTTACAAAGCCAGGATACGATCACATCTAAAACTCAAAAACTTGCATATGGCAAGGGAATGTGGTCTGTGTGTGTTTTGCACAGGCCTAAAAAATAAAATGTGTATTCCCCATTTCAGAAGGGAAATGCACATCTATGTCCACAAAGATCAATGTGGGGATTTATACCTGCTACCCGGGATATGTAGGTTTCAGAAAAGTGCTTGGTGACTAGCACTTCAACAGGAGGGGACTAGATGAGGTCAGCCCCTTACCCCCATTCCCCCCCCCCCCCCCCCCCCCCCATGTGAAATTGGCAATGGATATCAAACTCTATGACAGTTAGAAAAGTAAATGTTTCTGTTTCTAAAATAGCTAATCACATAAATGTGTTATGTTGGCATTTAACAACATGGCCATTATGTGCCCATTTTGATCCACTGATATTCTGTACATTTATGGTTCTAAAACAGATGCTTCTACCACCCATAACAGGTGCATAAACATCCATTTCTTATATACTTCTAAACATCTCTATGCTGGCAAATCCTGTTCTAAAATACTAGTGGAACGTGAAATGTCCTGACCTGGATGTTTCAATTTGTAAAATCTGCTTCCACAACTCATAAGGACGTGTTAGCTCAATTCTACGTGTAAGCTTTCCAAAGAATAAGATCAAATACAGGTCACACATTGAGCCTAACACCTTCACTCACTGAAAAATAAGGAACAAAGCCTGTTTACATACTTACTCAGGAGATGCAAAATGAATTTGAGTTATTCTAATCATGGTCCTGAAAACAACAACAATTAAATGAGAATACTTCTCAACAGTTAATGCTAATGATAGAACTTGGCTTTTAGCCTGCAGCTCTCGAAGTGGTAGACAGAAGTGGTACAGCAGAAGCTCTGAGGAAATTGATTATAAAAACTCCACATTTCCTGCAGCAGCTGCTGAACTGATTCTGTGCCACACTGCATATATGATTGCATGCAACACCCCCTATTTGTTTTTACATGGGTATGTGGCTAAAAAACAAATCAAGCACATGCTAATTATTATTTTATTTTATTTGTAGCATTTGAATCCCACATTTTCCCACCTATTTGCAGCCTCAATGTGGCTTACATTATGCCGTGATGGCACTCACCATTTCCGGTACTGAATTTCAGATGGTATTACATTTAGGTGCATGCATATATGGTAAAAAAAAAAAAAAAAAGTACATTTTGGTATTACATGAGGAAGATAAGCTTCTAAGTTCATATCCTGTACTCAAAGCGTGTTAACCTCACAGTCCCACAATTGTGACAAAATTAACAAGGGGGAGTGGGAGGTAGGAAAGGGGCACTGAAAAAGGCTGGTGTGCTATCACTTGAAAAGAGGTTAAAAATCCCAGCATTACAACTACAATTTTTAGCTTTCAAACACTTAACTGTCCCTCTGCATTCTGTGCTTCAAGTCCTACACAACCTGCTGTTATATCTTCATGAGTAGATTGTTACTCTTCTCCATCTAAACATTTCTCCTACCAAGGTCCTATCGTATCAGTTATGGTAGGCCCAGCAGCTCCCAGTTATTTTTCTTTTCTTTAATCTATTATTTTTTTTTAAATCACACGAGCAAATCATATGGCCAAACCCATAAAGCAATGGCTACAACAAAGGCCCAAGCCCCCAGTTCTCAAGTATTACAATACATTGGAATCTCTGTCTAAAAGGCAGAAAGCATTTTCTGAGCAAATAAAGTACAATTGTTACACACCATTTAATCTGTCAATAAAACATTTTATAAGTCACTAACAAAATGGATTTATCTCTGCACATACTCTGACCCCTGCCTCGCAGAAAAAAATTGGAGAACATAAAAACCTCCACAAAATAAGAAAGGAATTGTAAACAAGAGGCAGCCCTCCAAAAGGTGAATGTGGGTGGGCATACCCTTAGCTCAGCAGACCTCTGATCTGCCATCCTCTGCTTTAGACATCATTCTACAGCCTTTCCTCTTTCCTTCTTGTGGCTGGATTTTAGATTGCTGCAAGGAAACAGTGACATCTTGTGGCTGGATTTTAGATTGCTGCAAGGAAAAGCAAAAAAGGGTGGAAGGACACTCCCAAGTTTACTGGGCTTGTAACCTTCCGTTTTGACCGTTTCAGATGGTTTTACAAGTATGCTATTGTGCACCTAATGCTCAAAGAGTTTTGGTACTGCTTTTATTCAAATGAGCTCATTAGTATTAAAATGAGCATTCCGTGAGATGCACAGACCTTTCCATGCAATGCACAGAAGAGAGCGCCTACCAGCGTTCAAAATTTTCCAGCAGGTCTGAGGTGGCGTTGCATGTGAAAGGGCAGCTTCTCGGTGGTCTGCATGATTTAATTATATCACATTTTTCATGTGTGTGTATCATATGCATGTGTTCCACATGGAACGATAATGTAACCTCAAAAAAAAAAAAAGAAAAGTGTTCTAGTTGCCAAACACAAAATACAATTTAAAAAAAAAAAAAAACCAAGAAAACAATAAAAAGACAACCAAAGAAAAAAAAATAACCAACAAGAATCGTCCATGAATGTACGCATGACGCCCACTTTTACAGCAGGGTCCAAAGAGCAGTTACCATTCAAGTCAGGTTCCGTTTTTGTTTTGTGTATTTTTTAAAATTTTTTCCATCTTTTTTCCTGTATAATGGAGAACATCTAATGTACTCATTTGCCCCTCACCCCCTGCCTCCCATTCTTCTGGCCTGGGCATGCGCAGAACATCAACATTTACTGAGACTGTTCTGCGCATGTGCTAGGTGCTCTCCCTACTGAACTTCATGCAGACTTTCCGCACATCTCATTCGCATGCAAATTCCTTTCAGCATCAATCACTATTCCTCGGTCAGCAAGTTCAGTTGCGGCTATAAATGCACGCTGCTATTGATGACTTCCGAGCATCAGCCCCTAGGAGTAAGCATAAACAGCAGTCTCATGCAGACTGTAGAAACAGCTTCTTCAAACACTTCAAACTGCATAGGCTGTTGGAGCCCGGGGACACTCCCAGCCTTAGTGGCTGCTGCACTCAAGTAAAAACTTTGTCTGCAAACCAGATTCAGCCATGGGTAGGAAAACGCTCTCAACCCAGAAAAAATTAGCTCCATGGACCCCTGCTGTAGAACGTGGCCCATCATCTTCTCTATCATCCATAACTATTCCATATACACCCAACCTGTGCTCTCAAATCCATTGTCTCGTTGTTTGGTGCTTCCAACCCTTAAGAAAGTTCATTATGAATCCACTCGACAACCAGCCTTTTTCTACCTAGCTCCCAGACCGTGGAATGACTTTTTCCCCAACTTATACGCTCTGAAGAGACCTTTGCAAAATTTAAAACCTTGCTGAAGACACATTTATGTGCCTTGGCTTACGAGGGGACATTGTTGCTCTGAGCACCGTAGTGTGTTTCCCAATTACCCGTAATATAACGTTGTGTGTTTTGTTTACCTTAGTATATCTGGTCCTTTCCTATTTTAAACTGGAGTTCTTCTCTTTATTTTGTTGTTTTATGTACACTGCTGTAATCTGTACATCAGCCCAGTTGGTATATCAAAAATTTGAACAAACGAACAAGAACAGCCAACGTAAGAATGGTGGAAAGCAGGGTTACCTGTTCAAACTGTATCATCTGAACACCAGACCAAGTTTGTGGTTCTAGCATCACTACCAAAGACACCTTTCTAGCTAAATTTTAGAAATGTGCCCTTTCCCTATGTCCAATTAACCCCACACCCCTGTACAAACCTTCTTTAGCTATTACTCTTTGTACTTTCTAGTGTAAGCCCTTAAAAACTTCAACATCAGCTTGCTCATCCCTTCTCAGGGATGATGTAAGAATTTGTATCACTTGACAGAGAAATAAGGAGGATGATTGTTTTAATGTAGCAGCCTGTCGCTTTAGTCTGAATGTGCATAATATTTCCCACCTTGAACATGAACTTGTTAGGAAGGTTATAAATTAAATAGAATAAAATAAAACCAATGCAACCATGGAGTGAATCAACAAAAGATTTCCTTTCAATACTGGTGCCAGTAGGGTTCCCACACCTGTTGGTCAGCATTTTACAGGACCAGGACACTGTACCAGTGACTTCACAGTGAGAATCCTGAAAGGTAACTTTAAAACCATACAAGAATGTAAGACCTTTGAAGTCAGAATGACTGAATATTTTAACACCCAACAGAAAGGGCTTAACAAGGATCTGGGGTTCCTAGCCCATTATAAACCATAAAGCTGTATGTCTCTGTTGATCACCCTCCCCTCACCTATCCACACCCATCCTGTTAGAATATCAATGATATGCTTTGATGTCCCCATGCATACTTCCTACCCACCCCCATCCTCCCACCCTGTCAGACTGTCATAGTAATGCTTGAATGTTTTCACTTATATACACTGTCAGCTAGCACATTTGCTTATTTCCGATCTGACGAAGGGCAACCTTCGAAAGCTAATCAAGAAATGTATTAAGTTATGTCCAATAAAAAAAGATATCATCTTATTTTCTTTTCCATGTTTTATTTTGTTTGATTTCTATTGATAACCTTAAGAGTGGACTAACACGGCTACCACACTCCTCTACTTTCAATATGAATAAGCGTATGCATTTAAAAAAATATATATATTTGAATTATAAATGCTTATGAGACATTAAGGATCAGTAGTTACAGTTGAGTCAACAGCTGGTGCTCACAACTTTAAAATCTAGGCCAGTTCAGGCCCTTTGCGTGACCACCATCATGTGTCCCACTGGAGTGTTTTCTACAGGAACATTAAAACTGAAGAAAATAGCAAACCAAAACTGATAAAGACTGAGTCAGATTTATAGGGCAAATCTTGTTATTTAGACCTGGGTTGATCTGAAATTCGGTCTGGATTGGAATCAGAGATTAAGCAGAATAAACTATATGATAAGAAGCTCTGACGTCCATTCATGGCACGTCATTCCCAACCTATAAAAGGGCCACTCTGGAATGCCTGAAATAAGTAGCAAACTCTTGTCCCTTTGGATATCCAATGTGGAAAAAAAACTAGCTTAAATTTGATATCACTATATGTATTTTGATATCACTACTGGACTTATGCAGCACTGTATCCTGGACATATTCACTAGTGCAATAGGTCCCTTCACCAAAGAGCTTATAATTTAAGTCGCTACCTGAGGCAATGAGAGATAAAAGGGAGTGGCAGTGACAGAAGCAGGATTCGAACAATGGCTTCCCTGGTTCTCAGCCCATTGCTCTAACCGTTAGGCATTATAAGTAGCTACAGACTGACAAGAAAAATATTCATTCAGAAGATTTTTATTTTCATACCAACTGAAAGTCATTTTAACATGATCATAATTCTTCTCCATTAAATGGTTAGACAAAGAGCCTGTTCTGCTAACATCAGGCCTTAATCTCAATAGAAATTATAATGCAAACAGATAATTCCATTCATATTATCTGTTAGTAGCATCTGACTTTTACATTCTTTAGACACGTTTTTCTTCAGAAATTTTATTCAAGTATCCTGTCCCATTCTGTCTCCCAGGAAAAATATCCTCCATTGAACCAGACCTGAAGCAGTTGCCTGCCCTACTCCTACAGCTCTCTGCATACAACCAAACATTACAAACATTAAAATAATCCCACTCCAAAAAAGAAACATCTTTAAAAAAGAAAAAAAAAAAAAAAAACAGCAGAAATCTCTTTTCACTGCAAGTCATATAATCAAATGTACATCCACTTCTGTGGCGATACTACGGGGCAGTCATCAGAAGTTCAATGGCATCGGGATCACTTTGACAAAAATGTGGCTAACTTCGTGTGTGAAAGGAATAAAAATATAATGAAAAAGAAAATCTTTAGCCACTTTGTTCCAATTTTATCTGCTCCTCAAAAGGCAGTCTTACAAACCTGGCAGAGACACAAAGCATTCCTTGTTCCCAAAGACTGTAAAGGACTGAAAAGCAGACCAGCCCTCCCAGTGCTCAAGTCCTAAAACACGTAATAAGTACAGCTTCCCCACCTCAAGGATCTAATACAGAGTTACTCATTCCATCTCCTTCTCACGCAAACCCTTATCTGGCACTGGTCATCTCCTTGTCCCAACCACAAAATTTCTCTTTCAGCTGCTACCTACTCCATGGGCTCTCTCTCGTCAGTCCCAAGCAAGCCACTCAGTCCCATGCTGCTTGCCTCCTCATACTTATTCCATCTTATGCAAATCAAGGACCAGGGCCTGTTATTTTATTGACGTTTTGATCTAGCAATTTTTTCTCACAAAAAAAAAAAAAAAAAAGACATTTGCCTTTGTGACCTTTTTCCATGTATATGTCTGCTCTTCTCTTTACCTTCCTTGTGTCTGTAAGTCCTCCTTCACCCATGTTCCCTCTAATTTTTTTGCCAGAATATGCGCTACTATTGTGCAAACGATTTTACAATGAGATAGGGCCCCCTTCTCCATATGGCCGTATATCAAATGGCATAAATATGCTGTTCCTCCCACCATCATTACCCTCACCCACAACATGCACCATCACCTAGGACCCCAATGCAGATGACGTACTGCAGGACAAGGATCGACCTTGCTCCAGGCATACTCCTGGCAGGTGCAGCAGGGAGCACTCTATGAGTGTGGGGGGGAGGAAGGAGTGGGCAGCACTAGACGTTGTGGCAGGGGCCTTCCACCGACACCACACTTCTGATTATTATTTGACTTTGCCAGGACGGCCAGCCTGTTCAAAGTCCTTCATGATCAATGTCATGTAGTCAGAAACTGCTGACCCTCAAGCTGGTTGTATTGGCACAAATGGATGTGTTCTCAAAAGCTGAACACCTTAAAGCTGTCTCGCTACTCTTCTTTTCCCTTCCTTCCTGTCTCCTGTGTATCTCTGCCCATTTTCTCATCCCTCCCTGTGTCTGTTCTCTTCTCACACCCACCCACCCATCTCTCTCTCTCTGTGTTCTTTTTAAAGCAGTCCACCAGACAAGGCCAATGTTCTGACTCTGGAAACTCATGGATCAAAAAGTCAAGCAGGAAGGAAAGTTTTAGCAAGTACATTGACCTCACCCTCCTTAACAAGTGGAAAAACTTTTTTTTTCTTCTTTCTGTTATCAAAAACTGCTTCCTCCTCAATTGAGCTTTGCTGAGTGCACTTGCAATGTCTGCTCTTGCTTAAGACCTGGACAGTGTTTACTAGTCGAGGCCTGTACTTAAACATTAAAAGGAATGTTTCACTTTTTTTTTTTTTTTTAAATTTCCAACCAAAGATTGATCACAATCTCTCTCCTGCACCCTTCATGGACGGGTTCTTCCTAACAGTTCAAGAGACACACTGAAACAATTCCACTCCACCCCAGAAACAAAGGCATTTCTCCTAAAGTTCCAACCTTAAATTTCTCATTTCTAACACTAATTTAAATTCTCCTTGGCTACCATTTCTTTCTATTTTTTAATAATCTGTTGGTGTTAAAATGATATATTCCAATACAAAAGAATGTTAACCTTTATATCCTGGAATTTATATATAACAAAAAAAGCTGATTAAACTACTCTACTACAGTAAAATCTGTAAAGACAGAATGTAAACTAATTTAAAGTGCACACTGTGTATTTTTCCCCTTCAACACAACATCCTGTGAGCCACTGTAATTCACTTAAAAAAGGCATTTTTTAAAAGATCTCTACTTCCTCTTGTAGGTTATCTGTAAACTGACGTAGCATTAAGGCTGTTAAATTTACAGTGTCAACCAAGGCATGACCAGGCCTATTTATAACCAAGTGCTTTAAATATAATCTCTCCCTGCCAAAAAGGTACATTTCACTTTTAAATGTAAACAAAGCTCAGCAGACAGCCACCTGCACATTAACTTGTATTCCCAGTCCTTCTGTGCTCTCAGGCCACACCTGCTCCTCCTATTCTTGTCTGGGTTCCCTTTAATGGCTAGATTGAAGGCATGCAATTTACCAGAAGTATTTAGCATATGGTTAACAGGGTAGCATTAACCCTTTAATCTAGCCTTTGGTGTCTGCTGTAGCTCACTGCTTAATTAACTATTTCATTCCATTGAACTTCAGGATATTTCAATGGCCCTTTGCTCTGCATTTCTGCTCCATACTGATCATTAACCAAGGTTTTCTTTTCACTGTGAATGCAGAACAAGCTGCATGCACACCTGAGCCTTGGGCAGTAACCACTTCATGCTTTCCTAATTTTACGGTACTTTTTCTAGCTGAGGCCTAGACGCACTAAACAATCTTTAGAACCCTTCCCTTACGGATTCCCTTAGCAAATCGGTAAGGAACGGGCATGAATCAAGGAATAGGAATGCAAATGAGCTGCTCGTAGCTCACTTGCATTTTCTATTCCATCATTAAACACTCGGCCAATCGGCCGGTCGAGAATGCACAGAGCAGCCAAGCGTTATGCTGACTGCTCTGCGCATGCCAAATACGCCTCCCTGTGCCGCCCGAAGACGCCGCTCACCCCCTCCGATGCAGCAGTGCAATTGAGGATGCCCACCATTTTGGCCGTCACCCCCACCCCTGAAGACACCGCACCGCTCACCCCCCTCCGATGCGCTCAGTTCAGTTGAGGACGCCTATCAAAAAAACCCGTCCATTTTGGCCATCATTCCCCCCCCCCCCCGCCCTCGCAATAATAAAAACGTCATTTTTAGCTGTGCTTCACTCAGCTGAGACCTGGAAGTATCTGAGCCAATCACAGCGCATCAACTGCACTGAGCCACATCGGAGGGGGTGAGCGGCGCGGCGTCTTTGGGGGGGGGGGGGGGAATGACGGCCAAAATGGATGTTTTTTATGGCCGTCCTCAACTGCACTGAGCCGCATCGGAAGGGGTAAGTGGCGCAGTGTCTTCGGGGGGGGGGGGGGGGGGGGGGGAATGACGGCCAAAATGGACCTTTTTTTTTTTTTGATGGGTGTCCTCAACTGCACTGCCGCATTGGAGGGGGTGAGCGGCGCAGTGTCTTCGGGGGGGGGGGGGGGGGGGGGGGGGGGAGTCGGCCAAAATGGACGTCTTTTTTGATGCAGGGCATCCCCGACGAGCACTTTGACTTTTTTTTGCCCCGATTTTTTGTTTTTGTTACTTTTGTAGCAGTTTTTCAATCCCACGCAGCCCCAACGAGAGGTACAGACCTCTCGTTAGATTTTCCAGCATTAAGGCAATCGGAAAAAATTAGTGCATCTATTCACAATAAGGTTTCTGCACAATTTGCTCATCTGCATTCCGTTTTGGTTAGCTGCTACCGTCGTTGGAAAAAAGTCTTTACTGCATGCCAGGGTTTACTATTTGCTCGTTAATGTCTCGTTTAGTGCATCTGGCCCTGAGTGTCACATGCTACATTGATCTGTCCATCATCTATGATCTACAGCTTAAGCAGAGCTCCATACAGCAGCACTGCAATCAAATACTGGGGAACAAGTATCAAATATTCCCTCCCATGCCAAAAACAATAAATAAATAAGAACCACCCTGCTCGCCTCTAATCAATAAAAACAGATTAGTATTCTGAGTAGGTAAAATGCTAGTGCAACATTAACTCGGTTTTTCCTGGGAGCATTTGATACATTGCCCCATCTTCTGGTATCAGCAAGTTATAAAAGATGGAAGAAGTGTCTTCACAGTACCACTCTTCCAATACTGCTACCACAATGCAATTTGAATACTGATCACTCCAATAAATTAAATTGGCCAATTTCTGCTCAATATTTGAGCAGCTGAATGGCATTTGCAGTATATTATTCTACTCACAGGAAACTAAGGGCAAGCTCCCCAGTGCTGTTGACTATTGTTTAAAAGGGAAGATTTTAATTCCATATTCATACAGTTGCTGAACACTCTGGTACTTGACCTGGAAGTTGACTTTTGCCAGATATCCAACAACTCACCAGCCATTACTTTTCTTTACCATACATTTCAATGTTACTAGAATTAAAGTAAACCACGGTGATCGTGATGTCATCTCTGTACATTCTCGCCAAGTCATCGGGCAAACTCAACATCGCAGAAAGTTTCTCTTGTTCTATTACACCATATTCATTATTGCCCACAGCATGCCTTATCAGATGGGTGGCTCCATTCTGGTCGTAGGACTGCACCCCTCTTGCCCTTCTCTTGAGCAGCAGATTCTGCATGTAGCCTAGGCTTCGCCTCTCATTAGTCAGTTCTGGTTCCGGCACCTCTAAATTAACCCCTGAAAGGTGTTCTGCCAAAAGTCTAATGACTTCTTCATTATCCAACATATCCCATAACCCATCAGAGGCAATAACAAGAAATTTATCTTGAGGCCGTAACCTATGATACCTTATCTCAGGCTCAGCAGTTAAATATGGAGGTGTATGGTAATTCTGAGGGGCATACTGATAAATATTCAAAGCCTCAACATCACAAGCATTTTCCAAGACACTTTGTTGCAGCTCCTTACTCCATTTGAAGCGGACGTCTCCAAATGCTCTAACAGGCATCAAAATTCCCAGAAGTCTATTATCCATTACTACAGTTTGCTCTTCCGATTTGGGGTGCTCTTGCCGTAACCTTAAAAGTTCCATTTCATTAAGGGAATTGTGGTCTTGAGTGAGAGGGAGGGAAGACCATGTTCCATCTTTATCCTGAACCCCTAAGATTGCTCTGCAGTCCCCAGCATTGGCTACATGTAAGTGAACGTTGTCAATGTGGGCGACACAAGCAGTTGCCCCTGAGAACGCAACCTGAAGGGCAAGATTTCTAACCAAGTCGTTTTTCATGGGGACTTGCCCTTCAAGCGAGATATCGGAATCTAGTCTCTTGAATGAATAAGTCAGAGCATCCTCCACGCTCAGTCCCACTTCGTTGTCAAGCTCTATAAGTTCCTGCCAATAAACTCTGAGGTGGTCTACATAGAGTGAAGCTACTTCTCTATAGGTGTAATCATTTTGGTGTTTGTGCCACTGCAGAACTGGTGGAACAGGTTTCATATGTTCCATAGCAAACTCAAGCTCTTCTAACATTTGCTGAGACATTAGAGAAACGGCAATGTAATAGAAGAGCCTTTCGCTTAGTGACTGTGCACAGGTATGTCCTGCATGGCCATCAAAGATACCAAAGAGCAATCCTTTGGTCTGTAAACACGTAGCTGCACTTCGACGGTCTTCATTTGGTGCATTTGCTGCTAGCTGATTACTTTCAAATTTCAAAACTGAACTGGCATTCCTTCCATCAAATTCTTGAATTTTGTAGCATTGCTCATTAGCCCTCAAGATATCGTTTATATGTGATGGGGCCAACTGAAAATGGAAATCTTCCTCTGTAGAGATGTGTCTAAAAAATGTTTTTCTAGGGAGAATATTTTCTGTGCCCGCATACTCCAGCAGACCTTGTGTAAATGGTGTCCTGGAAAACCTCCTTTTCCATTTTGCCTTGTTTTGAACTGTAATATATCTGGAGTACCAACATCTCCTCACTTGCAGTATAAAAAAACCACGTCTTGCAGAGCTTAAAATCTGACAAGAAACAGTACTTGACATTGTAAGAATTCAAAACACTGATTCGTTATTGGCTGCTCCTTCACTTGCACAGAAGACGTAAACCTACAAGAAAGAAAATGGGTTCCATTAGTTCACAGAAATAAAGCCATGAATTTTCAAGCTTAAAACCTCATGTATTAAAAAAAAAAAAACGTTCTGCCGTCTAGTATAATTTACTACTGGGGCAACATACATCAAGACTATCTGATTGCTGCTGTACATAAAACAAACATTCGCCCCCAAACCTCCCCCCCTACACACACACAGTTTCTCTCCTTTCCCTCCTCCGCAAGGCACTCTAAGGAAAGGGGAAAGGAGATGTGATTTAATATGCCACCTTTCTATGGTTACAATCAAAGCAGTTTACACATTATTTTGTAGCTGGGGCAACGGAGGGTTAAGTGACTTGCCCAGTCACTCCCCTCCCTTCTAGGATAACAAGGAAAGGAAATGGTATTCAAATTATGTAAAAGGGAATGCAAGGGTAGGGGAAGGTGCTTGGTGCATGCCCAGAAGGATAAAACAGTAAGCTCAGCTCCTGTGTGCAGGTGCCTGGCAAACCCAAAACTGAAGCACACACTGGCATCTGTTTCCTGTGCCTTTAAATATAAGCTTTTCAATTTTATTTTATTTTATTTTTACTTGGAAGGCTTATATTTAAATGCAGGAAATAGGAGCCAATGTGTGCTTTCACTTTTGGGTTTGCTCTGACTCAAGCACATTTGTCTCTCGCTATCAGCACTTTAGGGGCATAATTCTCCTTCCAAATAATATTTTTAAAAAACAGTAGATTTTAAAGAAAGAATCATGAGAAATTCTCTCTTTAAACACCCTAACACCTGCTCTGATATGGTATTATTTTTTTTCCAGTGGTAATGTGGCTTTGTTTTGTGCGCTGTGCTCTGAGCATTGGGAGGGAATAGGAAATGACCTCATTAACATCTGTTTAACTGCATTAGCATGCTATTTGCGCTCTTTGCGCACACGTTGTCTCCCATATTAGAGCCTCTGAGCGCCAACATTAGTGAGCGCAGAATGCTAGTCTGCTGCTAATCGCCTCTAGCACCCGCGTTTGGTTTTGAGCATCAGCCCAAGTGAGTGAAGCGGCTCCTTCGGCTTCCAGGAAATGCAGGCTATAAAGCCCAACATGCATGTGAAAATCCCCTTCTGTTTTTCTTCTCCAGGGTAGGCTATGGAATGTGTAATGTCTTTCTGCAAAGCATATAGCTATTGCTATCTATAGCAGCTAAATTACTTATGAGCTTTTATTCCATAAAGCATATGCCACAGAATTGCCATGCAATCTAGTGTGTGGACCTACAGACAAAAAGAAGTGCAAAGGGAAAAGCTGCTTAGGGATTCTTTGGCTCTAGCACATGGAAATTTATTCTCATGAATTCTTTCTGCGTCTAGATGTAGAAACCATTTCAGTCCCCTACCCTCCAGATATTAGTTCCTCTCTCTAAATGACACAAAACTGCCCCAGATTCTAAACTTGCACGCCAATCATCTTTTTGCTATATGGCCCTGGTCCTATGGAATTCACTGCCCTCTTAACTTCTGTCTGAAAGTAACTATGTTAAGTTCATGGCTTTTTTTCTTTGGCCATTGACAATTTATAGTCTTTTCTCTCTCTTGCAGCATCTGGACGTACTTCTGTTTTTATTTCTCTCTCTACTAGTTTACATTTATTTTTCCAGATTTCATGCTCCCATTCGTTTACTAATCATGTTTTAAATTTTCTATGCCTATTTCACTTAACATATATATTTTATGAAAATGCAAAAACCATACAAGATAAAAATTTATAAAAGGAGAAGATATCTGAATTAAAATAATGAAGGTTTTTTTTTTAAAGCCAGTGATTGAAAAGGTGAGGCTTTTTGTGTATTTTTAGTGGTCAAGCATGAGTGAGCTCCAATATAAGTTGATTTGTTTCATACTCATTCTTATGCATATTCCATTGGCTTAACAAAACCCCTGACGAAGGCTTGGGTGCTGAAACACGACCCGTGTCGGGTTTAGTTTGTCATCTTTGGATCAATAAATTACTGCTCTGATCATCTTGAAGATCGTGGTTGGCTTCTTCCACTCCTGTGTCCACTATTCACCAATCATATACATACATCTCTTATTGGGAAAATAAAACTGAAAAAGGTGTGAGCAAAATCCAAAATATATAAATACACCAAAATATTAAAGATCCCAGCACAGAAACTATATGCTATACTCCCCCAAATTCTATATATGGCGCTCTAAACTGTGCATAAAAATTTGGGTGCATGCTAACAATTATTGGCACTAATCGGCATTTAGAATTTACACTCTAATCTTCCTAGCCAGGATTCTATAAAGATGTGCACAAAAAGTTTCCACACGGATCCGAAAAGGGTGTATGGGAGGGGCATGGGCGATCAAAGGCATTCAGAGAATTTTACGCACAGTATTATAGAATATGATAGATCTGTGCTTAATTTAGGCTTGAGGATTTACAATATGTTTCAATTGATGTAAGTCCTCACGTCCAAAATTGGGTACGAATCCCGGTTCTAAGATCTGTGCTTAATTTAGGCTTGAGGATTTACAACATGTTTCAATTGATGTTAAGTCCTCACGCCCAAAATTGGGTACGAATCCCGGTTCTAAGCACTATTCTATAAAAGGCACCCAACTCAGAGCACTGTTTATACAATAGTGCTTAGCATTTTGTTTCGGCACCATTTACAGAATCTATGCAGAACACAAACCCTCAAATACAGAATAAGTAACAACAAAACTAGACACAAATATGCAGAAAAAAAAAAGACACACTTAACTCATGCGTGCTTCGTAATCTATTCCAAGATCTGCACAATACCTATTTCCATCTCCCACCCTCTAGTGTCCCCTTTTCCTGCTCCCTTTGTGTAGGCTAGCACCCCCCCCCCCCACCTCCTTTTCTCACCTCCCTTCCCTCAGGCCAGCACCCTTGGTGTCATCTTTTCCATCTCCTCCTCCAGGCCAGCATCCCCAGAGTCCCCATTCCACTAGGTCAGCATACTTAAAATAGCCTTCTCACAACTAGCACCATTACGTATCCCCATCTCCTGCAACCTCAGGCAAGCACTCAACATATACCACCGCCCTCAATGTCACCACCCTTGGCGCTCTCTACTCCCCTCTTCCTCCCAGGTCAGAATTATTTAATTTACAGCGACTGGGGAACTTGTCACCATTTGCAGAAATGGATGGGCCAGCAGTGATGAATATTTCATGCAAAGGGTAGTGCAGCACAACAGGGTCCAGTCCCTGCTACATCACTTTCACTAATTTGTGGCCAGAGCAAGGTGTGGAACTGTGCTGATGCTGCTAACTGCACCACTGGTGACAGGACAACAGCCTCGACAGCAACAGTAAGCTTTCATTAGCTTGCAGAAAGCAGCAGCAGAGCGACAGGGATGGCAACTAGTAGCAAAGTCCACCATGGAGGTAAGTGACTGAGCCAGCTGAAGCGCCCATCCAGCACCGGTCCCTGCCACAAACAGTTAAGTACATGAAAAGAGGAACCTAAACTAAGCTAGAAGGTGAGGCAGCATTGTGGACACATTCAGGAGATTCAATAATGACCCACTGGACATCCCTAGAGTATAGCAGACTGACAGCTGTGCCATACAGAAACCAAATTACAACACAAGGATGTTAAAACTGTGTCTAGGAGGCCAGCAGAACAAGCAGCCAAAAGTGAAGTTTCTTGCATCAACAGAGGCAGACCATGGATAGACTACACTACCAGTAGAGGCACGAAAGGTGGTCTGTGGGCTTGGTACATAAAGGCAGGCCATGGGCTCAAAGTGGTGCCACTGGGAACAGAGGTGGCTGCAGGCTAAAAAGAACCCCAAAAACTACAGGGAGACGTGAGAGAGAAAGAATGAAGGAAGGTAAAAGTAAAGAATGAGGCTGGAGACAGAAGGAAAAAAAAAAAAAAAGGAGACGAAGAGGATGAGGCAAGTAAACAGGAAAAAAAAATCTATTTCTCTTATTCCCCTCCTCCTCCCCCCCCCCAAAAAAAAAACACAAAATACAAACAATAGAGCAAAAATAACTGCTCCTCCCTCTCAAAAACTGAAAAGTGTTTCCCAATCCAGTCCTTTTCGAACAGCTCACCAGATTGTGTTATGTTATTTTACAATGTCATTCATTTCATCTGTTATTTTGTATGGATTCCCATCACTAAGGCAGATTATACATTTTTCAAACTAAAATAAAATAAGTCTGGTTTTCAGGATACATACAGTGAATAGTTCTTGAATATACACAGTCATAGCTTACTCATATTAATTTTGGTCCTCCTGAAAACCAATGTGGTAAGACATACCTCTAGGACAGGGTTGGAAAATGATGTAGCACACCTAATAATTATTTCATCATATATGTATGATACATATGAATAATTCTTTTTTTCTCTAATGCCCCCTCCTTTTAGAAAAGCTGTGTGGCAATGCAGACACAGCCCGTTCACTTTGAATAGGCTGTGTCGGCATTACCTTTGTGAAAAAAAAAGGGGGGGGTAAGTTGGGTAAGAAATGGATATAATGTAGATAAGAGCATTGCAAAAAATCATAGTGCAGGAGATTTTGTCTATTACAAGCTTATGCCAAAACATCTGCACAGTCTGAAGCACTAAGTAAATTCCTCGGATAAGATCAGTATTCCCCAGAATGTTCCTGTTCTCAGTCTACTCACTAATCATACTTTAAAAAAAAAAAAAAGATTTAGTGCCCAGTGACATAATCAAGGCAGATTTCCTATACACCATTTTCTTTCTCCTCATCCTTCCAACTCTAATAATCCTCAATTTAAAATTTAAGACCAGCTGACCATCTACTTATAAAATGATGGCTTTGGATTTTTCTTCAGAGTTTTTTGGCAACACTCCTAGGCAGTGACTCCTGATGTGAAGCCTAGCGGCTATGGCTTGGGTGGGGGTGGGTTGTTCACTATATGTATCATTTTGCGCTTATCCACATTGGAATCTGTCTGCTTAGATGCATGCGATTTAACAACTTTGAATAATTTTGTGTCATCGGCAAATTCATCATTTCACTTGTAAATTAAGGCCATTTTTTCCTGGTCATGACCACATCACAAGGTTTAATGTGAAATGACAACCAAAACAAGTCTAATGTTGGGTCATCCGCAATTTGATCACTTCACCAAGGGGCCCTTTTACTAAAGCTTAGCAGCATGCACTAACAGAATTAGCACACGCTAAATTCTAAGAAGCCCATAGGTATATAATGAGCTTCTTACTTAGTGCATGCTAATGTCCGTGAGCACATGCTAAACTTTAGTAAAAGAGCCCCTAAATAAAGTGCAACAATTTCTGTGCTGTTGTAGCGCTAGCTTCAAACCTGGCTTAACCCAGGGCACAGGCAGTTTAGGATGCCAACACACCATGCCTCTGACTTCATCTGGTCTACAAGTTAAGCCTTTTCTTCCCCCCCCCCCCCCCCTTCCAATCCAGTCTCTCCCCTTCCCCATGGGTCCAGCACTGCTCTCTCACCTCTCTCACTCCCCAGCGGTACTGTGAAGTTTACACTGGTCGCCGGTGACAGCAGCAGTAGTATGACAGGCTATCTTTGGCCAGCCCCTTGGAAGGAGGGAGCTGTACCGGACCTGCAAGGATGACAAAGGAGAGGGTGAGAGAGACTGGACCAGTGTGTGGGGGTGGGAAAGATGCTGAACCTGTGATGGGGGGAGGGAAGGGAGGAGCACCAGAAGTGATGCATTTGGGGGAGGGGCACCGCCAAAGCAAGTTGGCTCAGGGAACCACTATCCCTTGGTGTCGGCCCTTGTTACCTTTCTGTATTACCTGCAAGCAACAGGGGGCCTCCTTCAGACTTTATACACTTGTAAAAGCACCCCGAAAATCAAAAGGCTTCTGTAAGGTATACTTATAAAAGGCATGTCAGATGAAGGACTAACCCCACTGCAATGCAATATCATATGATAGAATATTTCCTAATACTGATGGCTGTTTGCCAAGTTGCATAAGTACTAGGAAAACCCAACTAAAGAAATTTGATGACTAAAGTGAGGTAAGGAAAAAGGAACACATTCTAAGGAAATCAGGCAAGCAAAACTATGCTTTCCTGGGTGCAGTAAAATCACTTTACTTTTTTCTACCTAAAAAAAAAAACTGCACACTTCCATGTGGACAACCTGGTTTACATTTCCATGTCAGATCCTCTGCTCCTGTGCGCAGCATTCATAGCTCGAGGAAGACAGAAACATTATAACCAATGCATAATGAAGACACCAGAAGCTGGATTTAGGGCCTCTGATTTCAGGGTTCTTGGAAGGAACCCTGGTGCATGTTCTGGGAGGACTGGGGGGGGGGAGGCTGGGGGCTGTTGCTGCAGTGACTAGACAGAAAAGTTGGAAAGGAATATATAACAGTGAGAAAATTCCCAGGTAGCTTTGCAAGGGAAAATTTACCAAATAACTCCTCACCCCCACCCCAAACACGCGCACACAAACACACAAAAAAGTGAAAATTATATCAGTATTACACGGTAATAACTATCTTCCTGTTCTTAGATATCTTTTCCATTCCAAGCAAAACATGGATTCCTTAGCATCCTTGTCAGGAAACAAGGCTGTGTTGCCCATTGCTACCTTCCCCACAAGACTCTTCTTTCCTGCTAAAATGAAAATACACAGATTGCATATGGCAGAGATATCAAAATTCATTTCCCCTTCAAAAACTTGCTAAATCTGCACTTTTAACAAGCCAATTAACAAAACAAGCAGCCAGCAATCTCCTGGCTGTATATTCCCTAAAATACCTTGTAGATTCAATTTTGTCATAGTAGTACAGTATTATATTAGTGTTACCTATAAGTGAAATTTATCTCTGAAATATCACACTGCTTTTAACCAGTAAACTCAAATGCAGGCTAAAAATTTAACAGCCAAAGTCCCTTTATAAAGTTCAAGGCATACAATCACATTCTTGTACATGAATACGGCACAAATCTCATCAAGTATACCTAGAGCGGCGTAAACCTTTAAAACAATGCACTGCTCATACCAAACTTTATGCAACATCCATCACATTCTCCTTTCAAGGACAATAAATTTTAATGCTTTTGTTAACTGAATGACTACTGTATGGCATTTTAAAGTACAATTCTGAAAAGTAACGGGGACCTGAGCAGTTGCATGCTCTCTCTTTACACTTCAATTTCAGATCTTGCACTTATCTAAACTTAAATGTACAAGAATAGGGAACCAATAACATTAATAATATAAAATGTAAACAGGATAGAAAAAGAACCAGTTTTGTTAAAGAGCTTTCCAACAAGCATTAACCATGGTGCTAGCCCTAGAGGGCTAGCAGACTCACCCCTTCCTCCTTCTCCCCCACCCTAAGTTCAGGAGAAAATCCTGCATGTCTCTGTACTCCTCAATGTCAAGACAGCTCTGCTCTAGCAAGTTTGCAGTGAGTCCCTGACATCCGCCTAGCGTGGAAGCTTTCAGTGGAGGTGGGGCGACAGAAGAGTAGAGCAACAGGCCTTTCCGTAGTTCCACCCCATTACTTCTGACCAGAAGCTTGTAGAAGAGTGGGTGGCCAGATGATTGTAAGTTATGGAATGCATTACCTACAGACTTAAAAGCAATCAACGAAGCAACTATCTTTCGAAAATCTCTGAAGACATTTTTCTTCAACAAGGCCTACAATGAGAACCTATAGCCTCACTGAGCCACCTCACCAACCCAATTATGAACGCCCACCTTCTATAACTACCCTAATCACTCCCTTCCCTTACTTAATCGCTACACATTACTAATTGTACCTGATATCCTGAAATGACAATGTTAACAAAACTATATAAGCCACATTGAGCCTGCAAATAGGTGGGAAAATGTGGGATACAAATGCAATTAAATAAATAAAATAAGTTTATAATTCACACAAGTAGCCAATGGCCTAGTATACATTTTAGAGTGCGGTAATAGAATGATGGCAACAAGAAAAGGGAAAAAAGGAAGAGGTAGGGGTGGGAGAGAAGAGCAGACGCTGGACTACGAGGGCACGTCTGGGAGGAGGAGGAAGGGAGGGTGCATAACTCAAGGCTTACCTAGGACATTACATAACTTTGGGTCAGCCCTGCCAGGACTAAGAAGCGAGTATACACCATAAAAATGAACCAACTACAGAAAAGCAACCAAACCTATGCACGATACATGGAAGCGCCCCTGACCTGATCAGCTTCCTGCCACTCTCCACTGGCACTGGGCTGTGTAAAGCAGCTGCTGCTGAGCAGAAGTGATACCGCACGCGCACGGATACGTACGAAATTAGCGGAGCAGCGTCGCCAAGTGAGCAGCACGTTTCTAAGCAAATGAGTCCGCTCTTGTCGTCGTCTGGGTTCTGTGTGTGTAAAACCTTACACGGACGACTAACCGCTGCTCCCACCCTCCTACCGTCTTACTACAGCTGTAAGGGGAAGGAGGACCCGCCGAGTGTGAGCGTGCGTAGTAGCCTTGATCTGCGCATGCGCATCAGAAACGTCACATCCTGTTAAAAACGGGGAACGTCCGGTTTCGCACGCCTTCTTATTAACTCCTTCCTTGCTGACTGACTGTCATTTTCTGGGGAAAAAAAAGGTGCGCGACGTGGTAGGAGGAGGTCGAAAACAAATTGGAAAAAAAAAAAAAGTCATGGACTCACTGGTCTCTAGTTTACTGTCTTCTCCTGTCGGTTGGATGGCTATGGGTTGCAGATGTTGTTTTCTTTGGATAGGAGTCTGCCAGCATCCATTCCTGCTTCATAATGTTCCCATTTTTCAGATCTCTGAGATTTTAATGATTAGTCTCCACGATCGTGATCCCTACCAGTACCACTTCTTCTTTCCAACAGTGACCAATCCCGGTCACAGATACCTGGCAAGATCCCAAAAATGTACAAAACATTTTATACAGCTTATCCCAGAAATAGTGGATTTTCCCCAAGTCCACTTAATAACGGTCTATGGACTTTTCCTTTAGGAAGCTGTCCAAACCTTTTTAAAACCCTGCTAAGCTAACCGCCTTTACCACATTCTCTGGCAACAAATTCCAGAATTTAATTACATGTTGAGTGAAGAAAAATTTTCTCTGATTCATTTTAAATTTACTACATTGTAGATTCATCACATGCCCCCTAGTCCTAGTATTTTTGGAAAGCGTGAACAAACGCTTCACATCTACCCGTTCAACTCCACTCGTTATTTTATAGACCTCTATTATATCTCCCCTCAGCTGCCTTTTCTCCAAGCTGAAGAGCCCTAGCCGCTTTAGCCTTTCCTCATAGGGAAGTTGTCCCATCCCCTTTATCATTTTCATCACCCTTCTCTGCACCTTTTCTAATTCCACTATATCTTTTTTGAGATGCAGTGACCAGTCTGATGCACAGTCTTGCCTACTATAGGCTGGCCCTGGAGGTGTGGATGAATCAATGTAGTATGGAGAGAATCAGGCAAGTTCCATATTCCTAAAGAAATAAACTACTAAAACAAAGTTAAATTCTGTGCACAATATTTGAACATTCAGCAAAATTTTATATACTTTCTAATTTTTTTGTGCAGAATTATGCAATCATAATGTCTGAGCCCCCCACACCCCACACCTTTTTCCAGCCTCAACCTTGATCCTCCCCAGCAATCTCACTCTCCACAGGTTGCACCTCCCACACTTTCTCTCTCGCCATCCAACTTAGCTTGAGCTGCTTACTTAGCTTGATCCCCCACCCCTCCCTAGCCTTATCTACTCTTTCTCCAGGGTGGGCATCTCCGTATAAACAAAGGAGGAGGATAACCTGCATGAAATGGCTGTTGCATTCTAGCCACCTTATTGACATTCTAGATGGCAGAAAAACAGCACAAAGGGCCATCAAGAGTGGGATAAAAGATCCTTTATTATGAGACCCAGCATGAGCCATGTTTCTTGCATCAGAGGTCAATCAAAAGCAGAACTTTAAAATTCAGAATGAAATACATCAACACGATCAATTGGAAACCAAACTCTCAAACACATCATGCTGCACGTTGGCATCTTCACAATGGCGCCAAACAAAAAAACCCCAATAAAGGATTTTTTTATCCTAGTCTTGATAGCCCTTTGTTCTCTTTTTCTGTGGTTTGTGCTGTGTACGTTGACCCTCTTTCTGTCGTGTGACATTCTAGATGGGCCATGCTGGTCTTTCTCTGCTCCCCTGTTATCTCGTCCGTCCACAGTTACGACTTCTCAGCCTAGTCTGCCTCCCCTCCTTTCTCCCAGTTCTCTTTTCCTAACTCCCAGCAAGAATTAATTTTCTCTTTGTCCCCAAACTCTTCCCCCCACCCCAGGCTCACATCTCCAGTTCTCTTTCAACACCTCCCCCCTACCACCAAATCATACCTCAGCTCTTTTTCCCCCATTCCCACTTTTCTTCCACACGTTTCCATCTTCCTCTGCCTCTTCCACCCCGGCACATACCCCTCACCCCTTGTGGGATACTTGCTCACCTGCTTCCCACGATACATTTCCAGCTTGCTCTGTGCCCTCCCCCCATCCCATACATCTGTACTTCAGCCATATCCTTTAGCTTTGTTTTATTGCATATTGTGTTGACAGTTTAAGTACAGAGCTGCCAAGTTACCCATTCCAGGAGGGAAACTTTTTGGCTGGGCCTGGTTTTCAACTTACATGCCAAAGCAGTGAAGTATTTGTAGTCCATGATTCTGTCCATTGAAATTAGCGCTGCAGGTCCCATAATGCACCAGGATGAGGGTGGCAGAAATCCAGGATGGGCCAAAATGTCTCCCTTGGAAGCTCTGTAAGAAGCATACTATGCCATATCTATACTTTTATTTGAATATTTTTATTGCTGCAATTGTTTATAACCTGTGTTTTTGGCTTATTCTTGCTGTATGTCACCTAAATTAGGTTAACAGGAGATGAGGAGAGCGCCAGAGACAGCAATAACTGATCCTAGGTAAGGGTCTTGGCTATAGTGCAATTTAGAAGACTGTGTTCCAGCAATAGCTGGACAAGGAAGGAAGGGGGACATTGAATCAATGTGGGTGGGGGTAGGAGAAGACCCTGGTGACCTTGAATGAAAGGCTATGGTTCCCACAGTTTGTCTCTTTCACCCCCCCCCCCCCCCCCCCCCACACACACACACAAGTCAGAAATAGGAAAATAGCAATGAGTGATATGGGGCAGATTCCAACTGGACTGGAAGGAGTGACTAAAAAAGCATGCAATTATAACATTTTCTGGAGGAAAAGTCTGCTATTGAGATAGACATAGAAAAAGCCACTCCTGTCCCTGGGATCAGTAGCATGAATTTTGCTACTATTTGGGATTCTGTCAGTAACGCAAGCATTAATGAAATTCTCCTCTGCTTACTGCATGCTAGACACATGCCCTAACTACACACTAAAAGTAGTCCCAGACCGATTCATTGACCAGCTACCTCTCATCTGAACTGTATGTTTCAAGAAAGCCGTTTCCCACAGACAAAAGCAAACATACTGCTTATACCAATCCCAAAAGACACCAAGAAAAACGTAAGTGACATGTCAAACTACAGGCCAGTCGCATCCACACCTATAACGACTAAAATAATGGAAGGAATAGTGGCCACCCAATTAACCAAGTACATAAACACATTTTTTATACTACATGACTCCTAATCAGGCTTCAGACCCTATCACAGCACCGAAACAGTATTGATTACAATACTGGCCAACCTCAAAATGGAAATTGCAAATGGAAAAACATACTTCTACAATTCGACATGTCGAGCATATTTGACATGGTCGACCATCAAATCCTAAAAAGAATCCTTGATAAAATTGGCATTGGAGGGAAGATACTCAACTGGCTACTAGGCTTCTTGACTACAAGATTCTATCGAATCAAGACAACCATCCCTCTCCGCCCCCCCCCCCCCCCCCCATGGAGAGCGGAATATGGGGTCACCCAGGGCTCACCGCTTTCACCAATGCTATTCAACTTAATGATGGCCCCCTTGGCCCGAACACTATCCAAACAAGGACTTTAACCCCCTCATATACGCTGATGACGTGTCCATCTACATCCTGTTCCAAAACGTCCTGACAGAAATTGCATCTAGGATAGCGGATGGCATAAATATAATGGAATCCTGAGCATCATCGTTGAAGCTCAGACTGAACAAAGAAAAAGCACACTGCCTGATTCTCACATCACAACACAATACCGAACGCTACCCAAATATCGACACCACGGGCACATTCCTACTAATATCTGACAACCTAAAAATCCTAGGAGTCACCATGGACCGTAACCTATCTTTCGACAACTAAATCTCAACCACAACAAAGAAAATGTTCCAAACCATGTGGAAATTGAAATGCATAAAATATTACTTCCCGAAAGACATATTCCACACACTAGTCCAATCCATGGGCCTCGCCCATGCAGATTACTACAATGGAATCTATGCCGGATGCAGGAAACAACTACTAAAGGAGCTGCAAACAGCATAAAAAGCAGCGACTCATCTAATATTCGCTATAAACCGATTCAAAAGCACAAGAGCCCAGCTGCTCAAGCTTCACAGGCTACCCATCAAGGCATGTATAACCTTCATGATTTGCACACTGACTCACAGGATTATCTTTGGCCTCACACTGGAATACATGACAAACCTAATAGACCTACCTGTGCGCATCGCAATCGAAGGCACAAACACTTACCTCACCCTACACTTCCCTAGAGTCCAGGGCCTAAAATACAAATCTGCATACTCAACCAGCTTCATATACCTCTGTCTCAAAATTTGGAACACGATACCGAAAGTCCTAAAATGCACGACCAATTACATAACTTTCCAAAAACACTTGAAAGCCCATTTATTTAGACAGTCTTTCTTCAAAAATCACACACAGACTAACTAACCAACAACTACAACATACCACGAAACCCGAGCACTAAATGGAGTTGAATGAATGACACAAGCAAACTCCTACCGAAAATGGTACATGTCAAACTGTATTAAACTGCAAGCCACATTGTACCAACAACCTGACTGGAAAATATGGGGTACAAATGTAGCAATAAATAAGTATAAATTGACCACTGCTAGAAAGAGGTTACTGGGCTAGATGAACTATTGGTCTTAGTATGGCTATTCTTATGTTCTAAGTAATAGATTAATGAAATAAATTAAAATAGAGCGCCTGATAAGACTGAACAAGCCTCTAGTGTCCATTCTAATAGCAAAATGCCAAACTGAACTGAAACACTGAGACAAAAATGTGCATGTGTTAGGTGTATCAACTTCAAGAGGACACACTTAAAGACATCTTAGCACACAGACGGGGGCAAATTAAACAACACAAGGTCCTAGAAGAGCCCAACATCCAATACTTTCATTACAAGACTTATATGTAGAAAAGATTTTTTTAAGTCTATGTTAGAGCTCAGTGGCGACTCGTTTCATAAGAACCAGAATATCTCTTAGCTTGCCTTGCCTCTATACCTGTCCAAAGAGTAAATAGTGTGAAACTTCTGGAGAGATTAGAAGATCATGTTAATACCTTGGAAGGCATTATACCAGTTCAGGGAGCTCAGAAGAGAGAAACAAGTGAGAAGGTGACTGTGATGGGAACTCTAACAAATGTGATATTTCAGCACAACATAATAGATTTGAGATCATAGAAAATAAGTTGAGAACATTGAATTTTTGAGTGTTGAATTTTCCGTGTGTGCCTTTGTTGTCACCTAGAGAACTTTTTAAGAAGCTCTTAGGGTTAATGGAGGAAGCTATCAGGCTCATTTTCGAAAGAGAACGACGCCCATCTTTCGACACAAATCGGTATAATCGAAAGCCGATTTTGGCCGTCCCCAAATACTTTCCGTCGCAGGGACGACCAAAGTTCATGGGGGCATGTTGGAGGCATTGCGAAGGCGGGACTTTGGCGTGCCTAACACATGGACGTCCTCGACCCATAATGGAAAAAAAGGGCGTCCCTGACGAGCACTTGGACGACTTTACATCACAGCAGTATGCAGGTCCCTGGAGCAGTTTTAGTGGGTGCAGGGCATTTCAGGCAGGCGGACCCAGGCCCACCCCCCCTACCTGTTACACGTGTGGTGGTAAATGTGAGCCCTCCAAAACCCACCAGAAACCCACTGTACCCACATCTAGGTGCCCCCCTTCATCTGTAAGGGCTATGGTAGTGGTGTACAGTTGTGGGTTTCAGGTGGGTTTTGTTGGGCTCACATTTACCACACAAGTGTAACAGGTAGGGGGGATAGGCCTGGGTTCACCTGCCTGACGTGCACTGCACCCACTAAAAACTGCTCCAGGGACCTGCATACTGCTGTAATGGACCTGAGTATGACATTTGAGGCTGGCACAAAATATTTTTAAAGATTTTTTTTGAGGGTGGGAGGGGGTTAGTGACCACTGGGGGAGTAAGGGGAGGTCATACCTGATTCTCTCCGGTGGTCATCTGGTCAGTTTGAGCACCTTTTTGTGCGTTCCTTTTTGTGTCACCCCCCTGCACTACGGTCCCCTCGACCCCCCCCCCCTCTGCGAACCCGTCGCCCCCCCCCCCCCCGGATTGCCGAAAACCGCCCCCGCCACCGTTGTGTACTACCTGAGCTGACGGGGGACCCAAACCCCCGACAGCCGAAGTGTTGTGCCCTTCGCGTTCCTTCCTCATCTTCTCTGGAAGTTCCTCTGCCCTCTGCGTGCGTCTGACGTCAGACGCATGCAGTCAGACGCACGCAGAGGAACTTCCAGAGAAGATGAGGAAGGAACGCGAAGGGCACAACAACACTTCGGCTGTCGGGGGTTTGGGTCCCCTGTCAGCACAGGTAGTACACAACGGTGGCGGGGGGTGGTTTTCGGCAGTCCGGGGGGGGGCGACAGGTTCACGGAGGGGGGGTCAAGGGGGCCGTAGCGCAGGGGGGTGACAGCTGATTCTGAGGCAGGGGGAGGAGTAGGGAAACACGCTGCGCCTGTTTCCCTACTCCTCCCCTTCCCTTGGAATCAGCTGTCATGACATCAGTGACGTCAGTGCGTGTCTGCCTAGCAGACCACCTCCAGCCTAGGGAGCCACGGTCCCAGGCACAGAACGTTGGAGGTGAGAATTATTATATAGGATGTATACTGTTATGCTATGATTATTTACTGTTACATCCTAGATTCTTTCTTAGGGCCCTGTGTAGTAAGGTGCGTTAGCATTTTTAACACCCTACAATTAGCGCGCGCACTAACCGTGTAGGCGCCTATAGGGGTATTGTAGGCATGTACACAGTTAACACGTGTACATGGTTAATGCGCGTTAAAAACGCTAACGCACCTATAACGCAGCTTAGTAAACAGGGCCCTTAATCTAGTATCTTTGTTGTAATCTGCTATGAACTAATTTTTGGTATTAGCGGGCCATAAATAAGCTAACTGTATATGAATCAGTGCATCCTGTTTTTACCTTGGAGAATAAACCTTCAAAAATGTTTGGTCATCTTGTGACTTGTTTTCTTTGGACTTTCCACCCTTTCTAGGCATCTGTTTTTCCCTCATGGAAGAGCTGGTTTTCTTTCCCTGGGTAGATAATGGGCTTCCCCAGAGGTCTGTGCTGGGACCGCCGCTTTTTAACATATTTATAAATGATCTAGAGATGGAAAGAACTAGTGCGGTAATTAAATTTGCTAATGACACAAAGTTATTCAAAGTTGTTAAATTGCAAGAGGGTTGTGAAAATTTGCAAGAAGACCTTATGAGACTGGGAGACTGGGCATCCAAATGGCAGAAGTGATGCATGTGGGAAAGAGGAGCCCAAACCATAGCTACATGATGCAAGATTCCACATTAGGAGATGCCACCCAGGAAAAGGATCTAGGTGTCTTTGTTGATGATATGTTGAAACTCTGCTCAGTGTGCAGCAGCAGCTAAGCATGCAAATAGAATGTTAGGAATTATTAGGAAAGGAATGGAAACAATATGTTATGATGCTTTGCAAGATTTATTTAAGAAAAGAAAATAGAAGCGTCTGTCATGTGTCTTAACTTTATCTGAAGTTGTAATGCTAGCAGAGCACTAGGTGGTGCACTCACACTGCTGAAATTCTGTATTTTGGACATCAATAGAAATCAAGCAAAATAAAACATGGAAAAGAAAATAAGATGATACCTTTTTTATTGGACATAACTTAATACATTTCTTGATTAGCTTTCGAAGGTTGCCCTTCTTCGTCAGATCGGAAATAAGCAAATGTGGTAGCAGATAGTATATATAAGTGAAACATCCAAGCATTTCTTTGACAGTCTGACAGGGTAGGAGGTATGCATGGGGACATCAAAGCATTTCATTGATAGTCTAACAGGATGGGTGTGGGTAGGTGAGAGGAGGGTTATAAACAGAGAAATACAATTTTATGGTTTATAATGGGCTAGAAAACCCAGATCCTTGTTAAGTCCTGTCTGGACATATGCAAGTATGATTCCTCCCTGTCATGCTACAGCATCAATGCATTTCTGTCCCTTCCAAAAAAACTCAAGAGTAGGTATAAATGCCCATGCCAAGATTTTTTAAGCATGTGTGTATAACTGGCATATTTTATACCCATGTGTATATTTGTGAACTGCGCCTGTTCTCTGCCCAAACTCCTCCCCTGTACACACCTATGGCAAAGTGCATGGCATTATGTCAATGCTTGTACTACACTGCTCAGAACTTTATAATAGACTGTTTACACATTAAAATGACTCTAAAATTACTCCCTATAAGCATAGCCATTCCCAGAACAGTGAGCAGGCTGAGCAGAGGTGGAATTAGCATTTATGTGCTTATTTTCTATAATAACAGTACAAAATAAATTTACTCCCAGTTAAACATTACTTCAGAAGATTTTTTTTTTATTGGGAATAAAAGCCCAGTAGCACATTCAATTCTCACAGGCAGTCCAATAAATCATCTTTGATCCACTTTTTATACTATGATATGAAACTTTCACAAAAAAAATATATATACCTATATACCTGATATTTGAAATGATTTAAGCAGCCAGGAGAGGCTCCTTGCCTTTTAAATTGCCTGTCTAGGAAATTTTTCCTTAAGGTGACGCTCCTGGACAGGATAGCAGTTCTCAAGGTATGGACCTCGTCTGAGTCCCCTTCTTTTTGGGGCTGGTGCAACTTACTACATCAACATATGCTCTGGGAGAGTGAGTGTATCCTCTAGACGCCAGAAGGACTTCTTGGCAGTTTGGGAACCATATATTTTTTTCTTTATCTCCCAAGGCACGAAGCTTTATTTTAAACCGCTTATGATTGCTGGATTTGGGGGACCTGGACCTCGGTGCTCTGCCCTGGGAGGAGAGGGGGGGGGGGGGGAGGAAGGAAAGGTTTTATATATTTTTTTTAATTATTATTATTTACCTCTACCTACTTGGTGAGAGAGGGAAGGGGGGGGGTGGGGGGAGGAAATTGCTAAAAGTGGATTGACAATATTTTCCTTTGGTCATTTCGTTGTATGGTGGTCGTAGTAGTCATGGCATTGCTGTAATATTTGATTTGTCATCATTGAAATTGTGGAATTATAAATTAGAGGATATAGAGACAAAACAAAAATTCATTGACGACTGTGGGAATGTTGGATGGTTTTTTTGTACTAGTATTGTGTTCCTTATGAAGTTTATGCTTGTTGTATTGGGCTTCCAGTCAGTAAAAAGATTTAAACGTAAATTGCCAGTCTAGGGCTAAACCAGGCATTTTCAGCAGCACTTAACCTGATAGTGTCGCTGAAAATGCCCAGCTCCCGATAGGCACATATATTTTTTCTGAGTCGCCTATTGGCAGATTTTTAGACGGCGTCTGACGTCACAATAGCTATATCATGCAGATCCAGTGCGCTTGATCAGATGTTGAGGGAAACCCTGTAAAGAGGAGTTGCAGCTGCTCCAAGTACTGTTAATGTTGGCACTTATATACTTGTGAATGAATATGTCTAGAGATACTTTTTCTGTACTGGCATGTGTTTTTGATTTGTCAGCAGATCAGGACCGAGACCCTGAAGCCAGTGGCGTAGCTACGTGGGGCCTGAGGGGGCCTGGGCCCCCATAGATTTCCTCCTGGACCCCCCTCCTGATGACCCTCTCGACCCCCCCCCCCCCGCCTACCTTCGGTTTTGCTGGCGGGGGACCCCAATCCCCGCCAGTCAACGTCCTCTTTGTCCTGGAATCAAAAAAGTCTTCGTTCTGTTGCATGCTGACGTCCTGCACATTGTACGTGCAGGACGTCAGAATCAGAGAACAGAACGAAGCTCGTTCTGTTCTCTGAGTCTGACATCCTGCACATACAATGCAACAGAACGAAGACTTTTTTGACTGCAGGACGAAGAGGACGTCGGCTGGCAGGGATTGGGGTCCCCCGCCAGCAAAACTGAAGGTAGGTGACGGCGGGGGAGGGTTCGCGGGGGGGGGTCGAGAGGGTGGGAGGTTGTGAAAAGTGGCGGCGGGTTGGCAATGGGGGGGTTGGCAATGGCGGGGGGTCGGTGGCGCCGGGGGGGGGGGCTAAAATGTGCCCCCTCACCTTGGGCTCTGGACCCCCTCCCACCGAAGTCTGGCTACACCCCTGCCTGAAGCAGCAGCGCGAAACACTGACCATTGTCGGCTCGGGACTAGAGGGAGAAGATAGTGCAGCAAGGGCACTCTATGTGGCAAAGAGATCCCCAGACCAGCACTGACTTTAAAGATAAGTGTCGATATTCATGCTGAGTGCAATATATTAAGAATATTGTAAGCGCATTAATTTTCAAGAATAAAATCTTTAATATGTAACTGAGAGGAAGTTGTTAGCAATATTTGAAGGTTTTTTTGGCCAATGATGAAGAGCATAAAGATCTATTATAGCTCCGATAGATTTAGGAGCTCTTTGAGGCCTTTTTCCTGCCTGTAAGTGGTCATTTTTTTGGTTAGTGGAAATTCTCTCTTTTTTAATTTTCTGGCGAACTAAGGTTTCCACACCCTACTATTGCGTTTTAGTTCAATTTAAATAAAAGCCAGCCGTGGCCATTTTTCAGCTGCACTAGAATATGGCCAGAGCACACGGCAAATCCATGCACTAACTGCAGTGCTGGCCACTTACTAGCCACCTTAGTAAAAGGATTCCAAAGTTTACGAAGGACATGAGATAATATAGCATGCATGTGAGCCTTCCCCCAATTCCTGTATGAATTTGGATTTTACATTTGATGATTGCCCTTTCCATATCCAAGCTCAAAGTGAGTTCCATACAATAACAATAGATTTTTAGCCTTTATCAAACAAAATTTTTGTCCTTCCAATTTTAACAGTTTTCCATGAGGAATGAACAGTTTCTATAATTCCTACAAGTTTCCTTTATTCTCCATTGAAATTCTATTGAGTTGGCTCGTGTAAGTGCTTTTGATTATATTTAAATAAGACAGTATCTAATATAATAAAACTCACCCTCAACGTTCTGAGGACACGGACGTCACTTCTGTATATAAAACTCAACCTCAACATTCTGAGGACACTGACGTCACTTCCGTAATGAAGGGTTCGTGGTGGTGAAGCCACCGAAAGCACCATGTCGCTGGGCCCCGCCCTCGCGTCAAACATGATAACGTTGAGGGCAGAGCAATGGCGTCACGCATCGAGGGCGGGGCAATGGCGTCAGTGGCTTCACAACCAAGAAGCTGATGAAGGTGCGTTCACGAGGTGCGGACCTATGGCGTCAGTGGCTTCAGAACGACGAACCGGTGGGTAGGGAGGGAGAGGGTGTTGGGGAGGATAACCTTGCTAGCGCCCGTTTCATTTGATCCAGAAACGGGCCTTTTTTACTAGTGACAAATAAAGTATAGGCCAGTGATTTTCTGCTATTTGCCTTTTATTCAGGCTGACAATATAGCATGAGTAGGCACGGATGGCTTCTTCTGCACAGTTCCAGATGTTGGTGAGGTCAGGAAAGGAAATGCATAATGAGGGCTATGCATACTATGATGAAGCTGAAAACAAATTATGTGATTCCAACTGGGGGCCAATATCAAAAGCCATATAAAATGGGTTAAATTGCTTTACTAATTTTGAGCAGGGCCCTTAATCAGTGGCTTAACATAGGGCATAATTATTTTGATTCACCGAATCTACTTAACTTTCTCCCCCCAAATTTTATAAGTCCTGAATTTGTATCAAAAAAGCACTTGGTTTCACTATGCCTGTTAAGAAACTGCAGAACATTCTAGAACCTACGCTAGGCCAGAGTCACACTTATATTTTTAATTATGTTTTTTAATCCAGCTGCTCAATTGATTCATAATTAGATCTTATGGTCACATATTTAAGCCATCATATTGTTTTTTTACATAATAGATAATTGAACAGTCAAAGGCCTTCATAGATTGATTAGCGAGTCTCTAAAGATGCTTTTACTTTATTAATTATCATCATCATTATTAAGATACATATTACTCACCTATCACTGCATTTTCTTAGCAGTGACAAAATGAAACATAACTCATCTGTAAAATTCTAAATGATCACAATAATTTCATTAGAACCCTGACTGACCCTTCATTTGTCTGACTGACCCTTCTAAACTCCTATTATAATGCCCCGGAGCTCCAGTGTACAGGTAAACATCTATCATTCTTATGAGCCCAGGGGTGAATATGTAATAAATTCAACCTTGTTGAGAAAAAATTCGAAATTTTTCTTAAACCAAGGGCTACTTTGAGTAGCTTCTTCAATCCTTCCTTTTATGCTACTTTGCATTCTAGATGGATACCTGCAAAGCTTTTTCAGTTTCAGAATAAAAAAATTCTCTAAATACATTTCATATCAGTAAAACTTTTTAAAGCACACGAAGTGTAGTAATAGCCCATGACATTCTGTTCTTTGCCCGATATTGGTAAATAATTAAAATGGGACTTCTCGACAAATTGTTCGAGAAAGGTCAACAGTTGACTGTTCATTCAAGAATGGCTGCTTAGGTACTCAGTACAAACACCTATAGAGTTGATGCTGGGTTGAAAGCACTTTGGCTGCCTATTTACTCTGTTAGGACTTAAAGGAAGCTTGGACTGTTCTTCCTTTAAGAGGCTGAGGGGGTCGAAAGTTGTTCACCATATGAATCCTTCCATCCTCCTCCTCACTGGTATAAAACAGGGTCTTTCGGAATTTCAACATCTGCAAAAACACACAAATACTCTTAAACATACTATTTTGCATTAGTGTGTTCATAATTCAAAGCAATCAAAAGATATAAACTAAACTGATGAAATACTAACACAATTAAAATTGTTGCACATTATACCCTGGATTCCATAAAAGTCACCCAAATCTGCGCACCAAAATTTGGGCATGATTTCGAGATGCGCACACAAATTAATTGGTGAACAAGCTAATTAGCAGCAACAATTGGACACAATTATTAACATTAATTGGCACCAATTAGGATTTCAGTGCATATCTGGCTGTGTGCTATTCTATAACATTGGCGCCCAAATCCCATAGCGCACAACACAAAAGGGGGGCATGGCCATGCGAGGGGCATTCTAAAAATTTGCACTCAGTGTTATCGATTCTCTGAGGACAAGCAGGTCATTAATTTTCACAATTGGGTAATGCAGTGTCGCATTGCCCGGCCAGAGCTTATAACAAGCTTTACTGCTTTTGTTTAAGTACCTGTGTTTTATTTAAAACTAGTAAAAAAGGCCCGTTTCTGTTAGAAATGAAACGGGCGCTAGCAAGGTTTTCCTTGGAGTGTATGTTTCAGAAAGAGCTTGTGTGAGAGATGGAGCATGTGTGTCAGAGAGAGAATGTGAGAGAGAGAGAGAGAGAGACAGAGTGTATGTGTTTGTGCGAGAGAGAGAGAGTGTGAGAGACAGTGTTTGTGTTTCTGTGTGACACTGTGTGAGAGAGAGGGACAAAGACAGTGAGTGTGTGAGTGAGAGTGTATGTGGCAAACAGAGAATGAGTGACTGCGTGTGTGGTGTGAGGAACCCCCTCACCCCCTCCCTCTCCACTGCCCCCTTGCAGCCAGACGTGCAGCGACCCTCCTCTCCCCGTGTTCCCCCTGCAGCCACCCATGTCCAGCATCCCCCTGCAGCCACCCATGCCCATCAACCCTCCTCTCCCCCTGCTGCGTCCTTCCTGTCTCCCCTGTTCCCCCTGCAGCCACCCATGTGGTCTCAGGCCCCCCCCCCCTCAGCATCCCTCCTATCCCCCTGCAGGCACGCATGTGCAGCGTCCCTCCTCTCTCCCCTGTCCCCCCTGCAGCTACCTATGTCCAGCGACCCTCCTCTCCTGTGCAGCCACCCATGTCTGAGGACACTCCTCTCCTTTTTCCCTGTTCCTCCCCTGTGGCCAGCCATGTCCATCGACCCACCTGTCCCCCCTGATGACCCCCAACCCTTCTGTCCCCCTGCCCGCCCTGCAGTGTCCGTCCTGTATCCCTTGTCCCCCTTGCAGGCACCCATGTGGTGTGTGGAGCCCCATCCCTATCTCCCTGTTCCCTGCCCCCCCTGCAGCCACCCATGTGCAGCGACCCTCCCCTCCCCCCTGCTTCCTTCCAGCCACCCATGTCCAGCGAGACCCCCCTTCCCCCCCCCAGCCGGCACAGCACCCAAAGAAAGCCCCTTGTCCCCCCCCTTCGTGCATCACCCGACCCCCCCACGTGGCACATCACCAAGCCCCTCCCTCCTCATCAACCCCCTCACCACCCGCAACCGCTAATACAAACTGTGTCCGGCGGCTGCTGCTTCTGCTATTCAGCAGCAGCAGCCCATACATAAAGAAAACCAAAAAAAAAAATCCTCCTAAAACGCACCTCCGTTGAGAAGAATCTCACATTGGCTGAAGTCTCAGCATGCGCTCCTTCTCTCCCCTCTGACGTCTTGGCGTTTCTCCGGGGTCTTCCGGCAGGGGCACTGACGTTGAGGGGAGAGGAGGAGCGGCTGCAGAGACGTCAGCCAATGTGAGATGCTTCTCAACGGAGGTGCGTTTTAGGAGGATTTTTTTTTTTGGTTTTCTTTATGTATGGGCTGCTGCTGCTGAATAGCAGAAGCAGCAGCCGCTGGACACAGTTTGTATTAGCGGTTGCGGGTGGTGAGGGGGTTGATGAGGAGGGAGGGGCTTGGTGATGTGCCACTTGGGGGGGTCGGGTGATGCACGAAGGGGGGGGACAAGGGGCTTTCTTTGGGTGCTTTTCTGTGTGTGTGTGTTTCTGTGTGTGTGTGTGTGTATGTGTGTGTGTGTGTGTGTGTGTGTGTGTGTGTGTGTATGTGTGGGGGGGGGGGTTGCGGGTGGCTTTTGTGGTCGTGTGGTTGGGGAGTTTGCCAGCAGTCTGTAGCGATTCCTAGGCAGGGGGAGGAGTACGGAAACACTCCCCCTGCCTGGGTTGTTGTTTGTTGGAGGGGGTTGCCAGTTGGTTCTCCATGGAGGTGCGTTTTAGGAGGTTGTTTTTTTGTTTGTTTGTTTTCTTTATGTACGGGCTGCTGCTGCTGAATAGAAGCAGCAGCAGCCGCCGGACAGAGTTTGTATTAGCGGTCGCGGGTGGCGAGGCGGTCGATGTGGGGGGGGAGGGGCTTGGTGAAGCGGCGGGGGAGAGGTTGGGTGATGCGGCGAGGAGGGAAGGGGGGTAGGGGCTTTCTGATGCCCCGTTGCACGGGTTGTTGTGGCGATGCGGCGGGGGGGGCACTTAGAGGTGCACCGTCGAGGCTGTTTGTATGTGTGTGTGTGTTGTTTGTGTGTGTGTGTTTGTTTGTGTGTGTGTGTGTGTTTGTGTGTGTTTGTGTGTGTGTGTGTGTGTGTGTGTGTGTTTTTTGTGTGTGTGTTTTGGTGTGTGTGTGCATTTGTGTGTGTGTTTGCCTTTGTGTGTGTTTGTGTTTGTGTGTGTGTTTGCGTTTGTGTGTGTGTTTGCGCTTGTGTGTGTGTTTGCGTTTGTGTTTGCGTTTGTGTGTGTGTGTGTTTTGTGTGTGTTTGCGTTTGTTTGTTTGTGTGTGTGTGTATTTGTGTTTGTGTGTGTGTTTGCATTTGTGTGTGTGTTTATGTGTGTGTATGTGTTTGTGTGCGTGTGTTTGTTTGTGTTTCTGTGTGTGTGTGTGTGTGTGTGTGTGTTTGTATGTTTCTGTGTGTGGGTGTGTGTGTGTGTTTGTGTTTGTGCGTTTGTTTGTGTGTGTGCGTTTGTGTGTGTGCGTTTGTGTGTGTTTGTGCGTGTGTTTGCATTTGTTTGTGTGTTTGTGTGTGTTTATGTGTGTGTGTGTGTGCGTTTGTGTGTTTGCGTGTTTGCGTGTGTGTGCGTGTGTGTGTTTCTGTGTGTGTGTGTTTCTGTGTGTGTTTATGTGTGTGTGTGTTTCTGTTTATGTGTGTGTGTGTTTCTGTGTGTGTGTGTGTTTCTGTGTGTATATGTGTGTGTGTGTGTGTGTGTGTGTGTGTGTGTATGTGTGTGTATGTGTGTGTGTGTGGGGGGGGGGTTGCGGGTGGCTTTTGTGGTCGTGTGGTTGGGGAGTTTGCCAGCAGTCTGTAGCGATTCCTAGGCAGGGGGAGGAGTACGGAAACATTCCCCCTGCCTGGGTCGTTGTTTGTTGGAGGGGGTTGTCAGTTGGTAGGGGTACCTTTATGGATCCCTTTACTCTCTGTGTTCCGCCCTCAAGGGCGGGGCAGAGAGACATGGTGAGTTGGATGGCTTCACCACCATGAACTTACAAACTGTTTAGGGATTTTGCAGATGGCTTCAGCAGGTTGTCTTCAGAATGTTGAGGTAGCGTTTTATGTACAGATGGGGCGCGGCTGAGGGCGGGTCTATGAGTGAGGGTGACTGATCCTAGCCTATGAAGACTACAGGATTTTTGTGCTTCTCTGCCTTGGAGTGAGCTTCTCTGCCTTGGAGTGAGCTTCAGAACGTTCAAGGTGGGATTTATTAATATAGATACTAGTAAAAAAGGCCCGTTTCTGAGCACAATGAAACGGGCGCTAGCAAGGTTTTCCTCCAAGTGTGTGGTGGAGGAGAGAGTGAGTGGCCATCTCTCCATGTTGTGCATCAGTTTGTGGTTGGTGTTTTTTTTTATTTTGAGGCAACTGTTGTGATAGAGGATGTGTGAGGGAGGGAGAGAGAGAGTGAGTATGTGTGAGAGACTGAATGTGTGTGAACTGTGACCCTGCATCACTGTGTGTGTGGCAGAGAGAGTGTGTGTGTGTGTGTGTGTCACAGAAAGAGATGGTGTGTATGTTTGAAAATGAGAGAGTGTGGGAGTTGGAGGGCATGGGCGAGTGTCTGTGTGTGTGTGTGTGTGTGTGTGTGTGTGTGTTTGAAATTGTGTGTACAGTATATCAATGTTTGAGGGGGGGCCCTGTCTGGTGAGGTGGGAGGGTGTGAACTTTCATGGATTTGCGGGGTGCTTTGAGAGACAGTGAGTGTCCATGTATTGATGTCCTGCATCTGTGTGTGTGAGATTGACAGGGGGTGGGAGTTGGGGGGGGGGGGGGAACTTTGATCCTGCATCAGTGTGTGTCTGTGACACAGAGAGTGTGGCAGCGTTGATGCTTCTTTATAGGGAAGTGGTAGTGGTGGGCTTGTAGGGGGGTCATAGTGGGGAGGGGATATGAGTGATTGAGTGTGTGATACACATAGAGAGAGTGTTTGTCCGTGTATCCATGTCGTGCATGTGTGTGTGTGAGATTGACAGTGACTGGTTAGTCTGAAAGGCTATGCGACCTGCATGTAATCCAGGCAGAAAGGAAGATTGTTAAAATAAAAGTTAAATGGGCTTCTCTTTGTCAGGGGATGAATATTTGGGCAGTGCTCTTCATTCAGCCTGTAGAGCCTGTGCACGTTTCATTGTGTGTGATAATGTTTGAGGTGTGCTCATTGTTTTTTTTGTGTAGTCTCGGATGTTTTCCCTCCTTCCCTCCCTGTTCCGTGTTCTTGTTCATTATGCGCGTGCAAGGAGGGATGGCGGAATGGAAACGCTCAGCTGTTGCTTGCAGCAGCTTGATTTGTGTGTTTTAAAGTTTGGGAGGCAGGTGGGTTGGCGGGGTTCTGCGAGCTGTGAGGGAGTGGCGGGTGACTTGGAGGGGGGGTGAGCGTTGCTGAGCTGTTTGTTGCTGAGTGTGTGATCCGACTACATCCGAGAAAAGGCGGCAAAGGCAGTGCACCCCTAAACTAAACGGGTTAGTGTAACCAAGGAGGGTTTATGACCGCTGCTCCAGGAAGTGAAAGTCAGACTGCAGCCGCAGATCTCGACATGAAGGGCGTAACTTGCATCTGCAACAGCCGCCCCCTCTCCCTCTCGCTGTCTCGGTATCCAAGGGAGCGGCAACGCCCTGAACTCTCCCCTCCCTGTGCACGGTAGCTGAGCCGAGCCAGGCTGCGGGGAGAGAGGAGGAGAGGAGACCTGTTCTCTGTGTTGTTCGAGCTGGCAAGTAGCATCCTGCGGCGTTCTAGGTGACTGTCTCGCGCTGCTGTGCTGTGATTGGGCACAGTCATTGTTGACGCAACCGGAGTTTCGAGACGTCATCATGTCAGGAGATGGATTGAGGAGCACGAATGCTTCAAGGTTTTTGTCCACGCTGCCAGCTTCAGAACGTTGGAGGTGCGTTTTATTATATAGGATAAGCGTTTTAGTTTTAAGATGTATACTCTATAATTTTTTTACTTTTGTACACTTTTATTATTTGATTGTTCAAATATAATATGTTTTTATATTCATGTCATATATATATGATACATTTATATGTTTTTTAGAATACCATTTGTGACCCCTAAGGAAGGCGCCTTGTTGCGTCGAAACACAGACCGTGTCGGGTCCTTTGTACAACCAATAAAGCATTTCTCAGCACCATCTCCTGAGTTGGTTTGGTATGTGGTCAGCATTTACTCCTCTTGTGCTGTGTGGATTCATTGTAGAGGCTTCTCCTGTTTGCTGTTTCTGTTCCGGGGTGCCTACTACTCACAGAGACGTAGGTATGCCACTTCTTCTCGCCATCTTGTTCAGGCTCAACCCCAGCACACTTGTTCTCACCAACAGCATATGCCTAAAGCCCCTGCTGGCCCCTAGTCAAAGTACATGGAGATGGGGGGATGACAAGAGAGGGCTAGGGGAGGACAAGCCATTTGGATGTGTGAGTGCATGAGTATGGAGGAAGTGGGGATGTGAGGGCAGCAGAGGAGTGCTAGTGTTGAACAGTATCCTCTCCGACCATGCACACTCAGGGATGTAAGAAGGTATGTCTTTAAATGTCTTAAGGCTATGAGATATGGAAGTGATGGAGTGTTGAAATATTAGAATAGTTCCTATGTCTGTAAATACATGGGAGCGGAGGGGTTGAGAGAGGGAGGTACAAGTGATAGAGACGAGTTTAAATAGGACAGTTGTGTCTATGAATGAATGGGATGGAGGGAGATATGTCTTTGTAAATATAAGGGGGTAATGATGTGGGCAACAAGGGAAGGATGAATGGCAGAAATGGTAAGAATAGGTCAGTCTGTGTGTACTCATGGGTGGAGCTGTGAATGGCAGGGAAGGAACGAGATAAAACAGTCAATGTGCACACATGAGTGAATGTAGGAGGTGAAATTGGAGTTGGGATAGGACAGTCTGTATTTGTATGACTGAGTGAGAGTCGATGTGAATGACAAGGGAGGGTTGGGGTAAGCACCAGAGGTGCTGAGGGTTAGTATAAGTAGTAGGGAAGAGTTGGAATAATACAGCCCATGTTTCTGTATAAATTAATGAGGTAGAATCATGACAGGAACATTGACAGTAAGGAAATTATAGGACACTATTTTACCTGCTTTTCGGAAATATAAATGGGGTCTTTCAGCACTATCCATAGAACACTTTCATTCAGAGGAGGTGTCGTCAGGGAGCCAGGATATGTCCAATAATCTTGTTTAGAGGGCAGGAGGCATTTGGGATTAAAGTTGTCAAACTGGGCTTTAGTTCCCTAAAATACAATTACAAGTCAGATTTTAATGATTCACAGGTTCAGTATAATAGGTGACTACAAAAAAAGACCAACTGGTTCATCCAATCTGCCCAGTTATTTCTATCCTTATTGCCAATGATGCATTTCAGCTTCTAGCCATAGAATATGATTGCAGTGGCATATCACTCCTTATCAATTTTTATTGTCTGCCCTCACTTTACTACTACCACTATGAGACAGACATATAGCTCTACAATGTGTACACCGCACTGAACAAACACATAGAAGAGACCATCCCTGCTTTAATCTAGCCAACAAACACTGAGGACAGATGGACAAAGAATGGGAAACAATGGAAGTATAATGGAATAGGTGAGAAGAGAATAAAGAAAGCTGAGCCATAGAAATCATGTGAGAAACAGGGTGTTTTAAGTGATGAACTACAGCAGTAATAAAGGCTACAGAGGGGTTGAGAAGGATAAGGACTCGGTGATGGCCTTTGGCTTTGGCCAAGAAGAGGTCATTAGAAGTTCTGACAAGTGGAAAGGACCATCTCAATGAAATGAGGAGGGTAAAAGCCAAACTGGAGTGGATCAAGAAAAGTTTGCTAGAAGTCAAGGCAAATGAAGGGAAGGTGGGAGATTATACAGGACTGGATATGAAAGGAAGGGGTAGCTGAGTATACAGGACTACTTTTTTAGTTCATGCTTAGCACCCCTCCTTTCCTATTTCCAGTCATAGTCCTACAATAATCCAAAGAGTCAACTCCAGCACAATGTTACCCAGACATCTAGCTGCCCAAGTCTTTGTGGCCTTTCCAGACAGTGACCCACCATCACCAACCAGCCACATGGATCTGTTCATGTGCAAAAATATGAAGTGGCATCACAAAAATTCACTTTCTGTGAAAAACAAGGGAAAATGCCTGGAAGTATGCAGAAGTGCAAAGTTTCATGAATTTTCCATTATTTTTTATTCAAAGTGTATATTTGCAAAGTCATTTCAAAAAAGTACACTTAGCAGAAATAAATGTCTGCATAAGGTTTACTGTGCACAAATATTTATATGAAATTTGGCATTCATGAGTTGCTACAAGGCAAATTCATGCAAAGCAATTCATTAATGCCAAAAATAAGCAAAACAAGTCCACAAACAAATGCTTTGCTAGCACGTTATCACAAAATAAATAACTATAGCTTTAGATTTGTAGTTGTTTTTCAAAGTGTAAGGATGGGGAGAAAAGGCCCCATTTCACTTGGTAGTGGCTGGATTGAAAGGCCCTCAAGGCTTGAATCGGAAGCCCCCTAGAACCCAGATCCAGCCCTGAACTGGATAATAAAAGTTACAAGGCCCTTCTCCCATTTAAGTCTGACCCCTTAAGACACCCAAAAGCTGAAAGCTAACCTCTGTTCCCACTATCCTAGGACCCCCATTCACCCAAGGTGTTCAAGGTCTATTAGGAGCAGGAGTAATCCCCACTACCTCCTGTCCCAGCAGTTGCTGCTGTCAAAATGGCAGCACCTGGTTCCTAGCTTCCCACTACAGTACTTAATACTATATGTCAGGCTTTCCTAACTGGCAGTCTAACTCCAAATGGCAGTACCACAAGATTACCACTAGAGGTCATGTCAAACCATTTTGATAGCAGCAGCCAGCAAGGGAGAATAAGCAGGGATTGCTCCTATCCCCAGTGCTCCCCACATCTCTTGAATGAGTCTTTGTACATTTGGGAAGCTTGCCAGGTGCCCTTGGCCTGGATTGGCCGCTGTCGAGGACAGGATGCTGGGCTCGATGGACCCTTGGTCTTTTCCCAGTATGGCATTACTTATGTACTTATGGTCCTTGGGTAGTGGGAATAGTGGAAGAGGGACTGGTCCTCAGCTTCTGTGTGTTTCAAAGGATAGGGCTTAAATTGGGGGGGGGGGGGGGGAAGAATGAGTTTCTGTAACATTTATTCTTCAATTTGGGATGGGGGAGGCAGGGTTTTGCAAGACCACTAGGGTCTTGAAGACCCCCTGGGAGATAGGGTACAGTGAAATACCAGGGATCAGAGGTCACCTTTGGATTCCAAAGGGTCTCCAATTTGGGCCATGAGGGCCCATTTTTTCCCACAACAATCAAGTGAAATGGTGCCTGTTTCTAACATTTTTCACATGATCCCATGGCTGGGAATGTACACATTTTCTGGCTGTAACAACATGCAAAAAACTGCTTGCAAAATTTAGAAATGTGATGCAGATGAGGTCAGGAACTCATCTGCATCCTGTAGCTACTTTTCACAACAATGGGTTCTAACCTGTGAACATGAGGCTCAAGTACAATCCTGTGAAAACGTTCACAGGTAAGAACTCATTGTTGTGAAAAGTAGCGGCAGGATGCTGTAATGGGCCTGGAGTGGTCAGCCTCAGTGGAGAGCCTGCATTTTAGCTGACCCTTCATGTATGGTGCAAGTTTGTGCAGCTTGCAAGAAGAGGAAATGCTACTTGCAAATGGTTAAGAACAGTTGGAGACTATATGTGCAAAAGGAATAGACAAAGGGATGAGTCAAGGTCGGCTAACAATGAAGTCATTTGTTTGTTAAAGACTATAAAAGTAGGGGAGAGGCCCCTTATCCGCTTAAGCCCTCTGCTGAAAGAGCGTGATGCAGTTCCCAAATTTTCTCTGAGGTTTCGCTGAAGAGGGGCTATCCCAGCTGATGAATACTGAGATGATGTTGAAAAGTTTGGTGATGTATTTTTAAGCTACTAATAAATGTCTGTCTTTAGTACCTTTGTTTGTGTAAGCGAGTGTGTTTACTGGCTTTTATTCATTGGGATCCAAAACGGACCTAATACAGATGCAGATGCTTGTTCTGCCTAACAGACTCAGCTTTGTGAGTACCTGCGTGCCTAGATTATAGAATAATGTGCAGGTACACATGTACTTAATTGTTAAATTAGGTGCTAATTGGCATTAATTTGTGCTAATTGGCACTAATTTGCAGTATGCACATAACTGCCCTTAGTCGTAACTCTATAACCTTAGCGTGTAATTCCTTTAGGCCCCAATGCTCAGAAGCAAATGCTGGTGCTAGAGGCCATTAGCACCGGACTAGTGCCCACATTTGCTAATGCACAATCCTGAGTGCCGACGAGCTTTCAGGTATGAGGGAGGGTGTGGGGTGCACTAGACCACCAGGCTATGGTCGAAGAGTGCAGCTAAAGGGGGTTCATGTGTGTGGGGAGGTTGAGGGATCCAGCCCCTTGTGACAGGGGTGTTGAGGAGGCTCTGGAGGTCCACTGGACCTCCAGCCCCATTGTGTCATGGGGTGGAGGACCGCAAGCATTCAAATGCATGCTGGACAGGGTCTCCCTATTCCTCCCCAATGCCTTGGCAAAACCTAACTCCAGCTCCGAGCTGGCATAGGGTTTGCCATGGGAGCAGTGCCCTTGTTTGGTGTGCTGCCCGCTGAGCATTGGAGAGGAATACTAATGTTTTTGTATAGCATGCATTTGCATACTATTAGCATTCAGTGCTGGCGAGCTTGTTGTTACACGCTCTCGCCAGCCCTGATCCTGGGGCGCAGGCAAATGCGGGTGCTAGTCCTGCGTTAATGACCCCCAGCGCCCGTGTTTGCCTTTGATCATCCCCCTGTGAGTCTCTTAGCACTTCTGTGACCTCATTCTCAAGAGTTCAAACTCACCCTATTGTACCCAATAGAATTACCTCAGATGAGTTTAAACTAAAACGAGAAATAAGATGCAAAAGTATTAAACTATCCCCGTACCTCTATTCCTAAATAGAGTAGGAAATGTTCTAAAAAATTTAAATTCAGAGATGAAAATGAGTTAGTAAGATTTAACATTTATTGTTCTTTACAGATATCGATTTGCAGTGAAACAAGATAATTATGAAATTTTCTACAACTAAACTTTTATCAGATAAGTATGGCAATGTACTACATAAAACTTATTCAATTTTTTTTTACTTATGAAATTTTAACAACTTAAATCCAAGCAATATCACTTGTACAGAAAAGTGCTTATAATAATAACATAAACACTCATGAAGTAATCCTAAAAACAAAAAGGAGAAGAAATATAATTGCACTCAAGTCCACAATACTGGATCCAAGACTTAATAAAGAGGGAAATACAAAAAAGAAATTTTTAAGGAATATTGTATCTGAAGTACAGGGGCTAAACATTACTTTATGAAGAGCCTAATTTTTAAGCAATTTTTAAACTTTTCTGGACGGACTCTCTCACATACGTCCTTCCAGTAACTCAATACCCAACCAACTGACTAAATCAACAACAGTTTAGAACACTTAATATGTCACTCTTGGTCTCGAGCCGAGAGCCACGAGCCCCTGCACCAAGTCAATTCAAATGACACAAAAATGTAGTCTTAGAATACTTTGTTTTTTATGTTTAAACGATTTTTAATGGTACTGCAGCAGCATAAACAATGTCATACAGGCCTCTGCATATAACATACATCAAACCGTGATGTAACTATACAACAAGTTGCTAACATACAACATTGTAGAATTTTATATTTGAACATTTTTATGATTTTCCATCGGTTGTACCTATCCTGCCCCCACCCTCCCCCATACCCCTCTTCTACCCCCCCCCCCCCCCCCCCCCCAGACCTGGAGAAATTATTCAGTAATAGCCTGTGGAGTTCACCCTGCATTTAAAAGTAAACTGCGACCTCTGTGGCTTAGACTTCGCAGATAAGGGCCCCAAATAGCCAAAAATGTGACTCTCTTTTTCTTTGAGAACCTGGATTCTCCAGCCTCCCAGGATACCAGCTGATGTAACTGGTTTCTCCAATGCCAGTATGCTGGAGGATCCTTGACCGTCCAATATTGTAAGATGCATTTCCTGGCCAATAAACTCATCTTACGAAGCAGTAAAGTTTCAAATCGATTCTGACCTCTAAATGACCCCGGGGTATCTAAGAGCAGTTGTTCAGCTGCCCCCGGAATCCGAAGCTCCAGCCGCTCCTGCCAAAAGCCTCGGACCTGCGTTCAAAACCTTTTCAAGGTTGGGCAGCTCCAAAACATATGCAGCAATGTATTTATTTATTTATTTCTTGCATTTGTATCCCACCTTATCCCACCTCTTTGCAGGCTCAAAGTGGCTTACAATACATCATGAGTAGTGGAAGAATGCTAGCAGTTAAATATTTAGTATTGCAGGATGTACCAGGGTTCTTTCCACATTTGAGACAATCTGGATTGCGATCCCCTCCCACATGTGCTAATTGAGCTGTAGTTACATATCCCCTGTGAATACAGCGATAGGCACATTCTCTCAAGCGAGCACCTGATACTAACAGGGGTATACGTGCTATCGATTTAGTGATATCCCATGATGTTACTACAAATCCCAATTCCTTTTCCCAAGCCCTTTTCAACAGACTATAATCCCTGGGGGGGCCGCCATCCTGATACTGTTTTATGGAGCCAGGATATTGTGAGTTCGCCCTCACCTAGACAGTAAAAGAAATCCCGTACTTTATCCCCCAGCTGAGTTTTCAGAGGGTTTCCTGGTAGAGAATTGACCTAGTGTCGCACTTGCCTTATAGCAAATCTATTACCCCAGGAGTCACCTACCTTTCCCATTAATTCCTCTTCCGTGAGGGGCTGCCCATCTCCACCCGCCAGGTGTGCCAGACTGGAAATCCCCCGTTTTGCCCATTCAACAAAATATCGGCTCGACAAGCCTGGTAAAAATTCACAATTCCCACATATTGTTAACAGGTCCGTTACTGCTGGATCCCCCCCCCCCCCCCCCCCCCCCCAGCTGCCATATAAGCACTTGTAGTCTTAGAATACTTTAAATATTTTAAAAACATACATTTCTTCAATACAACACAAAAGAAGCTTATTTTCATACCTTATTTTTTTTATTTCACTAATATCTTCTTTTATTCTTGAACACGCGTCCATTGCACGGCTCTGCCACGAGCCGGCATCTTGTTTGTGCTGCTTCAAGACCTCCCGCTTCTGCTCCGGGCGGGTGCATAGCACCCACATTTCTCTGGCCCATCCGACACAAAATAAGACAAAAAAAACAGCAGGAGAGTGCACCGGAGCACTTCTCCTCTCTCCCTCTGGTCCCCTGCCGTCTCTTCTTACTTTGGAACTGGCTCTGCTGAATAAAATTGAACGGTTCCTCCAGGCCCCAGGATTTCTTGATCCTGCACGTGCGGCCATCCCTGACGTCACTGATGACGTCAGACGCCCACACACGCAGGACAGGGCTTCCCCCAATTCTACCACCGGAGCCTCACAGCTGCTCGATTTGGCCCCGCTACAGCCGCTGTTGCGCCGACGTCGTGACTGCCGCCCTCAATCCTCCACCACCAGGAGCCACAAAAAAAACAAAAGCTCCCAGCAGCTTCCCTCAGGCGCCAGCTCCTTTAAAATGCGAGGCAGCCCGAGAAGATCCTCAGCCCCTGCACCGCCACCAGACCCGCTGCACCGCTCTGGTCCTGCCTCTCACACAGCGGCTCTCCAATGCCACTTCTGCTACCGACGCTGCCGATGCTTTCACCTCCCAACGCTTGCACCCCACCGCTCAACCCCAAATCAGCGCCCCAGGTAAAATAATTTTTTAAAAACCATTTTATTTAATCCCTTAAGGGTTACACTTCTAACAAAGAGTATGCGGTAAAAAGTGGCCTGTGGTAGTGTAGGCGCATGTATTGGGCACACGCCAGGCCAGTTTTTACCGCATCTACAAAAAATGTCTTTTTTTTTTTTTAATGGGACAGGAAAAGGGCCTGAGATAAAAATGAAACCAGCATGCCCCCAAAACCAGCCTGAGCCCTTAATGCCACCCATTGATCTAGCAGTAAAGGTTCATGCACTACACACCCGGAGACTGGTCGGTGTACACCATGTGCCGATTACCACCGGAACCGGTGTGTGTAGGAGGAAATAAACAAATCATCCACACATTATGGCCGCGCGCCAAATCTGAAATTACTACCAGGAGGGCATGCTGGCCTGGCAGTAGTCTCATTTGGGCGCATGCTGCACGAACGTAGAGCAGTGGCGTAGCTACTTGGGGCCAGGGGGGCCTGGGCCCCTGTAGATTTGGCCCTGGACCCCCCTGCTGATGACCCTCTCAACCCCCCTCCCACCGCCAACCCTCCCCCATCGTCACCATGGGCTACCTTTGCTGGCAGGGGACCCCAATCCCCGCCAGCCGAGGAGGTCCTCTTCTTCCTGCGAAGACTCTGTTCTGTTTCTGATGTCCTGCATGTTGTACGTGCAGGACGTCAGACTCACAGAAACAGAACAAAGCCTTGCGGATCAGCCAAGCTTCATTCAGTTTCTCTGAGTCTGAACAGAACGAAGCCTTCGCAGGAAGAAGAGGACCTCCTCGGCTGGCGGGGATCGGGCTCCTCCGCCAGCAAAGGTAGCCCATGGCGACGGCGGGTGAGGGTTGGCGGCTGGAAGGGGGGTCGAGAGGGTCATCAGCAGGGGTCATCAAAGTTGGCGGCGGCGGCAGGGGGGTCGATAATGGCTGGGGGGGTCGGCGGCGCCGGGGGGGGGGGGCTAAAATGTGCCCCCTCACCTCGGGCTCTGGACCCCCCTCCCGCCAAAGTCTGGCTACACCCCGACATAGAGCCTACCGCAGCTTAGTAAAAAGGCCCCTATAAGTGGTAATCTTCTTTGAAACTACTTATACTACTCACCACAACCTAAGTGAAGAAAGTTAAGGAGAGAATGTAGAAGTATCTTACCAAAGAGAGAGGTGCAAAAGAGATAAAGAGATTTTGTAAATACTATTTGAATACTGCCTCTGCTACTCTTATTGTCCCAGTTATTTGCCTAAACCACAGATACTCAACCCAGTCCTCAGGACACACCCAGCTAGTCAGGTTTTCAGGATATCCACAATGAATATGCATAAGGCGTTCTTTTCTTTTAATGTCAGTTTTATGTATACTTTGGCGTACACTTGCAAAAGGCAGTATATCAAATGAAACAAACTAGAAACCAAACCATAAACCAAGAGACAGATCTGCATGCACTGTCTCCATTATATGCAAATCAGTCTCATGCATATTCATTGTGGATATCTTGAAAACCAAACTGGCTTGGTGTGTCCCGAGGACTGGGTTGAGAACCCCTGGACTAAAGTGACTTTAAAGTAAATTTGTTGGTTTAGAGCACCAAATCAAGAGTGATCTACCTCAGTGGCGTAGCTAAGTGGGGCCACGGGGGCCTGGGTCCCCCCCCAAATTTGCTCTGGGCTCCTGGTATCTGGCGGAGTTCCCCAACCCCCCCTCCCCCCCCCCCCCCCCCCGCCAGCTAAAGACTTCGTCCAGCACTGGTGTGTGGTGGCACCGCCACATTCCCTGCCCTGCTCTCTCTTCCCCTCACATCGGGCACGCTCCTTTTAGTGAAAGGAGCATGAAAGGACCCCCACCAGCCAAGGTATTTTCGGCAGTGCTTTAGCTGGCGGGGTTTGGGGACCCCAACCAGCCAAGATATACAGCAGCGGCAGTGGGCGGTCGAGGGGGGATGGCAAGGGGGTGGCTGTGGGGTGTTGACCAAAATGTGCCCCCCCACCTTAGGCTCTGGCCCCCTCCTACCTCGAGGTCTGGCTACGCTCCTTACTGACTGTGTGAAGAGTAACTTGTGTGACAAAACTGCCTAAGGCTTCCCAGAGTTTGTAAGTCCTGACCCTGGTCCCAAACCAATAAATTCTTTGTGACAGTGGCCTGCTCTTTTGCAAAGGACAAGTAAAGTTAGTTATGAACTTATCATCACACAAACAGGTTATGAATGCATGCATGTACTGCTGTGAATTTACAGCCTGTCTCACTGACACAGACTACTCAGTAATTACTGTGGATTCTTTTGGATTCGTATTAGATAAATAAAACCTTTATTAGAGGAGCTAAATTCTACAATGATTAAGATATATACAATGATTAGCTATATAAACACAATGATTAACTATATAACTGAAAAGAAACAATACCTATAACTGAAAAGAAACAATGCCTATCTATAAACAATTATTACATCATCAATCATCACTGGTCCTTACATCATCCAGGCTCTTATCATCAGTTGGGGGGGCCCATTACAGTGAAAGCCAGGAGCTTTTTAGACCAGGAACAGATCCTCTGCGCAGTACGTACATTACAGATGAGCTCCCGATTTCACTGCAAGAAACTCCCCTTTTTATTAGGCTCAGAACTCATGTTCAGAGCTGAGGAAAGTTATAGAATGCTTCTCTGTTTAGGGAAACAAGTCATACTGTGGGAACGTGGTCATGTGGTCACATGCTCCCCAACTCCAGGTGGCCAGGCTGGAGCCGGGAAGCAAGCGTCATCCTCCCCTTCATATACCCAATTAGTTAGAGCTGTGTCTTATCTTCTGCATTCCAACTTATTTCTGCACAATCAAAGTTAAACAACCATTTTTAAACAGAATTACTTCTAATCAACAATACAGACCCCGAGTGCACTGGTCGGTCAAGACAGAGATGAAAAACAATCTTTGAAATTCACTTCCATTACAATGCAGTGAAACCTTTTGAAATAGCAAAAAGCAGAAAGCAGTGAAGAAATTGAAATATATGGCAACTTACTTTGAATTTCACCATGTACAAGGCATCTGTTAGTCTATTCATGCCGGTGTGCTGATGTCCAGTCTGGAACAGAACATTGTTTTAAAAACTGTTAACACTGGAATGATTTGCAACTGAGCATGTGCTGAATATCAGTCCAGCCATTTTCCTAGTCACTGATAGTAACCTATGTAACTTTGTAAGTCTATGTGCTTTGAAAATGAGCCTCGATGACTCACTCCTTATAGTTTTATTGCTTTTAAAGCACCTGCATTCATCAACAAACCTGAAATACAGAGGTTCTGAAACCTATACCATTAATCAAATCAATTCTTGTATACCGCTAATATCCTCATTCCAGGGTTCAGTACGGTTTACATTCTAGGTGAGACAAAAGCCGACAATGTTAGTGTTAGGTATGAGAACAATTAGAAACCATCCCAAATTAATTATCTAATGTAGCCTTGCTTTTCTTTGAGTTCAAACTTTTGTATTAACTTTTAGAAAATATAATAAAATATAATTAACAATACAACAAAGATGGAAGTCACAGAACAAAGGCATAAATTAAATAGAATTTAAATATGTTTAGAGTGACGGAAGCATTTAAAAAAAATAAAACCTAACTGTAGTATGATGGATATTGGGAAAACAAAGTGAAAAAATTATTTTGCTATAAAATCAACATACAATGAAGTAAGATAAAACGTAAGGTCAATGAGAATTAGATTGAGCCAAATGGAGCTCTACTGGTTTCTATATATCTTTAATTTTTTTAATATCTGTTTGGTTTTTGAGCTAATTATCGTTCAAATTTGAAAGTTTGACAGATGAAGTGCAACCAGAATGTAGAATATAGATTGCAAGCATTTTTACAAATACCTAAAATCATTTGAATGATAAGGCCAATTAGAATATTATATTGAATTTGATGCATGGTGGATAATCTCAAAGTTGAGAAAGAGGATCTTAAAAATATATTAGCAGGAGTAGGTATAACTGTAATGTTAAGAATTGTTTGTATGACTTGCCAGATTTCTTCCCAGAATTTGTGAATTGCAAGACATTCAAACAGCATATGTGTTAAAGTGCCCTCTAGACGTAGAGAATGCCAACATTTGTTGGAATCAGCAATAACTGTTTTCCATTTTTTTTAATGGAGTCCAGAAGGCACAGTGAAACATGAGGAGTAAAGACTGAGTCAGACTCACAGAGTAGGGGTCACATTTTCAAAGCACTTAGACTTACAAAGTTCAGTAGGCTACTATGAAACTTTGTAAGTCTTAAGTGCTTTGAAAATACGCCTTGCACATCTATTAATTTTAGTCCAAAAATGTGGCCAATCAATGTTATCAATTGAAATCTTTAGATCTTTTTCCCAAGCCTTAGTAATGCCCACGTTTGCTGAGAAAATAGATCTATCTAAAGTTTTATAGAAAAGATGAGATTATTTTCCCTTCTATATAAGACTTTGTAGCTAGAGTTGTTTTACACATTTGTTTTAGACTGGTTACTATAAAAGAGAGTTCTATCAGTTAAAGTAAGAAAACTTAGGGCCCTTTTTTTCAAAGCTGCGGTAAGCAGGAACACATTTATTTATTTATTTAACACATGTATACCCCACATTTTCCCACTAGTTGTAGGCTCAATGTGGCTTACACAATACCGTAGTGCAGGCTACAGTTAGTAAAATAAGATAGTAATCGAATATGCAACATATAAAACAACAGAGATGCAAGATAATTAAAGATAATAGAGTCCATGAATTTTGCTGTAACAAAGAAGAAGTAAGTTAGGTTGAGTCTGGAAGGTAAGCCTTCTTGAACAGAGAGGCTTTCCACAGCAAAACAAAATGGCTTACAATGGGGCATGCTGAGGTTCCCATAGTAATTTTGACATGTCCACATGCTACCCGTGCACTAAAAAATAAAATTTATTTTTTTACCACTGGGGCCGGGTCTGAAGGCGTACAGTGGGCATGTTCTGCACTAATCAGTTAGGGGGCCCTTTTACGAAGCAGTGGTAAGCCCAACGCAGGCTTACTGCTCGCTAAAAGGGAAGTACCACCAGGCTACTGCAGCAACCCGGCAGTAGTTCTCTCCCCACAGCACAGGCCATTTCTGGTGCTGTAAAAATATTTCCATTTTTGTAGCAGCGGTGTGTACCCAGTGGTAGTCGGGAAGTGCCGCATGCTGCCTGGTACCGCCAGGTGAGTGTGGGGAGGGGGGCCTTGATGCGCATCAAAAACATGCACCGACGCCAGCGCAGACCCCCTTTTGCTGCAGCTTCATAAAAGGACCCCTTAGTGCGTGGGCATTGCCTTGCACTAACCGATTAGCATAAATATAGTGCATGAGTCCTTACTGCCTACAAAATAGGTGGCGGTGGGGGCTCACATGCTCATGGCTACACATCAATGGGAAAATTAACGCATGGCCATTAATATGAAAAACAGAAGACAGCCATTTTACCCCAGTGGTAAAAATGGCCTTATCTCATGGAAATGGCCCATATAAGGGCACACTAAGGACCCCTTTAACCAAGCTGTGGTAAAAGGGGGCCTGCGGTGGCATCGGTGCATAGATTTGCCACACTCCGAGGCCCCCTTTTACCACAGCAGATAAAAGGTTGTTTTTGGCCCCCAAAAATAAATGGCCTTGTGCTAATCACAGGGATTGGCGCGGCCATTTCTGGGGGACCCCTTACCGCCACCTATTTAGGTGACAGTAAGGGCTCCTGCACTAACCCGGTGATACTCGAGCAGCCATTACCGCCAGGTAAGCCCCAGTGCTGGGGGTGGGAACTACCACCGGGCTCCTGTGGGAGCCCGGTGGTAGTCTCGATTTGGCACATGACTAAGCAGTGGTAGCTCTAACGCTACTTTGTAAAAGGGCCCCTAAGACCACTTTTTACTGCTGTTTGCTAAAAGGGCCCCGTAGGAAGATTAAATTGATGGATTAATGCTTCAAATGTGACAAAGATTTTGAAGATATGCTGAACTGATCTATTTTAAATTTTGGATTGTTCCATATAGAGATATTAAGAGGATTTTTAGATGTTTGTCAGATTCTAAAAGAGCAAAATGTGTATCTAGTATTGTTTTATTATCCATCGAAAGGAGAATTAAGTCTGTAGTTAATATAAGTTGCATAGGAATGAAAATCAGTACTGCATTTTCTATTTCTAATCAAACTGGTTTGCAAGAGATGTTTTGATCAAAATTTAACCAGAAAGAGCCAAAATGGGCAAGGGAGGCATGTCCAAGATGGCAATCTAGGTAGCCACATTTTGCTGTGCTGTGGAGTCCTAAGCAGTTTTTCATCAATACCACTGAATACCAAAGAGAAAGGGGAAGATCAGGAGTGTATCTTCCATAGTCCCTTCAACTCCAGTCCTTCGACAAGCCAGCATGACTTCATATGCGACTTCAACAGCACCATTGGGCGTTTCTGCTGCCAGAATGGAGAGGAGTCCCGGTTCGAAAGGCGAGCTTTCGCTTAGCCTGCGTAGCCCTCTAGAGGCTTTGGGTGTGAAGTGTATGCCGGGAGGAGCAGCCACCAGAGTGTCGGAAGTTGGGGTCTCTGAAGTGGTTTTGGAGGGGCAAGCTCCTATCATTGCTTCATTCCCAGGGGAGGGGTCTCCTGGAAAACTGGGTCTCCCAGGTACTTTGGAAGCTGCTGCATTGAATTTACCTGGGGAAGATTTTTCATCTGGTATGGCTGGTGGGGAGTTGGAGTTGAGCCTGCCTGACCCCAGTGCTGCTCTACAGCTGCTGGTTAGTCCTACGAAGATAACTCTGGAGTCCATCTGGATAACTATGGAGTCCCTACACAAGGTTTGTGTAACTTTTGTCACCAACCTCAAGGGCCCTTTTACTAAGGTGCTTAGGCACCTATACACGTCCAGTGTGCATCAAATTGGACCTACCGCCCAGCTACCTTGTGCCCTGGGCAGTAATTCCATTTTTGACGTGTGTCCAAAACACATGGTAGAAAATATTTTCTATTTACTAACCATGTGGCGCTTACCTGGTGGTAATCAGCAGTTTACACGCGCTGATGCTTACCGCCTGGTTAGCATGTGAGACCTTACCGCTAAGTCAATGGGTGGCAGTAAGGTCTCAGGCCAAAAATGGACATGCATTGGTGTTAACTTTGCTGTATGTCCATTTTTGGCCACAAAAAAAAGGACTTTTTTCCAGATGCGCTGAAAAATGGACCTGCACATGTCCAAAACACATGCCTACAGCAGCACAGGCCACTTTTCGGCATGCCTTAGTAAAAGGGCCCCTCACTGTCTAATGCCTCAGTGATTGAAACTGTCCAGTCTCATCTGACTCACCAGGAAAATCAGCTTAAGGTGGTGGAAGCAGTGGCGTTCCTAGGGGGGGGGCGGTGGGGGCGGTCCGCCCCGGGTGCATGCCGCTGGGGGGGGGGGTGCCACGCGCCTGTCTGCTCCGCTCGTTTTGTGCTCCCTCTGCCCCGGAACAGGTTACTTCCTGTTCCAGGGCAGAGGGAGCATGGAACGAGCGAAGCTGACAGGCGCCCCCCCCCCCCCCCAGCAGGTAAAAATGCACCCGGGAGTGTGTGGTTTCGCTGGGGGAGGTGTCGTTTCACCAGGGGGGGGGAAGGAGGTGTCGCTTCGCCGGGGGGGGGGGCGCATCGGCGATCCGCCCCAGGTGTCAGCCGCCCTAGGAACGCCACTGGGTGGAAGTTTCTATATCCCAAATAAGGGAGATGGAATCTAAATTGCTGCAAGGGGCTAATATAGTTCATTATAACTTGGAAAACCTGGAAAATGGAGCTAGAACTTTGAATTTAAGACTCTTGAACTTTCCCTCTGTTAAGCTCAGCTCCCCTCGAGATACTTTTTACAAATTTCTAAAGGAGGTTTTCAAGTGTCCTGAAGCAGGATTTCCACCTATATAGAAGCTTTATTTTTTGCTGGTTTCATCAGCATTGGAAGGGAAGTTGAAGGCCCAGTAGCAGCAGAATTATCTTCAGATAGCTTGAATGTTACAGCACTTTTGGAGCGTTCTCAGGAGGAAGTAGATTTTCCAGCCACTCTCCTGGTCTCTATTGTATTTCTTCAAGATAAGGAGACTTTACATAGACTATTTGTACATTAAACCACCTCAGTTACTTTTTTGGGAGATAAGATTCGTATATTTCCTGATGTTTCCAGGTGGACACAGGAGACAAGGACGCATTGACTTTGTGGGCTAGACTTCAGTTAAGGTTTCCATGTAAATGTGTACTACTTTTCATTTCTTTGAACCTTCACAGCTTCGTTCCTTTTTGATGCTAGGATTCCAAATATGTAGGTGCTGTGTAGTAGTTTTCCTGATTTAATTTCCTTATTACCTCCTCTCAGGTATTGTGTATTGTTCACCCCCCCCCCCCCCCCCCCCCTCATTTGTGGACTACAGCCTGTACTTTCTTTTTCTTTATGGGTTATTTGATGATCCCTGACAAATTTCCTTGCTTTCCCCCATGTCCATCTCAATAATAGACTATGGACTTTTCCTCCAAGAACTTGTCCAAACCTTTTTTTAAACCCAGATACGCTAACCGCTGTTACCACATCCTCCGGCAAAGAGTTCCAGAGCTTAACTATTCTTTGAGTGAAAAAATATTTCCTCCTATTTGTTTTAAAAGTATTTCCATGTAAGTTCATTGAGTGTCCCCTGGTCTTTGTACTTTTTGAAAGAGTGAAAAATCGATTCACTTCTACCTGTTCTACACCACTCAGGATTTTATAGACCTCAATCATACCCCTCCTCCCCCATCCATCTCTTTTCCAAGCTGATGAGCCCTATCCTTTTTAGCCTTTCGTCATACAGGAAGAGTTTCATCCCCTTTATCATTTTGGTTGCTCTTCTTTGAACCTTTTCTAATTCCATTTTTTTGAGATATGGCAACTAGAATTTAACACAATATTCAAGGTGAAGTCGCACCACGGAGCGATACACAGACATTGTAATATTCTTGGTCTTATTTTGAATTCCCTTCCTAATAATGCTTGGAATCCCGTTTGCTTTTTTGGCCGCCGCCGCACACTGGGCAGAAGATTTCAGCGTATTGTCTACAAAGACACCTAGATCTTTTTCTTGAGTGCTGACTCCTAAGGTGGACCCTAGAATTAGGTAATTATGATTCTGATTATTCTTCCCAGTGTACATCACTTTGCATTTGTCCACATTAAATTTCATCTGCCATTTGGATGCCCAGTCTTCAAGTTTCCTAAGGTCTTCCTGCAATTTTTCACAGTCCACATGTGCTTTGACACCTTTGAATAGTTTTGTTTCATCTGGATTTCTGACATAATTACAGTGTATTAAGAGTAGCACTAATTTTAAAGGGACTACAAATACCACACTACTTTGGGATGTAAGTTCAAAGCCAAGACTGACCAAAGAGTCTCCCTCCTGGAACTGGGTAACTTGGTAGTTCTGGACTTTTGACACCCTGAGATCTCAGCTCCCTATAAGCCCTGTTTACTAAGGTGCACTAGCATTTTTAGCGCGTGCACGAAATTAGCACGTGCTAACTGTGTAGGCACCCATAGGAATATCGTGGGCACCTACACAGTTAGCGCATGCTAATGGTCAGCGCGCGCTAAAAGCATTAACGCACCTCTAGCGCGGCTTAGTAAACAGGGCCCTATATCTTCTGGCTTCCACTTCTGTACTGGCACCAGTGGCGTAGCTACGTGGGGCCTGAGGGGACATGGGCCTCCATAGATTTGGCCCTGGCCCCCCTGCTGACGATCCCCTTCAACCCCCCTCCCGCCACCAACCCTCCCCTGCCGTCGCTGCCCGCACCACCGCCGCATCAGATACCTCGTTTGCTGCAGCCAAAGAGAGTCCTCTTCAGTTCAGCACCAGAGTAGTGCCTTCATTCAACGAAGTTCCTGCTGTGATCAGCTGGTTCTGACGCCTTATGTCCTGCATTGTGCAGGACGTAAGGCGTCAGAACCAGCTGATCACAGCAGGAACTTCGTTGAACGAAGGCACTACTCTGGCGCTGAACTGAAGAAGACTCTCTTCGGCTGCCGCAAATGAGGTATCTGAGGTATCTGATGCGGCGGCGGGGCGGGCAGCGACGGCGGGGGAGGGTTGGTGGCAGGAGGGGGTTCAAGGGGGTCATCGGCAGGTGGGTCCAATGCGGTGGCAGCGGCTTGGGGGGGCGGCTAAACAGTGCCCCCCCCCCACCTCGGGCTCTGGCCCTCCCTCCCAGCGAGCTCTGGCTACGCCCCTGAGTCTGGCACAGTGGCGTATACACTGACCCACTCCTCCTATTCTTCATTCTTCATCCCTCCTTCTCTTTATAGAAATTTAAATTCTATTCTGCTTTTCTGAAATATTTTCTGACTCTGTATCTAACAGATATTTGCATTTCAATTTTTTTTTAAAAAGGAAGCATATCAATTGCATACTCACATCCAAAAAAATCCCAATTACTGCCAAGCCGTCTGGCGCATCTGCAGCTTCTTCAAATGAGGAGTATTTTTTAGCATTCCAGTGTACTAAATGGAGCTGCACAAGGAAATCAGAATTAAAATAGATGACAAGTCTGGATTTAGACAGAGGCACATATTCAAAGGGTTGTGGCTCTAAAGTTTGAAACTAAGGGCCCTGTTTACTAAGCCGCACTAGCATTTTTAGCACGTGCTAAATGCTAGAGTTGCCCATATGTTCCTATGGGAGAAGTAGAGGGGCTTTTTCGAAAGGGATGTCCACGTTTCGATTTGGATGTCCTTGCAAAACGTCCCGATCCAGGGGTGGGGAAAACCGTATTTTCGAAACAAGATGAACGTCCATCTTTCTTTTCGAAAATACCGTCAGGGATGTCCAAATCCTTAAATCTGGTCGTCCTTAGAGATGGACGTCCCTAGACATGGTCATTTCTGATTTTCAGCAATTTTCGAAACCAAGGACGTCCATCTCAGAAACGACCAAATACAAGCCAGCACATATACTTGAAGGTGCAGGGAAAAGGGATTTCTTCCTACTGATTAGGCCACTTGACTTTTTTTCTTCGTAGGTTTGCTGCTCATGAAAGTAGTGATCAGGACCAGTGCACTGGTACAGAGGCTTTAATGAGTGAAAGAGTGAGCTTGAGAGAGCATGATGCACTCCAAATAACTGAGGGCCCCTTTTACCAAGCTTTGTCAAAAGGGGGCCTGTGCTGGCGTCAGTGTGTGTTTTTCACACACACGCCGAGGCCCCCTTTTACTGCAGCAGGTAAAAGGGAAATCTTGCTTTCCTACAGGAAATGGTGTGCGGCAAGTAAAGCACTTGCCATGCGGCTATTTCTGGGAGAAGCCCTTACCGCCACCCATTGAGGTGGCAGTAAGGGCTCCTGCGTGAACCCGACGGTAACCGGTCAGCACGCGGCACTGCCCAGTTACCACAGGGTACACTCTAGCGCTACAAAAAGAAATACACTTTTGTAGCACTGGAAATGACAGCGCACTAGGGGTGGGAAGCAGTGGCATAGCCAGACAGCCAATTTTGGGTGGGCCTGAGCACAATGTGGGTGGGCACAAAATTTTCTCTCTCCCCCCCCCCTCCCAGCCAAGCATCTGTTCCCTCTTTCTACCCTCCTCACCCTCATAGCCTATTTCCCTATATCTTTTACCTCCCACCACCAGCATCTTCCTGTTCCATCTCTCTCCCCTCCCCCATTGTCCAGCATTTTCCCTTTCTCTTCCCTACCATCCATTGTCTATCTTCTCTCCCTGGATCCATCTTCCCTCTTTCTCCCCTCCCCTGCTTGTGCATCTCTCCTTTCCTCTCCTCTTCTCCACCTTCTTCATGTCCAACTTTTCTCCCTCTCCCTGCCTTGAGCCCCTGGTTTAACATCTCCCCCCCCCCCCCCCAACCATCTCTCCATCCTTCCTTTCCCTCACCTCAATGCCATGTTCAACATTTCCCCTCTCATCTCTCCCTCCCTTCCACTTTCATGTCCAACACATTTTTTTCTCTCATGCTCTTTCCCTCACTCTCCCCATCCCACCCATATCCAACCATTCTCCCTCTCTTTTCCCTTGCAGCATCTCTCCGTCCCTCCCCCTACCTGTCTCACTCCCTCATCCCAACAGTGCTCCTGTCTCTCCCTGACCCCCCCCCCCCCCCCCACCAGCACACACACACGCACACACACAACAAACCTACCACCCGCCAGCATGCTGCAGGTTTTTTTTCCCTCCCTTTCCCCAGCCACCACTCACTGACATGCTGGCTGCAGGCCTTCTTTCCCTCGGGCCCTCCCTCCTCTTCGGGCAGCGCCGCAGTCTACCTGTACAGGAAAGCTGCACGGCACCGGGTCGTCCTGCTGCTACCCTGCTGCCCTCCGCTCCAGTCATCATCTTTCTGGCACAGAGTTCTTCTGCTGCTTATCTGCAGCGGATCTGCGCGCTGCCAGTGCTGTATGCTGCTGCTGCCCCCCCCCCCTACACTGCGACTGCTTCCTCTGCGCTGGCCCCGCCTTCTTGAAGAGGCGGAAGGCGGGGCCAGCGCAGAGGAAGCAGTCGCAGCAGCATACAGCCCTGGCAGCGCGCGGATCCGCTGCAGATAAGCAGCAGAAGAACTCTGTGCCAGAAAGATGATGACAACGGAGCGGAGGGCAGCAGCATAGCGCAAGGACGACCCGGTGCCGTGCAGCTTTCCTGTTCAGGTAGACTGCGGCGCTGCCCGAAGAGGAGGGAGGGCCCGAGGGAAAGAAGGCCTGGAGTATGCACCGTTGCTGGGTGGGCCTGAGGCCAAAGTGGGTGGGCCCCAGCCCACCCAGGCCCACCCGTGGCTACGCCCCACTGTTGGGCTTACCGCTGCTTAGTAAAAGGAGCCCTGAGGCTTGGCATCTCTTTACTATTGTGTGCACGAGAAGACATACACCCCTCATTTAGGAGACCTTTTACTAAAGGGTTGCCGTACAGAAACCTGGAACTACCAAGGGCCCAACAAGGCCACAGGTGGTAGTTTCACCTCAAGCGCGAGCCATTTCCGGCGCTACAGGAAATAATTCCGTAATTTCTAGCACGGCGCTAACCTGGCAGTAATTGGGCAGCACATTACCACTGGTTTACCATGGGATCCTTTACCACCAGCTCAATGGGTGGTGGTAAGTGCTCCCTCCCCTCCCTGCATTGCCACGCGGTAAAAATAATCTTACCGCATGGCCATGTCGTTTTTAGGAGCTTTTCACCCACTGCGGTATAAAGGGCCCTGGTTTGCAGCAAAAACAGCCCCTGCCGCCACCGCAGGACCCTTTTTACCGCAGCTTGGTAAAAGGACCCCTTATAGAATACCTCCAGTTAAACATGCAACTTAATTGAAAAATTAGCTGCTAATTGGCACAAACAACCAATTATTGTTGTTGGTACTAATTATCAGTTACAAACATAACTGCACTGCACTGTTGGTATTCTTTAACCTTAGCGCATAAATTCTATATTGCATCACTGCGAGGGGGATGTGGATGTGAGAGGGGAATGGGAAGGTCAGGAGCATGCCCAGAAGTTAGGTACTAAGGGGCCCTTTTACTAAGGCGTGCCCAAAAGTGGCCTGCACTGGTGTAGTCACGTGTCTTGGACACGCATTGGTCTATTTCCTCAGTGCGCCTGGAAAAAAAGCGATTTTTTTTTAATGTGCCAGAAAATGGACGTGCGGCAAAATGGAAACCAGTGCATTTCCATGTTCAGCCTGAGACCTTACTGTCACCCATTGACTTTATTTATTTATTTATTGCATTTGTATCCCACATTTTCCCACCTATTTGCAGGCTCAATGTGGCTTACAATGTTCTGTCCTGGCTATTGCCAGGGCTGAATAGAAATACAATTAATAATAACACACGAATAAGAGTAACATAGTGGAACAAAATGTTAGGTATGACAAGATCGGTAATGAAATAACAATTAGAAACAGTAATGTACTGAAGTTCAGGTGCTGGGTCATTATGATATGTTAGCGGTAAGGTCTCACATGCTAACTGAGCAGTAAGCGTCCAGTGCAAGCCAACTGCCGATTACCTCCGGGTTAGCACCCCGCAGTAGAAAATAGAAAACATTTTCTACCGCGTGTTTTGGAATTACCGCCCGGGGCACACAGTAGCCGGGTGGTAGTGCCAATTTGACACGCACTGCAGGTGCGTAGGTGCCTCTGCACCTTTGTAAAAGGGTCCCTTAGTTTAGAGAATACCAACAGTTACATGTTCGACTGCAACAATTAGTCAGACATTTATACCAGCCATTCACGTAGATGGCTGCACCTAAATGTTGGTATATAAATTTCTGTAATGGCAATTGCTTGCCTAGTTGCCATTATGGAATATTCACTTAGCACACAACATCCCTGTACTTAATTTTTGGCACCCTGTAGAAAATGAACCTCGTATATTGTCAGCATGGCCAGTGTTTTCCATGAAACATTTCCTCCCCAGGAGCATAACCTTTAGAGATCTGTGATTCCTTTACATGGGTTATATGCCAGGGAGGTAGTGATTAAGTATCAAAAACTGAAAATGAATCAACAGTGGGACTACATGAGGAAAGAAATGTTCTCACCTCACAAGGGAATGACTTTCCATTGACTGTGTGCTCTGATCCCTGGTTCGACTTTGTGCCCCAGTGGAAATGAAACTGCTTAAGTCTGTAGGGACTTTCCAGTGGACCCCCACTGATCACTGCAAAAGGATGTGTTAAATTTTAATTTTCATCTCATTTTAGAACTTGGTAAGTAAAGATTGTTGCGTGTTTCTTACCTGGCAACATGCTTGCTGCAAGATACAGCCCTTTTGTCTTCCATTCACCAAAATGCAGGTGTTTGTAGAAACCAGCATGATTTTGTATAGAAAGGGACATATTCTACTGAGCAGTGGATCCCAGTGGCTCACCTCACCTATCTGATTTTTAGGACACCTGTAACGTATATATACCATATATTTGCATTTTCTGGAGGCTCAGCAAATGCAAATATTCCTCATGTATATTCATTAGAGAGATCCTGAAAATCCGATGATTTGGTGGCTTCCAAGACAGAGCTTGGCAATCACTGCTCTGTACATCAATTAAGCCACCAGTTTCTGCTCATTCCTTTCCACTTCCAGTTAAATTGGAACATTCATTCCCAGCTACTCAAGTCCCAAAAGTATCAGACAATCTGGATGTATCTTTAACCATGCACCTCCCTCCCCATATCACCTTTTGCGCCCCTGTGTGCAGCATCTCACCTTCCCTTGCTTATTACCTCCCCCATGTCCTACATTTCCCCTTTTACTACCCCCCAATAGTCCAGCATCTCTCCTTCCATTCTCTAACTCTCCCCACCCCCCTTCAGGAGTTCAACATCTCCTTTTCCCTTCCATAGACCCCCTCCCCTAAAGTGTACAGCATCACCCCTTCTCTTCCCCCAACAAATGTCCAGCATCTCTCCTGTCCTCTCCACTGCCATGTCCAACATCTCCTTCCTCTTACCTTTTACTGCCCCTGCTGCTGCCACCCTTCCATCCTTCACCTGAGGCCACATAAAAAGAAAATCCAGCATGGCACTGGGCCTTGGGGCACCAGTTCTCACTCAAAGCCTACTGCATTTGGCCCTTTGCAACATAAACCTTGTTGAAGGGGCAGTATACAGCAAGCTGAGCTAATTCAAGCTCTCAAAGGTCCAGCAGTTGTACCATCACCTCCCAAATTCTGCTACACTAGTCCACCTAATGGTAGGGTTGGCCCTGTATATATCCCTCCCTGTATACTGGTCACTGCAGTAACAGTCCTGAGCCAAGAACCATGCAGGACACTATAATCGGGGTTCTGATTCCAGCTATTAAATCTCACCATTAAGCAATAACCATGACTTCTTTCCCTGTTCTGGGGCTGTGAACATTGACTTCACAGGATATCCAGTCCCAGGCAACCGGGAGAATGGAAGACCTAACTCAGGGACTGAGCTAGGGACCTTCCATATGGCAGCATGTAGTACTGGATCAGCCAGCAAATCTTGGTTCCATAGACAAATGAGACTCATCTCTGAATTCCTTTTTGGTAGATTGTATCATTGACTTTGCAATTTTCTATGCTGACAATATCAGCACTATTAACTTGTAGATATTACCTGTAAAACCCAGTGGAGAAAAGGGTCAAGGGTAAAATTATATGTCAATAATTTGAGACTTGGGGGCTTTTTACGAAGCTGCGCTTTCCCACACACTTAGGCCACTAGTGTGTGGGAAATATTTCCTATTTCCCCCATTAATGGTCATGCACTAATTTTCCAATTAGTGCATGGCCATTAGCACACCATCATCTATTTAGTAGGTGGTAAAGGCTCCTGTGCTAACCATGCACAAATCGGTTAGCATGTGGCAATGCATCTGTGCTAACCAATTAGCACTGGGCATGCCTACTCTCCACCCCTATTTGTGGACTTTAGGAAGCTATTTACCGAGTAATTTTTGTGTTGTGTGCGTGTGTTTTGCCTCCTTATCTCTATTTCTGTACGTGTTTAATTTGCTTGATTTGCCATCAAATTGCAAACATAATAATTTTTTGTTTGTTTCACAAAATGGCATTGCCCTTATTGGAAGGCTTGACGCCCAACAGTATACCATGAGACTACCACTAAAGGTCAGTGATGCCATTTTGAACCTGGCAGTACATAGAGCAGGACAGGAGAGGGGCCACTCTCGCTTCTAGCCACTGAACCACCAGATCTTATCTCTTGAGTAAGTCCTGGACATGATTGGGAGGGGTCCGGAGTGGCAGTCCTAGGAGAGTTGGGTTGGTAAAAAGTGGGAAAAGCTAAACTAAGTGGAAGAGGTCTGATTCAGGGAGCATCAGAGGATCAGATCATGGGGAGGGGGGGGGGAGAGGATTTGGGTTTGATCGATCGGAATAGCTGGGAACGGGTAGCTATGCCATAGGTACCTTGTGTGTAACGCCTGGGCTAGTTACATGCATGGGTTGATAGTGTGGACTCTCTATGCTAATTAGCCCAGGTTCATAACACAGTACTTGCACAACAACACTCTACCCTGTGCACTGGGCACACCCCCTGCATTTACCTCATAGGCTTTGCACTACCCCCCTGTTAATTTTGTTAATATGTGGTGATTGTGAAAACCTACCACCTTTAATAAAAGAGCCCCTTTTGTTTTTCTAATTTAGGCATTATGTGATAACGGAAGATTTGCTTCAGTTAGTTTTCCAAAAGTAAGAAATATCAAACTTGCATCAAGAAGAATAAATGGGAGCTGCCAAAGCTGCAGCAATAGACGAACCTCGACTCACGCCAGCCTGGAGCAGAAATCAATACAGTCAGGAGTCAAATGTGCCCAGGGTAAATACAGTGGCACCTATGAATTTAAGGGCTTCTTTTACCAAACCGCACTAGCAATTCCCGCAGTAATGCCGACGAAGCCCATTCAAAGTGAATGAGCTTTATCGGCATTACCACACTGGGAATCGCTAGCGCAGTTTAGTAAAAGAGGCCCTAAGTGATTCAGTGTCAATTGGCAGAGCAGAGGGCACAAGTTGAACAGCTGCGGTAACAGCACCTCCTCCTCCTTCTGAGTTCCAGAATCTTTTTTTCAGGCACTGGAGAATACTTTATTTATTTTTGTGTATAAATAGTTAGGAGCCCTTTGGCACCTGCAAAAAACAACTAATATGGCGCTAAGTGCTCTCATTATCCCCGCATTATCCAGTTAATGCATGGTAATCCTAACGCGCTACCTGGAAAACACAGGAGTGCACTTCAGGCAGGCGGACCCAGGTCCATCCCCCCTACTGTTAAACTTGTGGTGGTAAATGTGAGCCCTCCAAAACCCACCACAAACCCACTGTACCCACATCTAAGTGACCCCCTTCATCCCTAAGGGCTATGGTAGTGGTGTACAGTTGTGGGGAATGGGTTTTGGGGGGCTCGGCACCCAAGGTAAGGGAGCTATGCACCTGGGAACTTTTTCTGAAGTCTACTGCAGTGCCCCCTAGGGTGCCCGGTTGGTGTCCTGGCATGTCAGGGGGACCAGTGCACTACGAATGCTGGCTCCTCCCATGACCAAAGGGCTTGGATTTGGTCGTTTCTGAGATGGACGTCCTCGGGTTCTATTATCGCCGAAAATCAGGGATGACCATCTCTAAGGTCGGCCTAAATGTGGAGATTTGGGCGTATTATCGAAACGAAAGATGGCCGCCCATCTTGTTTTGATAATACGGGTTTCCCCGCCCCTTCGCGGGGACGTCCTGCAAGGATGCCCTCAGGAAAACTTGGGCGTCCCATTTGATTATGCCCCTCCACGTGTCTCTCCACTGATGCAATGATGTGACTGCGTCATGCTGATATATGAGCTTCACGGTTTGTTCCAGCTGGAATTTCCTTATGGAATGAGTTACCTGGCCAGCTTTGTCACTGCTCTAATTTTAAGCAGTTCAGAAAACTTTTGTGATTGTGTGTTTTTTGTAACTGTACATGGACATGTTACTTCATGCTAGATTAAAAACAAAATCAAAAATTCTATAGTTAAATAAAAAATGGAACCGTACCACTTTATAACTGTAATACACTACTGTAACTTCACCTAACTAAATTGTAAGCCACTTTGAACTGAAACTTGTTTTTGGATAATAGTGGGATACAAGAATGCATAAATAAATAAATAAATAAATGATGTAATTTTCTTTTAATTGGGTTTTTGTTGTTGTTGTTGCTTTATTGATTATGAGTGTTTTTATGGAAGCCACCTAGTTATAGGTGGCATATAAGTTTTTTAAATAAATAAAAATGCTTTAATGTATTTTGTGATAGCCTATTTTCACATGTTAACCCTGTGGTTAAGGGCTTAGTGCCCTTTCAAAAAGGCCCCTTAGTTAGTTGACAGAATATCTTGCAAATATCTGCTTTTACAACAGTAATTATTTGGATTTTTTCCAGATATTTGCCAGCGTGGGTCAGAAAGATTTGAGGTGAATTGAGCTCTAACATGATTAAAAATAAAAAAGCATAGCTATCCTGAGCACAAGCATTCATTACAATGTTTGCTGCTGAGGTCAGCTTTGAGAGAATGTATATTTAACCTTTCACTAGAACTTATGACGCATATGATTATCTATTCATGGCTTTCAACCTGAGTAACCCTATAGCACTGATACTAGGAGACAGTCCTATCTGTTTCCCTCTGAATGATTCCTTCTTTCCTGCAAACAATATCCCCTAGCCTATAGAACACACTGGAAGCTAGGATTTCAGAAGCTCTCACATTCAAGACTTTGCTCATTCATTCTCACGTGTGTTCAAAAATGTCTTTTTTCTTTATTTTTTTATACAAAACTTATTATCCACTCAATATAATAAAAGTTCAAGGTGGATTACAGAAATTGATAATTAGGCATATCTACAATGTCTGAAAAGCATTTAGAACACCTTTGGTAAAAGGGATTATGTATTTTATTTGTTAGACCGAGGGTGAGGAGGGGGGCTTATATTTTATTGTATTTGTATTTTGGCACCTCTGTTTGTTAAAATAAAAAGTTTAAACTAAAAAAAGAGTTTAAAAAAGTGTAAAAATAATAATACATAGAAATAAAACAAAACAAAGAGAGAAAATAAGATGATGCCTTTTTTTTATTGGATTAAATACATTTTTATGAGCTTTTGAAGGTAACCCTTCTTCAGATTAGAAATTTGATCTGAAGAAGGGTTTCCTTCAAAATTGGGGGGGGGGGGGCACTAGCGAGCGCTACAGTGAACGGTGACTTAAAGCTAGAGCATCAGAGGTGAATCAATATATGAATCCAATACCATCTCTTATTTAGCTACAGTACTTGTTTTGTTACTGGATTTGAGCTTCTAATAATCATGGCAATGAATAAACCAGGTAAAAGGAAAACTATAGAACCGTCTTCACAAAAAGTGGACAATGAAATTACCCAGGTAATATCAGAAGAACTGGCTAACACCAGTCTAAATTAACCATTGCAAGCACCTTTGAGCATCTCCGCTTCAGATCGTGAGGCCTCTAAGAAGGGAGAAATACCTATGGTACCTGAATGTACTCCAAGGCAAGGGCTTGCAGGCAGTATATAAGAAATTTAAATTAAATCATTAAATGAGAATTTGGCAGAAGAGGTTGGGTTTTGCAGCCCTTCTCACAATCAGATCTGCAATACAGCAGAGCCTGCTATGCTCATAATGTAAACCCCCTCCATGTTCTCTTAAAATAAATCCTTTACTCTGCTTTAACAGGTACGGACAAGGCATGCTGACAAATACACATGCAGTTAAAATTTGCAAACACAGCTCACCAGAACACTGGCATATTAGCAACTTGGAAGGCAGGTTCCCAAGACCTTACAGGAGCTACACACACCCCTCCCCTCCCCCCCCCCCCCCCCCAAAAAAAAAAAACCTGCAGCCTTCCTCAAAAGCTAGAATCCTGAGAAGAACCAAGGCATATTACTGACTTGGCAAGCAGGTTCCCAAGTTGAACCTGCAAAGAGGTGGGAAAATGTGGGATACAAATGCAATAAATAAAAGGAGCTTCAAACCCTCTCACCCCAAAAAAATATAAACCGCTGCCTTCACCAGAAGCAGGAATTCTGACAAACACAAATACAGTTATAATTACCAAACACAGCTCTCCAGAACAGAGGCATATTAATGACTTAACAGGCAGGTTATAAACTGCTTAAAGGAGCTTCCAAACACACACTCCCTCCAATCACAAAAACACCATATACACAGTGCTTTTTTTATGCTGGTACGCACCGGTACAGCGTACCGGCACTTTTTTTTAGGTCCAGCAGCTCCCCGATGTTCTGTTCTGCCCCCTTTAAGTATTTACCAAAATCGCAGCGGTGAACTGGCAAGCGGCGCTAGTAAAAACAGTAAGAAGCAGGCTCGATTCCATCCTTCGCTTTCCTGCCCTCTCTGCGTCCCGCCTTCCTCTGATGTCATTTCCTTTCTGCGAGGGTGGGCGGGATGCTGAGAGGGCAGGAAAGCGAAGGACGGAATCAAGCCTGCCTGCTTGCTGCTTTTACTAGCGCCGCCTGCCAGTTCACCGCTGCCTCGCTCACTGCGGGTTCACTGTTTCTCCTGGCAGCCCTGCTGTGCAAAGGTAAAATCTAGAAACAAAAATAAAGTTTCCCTCTTTCCCTGTCACACTCGCCACTTCTGTTCTTCAGTGACCTCGTATGACCTCTCGCCAGCCAGTCCTCATTTTACCCGGACCCACGCTGCTAGTACGACCTCCAAATCTGCTCGGGAATAGCCCAGTGATCGCCCCCTTTCTCCAGCCTTTCTGGACGTTGCGCGAGCTTTAGCTGATTTTCAGAGGGGCTTCCTTCCTGAAGCCTTCCTCGATGGTTTTTATGGGTACGTCGTCCGATCTGACGAAGAAGGGCAACCTTCGAAAGCTAATCAAGAAATGTATTAAGTTATGTCCAATAAAAAAGGTATCATCTTATTTTCTTTTCCATGTTTTATTTTGTTTGATTTCTATTGATAACCTTAAGAGTGGACTAACACGGCTACCACACTCCTCTACTTATGGGTACAAGTGAAACTCGTTATTCCACGCGGTCCCAGTGCAAACCTTTGCCCTGGTTTTCTTTGCCTGATTAGTTTCGCGTGTTCCTCGTCCTGGGTTCCTTAAAGGCGCAGACAGGTGTGGGGGTGCGGGTTACCTTAACCCCCCCTAAAGAGAGGATCATGATCAGTGTCCTGTGATTTTTCATAAACATTTGAGGAAACGAGCCCCTCTGTCTCCTAGATTGGTCCCAGTCCGGTACTTTTAGCAGGTACCGGACAGGGAACAAGGAGAAACTGCCTTCAGGGCAGATTAAGGGGGTCCACCAGATTTCCCTTTAAAATAAAACCTCAGAGACCCATTAGTTTCTAGTTATTTTGATTCAGGGAAAGTGAGGGTGAGTATGTGAAAACACAGAGGTAAACGTGCTCCACCTTAGAAGACTAACCATGTTCTCTAACTGGACAGGTTTTGAAATTTGGAAGGAAATGTAAAAGTTCCTCGTGGTGGAAACAGTTTTATAAACTTTAAAGTCTGGTCTATGCTATGCCCGTGTAATACTGGAGTGTCCTTTATGATAAGAAGGGTTTTTCGAGGTTATTGCGGGGTTGCCATTAGGGTGAGAGGTGAGGCACCTTATTCCTGCCACGCTTCTCCCCAGATTAATTCGTTTCTTGGTCCCGCTACCTCTGATATTCTTGTATCTGTAATTCTGGATCTGCCAGTTCCCTTGAGCACCAGTCTACACTGCCTCATCGGCATTATAATTAACTTTTGGTGTTAATAAAGATTGGGAAAATAATCTCAGTCATTAGCTTTCCATCTGAATGTGTGGCGTTTAAATAGATTCGATGTCAGATCACATTGAAATGAGCAGTGGCGTAGCAATGGCGGGGCGGTGGGGGTGGTCCGCCCAGGGTGCATACTGTCCAGCTTATTTTTGAAAGAGATCGCCGGCCATCTTCTGACACAAATCTGGAGATGGCCGTCGATCTCCTGAAACCGGCCAAATCAGTATAATCGAAAGCCGATTTTGGCCGGCGCCAACTGTGTTCTGTCACGGAGCCGGCCAAACTTCAAAGGGGCATTTCAGCAGGGTAGCGAAGGGGGCAGAGAAGAATCGCTGGACATGGATGGCTGGGGAGGACGGGGCAGAGAAGAATCGCTGGACATGGATGGCAGGGGAGGACAGGGAACAGAGAAGAATCGCTGGACATGGATGGCCGAGGAGGACAGGGGGCAGAAAAGAATCACTGGACATGGAGGGGAGAGGAGGACAGGGAAGAGAGGAGAATCATTGGACATGGATGAGAGGGGAGGGAAGGGGAGAGAGGAGACATGCTGGACATGGATGGAGGGGAGGGAAGGAAAGAGAGGAAGGAGATGCACATGGATGGGAGGGCAGGGAAGAGGAGAAATGCTGGAAATGGATGGAGAGGAGAGCAGGAGATAGAGGAGAATTGCTGGTCATGGATGGATGGAGGGGTTGGCGGAGAGAGAGGAGAAATGCTGGACTTGGATGGAGAAGAGGGGAGAGAGAATTATTGCTTTATATGGATACAGGGGAGGGAAGAGAGGAGAAGTGCTGGACATGGATGGAGGGAAGGAGAGAGGAGAAGTACTGGACATGGATGGAGGGTAGGAAAGAAAAAAGAAAATGCACATGGATGGAGATGAGGGAAAGTGAAGAGAGGAGAAAAACTGCACATGGATGGGGAAAATAGGCAAAAGCTGGATCCACGTTATACCTCCTCCAGTCAATTCCATGGAGAAGGACCCAGCTTTTACTTATGGATGTATGGCAAAAAATGAAGAAGAAAGAAGGAAAGCAAAGAAATAAATGGAAAGGAAGCTCTGGAAATGGAGTTAAGGGAACAAATAGAGAGCAGCAGAATCAGAGACTGGGACCAATATGGATAGAAAAACCAAGTCTCCAGACAACAAAGGTAGAAAAAATCATTTTATTTTCATTTTAGCGTTTGAAATATGTCTAATTTGAGAATTTACATCTGCTGTCTTATTTTGCACTGGGTATACTGGAGCTGTAACAGCTTACAGAAATGATTTATGATGAAAAAAAATCACATTATTTTTTTCTTCTATACTAGTATAATATTTTCAGTGATGTTTGTTTATGTGCGCCATGGCTGGTATAAGGGGTGTGGCTAATGTGGGTTTGGCTATCGTAGGGGTGGAGCTTTATGTGGTGACCCCGCTCATAATGAGTACCGGCACCTTTTTTTCTACAAAAAAAGCACTACATATACATAAATGTTTGTCAACCACTGACACGCACAGACTCCCACCCCCCTCCCCACCAAATAATACACAACATCTAATAGGAAAAATCAGGATCTCTCACTAACACACATACACACAACCAAACTCAACACCCCCCACAACAACATACACACACTGTGATGCACAGACAGCAACTCTGTTTCTCACAAACAGACACATACTCCGTACCCCAAACCCCTCAAAACATACAGTGTAACAGTGAAATTCAACATCTCTTTCTCTCTCACACACCAACAGACCCCCCTGCCCCCCCTTTGACTAGGCACGCAGCTTCAAAACTGCTTAAAGGAGCTTTCAAAATTATGTTACACAATACTACAACAAAAAACATATATGAAAATATGGAAAAACAATACAGAAAATAATACAATTCAAAACATTAATGGCAGAAACTAATTACCTTGCTAGCGCCCGTTTCATTTGTTACCGAAACGGGCCTTTTTTACTAGTTGATGTAATAAAAAGTCACGTTTTGATACAATTTAACATTCTGGAGTCTTTGGGAATTAAATTCTAACTGCTAGACCCTCGACCATTCTTCTAACATTCGGAGTTCCCTTCTCATCGTTTCTGCTCCCTCCAGGGTATCTACTCTATTGGCTATTTTCGTGTCATCCACAAAAAGGCAAACCTTTCCTTCCAATCCTTCATCAATATCTCCCACAAATATATTAAACAGAATAGGCCCCAGCACCGACCCCTGAGGAACTCCACTGCTCACCTTCCTTTCCTCCAAGCGGATTCCATTTACCTCCACTCTGTGCCACCTGTCGGTCAACCAGTTTCCTATCCAGTTTACCACTTTTGGTCCTAAGTTCAACCATTTCAGCTTATTCACGAGTCTTCTGTGGGGGACCGTATCAAAGGCTTTGCTGAAGTCCAAGTAGATTACATGTAGCGCACATCCTTTATCCAGTTCTTTGGTCACCCAGTCAAAGAAGTCAATAAGATTTGTTTGGCAGGATTTTCCTTTGGTAAAGCCATGTTGCCTCAGGTCCTGTAACCCATTGGCTTCTAGAAAGTTAATTATCCTTTCTTTCAGCAGTGACTCCATTATTTTTCCTACCACCGACGTGAGACTTACCAGTCTGTAGTTTCCAACTTCTTCCCCGTCTCCACTTTTTTGGAGAGGGACCACATCCGCTCATCTCCAATCTCGTGGTACCTCTCCCGTCTCTAAAGATCTATTAAACAAATCTTTAAGAGGTCCCGCCAGGACCTCTCTGAGCTTCCTCAGTATCCTGGGATGTATCCCATCTGGCCCCATAGCTTTGTCCACCTTCAGATTCTCAAGCTGTTTATTAACTGAAAGAACACCACCTTGGTTCATCACCTTGTTCATCTGAAAGAACATCACCTTGGTATGACAGGAAGTGATCTGCTAAGATAGCATTTAACTTTCAAAAAAGACACTACAATAGAATGAAAACATGGTTTAAAAAAAAAAGCTAAAAGAAGCAGCTGCAAAGGTTAAAAGTTTGCATCCTTGAAGCACAGACCAAATATATTCCACATATTTTAAAACAACAGAAGGAAGGCCAATTGGCAGCTTGCATGGTTAAAAAAATGAAGTGAAGGAGCCAAAAGAACATCCTTCAGAAAATGGAAAATGAAAATAGGAAACAGCAAATGATAAAGGCACATTTGATGCAAAGCACTGATAAGGAAGTCAAAGAAAGAATTTGAAAAGAAGCTCACCTTAGAAGCAAAAATACACAATTAAAAAACAACTTTTTTTAAAGGTGCATTTGAAGCAGAAAGCTATTAAGCGAATAAATTGGACCATTAGATGATCAAGGGGTTAAAGGAGCACTCTCGGAGGACAAGGCCACAGCGGAGAGACTAAATTAATTCTTTGCTTCATCTTCAAAAAAGATGATAGGGAGATACCCATGCCAGAAATGTGTTAGAGAAACTGAATCAAATCTCTTTTAACCTGGAAAATGTAATACAGCAAATTAACAAACTAAAGAGTAGCACCTGGATTGGATAGTATATACAGTGGCCTAGTGGTTAGGGTGGTGGACTCTGGTCCTGAGGAACTGAGTTTGATTCCCACTTCAGGCACAGGCAGCTCCTTGTGACTCTGGGCAAGTCACTTAACCCTCCATTGCCCCATGTAAGCCGCATTGAGCCTGCCATGAGTGGGAAAGCGCGGGGTACAAATGTAACTAAAATAAAATAAAAAAATATACCCCAGAGTACCAACAGGTTACAATTACTAATAATAGGTCTTGGTATCTGAAGATTAGAGGGTGGCCAACATAAACCAATGAGTGATGTCAGTTCCAGGCAAAATGGTAGAGACTATTAAAGAACAAAATTACTGAACATATTCATAGGCGTGGTTTAAATGGGACAAAGCCAACATGGATTTATCAAAGGGAAATCTTGCCTCACCAATTTGCTATATTTTTGGAAGATGAGAATAAATATTCAGATAAAAGCAAGACAGTTCATATACCAGTGGTGTGCTGGAGCAGGCTCTCACAGGCTCGCAAGAGCCGGTTGTTAAGTTTTTAAGAATTTTGGGAGCCGGTTGTTAAAGTAGGGCCCTCCATGGCTACTTTAACAACTGGCTCCCAAAATGTGGGCTTGGGCCCCCTGCTGAATTCTCTTTTACTTTGCTGGTGGGGATGCTGAGCCCTGCTAGCCAAGTAAATAGACTGCTGCTGCTCCCCACTCCTTGTTTCCAGCTCTGAACAGCAGGCTGGGACTTCTCCAGCATGTGTGAGAAGTTTCAGCATGCTGCTCAGAGCAAGACATTGGAAGTGATGGCAGTCCATTTATTGGCTGCCAGCAAAGGTATGCCCAGCATGCCTGCACGAAGGGAGGGAGGAGAGAGAGGCAAGTGTTGCTCCCCCCCCCCCTCCCCCCGGCCACCCCTGGCCCTTCCAACTGCAGAGCTGGCTATGTCCGGAGAAAAAGCCTGTTGTTAAAAATTTACCAGCACACCCCTGACTGTATCTGTATTTTCAGAAAGCATTTGACAAAGTACCTCTGGAGAGACTCCTTAGGAATTTTAAAAGCCATGGGATAGGAGGCAATGTCCTACTGTAGATTGAGAACTGATTCAAACAAATCAGCAGGTAGGGTTAAATGGTCAATATCCTAAATGGAAATGGGTGAATAGTGGGGTTCCCCAGCTGTCTGTGCTGTAGCTATTCCTGTTTCTAGGTGATTTATAAATGAGTGAGGTAATCAAATTTGCTGAAGACAAAGATATTTGTTAAATCACAAAACAATATGAGAAATTAAAAGAAGATTTTATGATACTAGGAGCCTGATGTCCAAATGGCAAATGAACTTTAATGTGAGCAAGTGCAAAGTAATGCACGTAGGGAAGTACAACCCAAACTAAAGCTACATGATACAAGGTTCTGCATTAGGAAAAAGATCTAGGTGTCATTATTGAAATTCTCTGCCCAGTAAGCAGCAGCAACTAAGAAAAGCAAATACAATGTTAGGAACTATTAGGAAAGGAATGGAGAATATCATAATGCTTCTATATTACTCCATGGTCTGACCATATCTCAAATATTGCATGCAATTCTGGTCACCACATCTCAAATAATATATAGCGGAATTAGAAAAGGTGCAAAGAAAGGTGACCAAAATGATAAAGTGGATGGAATAACTCCTCTATACAGAAAGGCTAAAAAGATAAGGGCTTTTCAGCTTCAAGAAGAAACAGAAGAGGGGAGACATAAAAGAGGTCTATAAAATCACGAGTAGAGTGGAACAGATAGACATGAATCACTTGTTTACTGTTTCCAAAAGTACAAAAACTACAGAGCATGCAATTAAGTTACTAAGTAGTACATAAAAATATATATATATATATTTCTTCACTCAACATATAATTAAGCTCGGGAATTCATTGCCAGAGAATGTGGTAAAAGCCATTAACATAGCAGTACTGTACACTGCCTTGAGTGAATTCCTTCAAAAAGGCAGTAAATAAATCCATTTCCTCCCAACTCCAACAGCCTCCAGCAGTTTTTTGGGCTGTATTCACTATTCAACCAATGACTGTTCCAAGCCTCAGTCTGGTGTTCCGGCTGCCTCTCTGGGAATTCCAAACCTCATTCTGGCATTTGCCAGAGGTTTTAACTACATTCCCGTAGGAATCCTGTGGCAACTGGTATGTAGGCACCTGAACGCAATACCACTTGTAATTCTGTTACCCGGAAATGGCAAGCGCCATTACGTCAAATGTAAGCCACATTGAGCCTGCAAATTGGTGGGGAAATGTGGGATACAAATGCTACAAATAAATAAATAAATAAAAAAGGTTTGGACAGTTTACCATATAAACAAATTCAAACCAATTCATAAAGTAAAAACAGTTGTACGCGTTGTTTTCATTTTGTTTACAAAACATACTCCTCCCATCCATGCCAACTCATTACAACAAAAACCCAAACTCCCCTCCCACTGCCCCCACCCCTTAACTGGGGATCACTTCTGTTCATTGGTAACCCCACAGGATATGAAAATAACCCTAGGATGGCTTTTGAAAGAATATGTTAAACTAGTAAAAAAGGCCCGTTTCAGTATGAAATGAAACGGGCGCTAGCAAGATTATTCCTCTCTCCCTCCCTCACTCTCTCCTTCTGTCCCCTCCAAGTCCCACGGCCCCCTTTCTTCCCTTCCGATTTCCATGCCCTCCCTCCCTCTGTCCCTCCCCCCAGTTCCAGTCCCCCCTCCTCTCTGTCTCGCAGACACGTCCTTGTGATGCCTCCACCCGCAGCCCTCCCCTCCCCGACACTGGCCCCACCCATCCCCCTATGTGCACGTCGCCCCCCCCTCCAAAATCGCCAATCCCCCTCTGCTACCCTCCTCTCCCCCCCCCCCCTCTTACCGGGGTCCCGTTGGCAGCAGTGAAGAGCCTCGTAAGTCTGCTGCCTTCCCTTCTCTTCGCTCTCAGCTCTGACTCTGGTCCTGCCCTCATTTCCTGTTTCCGCAAGGGCGGGACCAGAATCAGGGCTGAGAGCGAACAGAAGGGAAGGCAGCAGACTCGTGAGGCTCTTCACTGCTGCCGCTGGGACCCCGGTAAGAGGGGGGGAGGGGAGAGTAGCAGAGGGGGGTTGGCGATTTTGGAGGGGGGGGGGCGACGTGCACATAGGGACATCTCTGCCCGCTCCCGCTGTTCTTCAACACGCGTCTCTCACTGGGATCGTAACCCCCTGCTGACGTCAGGCAAGCAGGGTTCTACTGCTGGCCAGTGACGTCAGCAGGTGGTTACGATCCCAGTGAGACACTTTAGAACGTTCACATAGCAAATTATTATATTAGATAACAGCAAGTACTTAAATAAAAAAAGAACATAGGCGTAGACTGGGGGGGGCGAGGGGGGGCAATGCCCCCCAAACGACGCGAGGCGCCGCCGCGCCATTAGTTTAAAAAAAAAAAAAAAACACATGCAGGCACGCGCTCCTCTACGTCCGCTTGGCTTCCCTGCCCTCTCTATCTGCGTCCCACCTTCCTCTGACGTCATTTCCTTTCGGGCAGGACGCAGACAGAGAGGGCAGGGAAGCCAAGCGGATGGAGAGGAGCGTGTCCGTCTACCCCTCTCTCTTCCCCCCTCCCTCCGGCGCAGGCAGCAGTCTTTTCCAGCGTTCCTGGCAGCGGTAGCGTTGTACACGCTGCCTTTAGCTCTGCCCCGAAGCATTCTCTTCAAGTTCCTGTTCCCGCATAGGTGGGAACAGGAACTTGAAGAGAAGGCTTCCGGGGCAGACCGAAGGCAGCGTGTACATCGCTACCGCTGCCAGGAACGCTGAAAAAGCTGAAGACTGTTGCCTGCACCGGAGGGAGGGAGGGAGGAAGAGAGGGGGTAAACGGAGTCACCATCTTGGACCTCGGGGGGGGGGAGCAGAGGGAAGATGGATGGGACTGGGAGGGGTGGGAAGCAGAGGGAAGGAGCAGGAGATGAATGGGACTGGGAGGGGTGGGAAGCAGAGGGAAGGAGCAGGAGATGAATGGGACTGGGAGGGGTGGGAAGCAGAGGGAAGGAGCAAGAGATGGATGGGACTGGGAGGGGTGGGAAGCAGAGGGAAGGAGCAGGAGATGGATGGGACTGGGAGGGGTGGGAAGCAGAGGGAAGGAGCAGGAGATGAATGGGACTGGGAGGGGTGGGAAGCAGAGGGAAGGAGCAGGAGATGGATGGGACTGGGAGGGGTGGGAAGCAGAGGGAAGGAGCAGGAGATGAATGGGACTGGGAGGGGTGGGAAGCAGAGGGAAGGAGCAAGAGATGGATGGGACTGCGAGGGGTGGGGAGCAGAGGGATGGACCAGGAGATGGATGGGATTGGGAGAGGTCAGGCACAGCAGAGGGAAGGAGCAGAAGATGGATGGGACGGAGGGATGGTGTGCAGAGGGAAGGAGCAAGAGATGGATGGGACTGGGAGGGTGGGGAGCAGAGGGAAGCCTACTGGAAAGAAGACACTGGGATCAAAGCGAATAGAAAAACTAAATGATCAGACAACAAAGGTAAATAAAAGTATTTTATTCATAATTTATTAATTGAAATGTGTCAGCTTTTTGAAATGTGCATCTGTGATATTTTGCCTGTAAATTTAATTCCCTTCCTCCATATTAGCATATTCATTTGCATATGTATATATGCAAATGATATGCTAATATGCTCCGCCCATTCTTTGCCCCCCCAAATGAAACAGTCAAACTACGCCTATGAAAAAGAAGTAACCCCCCCCCACACACACACACACACACACACACACAAATAAATACCATGCAAATATCTATTACATGGTAGCGGTTGGCTGTTTTCAGGTCACCTGTAGGAATGGGACCCACATCTGGTTCATTGGAAAACATTCCAGTTATCCTGTCCTAAATAGAAAAACGGTCTGGGAAACAAGTGGACAAGTGATCCGCTAGTCAGGACAACGGAAATTGCAGAAGTAGACACGGTGAGAGATGAACGACGTTTATTGTAAAATTTGATTAAAAGGGTGCCTGACACGGCTGTGTTTTGCCCTGCCAGGCTGCTTCACGGGCGATACAATACCTCAAGGAGAAATCCTGTCACTTTCCTCAAGATGGAAAACCTGGGGTAGGGTACTACCAACACCTAGGAAAACAGAGCAGTGGCGTTCCTGGGGGGGGGGGCGGTGGGTGCGGTCCGCCCCGGGTGCACGCCACTGGGAGGGTGCCACGTGCCTGTCGGCGCCGCTCGTTCCGTGCTCCCTCTGCCCCGGAACAGGTTACTTCCTGTTCCGGGGCAGAGGGAGCATGGAACGAGCGACGCCGACAGGCGCGTGGCACCCCCCAGCAGGTAAAAATGCACCCGGGGGGGTGTCGCTTCGCCGGGGGGGGGGGGGGCGCTGCACCCGGGGGTGGGGCGCATCGCCGATCCGCCCCAGGTGTCAGCCGCCCTAGGAACGCCACTGAAACAGAGCACTCAGTACAGAGAGGATCTCTGCTCATTCACAGCATATGCTAAATAGAAAAAGAACAGGTGACTAGGACACCCTTAAAAGACCTCATAACTGGAGTGAGCTTTGACAGCAGCTTCAGAGGTTGGGAAGTAAGACCAATGCTGGACAGACTTCTACAGTCTGGGTCCTGCAAATGGCAAAACAGACCAGGACGAGGCTGGAGTGGGCTTTAACGGCAACGCCGGTAGTTGGGAAATAGGACCAGTGCCAGGCAGACTTCTACGATCTGTGCCCCAAAAATTGTCAGGGCGAGATGGAGATAAAGTTTTTATGCAGGTATTTAATCACGAAGAAGTGGAACCTGTGCAGAGTGCCAGATTCAACTCTGACCACCTTGATGGACCGTGCAAGTCTTTTATCTGCCAACATTTACTGTGTTAAATGGAAAATTAACAAATAGACTGGCTCAAAATAATACAGCTGACCTCGCATCAGTTGGCAGGTGGGTGAATTTGTGCTTAATACTGGAAGTATCAGTCCATTTGCATTCTTTCATTCAAATGTCTAGTCACAAATAAATATGACTGGATATCATTCCACTGGCCTGATCAGTACAAAATTTGAATTTTTTTGCATTATAAAAGTGGTTGTAAGAATGTATCAAAATGATTTCCTGGTAGTTTTGCTTGCGTATGGAAGGATTAAATGGGAATCTGTTCTTTCCTAAAAGGGAACACCAGCAAACATGTTACAACACAAACACTATTCCCCTAAATTAACTTTAAAAAAAATGGAATTTATATGCATACCTATATGAAAAAAAAACCTGCCTTTCATCTCCTGAAAATCTGGTGTGGATCAGAGGCAAAACCAAAATGTTAAGTGATGTATCATTACATATGCATATTCCTGGCAATGTGGATTCACCCAGAAAATACTCCTCTCATGTTCTGTCATGTCCCCTACCTTAATGCAAGCGGTGTCCTCGGGCTGCGCAGGGTCCTGTCAACACGCACACTTGACTGGCACAGCCCTGAGCCATGTGTGCGTAGTTCTCTGGCTGCAGGCTCCTTGATTGCTTTGCTTCCATGCACCTGGCTCTGCTCTCTCTCTCTCTCTGCCTGGATTCCAGGCTCCTTGATTGCTTTGCTTCCACCCACCTGGGTCTACTCTTCCTCTGCCTGGCTTCCTTGCTTCTCTCCTACTGGTCTTCCGGTTCCTCCTTTCCCTGCTCTTGTCCTATGGCTTTGCCCTTCTCCCTGCTGATGTCAGACACCAGCACTTTATCAGCTGAGCTCTCCCTTTAGTCCTTGCTTCGGCTTCTACATTGGTAGGTGTTACTTGCTCAGTAGTGTGCCTCTCCTCTACTTTGTTCTTCATTGCTGACTCTGCCTGTACCTGGATTACTCTTGTGTCTGCTGCCTGCCTACTGACCTTGCCTGTACCTGGATTACTCTCGTGTCTGCTGCCTGCCTACTAACTCTGCCTGTACCTGGATCACTCTCTTGCCTGCTGCCTGTCTGGCCGTCACATTCATCACCCCGCTTCCTGCTCCATCTCGTAAGTCCTGCAGGCCGCCCGCACCTTGGGGCTCAACCTCTGGGGAATGGCGGTCAGCACAGGTGAAACCCAGCGTTGTCTGGCCGCCAAGCAGAAACTGGTCCGAGTACCGGGCTCGGCAGCGCTCTACTTGGTACAAGAACTCACAGGTCTGACATGTTCCTTATAAAACCCCCTGATATGTCCTGAAAATTTGGCATGAATCAGACATAGAGCCAAAAAGATATTAGGTGGCATAATTGCATACCTGTTCTCTGAAATAAAAACTTATATGCGCATTCCATCATCATGATCCTTACTGATGTGTAGAAGACTGGGTCATAATGAAACCTTTGAAATGTTAAATACCAGCTTGAGGAATCACATGTGAAAGTTTTCTTTTTTTAAACATATGGAACTAGATTCTGTAAATGGCTCCTTAATTTGGGTGCCCAAAAAAATGAGCACTGAACACTATTCTATAAACAGTGCTCTAAGTTGTGTTAGGGCCCAAAAACCACAGTAAAATAACCCCAGCTTTTTGCTGGGGTTATTTTCCCACCTGGGAGCATCGGGCCACAAAGCCGCAGCCCAATACTCCCAAGCCACATGGAAAGGGTCACCCCCGGCCTTGCCTGCATCCTCCCTCGCCTAAAAATCCCCCCCCCTTGCACATCTCAGCCCCTCCCGTGGCTACCTGTGAAATGGTATTGGGTGCAGGGAGTCAAGGGGGGAGTCCCAGGGTCTTCAGGCCGTGGCTCCTGCCCAGTCTGGCTCCTTCCTGTAAATGGTGCAATTACCCCCTAGTGGTAGTTGTGCCATTTGCAGAAAGGAACTGGACTGGGCAGGAGCGACTGGGTCTCACTCCTGCTTGAAGACCCCCCCCCCCCCCAGACCATCAATGCCATTTCACAGGTAGCCAGTAGGAGGGGATGTGCGACACGGGAGCACTAGGCCACTACTTTGCAGTCTGATGCTCCCAGACCATGGGAATAATGCTGCTTCTGAGGTGGCTCGCAAGCAGCATTATTCTTATAAGGTTGGATTCAGCAACCTGAAGTACCTGGATCCTACAGGTTGCTGAATCCCACAGGAAATCAAGGTGCGGTAAAGGGCAATCTTTTACCATACCTTGATAAATCCCCCTTAAGTATATTAATATGTTAAAAACATTTTATTTTTTTTTTTAAAGTGTGAAAAAAATCTGTAAATTTGTGAGGAAAAAGCACAAATTGCAAATGAACCAACATCCCTACCAGTCCCCAGTTAAGCAGAGTTGATGTCAGAACTTTGTATGGGAGACCATAGTTAAAAATGTTAAAGCAAAATTGAGTACAAAACTGAAATCACAAAAATTAATGTTGCATCTCCCTGCTTTCCAATCAGCCACAAGACAGAAATAATTCTTATACCAGAATCAGGGTCACCTTTAAAGAGAAATGTTCCAGAGGGTACTGTTATAAAACAAAAAACTGATGATAGCAACTTAAGATTAATGTACATAAGAACGATAGCTTTACAATTTGTTGTGTATGTACTCTAATGGTTGTGTTACCAGGTGGAGTCATCAATAAAAATGTTGACACATAAGACAGATCCAAAGAGACAAGAGCAACAATCTGGCCCTCATTTAAAGAATAATGGCGATCAATAAGGAGAGTGGTTACTATAGTTTCTGAGGTTAGTTCTAAAAACCTGCCTGACGAGGATGGAAGATAGGCTTATGCTCTACATGTGATAAAAAGTTGTGAAAATACAAAAAAAAAAAAAAGAGAGAAATGTTCCTTAAAGCATGGTAAGGACAGATGGTTTGTGTCGGTGAGCTCTCCTATGCTATTTGCTGTTACTGTTTTACATGCAGGTGATTTTTTATTCAAGCGTGGCCGTGACTGTCTTACTGTCTTCTTGCAAATATTGTACTGTAAACTAGAGTTGTTTGTTGTCTCTTCATGGAACATGTGATGAATGACTTCTGCTGCTTCTGGCAATGTTCAAGTGAAAACAACAAAAGCAGCTGAGAAAGGGGAACGGAGTCAAAAATAGATGGTGGGAATAAGGAGTATAGGGAGTGTCCAAGGAGAAAGAAATCACCAGGATACAGGTGAAATAAGAGACCACTAGAACTATAGAGGGAAGGGAGAATGAGGGAAAGTGCACTGGGGTCGGAAAGAACATCTGAACGGGAGTTGGGGGTAAAGGAGTGGGAGTGAGAGAGGTAAAAAGAGAAAGCACGTTGAAAGAGCAGGGGAAAGCATCTGGACCTGCAGTGCAGGTGCGAAGCCAGATCTCAGGTTTTGGCGAAGAACAAAATTTTACCCCACCTCCCCACTGTTCTCTGCCCCCACCACAACCCCACATACCTGGGCTGGTGAGGGTCCCCCAACCCCACCAACGGTGGCCCTCTTCCAACTGATAATTGTTTTCCTGAGTCATCGTGCTGCCAGCCCTGCTTCCCTCCCCACACCCCCCCCCCCCCCCCCCCCCCCCCCGTGCATGTTGGTTTTAGTGAAATTGAAAATGTGCGAGGGAGGCCTGTCTCCTTCACATGCCCAGTTTTGATGCATACACTGGTGGGGGGGAGGTGAGTCTCTTTCGTGCATGCTCAATTTCTCTAAAAGCAAGCATATGCACGGGGGAGTGGGGGCAGTGCAGGCACTGCGGAAGCTCTGGAAAACAAGTATCAGGTGGAGGAAGGCCTCTGCTAACAGGGCTTAGGGACCCCCACCAGCAGACAGCATATCAGTTTTGGGGGAGCCTCCTCCCCCCCCCCCCCCCCCTGGTACTTATGCCACTGCTGCAGTGGACTGGCTTCCCAGCATAGTATATTGGAGGGCTGAAGTTGTTCCACCTATTATTATTGTTATTATTATTATTATTATTATTACATTTGTACCCCGTGCTTTCCCACACATTGCAGGCTCAATGCAGCTTACATAGTAAATAATTTCAATTACAATCACAAAATCTTTAAGGAGAATATTATAAGCTGAGGATTCTCCGCCCTGCTTTTTGTTTTTTTATCTTGTTTTTAATCTGCATACCCGTTGGGAAAAAGTTTCTAGTAAAAAAAAGACGTTCATCGTCACAACGTATCTTTTAGGAACTGTGGGGGGTGTTTTACAAGGGTACACCAGTGTTTTTAGTGCATGCTAATGAGGACTTTTTGGTAGGCTGAAAACGGGTGTCAGCACGTGTACCATGCCGATTACCACCCGGTTAGCACCGCATGCCAGAAAATGTCTGGCACGCATAATGGGCACTCATAAAAAATGAAATTACCACCCAGGCCACGCGGTAGCAAGGTGGTAGTTCCAAATTGGCATGCATTGGGCATGGGTAGGCGCCTACGCAGCTTCCCTGACCCTCTTCGAAGAGGCACAGTTCAGTGAGTTATTGTTCCTCATCTGTACTGGGGACAACAGGTTTGTTTCTCCTATCACTCTGAAGTTCTTGGTGGTGTTCATAGCACTATGCCAAAACAGAAACTGCTATTACAAAGCAACTCTTTCATGCACTACAATGATTGCAGAATGTGGAATATTGAAACATTTTGCACAGTCTCCTGTCTTTAACCCTCCCCTCTCCCCCAATCTTCTGCAGCAAATTTACCTTACCTGTCTTGTCATCATAGTCTTCAAAGTTCACCATGACAGAATGACCATTGTTGGAGATGCTAAGGGATGTGCATAGTTCATAGGAAACCACCAGTGGTTTCAAGCTGGGGTTATAAGTTGCCTGAGAAGGTACTATGTCAATAGGAGACTGGCGATCCCCTTCTGCGATAGAAAATGACCTGTGCCACTCAGACGGACCTTTGAATAGAGAGAAAAGGGAGTGCTATGAGTTCATCTTGCTTATGGAAAGTAGATTCAAATAACAGGACTAAGAAGAGCATAAGAATCAGCACTTAGTAGGACATCTTTTGTATTTCTGACTAACTCCTTCCTGAGGGGATTTAAGTGTGTGAAGTTTTCCCTCTTATCGGAAGTTCCTCCTTTGTAGTCATCCTCGCTAGATGTTAGGAAATCCGAGTATGCCGTCTGACAAACCTGTGCATGCATCTTCCCAGGCACCTTTGAAACAGGCTGCGAAAGGGAATTTTATTTCAGAAGAAGGGAAGGGACCAGAATAAAGTCAGACTGATTCTTAAAACATCATTGAATGTTCTCTTGCTAATGTTCTATTACCCTATCAGTTTCCCATTGTCTCCTTCCACTGTTCCATTGTTCTCTTCCTTTGTCCTATTCCCTAACGATACTTTGACTTTGTCTTCACATAACTCTCACAATGTAATCCATAACTGAGTTATAACAAATTGTACTTCTATCATTTACAATGTATTGTAAGCCACACTGAGCCCGCAAATAGGTGGGAAAATGTGGGATACAAATGCAATAAATAAATAAATTGTAAAAATGAACCATGGTAGCATGGAAGTTGATATGACCAAGAAATTGAGAAATGTGTATTTTAAGCTTCATATTCCTGATTTAATCTGCATTTTATGAGCCTCCAGAAAGGAATGACCTGGATTAGGGATGGTCAACTACAAAACTTGAGGGCCACAACCCAGTTGGGTTTTCAAGATTTCTACAATGAATATACATGAGATTGATTTGAGTGTTCTACTTCCATTGTATGCACTCATGCTTATTCATTGTGGAAATCTTGAAAACCCTACTGATTTGTGACCCTTGAGGACCGTGGTTGCCCACCCCGGTCTGGTGGTTCTGGAGAAACATTAGAGTAGAGCACTGTAATGGCCTTGTTCACTAAGGTGTGTTAACGTTTTTAGTGCATGCTAAAAATTATCACGCACCAATGCTCAATGCTAGCATGCCTAAAGCACAACTTAGTCAACAGGGCCATAAGGGGGTCTTTTACTAAAGATTAGTTTGAGTTATCTGCAGCAGGACCCATAGGAATAAATTGGACCCTGCTGCAAATAACTCAAGCTAATCTTTAATAAAAGACCCCCTTTTAAAATGAAACTATTATACCGACAATCTGATAGTCCATGACAAGCTATTATTTTTTTCAACAGGAAGAGTGTGAAATTTTATCAAAAATGTAATGTTTAAGTTTGTTTCCATAGTAAAACAAACAGCGAAGTGTCCATTTTTTAATTTATTAATTAATTTTTTTATTTTGTTTGTAATTAGTACCCTTTAAAACAAACAATGATGCTGCACATAATATTAATCTTTAAAATGTTTGAGCCATTTCTTTATTGCTATTTGCATTTATATTTGTATTTTGTATTTTTAATTGGTATTCTCATTTGAGCTCTTATCTCTTTTTAATCAAATTCATACCAAACACTGTGTTGACATTTAAAATTATATTTATTTGATATCCATGTTTTTAATTTTTTTTTTTATAAGCTTGTCTGTAAACTTACTTTTTTTATATGCTTGTTTGTAATTAGACTCCTGATGCAGGCCCCTCTGGCCGAAGCACAGCTGTGTCAAGTCGTGTTCACCAATCAATAAAGTTTTTTACCTGGAGCGTCATCCATTTTTTTAGTCCACTTCGCTGTTTGTTCTACTGTCTATATCCCTGCGAAGTTTTGTTTCTTCTGTTTTTGCATCATAAGTTTGTTTCCATCCCAGATCATACAAGTTTCATTGTCAGCTTGATGAAATAACTTAAATCAGTGGTTCTCGATCTAGACCCTGAAGCCCAGCCAGCCAATGATGTTTTCGGGATATCTACAAGATAGATTTGCATGGACTGCCTTCTTGATATGTAAGTCTATTTCATACATATTCATTGTGGATATCTGAAAACCTGGTTGGGTTTGCCCTGAGGACTGAGTTATTAAGCAGTGACTTAAATATTACTAATAAATTTGCTTACTTTATTTATTGATTTGCTTACTTTATTTATTTTTTTGTCTATTAGATTGTAAGTTCTTTGAGCAGGGACTGTCTTTCTTCTATGTTTGTACAGTGCTGCGTATGCCTTGTAGCGCTATAGAAATGCTAAATAGTAGTAGTAGTAGTAATAACTATGAATTCCCCCCCCCCCCCCCCCCCCCCCATGAATCCTTTTAACCATTGTGCTCCCTGCTTTATTTCAGGTCAGTTACAGATGCAAAGAGAAAAGTTGAATTAGCACAGGTTTAAAGCTTGTGAGTGAGTGGTCACTCAGTCCTGCAGGCTTCACTCCCAGTTATTGACCAGGTTCTATGTATCCTAAGGATTCAAAATTAAATTAGCTTTAATTTAAAACAAAATTGTATTCATTCATGCTCTGTTTACACTATATCACAAAGGTCTATTTTGTGGTCCTGAAAACTACATTAGGGAGGGGAAGTTCACCATACAGATAATACCTAGCATCCTCTACCCCCACCCCATCTGAGGTAATTTGAAGTGATAGAACTCCATGTTTACAAAAGATATTGGAGCCATCAGTGGCTAAGGCTGAGGTCTTGATGGATTGATGTGCGCCTGTCCACAAACCTGTGCTAATTTTACCTTTTTTTTTTTCTGTATGTGTTAGCATGCAAGTGAGCAATTTTATTTATTTATTTATTTATTTGTTGCATTTGTATCCCACATTTTCCCACCTATTTGCAGGCTCAATGTGGCTTACATAGTACTGTGAAGGCATTCGCCAGCTCCGGTATAGAAACAAATACAGGTCGATGTTATAGTCTTATAAGGTTTATAGATCTAGACAACAGTTAGGAATAGTAGAGAAGGAGAGCTGTATAGTATACATTATAAGGTTTGTTTAAGTTGTGCTGTAGAGATTTAGGCCCTTAAGTTGGGTCCGTAGGGTATGCCTTTACGAACAGGTGGGTCTTTAATGCTTTCCGGAAATTAAGGTGGTCATACGTTGTTTTCGCAGCTTTTGGTAGTGCATTCCACAATTGTGTACTTATGTAGGAGAAGCTAGATGCATAAAGTGATTTATATTTGAGTCCTTTGCAACTTGGGTAATGGAGGTTTAAGTAAGTTCTTGTAGGTCTGACTGCATTTCTGGTTGGGAGATCTATGAGGTAAGTCATGTATCCTGGGGCTTCGCCATAGATAATTTTATGGACCAGGGTGCAGATTTTGAAAGCTATGCGCTCTCTGATTGGGAGCCAGTGCAGCTTTTCCCGCAGGGGTTTGGCGCTTTCGAATCGCATTTTACCAAATACAAGTCTGGCTGCTGTGTTTTGAGCGGTCTGAAGGCAATAAAGGGCAATAAAGTCAATTGTATAAAACTGATTATTTGAAAATTGGAGGAAAAGACCTCTGCAAGATGGCGGAGAGGCACTTGGAGCCCCTGCCCCAAACCAGGTACCTCTTAGGTCAGCCCGCTGGTAGGGCTCTGGCCTGTGAGATTGTGATTGTTGACAAAGCTGAGCCCCTGATGAAATTTGGAAGCAAAATAAAAGGTCTCTGTTTTATGAAAAAAGAATGCTGGAAAATGTATAAAAATTGATGTTGAATTGATTAAAAATAAAAATTATGCAGGTTTTTTTTTTTGCAGACCTATAATTGAAGTTGAAAAGTCCCTGATGTACCAATTATTGGGTAATATGAGGCTTCTGCGGTTGTTTGCTCCTTTGTACAAATAACTAGGTACATATAATCAAGACTATTTTGTTATTCTTCGGTTTCATGCTCAAGAGCAGGAATCCCTTATTTATGTTTAAATCTTTTTTATTATTGAAAACTCTTACATATAGCAGCCACAGCACCCCCCCCCCCCCCCCCCCGATGGTGGCTGTGCGCCCATATTGTCATTCAAACTTACAATTTTCATTACTTAAACTGTTTCTCCCACTCGCTAATCCCCTTCCTTCCCCGTATCCCCCTGCCCCGCCCCTACCTCCCCCTCCCCTTCCATTCCTTTAGATAAGTCTCCACAATCCCACACTCAGTCAATCAAGCAGGCTTGTTAGGGTCCGCAGGGCCTCTAGCTTTTTGAATATGGAATCCCTTATTTATATTTTGGATTGTATTAGCATGTATCCATGTGAGTGTATAAAGAGAGCAGACAGAGATGAGTAGAGTGGAGGAGTGGCCTAGTGGATAGAGCACCAAGTCTTGACATCCAGACAGTGCCCAGTCTAATTCCCACTGCTGCTCTTTGTGATCTTGGGCAAGTCACTTAACCCTCCATTACCTCAGGTACAAACTTAGATTGGGAGCCCTCCTGGGACGGAGAAATATCCAGAGTACCTGAATGTAACTCACCTTGAGCTACTACTGAAAAAGGTGTGAGCAAAATCTAAATAAATAACTATTTGAGATTCTACATGGAATGTTGCTACTATTTGAGATTCTGTTGCTACTATTTGAGATTCTACATGGAAAGTTGCAAGTGGCCTAGTGGTTAGAGCACCGCTCTTGCAATCCCGAGGTGGCCGGTTCAAATCCCACTGCTGCTCCTTGTGCTCTTGGGCAAGTCACTTAACCCTCCATTGCCTCAGGTACAAACTTAGATTGTGAGCCTTCCTGGGACAGAGAAATACACAGTGTACCTGAATATAAATCACCTTGAGCTACTACTGAAAAAGGTGTGAACAAAATCCAATTAAAAGTCAGATCTCACCAGTTATCTCAGTACTACCTTAAAGTGGGAGGCTGTTCCATGTGGATCCAGTGCATTTAGTGGTATTGAATGCAGGATCAGGATGGATCCTCCAGCTCTTTCTGTGGGATTGGGTGCTGCAGCTGAATACAGGTGGATCTAGCCCTTTGGAGGAAAAAGAGTGATGGATCTGGATAGATTCAGCCCTCCTAAAGTAGATACAGCCCTTCAGAGGGGACTGAGTGCTGGATGCAGTCCCTCTGGGGGGGGGGGGGGGGGGGGGTTAAATCCAGGGGAATGCAGCCCTTCAGGGAGAAAACAGTGCTGGATCCAGGGAATAGATCCCTCTTGGGGGGAATGAGTGCCGAATCCAGTTGGTTGTAGCCCTTCTAAACAGTATCAGTGCAGGATGCAGCCCTTGTGAGGGAAATGAGTGTTGGATGCAGCCCTTATAAAGAGAATGAATGCTGGATCCAGGTGGATGCAACTCTTCTGAGAGAAAACAGTGCTGGATCCAGGATGATAGGGTCATTCTGGGGGGGGGGGGGGGGGGGGGGCAGGGGGAGGGGGAATGAGTGCTGGATCTCAGTGGATGCAGCCCTTCTAAAGAGAATCAGTGTTGGATTAAAGAGGATGCAGCTCTTTTAGGGGGAATGAGTGCTGGATTGAGATGGGTGTAGCCCTTCTAGGGGGAATAAGTGCTGAAACCAGGAGGATGCAACCCTTCTAAAGAGAATCAGGGTTGGATCCAGGAGGATGCAGCCCTTCCAGGGAGGAATGAGTGCTGAATCCAGGGGGATGCAGCCCTTCTGGGGGAGGAAATGAGTGCTTGAACCAGGAGGATGCAGCCCTTCTGGGGGGGGGGGGGTGAATCCTGGATCGAGGGGGATGCAACCCCTCTGGAGGGGGGAATGAGTGCTGAATCCAGGGGGATACAGCCATTGTAGGGGAAATGAGTACTGGATCCAGGGGGATGCAGCCCTTCTAGGGGGAATAAGTGCTGAAACCAGGAGGATGCAACCCTTCTAAAGAGAATCAGGGTTGGATCCAGGAGGATGCAGCCCTTCCAGGGAGGAATGAGTGCTGAATCCAGGGGGATACAGCCATTGTAGGGGAAATGAGTACTGGATCCAGGGGGATGCAGCCCTTCTAGGGGGAATAAGTGCTTGAACCAGGAGGATGCAGCCCTTCTGGGGGGGGGGGGTGAATCCTGGATCGAGGGGGATGCAACCCCTCTGGAGGGGGGGGGGGATGAGTGCTGGATCCAGGGGTATAGGACTCTTCTGGGAGGGAATGAGTGCTGGATCCAGATGAATGCAGCCCTTTGCAAGCTCAGTTTTATTAAAGCAGGGCAGGCAATGCGAGAGCAGCAGGGGACAGGTGCTTCAGATGGCGGGGGTTGGGGACCCAGCCAGCCAAGGTACCATGATGTGGGGAAGGACAGTAGTGGTGGGCCAAATGTCCCCCCCCCCCCCCCCTTGGGCTCTACCCCCCCCCCTTCCCCATCGAGGTCTGGCTATGCCCCTATCCAATAAAGCACTTTCCAGGGTTATGAGTGGTGGAGCAGGAAGGATCTCCCCTCCCCCCTTCTTTGGAGAAAGACTGCTGCACTGTAAACAAAATAGCGAGATCCGTTTGTGAGGATCCAAACCCCTAGCCTCATCAGCCCCTAACACCCATTAAGCCAGGTGTTCCTTCACAGCTGTATTGGACAGCTGGTTCCCTCCCTTGCTCACTACAGTTTTAATTCAATTACCTTTTTTGTCGTTGTTTTGTTTTTTTGTTTTGTTATTTTAATTAAAACAACAATTAACCATAAAACTGATTTAAATCATTTGGAATCGCTAGTTATCCCCCCTCCTCATCTGAGAAAAAAGCCACACATTTTTAACCTAACTTCCCACATGGTTTGGGTCTCTGCCTGATGAAGTCCCCAGCGATCAAAATTTCTGCGGAATGCAACGATGGCTCTCCATGGAGTAGCCTAGTGGTTAGTGCAGTGGACATCCTGGGGAACTGAGGTCTTTGTGACTCTGGGCAAGTCACTTAACCCTCCATTGCACAAAATAAGTACCTGAAGATATGTAAACCGCTTTGAATGTAGTTGCAAAAAAACCCCACAGAAAGGCGGTATATCAAGTCCCATTTCCCCTCCCCATACCTTTGTGTTCTCCTTGGTATGAAGGTGACAGACAGTTGTGACATTTTCAATTGCAGACTACCTGCGCTGCCCTCATCGGAATTCAGTACATTTACCTTCTGTCTGTCATCCCCGCAGAGGACAAAACACAAATCCTTTCAAAACGTGGATTCTTTCCTTTAGGAGCTAGATTTCTGTAAAAGGGTGCATGCATCTACCTTTGACTTGCTATTCGCGACACGATGTGTCCTCTGTCATCCAGAACATCCCCAGTTATAATCCCGTGTGCGTGTGTGTGACAAGTGGAGGCTTAATGGCATTGCTGGAAGAGCCCATTTAGTCCAGGTGCTGCAGGCTGGCTGCTAGCCAGGTTTCCCGTTCATAAGCCCTGTTAGAGACTCTAGCCACTGGGGCAGAACTTTCAGTTGTGCTGGGGGGGGGGGGGGGGGGGTGATATTTCCCAGCGGTCCAGGAAGAGAGAATAAGGCGCTTACCGTCCTCCTCTCCATATCCCCAGCAGTGCTGCCCGGTCATGATGCGGTTGGAGCTCAGCTCTGGGAATGAATGAAGGCAGTGTGTGGACTGCAGCAGCTCTACCTGTCTTTATAATAATGACCAAAGTCAGCCTCTTAAAGGCACAGGACGGGGGGAGCTGCTCAGTCACACAGCAGGGAGGGAAAACGAGTTCCACTAGAAACCAAAAGTCATCCCATGATCCGCTCCTCCCTCACCCCCCCCCCCCCCCCCAGCTCACAGACAGATCTGATCAGCCTCTATCATATCTGCAAGAGGGCCTGGGGCGCTAGCAGTAGGGAAGGCAAAGAGAACAAAACCAGGCAGCCAGAAGAATCAGCTGGCAAGAGAGCCCACTCAGCCTGGTGGCACTGTAACTGGGGCAGTATTGCATATGCCAATTTTCCAATTGGTATTCTAGCCAGACATATTAACACATCAGTGCACCTTACAAGCAATGTAATTATTGGAAAACATTTTCTAGCACGGAGGAGTTTGTCACTTGTCATCAAAGTTATTTAACCTGGGCCAATCTTGTTTGAATTCAGAAAAGTCAAAATGCTCCCCAAAGTGATTTATAAGGAAGCACAACCAGGGCCATCTGTAGAATGGGCAAATGGGGGCAACACCCCCCTTTCAGACCATAGCTGCCGCCCACCCCCCACTTGGACTGCTGCCCACCTCCCCACCCCCCCACCCCCACACACAGTCCACCACCACACCCTGCCTGCCCCTTACCTTCCTGCGTCTGCTGTTCCCTTGGTCTGTTACTCTCTTGCTCCTGTGTGCCAGGACCCAGGTTATCATGTTAAGGCAATCACCCGGGTCCTGACACACAGGAGACAGATCGAGGGAGCAAAACCTTCTGGCACCCTTGCAGGCCAGGTTGAGTAATCTTGTCATCCCCCCCCCCCCCCTCGGTGGCTCTAGATTGCACATTGTTAAAGGAGCCCCCCCCATATCTTGCACTATAATTACCTGTCAGTTTGGGGGAGGAAGCCCCGCTGCATTTGACTCATCCCACACCCTCCTAAGGCTGGTCCTGAGCCCAGCAAATTTATAATTTAAAAAGTGAGGTGTGATTCAAGGGGTAAAAAGACTCAGAGGATCTGACCAAACGATCAGGAGTGGAACGGTGCACTTACTAATAACAACTTTGAGAAGTGCATATGTGCCCCCGGATTCTGCATAGGTTGCCCCAATGTTGGGCACATAAATTTGGGCACAGATCCCAGATCTTTGGGTAAACTAATTAGCCAATTAGGTGAAGCCAGCACACAAAAATAACTTCCCAATGCTCAACATTAACAGCATAGAAATTAGATGTGAGCTGTGCAAGGGGAAGGAATGTGCCTGGCACATGAACCAGTGGCGTACCAAGGGGGGGGGGCGGTGGGGGCGGTCCACCCTGGGTGTCAATGGGTGGGGGGTGCTTTGCTGGCGAGTCCAGCTCCATCCACCTGGCAGCTGCGTGGTGCGGCGCCTCGCGTCTGCGCTGCTGTAAAAGAAGAAAATCGCCTCGTCAGCCCTTCCCTTACTCTCTCTGTCCCGCCCTCTGATGTAACATCCTATTTCCTTGAGGGCGGGACAGAGAGAGTAAGGGAAGGGCCGACGAGGCGATTTTCTTCTTTTACAGCAGCGCAGAGTCGATGGAGCTGGTAAGACAGTTGTGGACTGGGACTGGGGGGGGGTGCCGTGTAGCCTGGGTCAGGGGGTCACGCCGGGGGGGTGCCATGTTGCCCTGCAGCCGGGGGGGGGTGCACGCAGCAGTTATCCGCCCCAGGTGGAAGTGAACCACGGAACGCCACTGACATGAACACAAGAGTCTTGTGGTAAGCAAAGCTCTTGTGCACATGCCCATTCGAACCCTGAAGTGTAGGCGCACAACAGCGCTGTTCTGCTCCTTAAATATAAGATTTTCAATTTTTTTCACTTGAAAAGCTATTTAAGCGCAGAAAACAGGAGCCAATGTGTGCTTCCACTTTTGGTTTTGCTTGGACTCTCACACATTTGTTCCTCACCACTGGCATAGGCACCGACTCCGTGGGTGCTGTGGATGCTCGAGCACCCTCAATATTTCACCCACTGGAAGTTTGTTCCCTCCCTCCAAGTTCTAGGGTCGTCGTCCCTCCCTCTGAGTTCCAGGGTCATCGTCCCTCCCTTCCTCTCTCCCTCCCTTCGAGTTCCAGGCCCCCTTCCTCCGAATTTTAAAAGTCATCTTGACTTACCTCGTCGGGATTACGACGGCCGGCAGCAGCGGTAAAAAGCGTGCAGGCTCGGCACTTACTTCAGTTTTCCCTTCGCTCTCTCTCAGCTCTGGTCCTGCCCTCATTTCCTGTTTCCGCAAGGGCGGGACCAGAGCTGAGAGAGAGAGAAGGGAAAACTGAAGTAAGCGCTGAGCCTGGTCGCTTTTTACCGCTGCTGTCAGCCGCCATAACCCCGATGAGGTAAGTCAACATGACTTTTCAAATTCGGAGGGAGAGGGTCTGGAACTCGAAGGGAGGGGACGACAACCTTGGAACTTGGAGGGGACGACGACCCTGGAACTCGGAGGGAGGGGGACCCTGGAACTCGGCGGGAGGGGGGACCCTGTGGAACTCGGAGGAAGACCCTGTGGAACTCGGAGGGAGGAGACCCTGTGGAACTTGGAGGGAGGAGGGGGACCCTGTGGAACTGGGAGGGAGGGGCCCTTTGAACTCGGAGGGAGGGACCCTGGAACTCGGAGGGAGGGACCCAGGAACCTAAAACTCGGAGGTGAGGGACCCTGGAACTTGGAGGGAGGGGGAGGGAAAAGAGAGAGAGAGGGGAGGGAAGGGGGCCTGGAACTCGAAGGGAGGGAGGGGAGCCTGGAACTCGGAGAGAGGTGGAGGGGGATGAGGGAGGGGGAGGGGGGACGAGGGGGGGAGGGAGGGGGAATGCACCACCTGTAAAAAAAAAAAATTCAGCACCCCCAATCATTTTGAAAAGTTGGCTCCTTTGGACCACCGGCACTCAGAGGCTTGCACGGGCTTCTTTCCTCTTTCAAATAAAATAAAAACTGACAGATTTCAAAAAGAACATCATGAGAAATCTTCTCTTTTAACCCCTCAATGCGACCTCAGAGCTGGCGGTAGCTTTTCAGCATTAGGGCAGGGTCTTTTGAGGGCTGTTCCTCTGAGCATTAGGAGGGAATAGCTAATGGCCTCATTTACATCTGTTTTCCTGCATTTAAATGCAATTTGTGCTAATCTTTGAGGCACAGGTTGTTTCCTGCCTAGAGTCTTCGGGGCACATTAAAGCTGGTGCTAGTCCAGCGCTAATCGCCTCTAACGCCAGCGTTAGGTTTTGAGCATCGGCCCAATAGTGCGCAACTTCAAAGGGGGTGGGGAAAGGGTGGGTCAAGGGCATTCCCAGAATTTAGACTATAGTGTTGTAGGATACCTGCATTTGTGCACCTAACTGCCATTAGTGGATGTGAGCATTTACACCAGCTTTGGGCCGACATAAATGCTTGCAGCTAAAGTTCGGTACGAAATGCGCACTAAGCAAGTATTCTATACAGGTTGTTCTGCGCAGAGCGCACTTTACAGAAAACTATCTTAGCGCAGATCAGTACCTAACTTTGGGTGCCATTTATTGAATTTCCACTATGGGACAAAACAGTTGTGTTTCTCATTCCTTTGTTTGCAAACTCGCACATGTCTGTTCGGGGACTGAGTATGAAAAACATGGAAAAATGGGTCTTCTTAAGGTGACAGGGTGTGTGTGTGTGATGGATGGAGCCTCCTCAATAGGCACCACTGCTTGTATGCAATATGCATAAAAAGGATTTAGAAGTCTGTGATTGGGGGGTGGGAGGGGGAATTAAACTATATGAACAATATCATCATGTTTTAAGACTGTATACACTGAAGGGTAAAAAAAAAGAGCTTGCAAAAAATTTCTACAAGACCCCACACGCTATGGGATCTGAGCGCAAATTGTTATAAGAATAGCACGTAGGAAAATGTGTGCCCAGTTCCGAATTGCTGCTGATTAGCGAGGCCACCGAGAGGGGGGGCAGGGGGGACAAGGATCCCCGGGCCCGGGTCTCCAAGGGAGGCCTGGTGCCGCAGTCACACCCGCCCTCCGTCGTTGACCGTCTGCCACCGGGCCGGGCCCCCTGCATTGAAATCACAGCGCTTCTCACCTCCGTGTGAAAGCACTGCAGGCAACAGATCGCCTCCCTTCAGGCCTCCTTCCCTCCCTGTGTCCCGCCCTCGTCTGACATAACTTCCACGAGGGCGGGACACAGGGAGGGAAGGAGGGCAAAAGGGAAGCAATCTGCTGCCCTGCTGCCTGCAGCGCTTTCACACAGAGGTGAGAGGTGCTGTGATTTCAACGCAGGCGGCCCGGCCCGGGGGCGGCCTTGCCCCGGTCCCAGCCCAGTTTCTCGGCGGCCCTGCTGATTAGCGCCAGTTAGCTCCTTAGTCAACTGAACTGGGTGCAAATCTTGAATCAGCGCCCAATTTTGGACACCATATCTAGAATCTGGGGGATGACAGACAAAAGTTAAACCTGAAGCAATTTTTCTAAAACAAAACAAACAACAACACCCAGAGACAACATGCATACAAACCCCTAATGCCACTGCGCATAAAATAAGCACTTCTTGAGAAGAGACATGATAGAGGTATATAAACAGGTGGATGTGAAGCGTCTGTTCACGCTTTCCAAAAATACTAGGACTAGGGGGCATGCGATGAAACTACAGTGTAGTAAATTTAAAACAAATCGGAGAAAAACTTTCTTCACCCAACGCGTAATTAAACTCTGGAATTTGTTGCTGGAGAACGTGGTGAAGGCGGTTAGCTTAGCAGATTTTAGAAAGGGGTTAGACGGTTTCCTAAAGGACAAGTCCATAAACCGCTACTAAATGGACTTGGGAAAAATCCACAATTCCGGGAATAACATGTATAGAATGTTTGTACGTTTGGGAAGTTTGCCAGGTGCCCTTGGCCTGGATTGGCCGCTGTCGTGGACAGGATGCTGGGCTCGATGGACCCTTGGTTTTTTCCCAGTGTGGCATTACTTATGTACTTATGTTCTTTTGTGGAAAACAAACTAGCAGATCAGTATAATATCCAAAAAAACTTTATTGAAGATACCGTGTATAAGACAAATGCCTGACACAGGCCGTGTTTCGCCCAACGATAGGGCTGCGTCAGGGGCTATAATGAAAGATAAACATATTAAATTATAAAACATGTCAAATTATAAAACATGAAAATTCTTTAAAGTATATATATTTATATGTATATCTAAAATATATAAGACATCAATATAAATTATAATATACATGTGAAACATAGACATGAATCGTGAATATGTCTAAAAAACATATGTAAAACATCGATATGAACTATAATATAAAACATAAATATGAATTATAAACATTGAGAGTCCCTTTTGATTCAAAAATTAAAATATATACAGTAGACAAGTAAACTAATAATAGACATTAACTGTCAATCAAAAATATAATATAGAGATGCATTTAAATATACACAAAATATGTAAATATATCAACAACCAACAAATTAACAACACATATATTCCATATATATTGTACTAATATTATAAAATAAAATACCAGCAAAAGAAGGGCACAATCATAAAAAATGGTCCATAAAATGGGTTATAAAACCATTGGAAAATCAAAAAAGTAAATCAATAAACAAAAAATTAATAAATGAACAAACTCAAAAATTCAGGACACCTACCTAGTCTGTATCTTTCTTAAATAAGAGTGGCTGTAACAAGAGGAACAAATATATAGAAAAACCATAATTATCTCAAATGTATATAAATGATAGAGTGAGAGCTCAAAAAATAATTACAAAATGAAAAAATAATAAATAAATAAAGATATAAATGATAAAAAATGCCAATCAAATAAATATGTGATACTTACTATCAAATAATATAACAGCTTGCCAGGTGCCCTTGGTCTGGATTGGCCGCTGCCGTGGACAGGATGCTGGGCTCGATGGACCCTTGGTCTTTTCCCAGTGTGACAATACTTATGTACTTATGTACCCATAAGGAGCACAATTTCCAAAAAGCCATTTACCTGTATAAATGAGCTATTTGAAAAATGTCAGTCTTCTCTGTAGGTAAAAGTGGACCCCTTTATAGAATACTAGTAAAAAAGCCCCGTTTCTGATGCAAATGAAACGGGGGCTAGCAAGGTTTTCTTCAGAGTGTGCATGTGGGAGTGTGTGTCCCTGCCCTCTCTCCCTCCCCCCTCCGAGTCCAGTCCTTCAGTGTTAAGTTTCCTGCTGTTCTGTGTTTTTGTTACAGAGAGAGTGAGGGCATCTCTCTCCCCTCCCCCCTCTGAGTCCTTCACTGTGTGAGATTTCGTGCTGTGCTGTTTTCCTTCACTCATGGGGAAACCGGATATCTCTGGCGCTTCACACTTCCGGCTGGAGGCTTCATAGAACGTTGGTCTTGCCTTTTATATAGATAGATTGGCTAAGCGCATACCCAGTGCCTAATTTAAGCCTGATTGAGTATATTCTGTAACAATGTGTATAAATTCTGGGAACACACCCGAAATGCCCTCAGCCGTGTCCTTTTGAATTTACATGTTATAGGATTTTTGTACACATCGTTCTAGAATAAAAACATAGTAGATGACGGCAGATAAAGACCTGTACGGTCCATCCAGTCTGCCCAACAAGATAAACTCATTGTATGTGATACTTTATATGTATACCTGTCCTTGATTTGTCCATGCCATTTTCAGGGCACAGACTGTAGAAGTCTGTCCAGCACTGGCTTTGCTTCTCAATTACTGATGTTGCCACCCAATCTCTGCTACGCTTCTGTGGATCCATTCCTTCTAAACAGGGTTCCTTTGTGTTTATCCCTGGCATTTATGAACTCCATTACCGTTTTCATTTCCACCACCTCCCGCGGGAGTGCATTCCAAGTATCTACCACCCTGTCCATGAAAAGATACTTCCTGACATTATTCCTGAGTCTGCCCCCCTTCAACCTCAAATCATGTCCTCTAGTTCTACCGCCTTCCCATCTCCGGAAAAGGTTTGTTTGCAGATTGTAAATTCCAATTAAAGCCAATTAATTGGCGCTGATTGGCTCAGTTACTTTGCACACGCAAATTGTCAGTGCATGCAAATTTACAGGCTCATTTTCGAAAGAGATGGACGTCCATCTTTCAACATAAATCGGCACTTGGACGTCCATATCTCAGAGATTTGGACGTCTCTATCAGAAGTCCGTCGCATTGACGTCCAAATCTCAAGGGGACGTATCGGAAGCATGGTGGAGGCGGGACTTGAGCATTCCTAAGACTTGGATGTCTTTGAGCCATAATGGAAAAAAGCAAAGACATCCATTACTAAAACTTGGACGTTTTCACCTGGACCTGTTTTTATTATGAATAAGGCACAAAATCGGGGATGACCTCCCGTTACTCCCCCAGTGGTCACTAACCCCCTCCCACCCTCAAAAAACATGATTAAAAATATTACTTGCCAGCCTCTATGCCAGCCTCAGATGTCATACTGAGGTCCATGACTGTGCATGCAGGTCCCTGGAGTAGTTTCGCAGTAGGTGCAGTGCACTTCAGACAGGTGGACCCAGGCCCATAACCCCCCCTACCTGTTACATTTGTGGAGGAAACAGCAAGCCCTCCAAAACCCACCAGAAATCCTTTGTACCCACATATAGGTGCCCCCTTTCACCCGCAAGGGCTATGGTAGTGGTGTACAGTTGGGGGTAGTGGGATTTGGGGGGCTCAGCACACAAGGTAAGGGAGCTATGTACCTGGGAGCAATTTATGAAGTCCACTGCAGTGCCCGGCTGGTGTCTTGGCATGTCAGGGGGACCAGTGCACTAGAAATGCTGGCTCCTCCTCATCCAAATGGCTTGCATTTGGACTTTTTAGACTTGGACGTCTTTGGTTTTGAAAATTGCCGAAAATCAAAGACGCCCAAATCTAGGGACGTCCAAATCCAAGGACGGCCATGGTATATTCGAAACCAAAAATGGACGTCCATCTTTTTTCGAAAATGAGCTTCTTCCCGCCTCCGAATTTGGACGTTTTACAAAGACGTCCAAATTCCAACTTTGACGTTTCTTTCGAAAATGCCCCTCTTGGTCACCATATAGAGAATCTGGGGGTAAGTGGGTTCTGCACACACTTTTCTGTGCAATTATAACCACCCTATACTCAAAGGAGTTTAGCGCACCAGAAAACTGCACAAGGGATTGTGTAGACATCAGTGCACTTGCTCACTTAAATCAAATGGTAATGCAGACTTTGGTTTAGTGCTTATCAAAGTTTTTATGATCATTCAATACTCTATTATTGCAGCCATAAAAAGCACAGTGACCCCAGTCCCCAGAGGCCTGCCTTTCTATCCATGCTGCTTCTGAGTCCTGACCCTCATACAGTGTTGCAGCTGACAGTGCCGTCACCCCACCATCACCACCATCACCAGCACCACCTTCTGTAGAACCGACACAGGTTTAATTTTAGCACTGGTGTGTGGGGAGGTATATGCTGATGACAGTTTTTTCCCCATTCTGCCCAGGTCTTGACCCCAAATACAGATTTTGCAACCCATTCAGGGTCACGACCTACAGTTTGGGAAGCTCTGATTTAGCTATTAAACCTGGATGAGAGGAAGTGTAAACTAACCTGAAGGCTTAACACCAGCTTTTCTATGTTGGGATCTTAGTGCTTAGTCTGAGGTCAAGTAAAAGTTTAGTTGCTTCTCTGTGTCTAGCATTAGCAAAGAGTTTGTACCAATTTGTTTACTTGTGCCAGCCAAAACTACCATAATTTTTTCTTGCCTTTTCTTGTTTTATTAAAGGGTACGTGTTACGGTCCTACCATGACTACAGGTCCAAATCACACTGCCGGCACGCAGCAGGAGGAGCCACCCATTGCAGGACCTGCAGCGTCCAGCGCGCCCTGATGACATCAGATGCCGAAGTAGTATTTAAACCGCTTTGGATACCTGCTCTGGCGCTTTTACATCGAAGCTGCCCTGTTGCATTCTGCTTCTTGTGGGTCCTAAGACAACATTCCAGCTACGTTGCCTGTCTGTGTGGGTTCCAGCAGCTTTGTGATTTCTTGGGTGTATGGGTTCCAGCTACCCTATGCTTCATTCTGTGTGAGGGTTCCAGTAGCTTTAAGCTATATTGGAGAAACAAGCCAGATACTAAAAACAAGATTTAACTTACATAGACATCACATGAAAAACGCCATTGCCAGCCAGGATGCCACGCCTGTGGGGCAACACTTTACAAAAACAGAACACTGTACTAGTGATTTATTTATTTATTTTATTTATTGCATTTGTATCCCACATTTTCCCACCTATTTGCAGGCTCAATGTGGCATAGTAATGTAAACCCCCTGGTGGCAGAGCAAGGTATTACAATGATGGTACCAAATATGTCACAGTGTTTCCCTGAAATGACTCAACACCAACCAGGGAGTTTAACAATGAAAAGAAAATATTTTTTTATTATTTGAATTATATTTAAATGTTAATTAAATTTTACCAACTTGCACATTCAACATATGTATTTCAATTACAGGTTTAAACATTGGGAGCATTTTCAGATAACTATAAATATTAGGTACATAAATCATGTAAGCACATTCAATTTTACAAAACACTAGATTCTTTAACATTTCTTTTCTCCTGTCTTTCAGATTTCCATAGACCCTCATGGATCTCAACATGTAACTCTACTCTTTTTTTCCTTAGTTATCTCTCACTTATTGTTCACTTATTTTCTCTTTTGTGCACTTTTTAAAATAGTCTCAGTCACTTAGCTGCTCTCTCTGTTTTCTCTCTCTCTCTCTCTCTCTCTCTTGGAGCCTTTTCTTTCAGGTGATGATCTCCAGCATAAACTTTCTTCCAGTCTTTTCCTAGTAACATCTTCTCATCAATACAGCCCCATCCCAACTGCCAGCCTGAGCCGTTTTGTCACTCTCCTGAGAGTTCTATCAGCATGCGGAACACTCAGCACATGCACACAGACCACTCAGTTTCACTGCACTGCTCACTATCTCTACACCAGATCTAGAAGGAGCCAGGTAATCTTTTAAAATTTAACCCATAGGGTTACAGTAAGAATCCTGAAAGGTAACTTTAAAACATTACAGGAACTGTATTGCCAGGGCCGTGCCTAGGGTCTCTGGCGCCCCCCTGCAGACTATCAGTTGGCGCCCCCCCCCCCCCCCCCCCCCCCCCGTGAAAATGATCGCTCACCACTTGCCACACTGACAGGAATTGTCAGCAATATTCTTAACAAATTGCTATACATTGCAAAATAAGATAGCAGATGTAAATTCTCAAAGTGGACATATTCCAAACACTAAAATGAAAATAAAATGATTTTTTTTCTACCTTTGTTATCTGGTGACTTTCTTTTTCTGATCATGCTGGCCCAGTATCTGATTCTGCTGCTATCTGTCCTCTTAACTCCGTTTCCAGAGCTTCCTTTCCATTTATTTCTTTACTTTCCTCCTTTCTTCTTCATTTCTTGCTCTATATCCCCTGCCCCCTCCATTCATCCCTATCCAGAAATTCCCCTCTCTCCCTGAGCCCTACCCTCCCATCCATCTATATCCATCCATGCCCATCTGTCCCCTGCCCCCTCCATTCATCCCTATCCAGCAATTCCCCTCTCTCCCTGAGCCCTACCCTCCCATCCATCCCCATCTGTCCCCTGCCCCCTCCATTCATCCCTATCCAGTAACAAAGCAGCCGCATGGTGGCAGCCTGTAGCAAGCATTAGGAAGAGAAGTGGTATGGGGGTTTTGCAGCTAAAGTTCAGAAATAGATCAACCAAGGGTGGGTCAGCATTAGAAGGAAAAGAGGGGAGGGGAAGGAACCTGTGGCAGTATCAGATATCAGGTATTAGTGTGATTCTGCAATTAGAAGCTCTTGGTTAAATTTAACCAATAAAGCAACGGTTATACCCATATCAGTGTTTTCAAAGAGTACTGATGAGTCTGGACTATTTTAGGAGTAAAAAGAAAGTTACAGTACTAGTCTGACACTCAAGTATAGGAACATTCTTGATTAAACAAAATCATCCCCTTCCAAGAATGAAAATCCATCAGTTCCCATTACAAACATGTCCCGTATGTATACAACGCAAAATAACAGAATTCGAAGGGGTTAATGTTTTCAAACAATTAGAATGTGCTAATTTGACCCAAATTACCCAGTACAACCAATTTCCTGTGTGTGAATTTTGGTTTTCATGGTGATGATGCGACTGCTATATTCAGGGCTGAAGCCAAGGAAGCAGACTTTTTGAAATTTCAACTGGCAAGGTGGTTTATTTCCCCAACCTGCCCTCGTGTGACGTAACGTCGTCGAGGGCGGGACAGAGGCAGAGAAGAAGAAGGAAGGGCGATGTCGGCAGCTCAGCAGAGCTCAGTGCTGCGTTCCCGGACCCTCGCTGTTTCAATACTGGAGCGAGAGCCCGACCGGGTAGAAGGTGGGTGGTGGCGGCGACTCGGGTGGGGGGAGCGTTAGACGGCGGTGTCCCTCCCTCAGAAATGCGCAGTACAGACCCTGTCTGTTCCGCCCCCCGTCATCACGTATTGATGTGGGGGCGGGGCAGAGGTCTCTACTGCGCATTTGCGAGTGAGTACGACACTCGCCTTTTATATATATTGATGATGATGATAGTAAAAAAGGCCCATTTCAGACACAAATGAAACGGGCGCTAGCAAGGTTTTCCTTGGAGTGTGTATGCTTGAGAGAGTGTATGTGAGAGTGACTGTGTGTGAGAGAGAGAGTGAATGTGTGTGCGTGTGTGCTCCTCGGAAGAAAAAAAACCCGTCTGTGTGCTTGGTTTTGAGTGTATGGGAATGACGGCTGTGTTGGGGAGTGGAAACAGAGATTAACCAATGGGCTTCCTTGCTCATGTGTAGTAATCGTCGTGCACCATGGCCGGAGTTGGAGAGGAGAGGGAGGGCGTTGGAACGGTGAGCGAGCAGCTGCGGGAGGGTGGGTGAGGGGGACTGTGGGTGGGGGGACGGGGTCCAGCGCCGATGTTGGTTGGTTTTGAGTGTATGGGAATGACGGCTGCATTGGGGAGTGGAAACAGAGATTACCCAATGGCAATCCGATTTGTTGAGTGTCATTGCTCCACCCTGAACGTCATCATGTTGTGACGCGGGGGCGGGGCATACACTCATGCGATCTTGCAACTACAAATGTAGAACGTTGGAGGTGTCTTTTATATATAGAGATTCTTGTATCCCACATTATCCAAAAACAAGTTTCAGTTCAATGTGGCTTACAATTATCAATTAGATGTTACATTCTTTTGTGATTATCATTACATTACAACCAGTGTTTGACATTTGTATCATGAGTAGTTAGCCATAAAATTTCTTGAAGAGATAGGTTTTTAGGCTTTTCCTGAACATTAGGTATTCGTTAATGCTTCTTATGTCCTTGGGGATCGAGTTCCACCATTTAGAATCCAGGTAGCTAAATCCAGTTGTATAAAAACAGGAGTGTAGGAAGGGGTATAGGCTTTTTCTTTCCTAGAAAGAGTCTAGTAAAGAGGAAAATATAGTGTTAAAAGTGGTCAGTTTTCAACCCTGGGGCCTATCAGGACCTTAATCTTCCACCTAAGAGATTAAGGAGGAGAAGTGAGGGAGAGGGAAAATCTAAGATTGTGGCCTGTTCCTACAAGAAGAAGAAAGAAGAGGGGTGATGAAAGACTTGAAATTAAACCCACAATATTGGGCGTTCAACTATAGGGGAGCTTGGAGTGGTCTCTGTACACTTCAGCGCTTCAGCAACTGTGTGAAAGATGATAAGTACATTGTGTTTCTCTACATTGGATACTGGATGTTAAAGAACGCTGGCTTTTGCAGTTAGAGACTGTTTTTGATCTAGTGGGTCTTTTATGTAGGCGTGCTGGAGTTTTTAGTGCGTGCTAAAAACAGGCGCACCATAAATGCGAAAGATGCCATTGTATTTCTATGGTCCCCACAGTGTGTGATTAGGGTGAGATTATATTTAAGAGTTTCTATTGTATTTCTATGGGCATCTTTAGCGTTTAGCATGTACGTATTTTTAGCGTGCACTAAAAACACCAGCGCACCTACGTAAAAGACTGCCTTAATGACTTATGATTGCTATCAGTTTCAATATTAGCACACTGAATGCATATATTAACCTACAATTATAGCATGTAAAGTCAATTTTCATGTTAAAACGTTCTAATGCATGTTTTTAAAAAATGTATTAAAAAAAAAAAAAGCTTGAAACAAAACAAAACAAAAAGTCTGACGTTAACTGCAATTTTTTTTTCTGATCATCCCTGTTCTGTAGCCTGCTAGTACAATCAGAAATTACAAACTTGACTTGTGTTGTTTATAGTGATTTACACAAGCGTGTCAGTCTCATATTTATTGCTTTCTGCATCATTGTGATTTATTATGTGGCAAATATTTCCATGTGAAAGCCATTATCTGTATGTTTCTCACAATCACTATGTAGCCAACGCACTAATCCCACAAAGGAATATGCATGCAGAAACAGGAAATGGAGCGTTTTCCTATGAGTTTATCACATGCAAATCCATCATGATGTTTGCATTTCAGACAGAGAGGAGGGAACTTTTGTAGCATGAGTCAAAAGTCAGGTTAGTTGAACCAGATCATATTGCATATTTATTATATATAAGTACATAAGTACATAAGTAGTGCCATACTGAGAAAGACCAAAGGTCCATCTAGCCCAGCATCCTGTCACCGACAGTGGCCAATCCAGGTCAAGGGCACCTGGCACGCTCCCCAAACGTAAAAACATTCCAGACAAGTTATACCTAAAAATGCGGAATTTTTCCAAGTCCATTTAATAGCGGTCTATGGACTTGTCCTTTAGGAATCTATCTAACCCCTTTTTAAACTCCGTCAAGCTAACCGCCCGTACCACGTTCTCCGGCAATGAATTCCAGAGTCTAATTACACGTTGGGTGAAGAAAAATTTTCTCCGATTCGTTTTAAATTTACCACACTGTAGCTTCAACTCATGCCCTCTAGTCCTAGTATTTTTGGATAGCGTGAACAGTCGCTTCACATCCACCCGATCCATTCCACTCATTATTTTATACACTTCTATCATATCTCCCCTCAGCCGTCTCTTCTCCAAGCTGAAAAGCCCTAGCCTTCTCAGCCTCTCTTCATAGGAAAGTCGTCCCATCCCCACTATCATTTTCGTCGCCCTTCGCTGTACCTTTTCCAATTCTACTATATCTTTTTTGAGATACGGAGACGTAAAGATAATAGTATTACCCAAATATAAGGAGTGTGAGATAAGATTAGATCTTGAAGTAATGCTGCAGCATTGAGGGCTAAGTGCATCGAGCACCCTCTGCCTGTAGCCTGGGGTCATAGTCCTGGATTCACGGCTTAAGCATGGCAGAGTGGCCAACACTGCAGGAGTTTCTGGGAATTAGGGTCAACCTCCAAGACCCTGCTCAGAGCAATGCTGGAGAAAATTCATAATCCTTCCTATATAATAAAAACTCACCCTCAACGTTCTGAGGACACGGACGTCAGTGTCACTTCCTTCGGGCACTTCCTTCGGGTTTGAAGGGTTCGTGGTGGTGAAGCCACCAAAATCACTGTCTCTGGGCCCTGCCCTCGCGTCAAACGTGATGATGTCGAGAGCGGAGCAATGGCATCACAGAGCGAGGGCGGAGCAATGGCATCAGTGGCTTCACGGCTCAGGAGATGAAGGTGGCGTGCGTTGACGAGGTGTGGAGCAATGGCGGTGGGTGGGTGGGGGGGTTCGGGACGAAAACCTTGCTAGCACCCGTTTCATTTGCTCCAGAAACGGGCATGTATTACTAGTTTCTCACAAGTTGCAAAAAGTGCAGAATGAGGCTGTTCGTGTGATTTTTAAAGTTAACAAATATGAATCGATCTCGTTTTTCTATTTAGAACTCCCTTTGCTCTTGATAGAGGCATGAGTGCAAATTAAGTCATGCACTGTAATTTATATATTTTTCCAGGGGGAATTGCCTGTCATTGTGGCATGATTTTTTTTCAACCATTAAACAGTAATAGATTTCACTAGAAACCAGATGTTACTCAGGGGGGTCTTTTACTAAAGATTAGCTCGAGTTATCTGCAGCAGGTCCCATAGGAATAATATGGGAACTGCTGCTGATAACTTGAGCTAACCTTTAGTAAAAGACCCACTCAGTTTCCCCAAATGTTCGGGGGAAAAACCTTATTGAAAATGTTTCAGTCATCTTTGATCTATCAGGCAGCTTTAATATGGAATTCACTTCCGGTTTCTATAAAATTAACTAATGCTCATCTTCTTTTTAAGAGATTATTGAAAACTTTTTTTATTTCAGAAATGTGTAAACTTTTAATTTTATAATTTGATTTTACTATATTTATTGTAATTCCCAGAGTAAGCTTTGGCTTCTTTTTTTTGTTTTTGTACCCTACATTAAACTTTTATATGCCGGTAATAAGCCATAATAAGCCTGCAACACAGCAAAACCAAAGCTCATAATGGACAATATGTTACCTTCCTCCCCTCGATCCCCATTGTACCTAAAACACTTGTACCATTATTCAACCACTATATCACCTGTATTTGTTTCTACCGGTCTAGGCAATTGCCTTCACGGTACTATGTAAGCCACATTGAGCCTGCAAATAGGTAGGAAAATGTGGGATACAAATGTAACAAATAAATAAATAATGTAATCTAATCTCATGTAAATGAAAGTGATATGCAGCAACAAGTAAATTCAGTCCTTCCTATTAATGGCTTCTCACCAGTTTTATATATCACACCTGGAGACTCAGGGGCTGATATTCAAAGCGATTTAAGCAGGTAGGAGAAACCTGTCTGCTTAAATCACTTGTTGCCACCTACCCCCCCCCCCCCCCCCCCCAATATTCAATGGCACTAAAGTGGGCAGTGCCGCTAAATATCGCTTCTGACTACCGTCTAAAAAGGGGCAGGTCAGGGGCGGTACAGTGTTAGGGAAGAGCCTGAGGTTATGTGGGTGCTGGTAATATTCAGGGCCAGCACCCGCATAGCTAAGCAGCCAAATTTAGGACAACTCAAAAGCTGTCCTAACTTTGCCCGACCTAGCTATGTGGGTCCCGGCACTGAATATTGGGCCAGGGCCCACATTACTTTGGTTTTGCTTTGTTTAAAAAAAAAAAAAAACGAGCCCCCTCTCACATCCTGACAATGGCCCTCTTTTTCCTTCCCCCTCCTCCAGCCATCCAGGTAGGCCCAACCCCCTGGGCAGCCCCCCTGGGCAGCCCCCCCCCCTGCCGCCCCCAGGTGTCCAGGTTGACTCTCTTATGCGGCTCTGGCTGAATATCGGCCAGGCCTGCATAAGTTTCGGCAACCTGTCCACCCCAAATTATCCCCCAACAATCAATGCTGGTGCCCAGACATGGCCCGGCACTGAATATTGGATGATAATTTAGCCAGCGATGATCAGAGTTAAAAAAAAAACCACTGACCTCCGCCAGCTGAATATCAGGGGGTCAGTGTTTGCAAGGTCACAACAGAAGATGGGCAAAGATACATGAGCAAAACCACTCATATGCTGGAGACACAACTTATAGGAAATAAATACAGTAATATTTATTCAATTTCAGTTTGTTGCTATGATAGTCTTTTTTTTTTTTCTTTTTAAAGTTCTGAATGGAATTAACACATGACATCCTTCAGTAACATGCAATGAACAATAACCAGTGCTTTTTTTGTAGGAAAAAAAAAAAGTACCGGTACTCATACAGGGCCAACCTTTAGGGCGGGGTCACAATCTATGGCTCCATCCCTATAATACAAATACCACACACTTTGTATGGAACAAGTTGAAAACCCAATTCTGTATGGGAGAAAAGGACCTCAGATGGCCAAGCACAATGACTTTAAATGCTAAAATACCATTGAGTTAGTTTGCTTATAGGCCCCCTTATAATCATGGTCCTCAAAAACTCCCCTTACAACACATGCACAAAATATTTTTATACATATTTTGAAATATTATTCATGTACTACTAACACACTGCCTTTAACTATAATGTTACTCCTGTGGTCACATCAACAACTCTCTTTTCAATGAGCTGTTTGACTTTCACTTCAGCGATCCATTATGCAAAGAAACTCCAGCACTTATCTGACTCTCAACGGAGATCTCCGTTTCACCAACGGCTTCTTCGACGGGTACTATATATTCCAGCTGTGTTTCTTTGGACTCGCTAAGAATCTAAAAATCACAGGATCAAATACATTAGGTACTCTTTATCTCAGAGCTAACTGATTTTACCAACTAGTTCCAGACGTACTGGTTCTTACCACACTTACAACATGCTCCTCCTCAAATACAGGATATTCAAAATGGCCCTTGCCAGGCTATGTCTTTCTTACTTTCCCCATCTCTAGACAATTTCTCCCTTATTTCTCCCCATTCCCAGATAAGCTCTTCACCTCAAGCTCTCCCATACCCTCTACCCCTCAATCATCCTCTTGCCTCCAGGAGGAAGAGGACACCATCAGCAGAGTAGCAGGGGCGTAGCTACGGGTGGGCCTGGATGGGTCCAGGCCCACCCAATCTCGGCTCAGGCCCACCCAGTTTGTCCTGATCCTCCAATCATAGCCAGTCTTCTAAGCGCCGGTTAGCCTGCAGCGCACAGCCTTTTAGTTTAGCGGCGTCTCAGCCACGTGCATTCAGGCAGCTGGCTGCCAGCAAACACAGCAGCTCGTCATGGGTGTAGACTGGGGGGGCGAGGGGGGCATTGCCTCCCCAAACAATGACGACTGAAATGGCGACTTTTACCCAAAGTTGCAGCGACGAACGGGTGGGCAGCACTGCGGTAGTAAAAGCAACAAGGAGGCAGGTTCAACTCTGTCCTTCGCTTCCCTGCCCTCTGCGTCCCGCCTTCCTCTGATGTCATTTCCTTTCAGGCAGGCGGGACGCTGAGAGAGCAGGGAAGTGAAGGACGGAGTTGAACCTGCCTCCTTGTTGCTTTTACTACCGCCGCCTGCCCGCCCGTTCGTCGCTGCTACTTCGGGAGTGGAATGGAAGTGAGCCAGCCTATCTCGTGCACTGTAAGTAAGGAAGACATTTGAAATCACTGTTTCCACTCTCCCATGCAGCCGTTGCCGTTCACTTAAAACACAGCAAGCAAACCTGTGAGCTGCTGCATCCACGTTGCCGTTCTTTACAGATGGCTGGGAGATGCTGCGAAGGGCGAGAGATGCTGGATAGAACACTGGATAGAAGGGGGAAGGGGATGGACAGAAACAGGATGGGCAGGGGAAGGAGAATTGCTGGACATGGATGTATGGAGGGGAAAGGGGAGAGAGGAAATTTGCTGGAGATGGATGGATGGAGAAGAGGGCAGGGGAGAATGGAGAGTTGCTGGGCATGGAGCGGGGGGCAGGGGAAGGAGGAGAATTGCTGGACATGGATGGATGGAGCGGAAAGGGGAGAGACAGTGACGTTCCTAGGGGGGCTGACACCTGGGGCGGATCGCCGATGCGCCCCGCCCCCCGGGTACAGCGCCCCCCCGGAACAGCGCGACGCCCCCCCCAGCGAAAGAACCCCCCCGGGTGCACGCCGCTGGGGGGGGGGGGGTGCCGCACACCTGCCAGCTCTTCGTTTTCATGCTCCCTCTGCCCCGGAACAGGAAGTAACCTGTTCCGGGGCAAAGGGAGCATGAAAACGACGAGCCGACAGGCGCGCGGCACCACCCCCCAGCGGCATGCACCCGGGGCGGACCGCCCCCACTGCCCCCCCCCTTGGTACGCCACTGGGGAGAGAGGAAATTTGTTGGAGATGGATGGATGGAGGAGAGGGCAGGGGAGAATGGAGAGTTGCTGAGCATGGATGGATGGAGGGGAGGTCAGGGAAGAGAGGAGAATTTCTGAACATGGATGGATGAATGGAGGGGGCAGGGGACAGAGGACATTTGCTGGATATGGGTGGATGGAGGAGAGGGCAGAGGAGAATGGAGAGTTGCTGGACGAATGGATGGAGGGAGGGGAGAGAAGTCAGGAAGGAGGTGCACATGGATGGAGGGGAGGGAAGAGAGGAGAAATGCTGGACATGGATGGAGTGGAGGGCAGGGAAGAGAGGAGAAATGTTGGACAAGGATGGAGGGAAGGAAAGACAAAGGAAGGAGATGCACATGGATGGAGGGGAAGGGAGAGAGGAGAAATAATGGACATGGATGGAAGGAAGGGAAGACAGAGGAAGTAGATGCACATGGATGGAGGGGAGTGAGGAGAAATGCTGGATATGGATGGAGGGAAACTGCTGAGTTTAAGGGCTGGTTTGGAACACGTTGAGGGCAGATACTGAAGCTCGAGGAAGGATAGGGACAGGGCTACAGATGGTAGACAGGACGCATAAGGACACAGGAGGATGGTGGACATGGTGAGAGAAAAATATCAAATGGAAAGAAGACACTGCATAAAACAGAAGACACTGGGACCAAAGCGAATAGAAAAACTAAATGATCAGACAACAAAGGTAGAAAAAAGTATTTTATTCAGAATTTATTAATTGGAATATGTCAGCTTTTGGAAATGTGCATCTGTGATATTTTGCATGTAAGTTTCAATTTTTCTGGTATTGCTGCATGCTGAGTCTGACTTCTTGAGTTAACTTTCCAGTTCAGTATTTTGCCTTCTTATTTTTTTATTTCTAGTTCCTTGTGTCATGTCTGTTGTGTCATGTGTTTTTCACGAGGTAGTGTATTGGTGTTTTAGAGCCTAGTGTAATTACAGTTCTGCCTTTTCAAGCATAAGGTTGTAGGTCATCCTGTCCTTGGAATTAGCACTGTTATGGTTTAGTAAGGATATGAGTGTGTTTTTGCACAAGTTTGTGTATAGCATTTTGCAGTGGAGAGATTGTGTGTTGGCCTTACTGAGGTGGCACCAAAACATCGGAAAGGCTTTAGTGTTACTTCACAAAGCACCTGGCAGTGAAGGAATTTTGTATTGCTATTATTGAGGTGCCACCAGAATTTGATTATATTTTTCCTATGTAATTATATTGTAGGATCCTGCCATGTGTGTTGAGAGGTTTGCCGTTGTAGTAGACATACGTATTATCAATTTTAAGATAATGGGATAATGTAATCATATTTAAAAATATCAATTTTTCCATTATGTATGTGGTTATACTGATGCAGGGCAGCTGTTGGGCAGACTACTTAGAAATCCATCATCAAGTGAATTCTAAGGCATTATTTTGTAGGATCCCAAGAGACACTACTCATACTTATATTGACAGTGCGTGCCCACCCATATTAGCTCTGGGCCCACCCAAAATCTCAGGTCTGGCTACGCCACTGCAGAATAGTACCTCAGGCTGCATCCTCTCCCTTCACTTCTGTCTAAACTCGTACACGTTGAACTGTGCGGTTCAAAGCACAACAATCCAGTCAAAAGCAGACATGAGAAAGAGGCCAAAGCAGAGCTGCCAAGTTACGCAAGCAGACTTTTTGGCAAGTCCTGGTTTTAGCTTTGTGTAACCTCCCTTAATAAGAGATTCTAAGGTTATGCAGGGCTACAAACTGGGTGTGGTCCCTTTAAGACCTCTTAACATTGCAAACTGGGCATGTCCGGGCAGTCTGTTGATCCTGCTAGAGAAGCCAAGTGGAAGTCTGTTTCCTTTGCTCTGTGCAATGCTTACAGTTCAGGACTTAATTTGTGGGGGAACAGCCTGGAACTCAGTTCCACCATTTCTTTTCAGACTCCTGAGCCATTTGGTTGTTTTGCTGCAGCTCCTTCCTTTCAGGTAATCTCCAGGGAAGAGGAACAGAAGGGATGAGCCTGGAATAGAATAGAGAAAGTGAGGTTACTTACTTGTAACAGGAGTTCTCCATGGACAGCAAGATAAGTCAGCCATACATGGGGGAGGGGTGATGTCATCTGATGTCACCCTGGATGGATTTGCTCTCCTACAGCTCAGAAGAACGTTTTTCTAGGTTCTTCTGAGCATTTGCAGACCACTTCCCAATCCTGTTCCCTCCCATTTCCTCTCCAGTCCATTCTCCAGCTATAGGTAGGTTCTTCTGAGAGGGGAGGTGGGTGGATTTGTGTGACTGACTTATCCTGCTGTCCATGGAGAACCCCTGTTACAGATAAGTAACCTCACTTTCTCCATGTACAAGAAGGATGAGAGGGTTGTGAAGGGGAGTTATGTTGAGGAGTGAGTTCTTCAACCCTTCTCAGTCCGTGTAATGTGCTGTGGTAGGATGAAGCTGCATGGAGGAGATCAAGGCCCTGGCAAAGAATGGCCAACAATGCCCATCAAAGAGATGACAGCCTATGAAGGAAGACCAAGCAAAACTCCACTGTGGATAAGAAGGAAAGGGTAAGGCAGTGTCTCACTGCACCTGAGAATGAAGTAAAACTGTGTCAAGATAGTGAGATTCGTAGTTAGGTGGTGAAGCATGTGTGTGGGGCTGGGGGCCAGTGGCGTACCTAGGGCAGCTGACACCCAAGGCTGGTCATTTTTTAATACCCTCCTCCAAAATCCAGTACTAGGCATACCGAGAATTCAAAATACTCAGGACGTATAAAGCAATTCTACCATACCATAAGCAGTAATTTCTACGAGTCACACAAGGAAAAGGAAAGCATCTTAAACACTACAGTGAGCACTAGAACATCAATTCACCTATTGTGAAATTAAACCAGACAGAATAGTGCAGATCATCAATTCTGTATAGTCAATGCCAACTGAAAGCCATGTTTTTTTTTTCACAAACACAGATACACCCTAATCCACTATAGAATAAGTAATCATAAACTTTCTATTTAGACAAAAATTAAATTGAACCCCCAAAATGCTAGACTGCATACAATGCAACACCACAGAAACAGAAAATGTCCCCTAGTACTGTGCAAAATATAAAGACAGCAGATGTAAATTTGGATGATAAAAGGGGTACTTGCCCTGTACCCCTTTTATCCCCTCCTCTTTAATTCCCTTACCTCTTAGTTGTTCTGTCTGTTTGTCCTATTTAGATTGTGAGCTCTTTGAGCAGGGACTGTCTTTTCATGTATGGTGTACAGTGCTGCGAATGCCTTGTAGCGCTATAGAAGTGATAAGTAGTAGTAGTAGTAAATTTGAAAAAACTAAGAAATACCAATCACCACTTTACAAATTAACAAATAGAAATAAAACAAATATAGAAAATAAAATAATACCATTTATTGGACCAATATATTTAGCTTTCAGAGGCCAAACCTCCTTCCTCAGGTCAATACAGTATAGTGCTGTTACGGTATCCTATCCTGACCTGAGGAAGGGGGTTTTGCTCTCTGAAAGTTAGTCAAAATGTATCAAAATTAGTCCAATAAAAAGATTACCTTATTTACATGTTCTATTTATAAACATTTATTAACACAGCTACAATACTACTTTATCCTAAAGCAAAAAAATAAAATATATATTTTATTTACAGTTTGTTATCTCTGGTTTCTGCTTTCCTCATCTTCTTTTCACTGTCTTCCTTCCATCCAGCATCTGTCTTCACTCTCTCTCTCTGCCATCCAGTGTCTGTCCTCTCTGCTGTTCCCTCCATCCAATGTCTGCCCTCTCTCCCTGCCCAGTCCATCCACTGTCTATCCTCTCTGTCCCTTCCATCCACATCTGCCCTCTATCTCTGCCTCTTCCATCCACCATCTGCCGCCCCTCTCTCTCTCCCCCTTCTGTCCACATCTGCCCTCTATCTCTGCCTCTTCCATCCACCATCTGCCCTCTCTCTCTCTCCCCTTTCCATCCACTGTCTGCCCTTTCTATCCCTTCCATCCACTGTCTGCCCTTTCTCTCTGCCCCTTCAATCCACCATTTGCCCTCCCTCTCCCATCCATCCATCCAGGGTTTGCCCTCCCTCTCGCTCCCCCTTCCATCCAGGATCTGTCCCCTCTCTCTCTTTCTGCCCCCCTCTTTTTGGACCCCAGTTCCAGCCCCATTATCCCACCTGCCCCTAGTTCTAGCACCAGCCCACATCTCCCACATGCCCCCCCCTTTTCAGCCCCCAGTTTCAGCCCCAGCCCTTTTCTCCCACCAGTCCTGAGCTTCAGCCCCCAGCCACTTCTCCCTGTCCCCTTTTCAACCCCCAGTCCTCAGTTTCAGCCCCAGTCCTTTTCTTCCACTAGTCCCAAGCTTCAGCCCCAGCCACTTCTCCCTGTTCCCTTTTCAGCCCCCAGTCCCCACAGTTTCAGCCCCTGCCCCTTTTCAGCCCTACAAATGTTGGTTTTCCTGCAGTGCTCTGTAATAGGGTTTCCTGAGCACATGTTCCAGTTCTCTGTGCTTTGTGGAATGTTTCTTATTGGCTGGTCTTGCCCCTGTATAGGGTTACCATATGGCTCCAGAAAAAGGAGGACGGATGGGCTGGAGCCTGCCTTTCTTCTCTCCTTTTGGGGTTTTGAGAGTATGACTACAGCAGGGTTTTCTAAGGACTGTAAGCTGACTTTGCTGTCCCTGTTGCATACTCCCCCTCTTTCAAGCTACTGTAAATGACCAGGTTTTTACCCATTTAAAAGTATTTACAGCAGTCACTCTTCAGTGCTGAAAGCCACCCCAGCTTATCTCTGCAGTAAGAGACAGGGTGAGCTGGTAAGGAAGAGACTCTCAGTTCTGCAAAGCAGAGACTCTTGTCCAGCACATCTACAACTGTAAGTTATTTTCTTTTGTTTGATTTTGCATTAAAGAAGAGTTTGGTTCAAGAGTTCTGAGTCTTCACAGTGATGTTCTATACTCTGGTTAAGTGCATGCTAATCTCCTGAGTAGATTGAACCTATCAGAAGAGAAAGCAGAACAAAGGCCAAAGAGTGAGATTTTTCAGATGGTACATCCAGGGTATAAATCTAGAATTATTTAAGTGCACTTTTGCTTTGCAAATGAATCAAGGCAGCATTAAATGATACAGACTTTTCTTTTGAGCCTCTGAATGTGGGGAGCAGTTTGGGTAATTTCTTTGAGCAGAAAATTTTCTTCCACCTAGTACTTAAAAGTATGTACATTGTTTTCAGAGCACATGTGCTTGCAGGAAGGTGTGCTCAGATTTCTTCTTAATGGTTGGACCACTTGGTTTACTTCTCTAAGGCTTGCCTCTTATGAAGCTCTGATGAGTGAGAAATAGGGCTTAAAGAGTGTGAGAAACCTTTCAAATGAGTGTGACACACTCCTAATGAGTGAAACTTGACATCTTTGCAACTGATTGAACCACAGGGCCTGCTGGTATGATTTGTCATAGCTATAGTGAAGCACAATAAACCTGAATAGGGGTCTGTTAAGTATATAGCATGTGGGTTCTAAGAATATTCAATTTGCTTGCTGCTTTTCTGCATGCAGAGCAGAGAGGAGCAATGGCTATGACCTGGAAGTTTTGTCCTGACCATATTGTCACTGCGTGATCATGGTCACTGGGAGATTCATTTGGGGAGAAGTGGGTGGGTGAGAGGCATAGGCCAAGGGGTTAAGGGCATCTTTCCCCTTTGGTGAGAAGGGCTCGCTTCTGTCAGTTGAAGATACTTGGACTTGCAATGAAGTTTTCTATGTTTGGGTGATGAGATCCGAAAATGTTGAAAAATCCCACATCACTGGTATTATGGGCCTGTCTAAGGAGCAGAGTGGGGGGAGGGAGATTTTGTACTGTGTGGGGATTATCTTTACTGCATCTGGGTGCAGATTACCACACCTGTGAGTGATTGTGACTGTGCAATAGTAAATATTTATACATGTGTGTGTGACCATAGGTGCCATCCCTCTGATGGAAATTATTTTTTTTTCCCGGCGGTTGGGGGGTGCGTAAAGGAAGTCAGGACATCCTTGTGCTTTGTTGAAAACCACCACCAAGTAGGTAAGCAAGCCTGGTGGTTCACTAAGGGTCACTGAAGGGAGCTGTGTTTCTGGGTGGGCATCGACTAGGACAGCAGACCATCTTGTGCAACAGAGCATGGTAATCAATTAAGGACCTGCATTATCTTTGCCCAGAGGAACCCTTGTTGGTATGAGAAAAACCACCCATCCACCCATGTAAGGTGGAGTCCAGTATGGTCTGAATGAGACAACAGATCTTCCAGGAGATGGGCGTCAAAATCAAAGGGTTATAAATATGTATATGACTGAAATAGTTTCTAGTGGCTGGCTTCTGAGGATATGAGAATGATCAAAGAGAGTCCAACCAAAGGTCTATTAATTACGTATGCATTTTTCAAAATCCGCTTAGATATCAGCAGCTAGAGAAGAGGTAAATGAATGTACTAGGTCCATTTGTGTCCCAATGAGGAAAAGCAAGAAGCCACACGCACACAAACAAAGGTACTAAAGGAATACAGACATTTATTAGAATACAAAGATATATCACCAAACTCTTCATCATCAATTCGGTGCCTCTGCAGCTGGGGAAGCATCCTGAAAACTCCACAGGTTTAGTGTGTCCAGAGGACTGGGTTGAGACCCCCTGGTCTAGAAGGAGGGAAGCACCTTTAATGTGGTCCAATGACTGATAGCCAGGCTGAATAAGTTCTTAGTTAGGCACTTTTCCCCTAGATATGGGTGAAATTGTCCTAACACCTTTGTTGAAGGGCATGGGCTTAGACACCACCCTGCCAGCAAACTACCGCCCAGTAGCTAATGTACTTATCAGGTAAATACAGTTTACAGACAATGTATGCTTCTTGAAATCTATTATATGAAACAGACAAGAAACACAGACAGAACACCTGGAAAAATTGGGAGGGGCTAAGTTAACATTGGTGGAGCCAACCACAAGGAATAAGACCTATTGTAAATTCATCTGAGGAAGCAGCCAGTGGGCAAAGTAAGTGTAACCCCAGTCTTACCCATCTACTAGCTCCAGTCCCGGGCCACAAACAAAACATACATGCAGTTTCTTTCTTTCAGGCTACTCTTACCAAACTCATAGTGGGGTTCCCCAGGGGTCTGTGCTAGGACTGCTACTTTTTAACATATTTATAAATGACCTAGAGATGGGAGTAACTAGTGAGGTAATTAAATTTGCTGATGACACAAAGAGGGGCATTTTCGAACGTTGCCAGCCATCTCCATGGCCGGCCATCTCCGAGGATGGCACCGCGAAGGGGCGGAGCCAACTGTATTTTCGAAAAAGATGGCCAGCTATCTTTTTTCTCGATAATACGGTTGGGACCGTCCAAATGTCAGAGATGGCTGGGTTTGAGATGGCCGGCCTCGGTTTTTGCCCCTAATGGAAACCGAAGCCGGCCATCTCAAACCCGGCCAAATCCAAGGCATTTGGTCGTGGGAGGGCCAGGATTCCTAGTACACTGGTCCCCCTCACATGCCAGGACACCAACCGGGCACCCTAGGGGGCACTTCTAAAAAGTAAAAAAAAAATTAAAATAGCTCCCAGGTGCATAGCTCCCTTACCTTGGGTGCTGAGCCCCCCAAAACCCACTCCCCACAACTATACACCACTATCATAGCCCTAAGGGGTGAAGGGGGCACCTACATGTGGGTACAGTGGGTTTCGGGTGCATTTTGAAGGGCTCCCATTTTCCACCACAAGTGTAACAGGTAGGGGGGGATGGGCCTGGGTCCGCCTGCTTGAAGTCCACTGCACCCACTAAAACTGCTCCAGGGATCTGTATATTGCTGCGATAGACCTGAGTATGACATTTGAGGCTGGCATAGAGGCTGGCAAAAAAAGTTTTTAAAGTTCTTTTTTTGAGGGTGGGAGGGGGTTAGTGACCACTGGGGGAGTCAGGGGAGGTGATCCCTGATTCCCTCCGGTGGTCATCTGGTCAGTTGGGGCACTTTTTTGGGACTTGGACCTGAAAAAAAAGGGACCAAGTAAAGCCAGCGAAATGCTCGTCAAGGCCGGTATTCTTTTTTCCATTATCGGGCGAAGCCAGTCATCTCAATGCACGCCCCCGTCCTGCCTTCGCTATCGTGCTGACATGCCCCCTTGAACTTTTGCTGGCTCCATGACAGAACGCAGTTGAAGCCAGCCAAAATCGGCTTTCGATTATACCGATTTGGCCGGCTTCAGGAGATGGCCGGCCATCTCCCCATTTGTGTCGGAAGATGGCCAGCGATCTCCTTCGAAAATAAGCTGGAAAGTTATTCAAAGTCATTAAATCACGGGAGGATTGTGAAAAATTACAAGAGGACCTTATGAGACTCGGAGACTGGGCGTCTAAATGGCAGATGACGTTTAATGTGAGCAAGTGCAAAGTGATGCATGTGGGAAAGAGGAACCCGAATTATAGCTATGTCATGCAAGGTTCCACGTTAGGAGTCACAGACCAAGAAAGGGATCTAGGTGTTGTCGTTGATGATATGTTCAAACCTTCTGCTCAGTGTGCTGCTGCGGCTAAGAAAGCAAATAGAATGTTAAGTATTATTAGGAAAGGAATGGAAAACAAAAATGAGGATGTTATAATGCCTTTGTATCGCACCTTGGTGCGACCGCACTTCGAATATTGTGTTCAATTCTGGTCGCCGTATCTCAAAAAAGATATTGTGGAATTAGAAAATTTGCAGAGAAGGGCGATGAAAATGATAAGGGGGATGGGACGACTTCCCTATGAGGAAAGGCTAAAGTGGCTTGGGTTCTTCAACTTGGAGAAAAGGCGGCTGAGGGGAGATATGATAGAGGTCTATAAAATAATGAGTGGAGTGGAACAGGTAGATATGAAGCGTCTGTTTACGCTTTCCAAAAATACTAGGACTAGGGGGCATGCGATGAAGCTACAATGTAGTCAACTTAAAACGAATCGGAGAAAATTTTTCTTGAGCTTCAGGCTATGTACATATATATAAGGCTCCTGGATATGCCTATCCTGTAGACTTTATTTCCAAAGGTTGTACTCCTCTGTATTAAACCACCTGTGTGGGTTCAGACCAGTGTTCTCTCTAAGGAGCGACCTGTTGTGTGCAAATGTTTTTTTGAGCGAGCACTGAAAATAGCGCGACAACCAAAAAAGAGCAGGTGGGGCCGGTCTCCGTGGTTCATCTGTAAAAAGTCAAAAGCTGTTCCAGTTGGATAGGCAGTGCCTTAAAAGATGCAGGGCAAAAGATTTTTTTAAAACTTATTGAACAGCTTTTTAATTTATTTGAAAGCTTCCCATCATAGGCGCCCGGTATAAGAGGCTTGGACAGGCTAAGCCTCCCCTTCTGTGCTCTGAGAGGTTTAAATTGTTGATTTACCTCCATCCTCACAGCAGGAGCTGCAGTGAAAGACCTCTAGCCTTGTGTAACCAATTGTAGAAATTGGTTTATGGTTTAATTTGTTTACCTTACTGCTGGGAGAGCATTGGGGGGGGGGGGGGGGGGTGGCTGGGTTGCCAGGGAGATATTTAAGGAGGATGACTTCCTGACCTGCACTGAGAACAGATAGCAGCAGAATCGGACAACTAGACAACAAAGGTAGAAAAGATCATTTTTATTTTCATTATAGTGTTTGGAATATGTCCACTTTGAGAATCAGGTGCTCAACATTTTATCCCACATTAAACATGAATTAGGGTGTTTTGTGGCTCTACATGAGAATTGTGATGATATGATCCCTTGTTTCATATTGTTGACGGTCTGCATTTTCCGTATGGGTGGTATATTGGTGTATTAGGTTCTGCCCAGTGTAATATTTATGGTACAGTAAGGTTCTGAGTGTGTTTTTGCACAAACTTGTGCATAGTGTTTTGCAGTTGAGCGATTGTGCTTAGAATATGCTTTGAGCAACCACTTTATTCTTTGACATATGATACGTATCTAATATCTAAATTTAATAAAAGGTATTAATTGTGACTTTTATTTTTATTTATTTTTTTCTGTGTGTTATCAGACAATTATGGATTTAAGCTCCACCCCTTTAGCCTCCCCAAACAGTTGGGCCACCGGCCGCCTATGCTTCCCATATGTAGATATAAATATCCTGAAATAAAAACTGAATATCACTAAAACAGTTTCAAACAGTAACACATAGCCACATTTCTGTGAGGATTTTACTGATGGGGTCATCTTAACTGTTGCTATACTGCTTTGGGAGTGTAAATGTGTGACCCTACTGAGATCTGGTAACTTTGCAGCTATGAATGATTAGATTTTTTGGTTGTCTTCTAGTCTGAGTTCAACTGTGACTGAAAGTGTTCTAAAAGATTAGTTCAGATAGGCAACTGCTTCAGTTTCAGTTCAGGTGAAAATTCATTAAAAACAAAACAAAACATGGGTCAGTTGCATAACTCAGGGCTCAGCTCTCAGTATGCGAGTCTCTGAGAATTCGTTTGTGACAGCGCCCTCCATTGGTAGTCTGGGCTTACTGCTGCATTTGTGGATGCGGAGTCGGACCAGCAGTAGAAGTCGTTTGCACTGACAACATATTATCACCCACTACCAATAACCTGGCCTTTGGAGTAATTATTGCACTTGGGGGATTCATACTGGCAACCTATAGGTCAAAGTTTCCACTGAGGACCCATCGCTAGGATCGCTCTACCGGCCTTCCGAAGCGCTGTTGTCGCCGATGCGAAAGTGCAGTGGAGAAGAAACCGACAGGTTTACCTACTACAGTTGGAGGCAGCAATGGCGCAAGAGAAAGTCATTAAGGAGCAGAAATACGACCGGCAATTGAGGTAGGAGTCACGTTTCAGCCGGGACCAGTGGCAGAGCGATCACCAGCTTTGGTTTTCTTTTATCTGTGAAGCCGGCGTTACTCTTTCTGATTCCGTTTGGAAAGTGCTGCTGGGGTGGCGGGGATCCCACTCCTTCGGGCTTCCTACCGGAGAAACGTGTTTAGTGCAGAACCCGGCAAATCTTCTTGACTTCCAGCCCCTACTCGCCGGGGATTCTTGTATCTCTGCTGTTGCAGCTGTGGAAATTGGCTTTCGGGCCTGATACGAGGTGTAACAGAAACGGGGATCCTTCAGCATTGCTCACGTAAACATGCAGGCCTGGACATACCTGCATTTTAGTGGCATGCTGCTGCACTGAAGAACTTCTTGGGTGACACAGTTTATGCTTGGGCTGTGCGAAACGTGTAACATCCATCTATAAACTGCATGCATGGTCTGCCTGGTATGGAAATTGGCAGGGCCTGAAAATGTTTTGTTTTCATAGTAGCCTAGTGGTTATTGCAGTGGACTTTGATCCAGGGGAACTGGGTTCGATGCCCACTGCAGCTCCTTGTGGGCAAGTCACTTAACCCTCCATTGTCCCAGGTACAAAATAAGTACCTGTATATATGTAAACTGCTTTGAATGTAGTCGCAAAAAAATACCACAGAAAGGCGGTGTATCAAGTCCCATTCCCATATAAAACACTTTTAAGGCAGATCCTTAATAATCTATTAGCACTGATTTAGTCCAGTCTGTTCTAATGCTAAATGCAGGTGCGGCACAATATCCTTTTAGTTGAAGGAAACAAAAAGTCCAATCTCTGGTTATGTCCCAAACATAATTATGTCCACTGAACATAATTAATTTTGCATGAACTTGACGGCTACTACTACTACAATAAATCATTTCTTTAGTGCTACCAGTCGTACGCAGCGCTTCACAATTGAACATGAAGAAAGAAAAGACAATCCCTGCGCAAAAGAGCTTACAATCTAAATCAGGACAGACAGACAGGACCAATAAGGATAAGGGTAGGACAGACAGAAGGACACATAGGGAAAGGGACTATTGAAGAGAAGAAGACAAGATAAAGGTTACAAGCAAGTGACAAGTTAGGAGTCAAAAGCAGCATCAAACAGGTAGGCCTTTAGCCCGGATTTGAAGGCGGCCAGGGATGGAGCTAGACATAACGGCTTAGGAAGGCCATTCCAGGCATAAGGTGCAGCGAGACAAAAGGAACGGAGTCTGGAGTTAGCGATGGAGGAGAAGGGTGCAATTAGGAGAGATTTGCCTAGTGAACGGAGTTCCTGGGAAGGAGTGTAGGGAGAGATGAGGGTGGAGAGGTAGTGAGGGGCTTCAGAGTGAATGCACCTATAAGTCAATAAGAGGAGCTTGAATTTTATACGGAAACGGATAGGGAGCCAGTGAAGTGACTTCAGGAGAGGGCTGATATGGGCATAACGACTTTGGCGAAATATTAGTCGTGCAGCAGAATTTTGAACAGATTGAAGAGGAGAGAAGCATTCTCCATCATCCGATAGCCACCATCTTGAAAAATGGCAGCAGATGTCACCAACATCAGCTAAAGTTAAGCTGATAGTGCGCTTGCTTGCTACTGTATTTTGGCAGTGTGTTTGCCAGCATAATAGATTCACACTCATCTATATATAAATACACAGCCAGGAGACAGATTTAAAAAAAAAAAGTGCTTTTTACAACCAACCAAACTTGAAGAAGAAATAAATATATACAACCTAACTGGAAAATGTTGGCACATTTAGGGGTCCTTTTACTAAGGTGCACTGAAAAATGGCCTGTACTGGTGTAGACACGTGTATTGGACGCACGCAGGTCCATTTTTCAGTGCACCTTCAAAAAAGGCCTTTTCTTTCTTTGGGGGTCGAAAATGGGCATGCAGCAAAATAAAAAAAAATTGGTGTGCATCCATTTTGGGCCTGAGACCTTACCACCACTCATTGACTTAGCAGTAGGTCTCACGCATTAACCGGGCGGTAATCATCAGCACATGTACACTGTCGATTACTGCCCAGTTAGTGCTGTGCGCCGGAAATTTTCCATTGTGCGTACTGGATGCACGTAAAAAATGAAATTACCGCCCAGGCCATGCGGTAGCCGGGAGGTAGTTCTGAATTGGTGCGTGTTGGGCGCGTGTAGGTGCCTACACTGCTTAGTAAAAGGGCCCCTGAGACTGACTCGAGACAGAACTTCTGCATGAAGGAAGTTCTTCCCTCATTATTCAATACCTGTCTTTGAAATAGCAATAATACAAGAAAATCAAGTGCATTTTTATAATATATCGCTGCATTCCACAAAACAAAAGGAGCAAGTTTCCACATACCATCTTTTCCTTTTGATGAACCCACAGGAAAAAAAAGATGTTAAGTGCTCCCAGGTTTCAACCTGATTAAGGTTTATAAAAAGCGTTATACTTATAAATAAAAACTATAAATGTTGAGCACTTGATTCTCGTATTGGAGAAAGTGGGATGTTTGACCACGGAACACCAAACCCTGGATAGATTGATCTTAAAAACACTTGTTTATTGATGTGTTTTAACTAATCTATACGTCTGCCCCATTGTTTGAATAGAGCCTATTTTCCCCACCCCTTTTTTTGTTTTTCCTTTTTTTGTTTTCGCTTTGGGGTTCCCCTATAACCATCCCCTCCAAATGACACACTGATTCCGATTTAGAACAAATTACTACTCTAGCCGATGAAAGGTTTTTCCATTCTGACGGTTCTTCTGTGTACATCCTTATGCTGCACAAGCCAGCATATTTGAAAATATAAGTGAGATCAAATAAAAATGCTGCCAACAATAAAAATAACAACGTGGATGCAGCAGCTGATTGGTTTGTTTTGGGTGTACGAAGATGGTGGCTGTGCTGGGGGGGGGGGTGGTCAGCTTCAGTTTTTGAGGTCATACCATCTCCTCTTCTCAGTCTAACCTCCTTGCTCTGGCACCTGAACCAGGTCAGCCTTTATAGGCTGATCCAGTTAAGGGTTTTAATGCCCCTGTATAAGTCGTTGGTGAGGCCCCACCTGGAGTATTGTGTTCAGTTCTGGAGGCCGTATCTTGCTAAGGATGTAAAAAGAATTGAAGCGGTGCAAAGAAAAGGTACGAGAATGGTATGGGGTTTGCGTTACAAGACGTATGAGAAGAGACTTGTGGACCTGAACATGTATACCCTGGAGGAAAGGAGAAACGGGTGATACAGAGGTTCAAATATTTGAAAGGTATTAATCTGCAAACGAACCTTTTCCGGATATGGGAAGGTGGTAAAACTAGAGGGCATGATATGAGATTGAAGGGGGGCAGACTCAAGAAAAATGTCAGGAAGTATTTTTTCACGGAGAGAGTGGTGGATGCTTGTAATGCTCTCCCGCAGGAGGTGGTGGAGAGGAAAACGGTAACGGAATTCAAACGTGTGGGATAAACATAAAGGAATCCTGTTCCGAGGGAATGGATCCTCAGAAGCTTAGCCGAGATTAGGTGGCAGAGCCGGTGGTGGGAGACAGGGATAGTGCTGGGCAGGCTTATACGGTCTGTGCCAGAGCTGGTGGTTGGGAGGCTGGGATAGTGCTGGGCAGACTTATACGGTCTGTGCCCTGAAAATGACAGATACAAATCAAGGTAAGGTATACACAAAAAGTAGCACATATAAGTTTATCTTGTTGGGCAGACTGGATGGACCGTGCAGGTCTTTTTCTGCCGTCATCTACTATGTTACTATGTAATCCTTGCGCTTTCTAGATAAAGTGAAAGTACAAGCTGCAGATGGACTGGGGCAGTGAATTATACAGTACTTGCTATGTGGCTCAGTCTGTATTCTTTGAGGTTTATTTATTAAGAACACAGCTTTAGAATGGACAGGTTAGCAGTAGGCAAAAGCATTTTGCTATTCTCGCATTTCTAATAGCTTTCATTTATATTATGGAAGACCTGTGTGAAGAAATTTTGCACTTGTTTTCTATATATTTCCTTCTAAATGCATAAGTGCCATTTCCTTCCTGCTGTTCTGGTTCTCAACCTAGCTCTCCTACACCCTACTATCCTTGCTTCCCTTTGAGGAAGTGTCAGCCACAAAGGATCTGGTAGTTGTCAAGAGCTTACATTGAAACTTATATTTGCATAACAAAAATGTCAAATTGATTGATAAGATTTATAAACTGCCTTACGTACTCAGAAGGTAAAGTAGTTTGGTTGCTTTGCTAGACCACTTGAAAGGTTAATTAATAAATAGTTTTTATTTTTTGTTCTTGTTTTTATTTCTAACTTTATACTGTTTTTGACTAGCTTTTGATGCCCAGAACCTTCTTTCTCAGGTCAGGACAGTATGAGCAAAAGATAATGTAGGAATATATAAGTTGAACATAAAAGCATTCCAGTGATAGTCTGAATGTGAAATGGGAGGGGGATGAGAAACAGGAAGAGATGAATGGGTGATCATGTGGCAAAGCACTATAATTTTATGGCTTATAATGTAATGGGAAACCAAGGAGCCTTTTTACTAAAACTTAGAATGAGGTAACGAATATTAGTGGGGGGTAAGTTCCACGTGGCCCATAGGTATAAAATAGGACTTGCGGCATTTAGGCAGTCTTTTACTAAAGCTTGGCTCGAGTTATCTGCCTCAGGGCCCATAGGAATAACATGGGCCCTTCTGCAGATAACTGGAGCTAAGCTTTAGTAAAAGACCCCTTTAGTGTACAATGTCCATTAGTGTGTGCTAAGCTTTAGTAAAAGGGCTCCCTAGATCTATAAGTCCTTGTTGGTGTCGAAGTATTTTTTTTGTCATCCTAATTTCAAATGTTTTGTTCCTGGATTGTTTAAAAATTCCTCTTAGTATTCTGACTGAAAAGTCACCCAAAGAAATATACAAAAGCGAGGTTTAAAATACACACAACAAAAAGGACTGAAAAGGAAAAACAATTATATAATGTTAATAAAGAGGCACAAATAGGCTTTTTTTTGTCATTTGCACAAACACACTTGTATTTCTGATGAGCATATTCTGGCGTAAAATGGGAACGTAGACGTTTATGCAAGATAAATGTTTAAGTACTGGTTTGTGCACATCTCAAATACAAATAGCACCCCCCCCCCCCCCTTAAAATGGCTGCCATAGTGTGGAATTGAGCAGGGAATGGGCATAGAAATTGCTATAATATCTGCTATGGTGACGGTTAACATGCAGTAACATTTAATGCCACAGTAGATGGTGTTAAGTGCATCTGTGTTACCTTTCATGCAGTTAGCATGGTTAAGTATATTGTCTCTGTTAACTGCATGGGCAAATTCTGAGCATGGCCCCAGCAGTTAATGCAGAGGATCGAAATTACCTTGTAGTAATTTTGCCAATAACCACACGGTAACTACTAATTTTTACCATACCTTAATGAAAGGGCCCCTTTTAATTAAAGGATCCTGTTTAATTTTATGGGCAGTATGTCTGATACAGAGATATAGGTACCATGGTTTATATTATGCAGGAGTATATCATTGGAGGCATGAATCAATTCAATTTAGGAAATGTGGTTTTTTTTTGAAAAAATAATCTTAAGTATCAGAAAAATAGCCTGTGTCCAAAACTAGAGGAGTTTTTATTCAGAAGGAAATGAATATATAAGGGGTAGAATAAGAAACAGCATGCGAGTTTGTCAGAATATTATATAGTGCTGTCAGTGTACTGATGTATAGTTTCTTACTTCATATGATAATGGAGTTCTAGCATTATTACTGATAGATTATGATGTGAGATTAAGAGGGCTGGGAGGTAGATGAAAAGGCTGCCTTTATACAGTTTATCTTGTGATTATTTGCCTATTAAAATAATAGGGTGGGTTTTTGTAAGTGCTGTGTGAAATGTTTGTGTTGTATCTATGACAGTTTGCGCTATCACTTTGGGATGTTTTAAATTTATTGTGTGTTCAATATATTTTAATACAGGATTAAACCAAAAAGAATATGTCTTTGTTTTCTGGAATTTGAGCAGAGTTAAATGTATCATAGCTTGTGGTCCACTGAGCAGAAAGCATATGTGTCAGCAAACATTTTGTCATTGGCAAACAATTACTATCTGCCTCGGTCAGCTTGCTGATTGTACTCTGATTTTTTTGTAGGCTTTGGGGTGATCATGGACAAGAAGCTTTAGAATCATCTCATGTGTGTTTGATAAATGCAACAGCTACAGGAACCGAAATCCTTAAAAATTTGGTACTACCAGGTAATTTTATACAAATATCGATTTCTGTTCCACAAATTACCTACATGTCCAATTGCAGATTACAAAAGAATAGACTAGAACATTTGTAGGACTATACAAAAGCAGTTTTTATGTATATAAATTACAATATAATCAAAATAACCAAGACAGTCAATCAAATATGATAAAAATCTCTTAAATAACAAAGGGAGCCTTTTACTTAAGGTTAGTATGTGTGTTATCTGCCACAGGACCCATTTAGTCCTATAGACCCTGCTGCACATAACTTGTGCTAATCTTTAGTAAAAGACTCTCAAAGTTTTCAACATACTTCTAAAGACTTCATAATCAATTTCCAGTCTCAAGCAAGATGGTAGAAAGTTCTGTATCAAAGCAGCCTGATAAGGACGAGATTGCATTAGCTGTTGTCGATTCTTGGGATAGTATAACATTAAGTTTTGTGAAAGCCTAAACGATGTGATGGATTGTGGCTGATCAACCAGATGACTGAGGTAGAGTGGGGCATATACTACTTAACTTACTACTACTTAACATTTCTAGAGCGCTACTAGGGTTACGCAGCGCTGTACAAATGAACAAAGAAGGACGGTCCTTGCTCAAAGGAGCTTACATTCTAAAAGACGAAATGTCAAGTTGGGGTAGTCTAGCTTTCCTGAGTAGAGGTGTAATGGTTAGGTGCCGAAGGCGACATTGAAGAGGTGGGCTTTGAGCAATGATTTGAAGATGGGCAGGGAGGGGGCCTGGCGTATGGGCTCAGGGAGTTTGTTCCAAGCATGGGGGTGAGGCGAGGCAGAAAGGGCGGAGCCTAGAGTTGGCGGTGGTGGAGAAGGGTACTGAAAGGAGGGATTTGTCTTGAGAGCGGAGGTTACGGGTAGGAACGTAAGGGGAGATGAGGGTAGAGAGGTAAGGAGGGGCTGCAGATCGAGTGCATTGTAGGTGAGTAGGAGTGGGGCATATCCTAGGAAGATTTTAAAAAGTAGACACACAGTTTTAAACATAACCCTTTTGTCAGTCGGCAGCCAGTGCAGTCCCAAAGGTGAAGCTCTGTCATATTTGCCAGCGGTGTAATAAGTCATATCTAGCTGCTGTATGTTGGAGTATTTGAAGTTTTTACACATAATTTATATGTACAATCCATGTAAATGCTATTACAGTAATCAAGTTGCGTTAAAAAACAGTGATCGAATTATAAGCTTATACTGCTCAGGGTAGAAATTTAACATCTAATTGTTTGAAGATTTTTTTCAATTTTCAAAAAATTCTTCTTAAGCAAAACAGAGACCTGTAAATCTGTAGTTACCAAAAGGTCCAAAATAATACCCAAAACTCTCAAGGACTTCTCAAAGCCAAACTTGTGTACCGCTAAAACTGAATTAGATGTTAAAGTGTTGGGTTCCTAGCTACAGCAGTTTAGATTTTAATTCCATTAACAACACCTGCCCTAGAGAAGACAGATAAACATTAAGTAAAATAGGGGAACGCAGGGAATAGAGGAACAGTCCATCCTCCAAGATTTTGACTGTTGTCCATTGATTGTCACCTGATAGGGCCTGCTGGAAAGAAACCCCCTTATTTAATCTAGTACTTTAACGGTAACTCCCATTACAGTTAAAATAGATATTAACAGCATGTAATCTGATAGATCAAACACTGACGAAAGAATGAGTTATAGAATATCCACATGGGGCCCTGAAGCCAAATAAAATCTGTCTTCCAAGATGAAAACAGGCAGTAATGTAGCTGTACTAAAAGAACTCCTGAACCCTGAGAGAAGGGACCAGAAGGTCATAACAGTCTAAAAATTGTGATCATTTTCCAGTGACATGGCCATCCAGTAGTTTAACAAAAAGAGAGATGCTTGCAATAGGATGATAATTAGTCATCACATCCCTATCTTCTGCCAGGTTCTTCAGTGTTGGAATTAGAGCTATGTCCCGTAGAAATCCTGGAAATGAACCTGAAGTCAAAATTGCATTCAATAGTTAGCTAACCTGCAAAAAGCTACGGGTAAGATTTCAATAGATACACAGGACAAAAGTCCAGCAAGCAGTGAGAGCTACATTTGTAGCCCACATTTTCCCACCTATTTGCAGGCTCAATGTGGCTTACATAATACCGGAGAGGCGTTTGCAGACTCCGGTGTGAACAAATACAATGTGATGTTGTGGTAAGATAAAGTTCATGTAGCATTGCCATATTAAGGAATTGTGCAATGGTAGAGTTGAGTTATGCTCATACGTACTTTAGTTTTGTTGTGTTGCAGGGATCAGGTATTTAAGTTGGATCGGTAGGGTATGCTTTTGACAGGTTGGTTTTTAGTGATTTCCAGAAGTTTAGGTGGTCGTACGTCATTGACACTGTTGATCACAGCATACTTCTTGATACCCTTTCCTCACTTGGATTCCAGGGCTTTGTCCTTTCCTGGTTCTCTTCCTACCTCTCCCTCCGCACCTTTAGTGTTCACTCTGGTGGATCCTCTTCTACTTCTATCCCTCTGCCTGTCGGCGTACCTCAGGGTTCTGTTCTTGGTCCCCTCCTCTTTTCTATCTACACTTCTTCCCTTGGTTCATTAATCTCATCCCATGGCTTTTCCTACCATCTCTATGCTGATGACTCCCAAATCTACCTTTCTACCCCTGATATCTCACCTTGCATCCAAACCAAAGTTTCAGCGTGCTTGTCTGACATTGCTGTCTGGATGTCTCAACGCCACCTGAAATTAAATATGATCAAAACTGAGCTTCTTATTTTCCCCCCCAAACCCACCTCCCCGCTCTCCCCGTTTTCTATTTCTGTTGATGGCTCTCATTCTCCCTGTCTCCTCAGCTCGAAACCTTGGGGTCATCTTTGACTCTTCTCTCTCCTTCTCTGCTCATATCCAGCAGATTGCCAAGACCTGTCGTTTCTTTCTTTACAACATCCGTAAAATCCGCCCCTTTCTTTCCGAGCACTCTACCAAAACCCTCATCCACACCCTTGTCACCTCTCGTTTAGACTACTGCAATCTGCTTCTTGCTGGCCTCCCACTTAGTCACCTCTCCCCCTCTCCAGTCGGTTCAAAACTCTGCTGCCCGTCTCGTCTTCCGCCAGGGTCGCTTTACTCATACTACCCCTCTCCTCAAGACCCTTCACTGGCTCCCTATCCGTTTTCGCATCCTGTTCAAACTTCTTCTACTAACCTATAAATGTACTCACTCTGCTGCTCCCCAGTATCTCTCCACACTCGTTCTTCCCTACACCCCTTCCTGTGCACTCCGCTCCATGGATAAATCCTTCTTATCTGTTCCCTTCTCCACTACTGCCAACTCCAGACTTCGCGCCTTCTGTCTCGCTGCACCCTACGCCTGGAATAAACTTCCTGAGCCCCTACGGCTTGCCCCATCCTTGGCCACCTTTAAATCTAGACTGAAAGCCCACCTCTTTAACATTGCTTTTGACTCGTAACCACTTGTAACCACTCGCCTCCACCTACCCTCCTCTCTTCCTTCCCGTTCACATTAATTGATTTGATTACTTTATTTATTTTTTGTCTATTAGATTGTAAGCTCTTTGAGCAGGGACTGTCTTTCTTCTATGTTTGTGCAGCGCGGCGTACGCCTTGTAGCGCTATAGAAATGCTAAATAGTAGTAGTAGTAGTAATTTTCAAGGCTTTTGGTAGTGCATTCCACAGTTGCATGCTTATATAGGAGAAACTGGATGCTTAGGTTGATTTGTATTTAAGTCCTTTGCAGCTTGGGTAGTGCAGATTTAAAAACTTTTGCACCTCTGTTTGCATGGGGGGAAAAAGTGCACCACAATCTGTTTGCAGGAATCCCAGAATGGTGGGACAGATTAATGCTAGTCATAGAAAAGTCCCTAGAATGGACAAATGTTTGTCTAATTGTAATACTTTTATTTTTAGAGTAGTCAGCCAATTGATCTGCACCAAAAGGGTGGAAAACATTAGATAATAATGGGCTCTTTGATTGATTTGACTGTCTCAAATTGCCTAGGATAATACTCCTTTTTTGCCTTATAGCAAACATTTTTCTTCCCAATGTTTTTTAAGCGAATCAACTCCCTTATTCAGCCAGGTTCTTTCTACTTTACAGCACTCGCATTATAAATTTGAAAGATCAGCATGAAACCAAAGGGAAATATTTTTCTGAGATAACATTTTGCCTTTATATAATATAATTCTATCTAGTACAGAGATCGCTGAGCTATGCAGTTTGTTCACATCCTCTGTGGGTTTCTCTCTTCCCTTATCCGACAGAGAAGCAAATGTGATCCAAAACTTCCCCAGGTCTGCTTTGCCACCGGTTGGATCGGCAGTTTTTAATACAGGTTGCATTGTACTCAGAATTGGCCAATGAACAGTAAAAGTTAACAAACAATGATCAGACCATAATATAGGCATCCAGTTAGCACCTGAAACTATCATACTAGTACATTCAGCACTCAAAATGCTAAGATGTCTAACTGATGGCTCTTAATATGAGATAGAAACCTAAAGATACTAAGAAACACCTAAAATCATCAACTATAGTATCGTGGATTTCTTCCAATCGAATGTTTGCATCTCCTGATAGCAAGGAATCGTCACAGAAATGAAACAGTTCCTTAGCAATGTCAGAGTGGGCGTCGCTTCTCAGTCAGCGGCGTGCAACATCATCCTCAGCATAGATGTTAACTACTGTCTCTTTCCCCACAACAGGGGAGATGGCAGCCCAGGAAATCATCACAGAACAAATGAAACAGTTCCTTTTTCCTATTGTACAAATGAGATCTTCAAGTATTTTACATTGCCCTACAGACACAGTTTGGTGGCCTTTGGAAAGGCAAAGTGACATATGTGGAGGAGTGGTCTAGTGGTTAGGGTGGTGGACTTTGGTCCTGAGGAACTGAGTTCAATTCCTGGCACAGGCAGCTCCTTGTGACTCTGGGCAAGTCACTTAACCCTCCATTGCCCGCCGCATAGAGCCTGCCATGAGTGGGAAAGCGCGGGGTACAAATGTAACAAAAAAATATATATATGTTTGGAGAATTGTGGGGTTTTTTGGTAGAGCTAGAGCAGGGCTTGACAAACCCTGGATGTCAGGTCACCAAGGTGCCTAGAAACTGTACCCTGGTATCTGGGATTTCATGCTTCCGAATGTTCTTTTTTGGGGTTTTTTTTCCCCTTTCCAGAACTGCCTCTCAGCGCATCTCCCAGGTCTGCAGCATGATTTATCTAAATATAAACTTGAGCCGTGCAGTGCAGGAAGTTCGGGAAGCCTCACTGGTTTTCAAACCACAAGACCAGCCTGAACGTTTGCACTGCGTGGCTGAAACTGGTTCGCATTGCAGAGTTGGGGGGGGGGGGGACACACTATTTGTGAGTCAGCTCTACAAATAACTCTTTTAAGGGCAACAGGTAGCAAGCAGACTCCCAAACACATTAGCTGCCTGGGATTGCATGAAAACTTGGGGAGTATTCCTCACTTTCTTTATCCCTCATAAGTTTTAATTGTAATCTAGGTTCCATTTTGTGTGACTTCCTTCATTTTCTTCCCCCTCAGATTATGAAACAATTTTAAACCACTTAGATTTTTTAAAAATTATTTTGCAGTGTAGTAAATGAAAATGAAATGTGAGCAAAAGACTGGGAAAAGACTTGTGGGGGGGTATAAGCAAGAGAGAGACTGGTGGGGACACAGGCCATGGTGGTGTGTGAAATAGAGGTTATCTAGGGGCTGCTGTCACACAACTGATAGTCTGCTTTGGGAAGGGAGACTGCTGGCTTCTGTCAGTGATTTGCAGAGGTACCTTTAGGGACTGAATTAGTAAAGTTTTTTTGCCCAAATATACTGAGGGACACTTTTACGAATCTGCGGTAGGGCTAATGCACAGGTTGCGCGTGTCAAATCAACACTACTGCCGGGGTAGCGCGGGCGCCCGGTGGTAATTCCGAAGTTGGCATGCGCCATTTCCTGCAGTAGAAAATAATTTTCTATTTTCTACTGGCAGGGGTCGTTCCCGGCAGTAATTGGCAGCGTGGCCACATTGGTGAGCACTGCCTGATTACCACACAAGTAGCGTATGAGCCCTTTTCACCAAGTAAATAGGTGGCATTAAGGGTTCAGGCAGTAAATAGCCACACACTACTTTTCATATTAGTGCATGGCCATTTAGTGCCCCATTAAAAAAAGGCCTTTTTCCCACTCCTGGTAAAAAATGGCCCAGCGTGCAAATTTCACATGTCCAAACTAGTGCAGGCCACTTTTTACTGCAGCTTAGTAGAAGCGTTAGTAATTCAGTGTCTAAAAGAGCTATTGCTGATCTGGGAGTGGGTTCCTAACCCCTCAAAATCCACTGGGGACAATGTTGAAGGGGTGGGGATTGAGAAGTGAGAGTGGTTTCTGCTGCTGGCTCCTAGATGTAATGAAAATTTATCAAGGCTTGAGATAAAGGGGAAAGAAAAAAAAAAGTTAGGGCTTCTTTTACAAAGCTGCGCTGCAGATTCTCAGTGCGGCAAATGAGAGGAAACCCATTTAATTCCTATGGGCTTCCTCTCATTTGCCGCATGGGAACGTTAACACAGCTTTGTAAAAGAAGCCCTTAGTAAACACCACTCTACAAATGGTCCATTGCATCCTGTGACCATGCAGCAGGAGAAGAGCAATCAGTACCCTGACCTGGGGATGTTGTTCTGGTGTCCAGGAGACAAAATGTAGGTAGCTCATAGGCCTGGAAATGAGCAGCAGTTTATATAGACCCAAGGTTCCCTTTCATTAGACCTGAGTTAGTGAGTGACTCATGCCGGGGATCCCCTTGTCTATGAAAAAGAAGTGAGAATGGACTGGACATTATATATGATTTTTTTTCTTAGTTGTCATTTGTAGTTGCCCTTTTAACTCACTTGGGGGGAGGGTCTTTTACAAAGGTGTGCTAGCGTTTTTAGTGTGCGCTAATCACTAGATATGCCCATAGGAATATATGGGCATCTCTAGCGTTTAGCGCACACTTAATTTTAGCGCATGCTAAAAACTCTAGTGCGCCTTTATAAAAGGACCCCCTGGAGCCTTAGAAATAAAGGGTAACAAACAAGTTGTACAATTGTGTGCAAAGGTTTAGGCATCTCTGGTCAAATTGTTTCTATGAATCCCTAGGTGAACAGAAGCTAACATAACCTATACATAGTACAAAGTAAAACATATCTTCTGTACATTTTAATGTTTAATTACTGTTTATTTACTGAATTTAACAGATTGCAGACAATTAATTAATTGAATATGGCAGGTGCAAATGTTTGGACACCCTTCCAGTTGATTGTTGTTTTTTTTAAGTTGTAAAGGCTGAAATCTTTAGCAACTCGTTATGCCTTCAATTAGTAACATGAATACAATTCCAGGGGTGAACAAATAATGTGCCCTCTTATAACCTCTCAACTTTCAACACCCATGGGCTTCTCTATAGATAGATATCTTTATCTATGTATTTGTGTAGATCTGTTTAGATCTATATAGATAAAAATAAAAAGTCTGAAACATGCTCAGCTATCAGTTTCATTTGTCAGAAAAATTGTTAATGTAGAACTCTTGAAGACGAGGCAAGATTTGGAAGTCCAAGAAAAATCTGTTAACACTGCCTCAAAACTGGTCAGATATGCAAATCAGAACCTATAGATCACTATAGATGGGAGAGTGGTCAGAAGGAAACCTTTTTTTTAAGACCTCCTCATAGTTAGTTTCAAAAGTTTTCAAAAGAGAACCTTGATATGAATTAAACTTTTGGAACAAAGTGCTTTGAACTGATGAAACGAAAATTGTACTGTTTGGCCTCAACCATACAGGATGCGTTTGAAAGAAAAAAAAAAAGATTTAAGCACTGGAAGAAAAGAACACCTTCCGATCATTGAAGCAAGGGGCTGGATAATGCCTTCAAGTTGCGTAGGACTTGAATATTATTGAATATCTATGGGGCCATCTCAAACCTGCAGTGCATGCCAGGACACCTAAGACATTTCTGAGATAGAAGAATTCTAAAAGGAGCAATAATAGAAAGACTTTTAGCTATCTATGGGAAACATTTGGAATATGTTATTTTTGCAAAGGAGGGGTTTAAAAAATTCTGACTTTTAAGGGTATTTATAAGCTTACTTTGAATCTGTAAATATTACAAATAGTAATTATGTATTAAATTCTGAAGAAAAATATTATGTTTAACTTTGTTCCATCTAGTGTAGTATAGGTAGTGTATGCAAAGTAATCTTGTGAATATTCATATTTAAAATAGATGTTTGATGTTGGTTGAGTCCCAGGGTGACCCACTGCAATGGGCCCAGCCTTGTTCTTTTGGGCCTGTGCACAGAAGGAACCATTGCAGCAAGCCAAGGAGTTGTCAATGTAGTGAATCCGAGTTGTGCCTAGTGTGGAACTACTTCCTGCACTAACAAAAATGGGAGGAAAAACATAAATACTAAACAAGTACAAAAATGAAAAAACAAAAATAGGATAGAACAAATTAAGGAGTTCTTTACAAAGCTTTGGTACAAATTGGCCTTGACGTGTCCTTACTCGGGTCCTTTTCATGCATTAAGGTTATTTTTATCACGGCCATAAAAATTCCATTTTTCTGTATATGTCATTAATGGCCATGGGCTTAATGTTGCCATTAGCACATGACCATATTTTAAGTTTATTTATAGAACTACATATCGATGCAACTATTACTCCTGGAGAAATTCTGTGCAAAATATTTTAAAATTCTTCAAAATTCTACATTGTTTATTTGTTGTGGTTTTTTGCACAGAATTTCTTCATCATAAGGCCTGAAATTTCCTCCTGCCTTTTCCTTCCTCATGCTCCAGTAAAGTTGATCTCTTACTTTAATTGCAGTTCTCTCTCTCTCTACCAAGTCCTCTAGTTCTGCCCACAAAGTCTTCTCCTGCATGCAGTACCTCCTATCTCTCATTCTCCCTCCCTCCATCCCTGGTATACTACCTTTATATTCTTTCCCCTCCTCTCCCCAGCTGCTGTTCTGTTCTCTCTCACCCTTCCCATGGCACACCCTCAAGCTTGATTTTTTTCCCCCACCCCCAAGGCATACTTTTAGCTTTTGCTGTCTTACCCTCCCCATGGCACACTTGCCTTGCTCAGCCCCCCTTCCTACCCTTACTTTGGCACACTCACCTTGCTCTGCCCTCCTTTGCCACCCTCCCTCAAGGCACATTCAACTTGTTCTGCCTGTCCCCTCCCCCCCATGGCACATGGATTTCTCTGCCCCCCTCCCCATGACACTCGCCTTGCTCTGCTCCCCTCCCACAGGCCATTCAGCCGGCATCAGCTGTTCTCTCCCACTCTCCCTTCCCCTTAGAGATGTGCGGCACATCAGGTTGCTTCCTCCTCCTCTGCCAGCTTAACCCGACTGTGTATGTGATCTGTGGGGTTGTACAGAGGCCTGTGTGGTTCACATACACAGTTGGTGTAAACCAGCAGGGGAGGAGGAAATAGCCTTATGTGCAGCGGTTCACGTCTTCCTCATCCTCCTGCCGTGCAGTCTCTGTGGGGGACAGTGAGAGAACAGCTAAATACGGCAGCTTTGCAGATTTCTGCACATTCTGCGGGGCTGGAGAATGCTGTGTAAATTCTGCGCTGCACAGTCGTGTAGAATTCCCCCAGGAGAAAAGTATAAAGCTCCAACCAGTATACTGAAAATTCACAAAAATCCACATCAAAATTCATAGAAGTATGTACCTCAAAATGCACACAGCCATTAAAAAAAAACTTACTGTGGGAGCACTTACCACCACCTATTTTGTAGGCAATAAGGGTTCTCACGTTATCTGAGCACTAACTAGTTAGCATGCAATAACTAATTTGTGTAGGAACCTTCACTCTCTACCCTGACATGCTTCCTTAAAAAAAAAAAAAATGTAAAAAATGCGTGATTAATTTTTGGATGTGCAGACACTAACGCAAAATACATTAGCCTGTCCTGTGTTAGGCTCTTTTTTTTTTTTTTTTTGCTGTGTTAGGCACACAGTACCTAATGCAGCTTAGTAAAAGTACCCCTAAAAAAACACAATCAAGAATAATCCATCAATGACAAAACAAACAAGGAAGAAAAGAAAATGTTGACAAAAGAAAGGAAAAATGATTTTAAAAATTCCAAAGCAAGAGTAAAAACAACAAAAATATCAAAACAAAAATAGACAAAAGAAGAAAAAGAAAAGAAAACAAATCTAACAAGGAGAAATAGTTTTATTTATTTACTCATTTTTTGCTTTGGCTTCTAAAAAGTTTTGGCTGGCACACACACTTTTTCTATTCTACTTAGATACAAACTCTAAAAAAAAAATACTTTTGCTCTTGACTAATCCCTTTCATGCTTTTTCCCAGGTATTGGTTCATTTACAATTGTGGATGGGAATCCAGTTAGTGGAGAGGATGTTGGAAACAAGTAAGTGTTTAGATTTCTGCCTTGTATGCCTCAGATTTCCAGCAGTATTTTCTTCTTGAAGGGACATATGATGTTTTGATTTTTTTTTTTTTTTTGAGAAACAACCAAAAGTGCTGGCCAAAATTGACAAAACTTGCAGGAGGATCCTATGCATTCCTGTACTAACACATCTTCTAAAAGGACATTTTCTTTCGTGGGAAGGACTGTGGAAGACAGGAGAGAGAGACTGAATCCTGAAATTGTTGATGACTTATTATTCAGCCAGAGATTAAATAATCATAACAGTGCTTCATAGGGTATATTTCTCCACTACTAGGCCATACAGAGCGAGTTGTATTTTGTCCCCGTTGTCATTTTAACAGGATGGATTATAGTTTCTTGGAGTAGTAGAAGTCAAATATTGTTGCGTTTGGAAGGGTAGGGGGGCATATTTCAGTTGATCGTTATTATTATTTTCTATTTGTGATTTATAAACAACAGTTCTACAGAATATTGTTCCTTTTTATGCTTTAATAAAAAATGTAAGTATAAAATCATAAGTGTTCGAGGCTTGTGCAATTGAGGACAGAGCTTGCGGGGATAGGGACGAACGTTGTCACTGTGTCATTCTGTATCCCGCATTAATTATTTGTAGTTGCCGTGCCCTAATGACAACATTAGTGTATTAATGCATAACCTGCAAATCAAAAAATGGCCTATTTTCTGGAGGTGCTAGAAATGGGTTTTACGCAGGAAGGTCCTCTGTTAGGATGCGCTAAGCCTATTTCATAGCTCATTTTCGTAAAAGGGCAGTGGAGGGTTAAGGGGGAAATTCTGTATATGGCGCCTAAAAAAATCGGTGGTGAAATCAGTGCCAATTAAGCATATTCTGTAATAGATGCCTAGATTTAGGCAGTGATTACAGAATAAGCTTAGTTGCTATATCAGCACCTAAAACCATGTGCATCCATTTACACCAACGAAAACGTGGCATAAAGCCCGGCGTTTTGATTTACACGCACTGGACCATATTATATACACGTGTAAATTTTGGAACACACATGAATTGCCCATTTCTCCACCCATAACCATGCTCCTTTTTACCTGCGAGTGTTAGAAGTTCCATGCACTTCGTTACAGAATATGCTTAGCAAGTTATGTGCGTAAATTCTAATCAGTGCCAATTAGTGCTCATTATTGCTTAAGTGCTGTTATCAGCGCTTATTAATTTGTTAAGTACGCACATTGTTATAGAATATGTGCCGATGTCGACGTGGATCTCTAGGCACACTATATAGAATCTGCAGGTAAATGACTTGCCCAAGGTCACAAGTAACATAGTGGAATTTGAGCTATGCCTTCCATGCTCAGCCTGATGCTCAAACCATTAGATTACTCCTCCGTTCCCACTGAAGGAGTAAGCTGGAAGTTGTACCTTGTGGAGCTAGCTTTTAAGTTGGACCCTGTTTCATAACTCAGTGGAGATTCCAGGCTGACACCAGAAGGTCTCTTTCCCTTGTCATGAACGAAATCAGAGCTGTTTCCCTTCACTGGAGTGGTGATGGAAGAATCTGTTTGTGATGACATTCTTTTTAGATAAAGATTTTAGATTTTGTTTCCAACTCTACTATAATTGTGATCACAGTTGCTCACGTTTATAAAATATAATTCTCAGCAGATGAGAATTTTGCAGGTTCTCATGATGGCTTTCGTGGAAAGATTTAATGAAATTTAAACAATAAATTATTTACAGATATCTGATTTCTCTCCCTCCTTCTCCCCTTTTTCTTAGCTTTTTTCTTCAGAGAAGCAGTATTGGAAAGGTACGGTAAACCATTTTAGAATTGTACTTCTACATTGAAGGGTTGTATCAAATAGCTCTAGACAGCCCATTTAGTTGAATTAAACTGGCTGATGGCAATGTCAAGTAATTTAATTGTCTGTCTTTTTTTAGAAGTAAAAAATGTGGCTTTAATTTTAAACTCTTCCTGCCGATGTGTGGGTGAATGGATGACTGTACAGAAGTCAATTATTTTAATCCTTTTGGCCCAAATATGGATGTATCATTAAAATACTGCCATATCATTAATACGTGAGGCCATCATTTACTCCTTAAGGGTCCTGGATTCCGAAGAGTTTTTGCCAGAGGTTAAAAGCTTTAGGAAAATTGGTTCCTGGATTTTATACCTTGAAAACTGAGAGATTATAAATTTAAAAGTGGTTACATTCACCATTGTTTTTCCAAACTAGATCTGGGTAATGAAGATAATTTCCAAAAGGAAAAAGGAGCATTAATAATTATCATTTGGATCGGGCCCGAAAGCTGGCTGCCAGACTTTCCACCCCTGTGGTGGCTGTGTGTATATTTAGGAAGCAGAAGAGATATAAAGAGTGTGTGCATGAAAGATAGTAATTTAAGCGTGTGCATTGGTATGGGTAATACTTGCTTCTCGGCCTTCTGGTTGAGATCGTATAGGATCCAAGATATGAATAGAGGATGGTCCCTTCTTGGCCTTCTGTCCGAGAATAACAACCTATACAGTATTGGGGCTATGGGGGAGTTTAATGCCTTGTCATCTGAGCCTGCCATGAGTGGGAAAGCGCGGGGTACAAATGTAACAAGAAACTAGAATGCAAGGATTAAACCAGCTGCTTCAAAAGAAATGTTTTAAATTATTATTCATTTTTTTCTTTATCTATATTTTAAAAATAGAATCGAGCTCAGAGTGTAATGGAACTTTTGCAAGAGTTAAACCTTGATGTCTTGGGTAATTTTGTGGAAGAGGTAGGTGTCCTTGGATTTTGTCTGTCTGTCTACTGTGTTCTAAGTGAATAAAATACAGCCAGGGTTCAGTTATGCAATGAGCAGAGTTTTGCATGCCTAGCATTATGTGCAGATGCATTTGTCAGTAACCCCCGGATTCTATATATTACGCCAAGATTCCCGTGCAGAATTCAAAGCGTATTCCATAACAATGCGCATAACTTAAATAGTTAACAAGATACTCAGCGCTGTTAATTGCATGTCAACAAGCAATTATCAGCACTAATTGTCATTGAGATTTACATGCACAACTCGCTAAGGGCCCCTTTTACTAAGCTGCGTAGGCGCCAAAGTGCACCAAATTGGAGTTACTGCCCGGTTACCGCGTGGCCCTTGCGATAATTTCAATTTTGGCTTGTGTCTGGAAAATATTTTCTGGCACGCATAGTGGATGCTCGCCAAGTGGCATCTGACACGCTTAGGTCATTACCACCCAAATTCTTTACCACTAGGTCTTTGGCTGGCGGTAAGGTCTCAGACCCAAAATGGACATATGGCAATTTTGATTTTGCCGCACATCCGTATTCGGCAAAAAAAAAAAAAAAGGTCTTTTTTAAGTGTGCTGAAAAATGATTCTGCGTGCATCCAAAACCCAAGCCTACACTACCACAGGCCATTTTTCAGCGCGCCTTTGTTAAAGGATCCCTAAGTGCGTTCTGTAACATGGTGTGCTTAAATTCTAAGTCGCATAGTTGAAAATGGGGCGGGGAATGGGCTTTTCTACAATGTATGCGCATTATTACAGAATACATCTGCTCTGTGCCTAATTTAGGTGTCGGGATTTACACCAAGTAAAATGTGGCCTAAATAGACGCAACTAAATGTGGTTACGTGGAGAGCAGCTCATGGAGAGCAGTTCTCTTACCGCATGGCCATGTGTGCTGGAGGCTTTTTTACCCGCTGCGGTAAAAAGGGCCCTGGCGCTTGGGGGAAAAACGGCCCCTGCCGCCAGTGCAGGACTCTTTTCCCGCAGCTTGGTAAAATGGCCCCTTAGTTTGACTGAAAATAGAGCACAGATTTAAGAGTCCAGCTTTCTTTTTGACTGTTATGCCCATAAAATTCTTGAAAGCTCATCATTCTGGGTCTTTTTAACCCATGGCTGTTGCTGTGCTGCCTGTTGTGTGAGATGAAAGTGTAATTGTAACAAAAACAAATATCCATGTTCAGAAATAGTTTTTTTAAAGCAGATATTTAGATTTCATTTTGGATTTATTCTTCAGCTTTCCAAATCTGAGCTCAAAGCACATTATAGACGAGTCCAGTGGGTATTTTCCTACCCCATAGTGCTTATAGTCGAGTTCTAGATTTACTAAGATTCATTAGCACGAGTGTAAGTTGTTGGTAAATGGGTCCCTTGAGAATAATCAGACTTATGTTAGCCCCAAGTTCGTACCTGAAGCAATAGAGGATAAAGCGAGTTGCCAAAGTCACAAGGAACATCAGCATGTGAAGTGTGAGTAAGATGTCATAAAAGGGGCTCATCTTATTTCAAAAACCATACAAATACAAGAGATAAGCTATAATTATAGTCACAAATGGAAAGGATACTATACACAGAAAAAACTGAAGGATATCTTTCTTTTTATTCTGCATGTCTGAGGCCTATAATAATGGGCGTCATGTAAGACGTTGAGTTCTCTACAGATAGCACGCAGATGGTACCTATGAATATAATTGGTGGCTGAAATATTAAGTAATGGATTCATTAACTGTAAGTTTGAGGAACAAACCATCAACCCAGATTTTAATAGAGTCTCTGTGGGCTAACTTGTGCATATTACATTCAAGACAAATTGTTCTAGTCTTGAATGGACTAGAACAATTTCCTCTTTTTCTTTTTTTTCTTTAATTTTTATGTATTTTTAACCAACGTATGAAGGAGAAAAACATTGTGCCCTCAAGCCTAGGCCACTTTTAAACTAGTGGCTGCCAAGTTCATCATTGCACAGGGGAAAATGGCCCTTTTTAACAGTATGCTGTTTTATATATTCAACTTAAACAAGCTATCTCATTTTCTCTTTGATTATACAATTATTACAGCAAAATGCGTGTTTTATTGTTGTAGTAATTGTGTAATCGCAGAAAAAGTTAGAGAGGTTGCTTAAGTTAAACATGTAAAACAGCATACTTTTAAAAAGGAAAGTTTTTTTGTGTGTGATAATGAACTTGGCAGCCACTAGTTTAAAAATGGTTTAGGTTTGAACGTACAACTTTTTCCACATTAATACTTTGTCTAGAAAAAGAGGAAATTGTTCTAGTCCTGTATGTGATATTGTGTAGTAAACCCTGCTTAGGAATTTGAAAGTTTTGAGTCCCATTGCGATTTTGGGGTAACTTATGGACATTTAGAGGGAGCTTGTTGCAAGGATGAGGTACCAAGAAGAAATGTGCTTAACGTGAGGCAGACAGAGAAAAACTCAGTGAATGGAGTAAAGAGGGGAGAATAGAGATCAGGTTAGACAGAGACAGAATTCCAGATGACTTTATAAGCAGAAATATGGATCCTAAATCAAGTGTCAATTGTAAGCCAGGGCATGCTACTTAGCAGAGCTGTGCCATGGTAGTGGTAGGGAAACTGGCAAGCTGTAAAATGTGGCAGAATTTGGAGTAGGTGTTGGATAAAGTTAGGTCAATCAGCAAACTATTGTAGTAGTTGAGCTGGCAGGATTGCATAACAGACACTGGAAATTAGAATAAAGGAAAGTAGAGTAATTACCAATTGAAGGGCTTATTTCCAAAATCCGCTAAGTCCATATTTGACTTCAAGGGTTTTGGAAATAAGCCCTTCAGTTTGAGCTATATAGGTGCTGTAGGTGCCTTCATTCCATTGGTATCCCAAATCTGTGCCAGTTGCAGTCACTGTGTTCTAATGAGCTTCTAGTAAGTAGACGCTGATATTAGTGAGACCCACATTTGGTCTCCCTTTGAAAATCCCTTCTCCTGGTGGGACCCACAGGTGCATTCTGTGCTAAGAAAAATTTGTGTACTCTCTAGGACGGTCTGTATCTCAGCACAACTTATATTCAAAACAAGTTTGTTCATTTTATGCAATATCCTTCTTTTTATGAACAAAGATTAAAAAAAAAAGAGTAACAAAGTTTTAACATAATTTAAAATAATGATAGACTTTAATGCAACATACAAAATTAAAAACTAAAATTAGAAATTAAAAGACAAAAATAAAACAATTTATTAATACAAAACAGAAGATACACATACGTGCAGCTTTCACAGAAAAGTCAGCAGTAGCTGAGACTAAAATTAGCACTGATGCAGTCTTTTCAGAGATTTTGGGGGCGACTGGTAAAGGGTGTTATTCCTCCTGGAAAACTAAGCAAATGTGCAATACATCCATGGACTTGTGAGCCTTGATCCACAAAGGCTAAAAGTTGGATGTTGTTTGCTTATTGTTATCTGCTTATAGCCAGTTCTTGAAAGGTTGGGCCAAGGGAAATTAGAAAAAAGATTAAACAAAAGAGGTGCATGTATGGAACATTGCGGGACTCTACAAGAAAAGGAATAATTCTGGGTAGATACATAACTCCAGTCCACTTGAATACTGACATGCAAGATATGATTGAAATCATTTGAGGACAGTACCCTCTGTGCACCGATATTGGATAATCTACCTAGAAGGGTAGAATGGTCAAGGAGATCAAAAGTTGTACTAATGTCTAAAAAGATCAATATAGTACCCATTAAAGAAATAACACAGACTGAAAGGGCATATTTTGATTATTTGTTCATCAAAAAGTTTAAACAGTAAGTATCATTTTTTAAAAAATGTGACCCATCCATACAGTTACTGGTGGCACCTCCTTCAGTAGCAATAACGTTGACTAAACATTTCCTGGAACTGTTTCAGTTTAAGATCACCTATGAAAAGTTTTTCCCAATTTTTACTGTTTACTATGACATTTGAGGGCTTCTTTGCATAAGCAGCTCATTTTGTATCATGTCACAACATATCAATACTAGTAAAAAAAGGCCCGTTTCTGGAGCCAAAGAAACGGGCGCTAGCAAGGCTTTCCTCTGGCCCCCCCACCGAACGCACCTTCGTTGTTAGTGACTGCATTGCGCCGCTGTGGCCGCCGGTGATATGTGACTGTGGCCCCCCACCCAACGCACCTTCGTCGTCAGTGGGTGGCCCATTGTGCTACCATGGCCGCCATCGATGTGAGTGAATTGCTCCGCCCTCAACGTCATAACATTTGACGCGAGGGCGGGGCCCCGAGACTGTGATTTTCTTGGCTTCAGAGCTTCGAACTTACTTGGCTTCAGTGACGTCAGACAATAGAACGTTGAGGGTGAGTTTTATATATATAGATGGTTTAGGTTGGGACTTGGCCAATTCAGTATACAAAATCTCATCTTCTCTTAGCTATTCTGTAGTAAGTTTACTAAAAAGTTAATGGTCCTTGTTTTGCTGCATGGCCCGTTTTCAACTCAACTTCAGCTCATAGATGGATAGCCCGATATTCTCTTTTAGAGTTTTCTGATATAAAGCAGGAAATGCTTAATTGACGCTATTGCTGATGAAGGAGGTACTACCAGGTAACTGAATGGAAGGGTTCACATATATATTGTTGAATACATGACCAAAATATATCCTTTTTGTCTGTTGTATAATGGTGTTACCTTTCTCTCCAATCACGTTTTGAGTATACACTGCTAAAATGCGGACCATTCTAGGAGGTTCACAAAATTTGATCTCAGCACTGTAGGTACCTGCAGGGTTTGCGTGTGCAATCTCCTTACTGGATAGTACATGTGGCAAGTTTAAAATAAACTCTCCATGCGTATTTTGCCTATGCAGCTGAACCTCCAGTGCCTCTCCTTTTCCCCAAGGGGAGAGGAAAGGGAGAAGAAAATTTTCAAAGGCTCTTCTTTGTAAGTAAACACGTGTTTATCCCTGGAGAATCCCATTGGAAATTGTTTCCTTTATGACTTAAAATAATAAAAAAATATAAGTGATATAAGACATATGTGCTTTAATATAATCTCTTTTCAGAGCCCAGAAAAACTTCTAGAGAATGATCCTTCATTTTTCTGTAGGTTTAATATGGTCATTGCAAGCCAGCTAACGGAAAGGTAAGTAATTTTTTTGGCAGTGAGGATGTTTATTGTGTTTTATAGTCTACATGTTAAAATATTGTAATTTATGTGGTTTATTTATTTATTTATCACATTTGTAGCCCACCTTTTCCCACTGATAGCAGGCTCAAAGTGGCTTACAAAAATATTGTAGTAAGTTACAATGCAGGAAGTACAATTTTTCAAATTTAGCAGAATAAAAAATAACAGTTAAACAGCGATGGGTATTGAATTAGGATATGAATAACAATTAATCAGTAGTAAATATGAAAGATAAGATGTAATTAGAGTCTATTGGATCTTATAGTAGTAAGGGATAATCCTGATTATGTTGAACCTGGGGAATAACCCTTCTTGAACAAAACTGTTTTCAATGATTTCCTAAAGTTTAGGTAGTTCCGGGTAGTTTTTGTTAATTTGGGTAAGGCGTTCCACAGTTGAGTGCCAATGTAAGTGAAGTTTGAGGCGTAAATTGATTTATACTTTAAGCCATTGCAGTCTGGGTAATGTAAGTTTAAGAATTGCGATCCACTGAGAGTGGTCTTTTGGACAGGTGCAGTAGAAATTTACATTAAAAATAAAATATTGCTTTACCCTGAACTTTACCCTGTACTTGTCTTTCAATCTTAGGCTGTGTGAATCAGTGTCTCTTTCTTTGAAAAGGTCTCTGGGTTCGAGTTTCCTTATTCCTTGCCTGCCTTCTATTTTATACTTTCCTTAGCGTCCCTCCGGACCGGCCCAGGATTGGACTGATGGGTTGTGCACGCCTACCAGCAGGTGGAGACTGAGAAAAAAACTCTGACTCTAGAGAGCTAATGAGAGCCCTGGTCATGTGACCCTAGCCCCAGTATTTTCTCAGTCTCCCAGCAGGTAGGACGTGAGCCTATTAGTCTCTCTTTTTGGTATTTGTAGATATTTTCTTTATTGGTTCTTCTGTGCCCAGGAATTTTATTGAGGTCATTCCTGATACTAAGTGCCTTAGTGTTCAGCCTCTGGGGTGTTAAACTCGGGTGCCCCGAGTCCCTCCCCCCTATTTCCTCCCCATCTCCCTTCTGGTGTATCCTCAAACAGCATTATTAATAATTAAGGGAAGGGCTACCCTTTCATTGTAAAGGAGTATTGCCTTTGGGAGAGGCAGCCAGTGCTTTAAAAAAAAAAAAAAAAAAGGAACTGAACAGCTGAGTTATCTGTTCCCCGCTGACTTAACGAGCAGGCAGCTCTGTCAGGCAGCTCTGTGTTCAACTCTGTGTGGGGTTTTTCAGCACCTGTTTAAATAAAAAAAAAAAAAAAAAAATACCAGTACCCTTTTATTGCTCCTGTCAGCCCTCGGGGTTTTTTAGCTGCTAATTAGGCTGTTTAAAAAGGCGCGAACCGCGTTGCCGCTTTCTCGCGAGTGCTCGCTTGTTTCCGCGATGGCGGAAAAGTTGAAAAGATGTGCAGTCTGTCAGCGTCGGGGGGTTAATGCCTCCGGCGCCTGTAAATTTTGTACAGCGCTTGACATGCCCGCTGTTTCTCTTCCTCCACCGACTTTGTCTTCGGTTCCGTCGGGGGTTCCGATTTCGCCGTCGCGCTCCCTCGCTCCTAGTTCGGAGGCCTCTGGCTTAGTTCTTGAAGCGCCCGCGGCGAAAGTGGTGCGAACGGCGGCCATTTTGTCTCCTGCTCCTTCAACGTCGGGTGCCGCGTCTGGCCCTTTAAACTCCGCGATTTTGGGAGATTTCAATACAGAGGCCCTGGTACATTCGACAGCCACTCAGGGAGGAGGTTTTCCCCCTGAGTTTGTTATTCAGATGTACCAGGCCTTCCTGATGCAGCGAGAGGGTCCAGCAGCGGGGCTGACAGGGGCTACAGCGGGGCTGTCAGGGGCTATGGGCAGTTCGGGTCCTACTGCAGCTAAGCCTAGGACATGTGAGTTTCCTTCAGATCTGGTACCAGAGCATAGTTCAGACATGCCTTTTTTGGAGGAAGAGGAAGACTTAGGACCGGCACTTAATGAGCTGGCTTGGGAGGATCCTTCCTCTTTAGATCCTGACACTGTTCCTTTGGGCCAGGGGGAAGATCCCTCGGTGGCTAGAGTGTTTCATAAGGAAGATTTACAGGATCTTATTGCTATGGTGGCTACTACTTTAAATTTTGATGATCAGCCTCCAGCTTCACAAGTCCGAAAGGTTGATTTGTTGGTTAAGGGCTCTAGGGCTTCCAGCAAGACCTTTCCTATGCATGAGGACATTTGGGATGTCATTAAAGCGCAGTGGGAGGTCCCGGATGCTGCTTTTCGGCCTACTAGATCTATGTCTCGTCTATATCCGGTGCCCGAAGCTGATAAAGCACTTCTTAAGCTCCCAGTAGTTGATGCTGTGGTCTCTGCGGTTACTAAACGCAACACAGTCCCAGTAGATGGAGGAACAGCGCTTAAAGATACGCAAGACAGGCGTTTGGACTCTCTTTTGAAGCATAATTTTGAGGTTTCCTCTTTGGCAGTGCAGGCGGCCATTTGCGGATCTTTAGTGGCCAGGGCCTGTTTTCGTTGGGCCGAGAGAGTCCTGGATAGATCTTCAGATGATCTTGCAGCTATAGATGTCGAGGTAGCAAAGATTGAAACGGGCTCTGCTTTTCTAGCCGATGCTCTGTATGACCTGTTGAGGGCATCTTCTAAATCTTTGGCCCTGGGAGTTGCAGCTCGCCGCTCTCTTTGGTTGAAAGGTTGGTCGGCAGATGCGGCCTCCAAGTCTAAGTTAAGTAAATTTCCCTTTAGGGGTTCATTTTTGTTTGGAGAGGATTTGGACAAATTGGTTCACTCCCTAGGAGACTCTAAAGTGCCTCGTCTCCCTGAAGATCGGCCTCGCCTGTCCAGTCGGGGTGCCTTGTTTGGACGTGGTAGGCTAAGGTCTTTCCGTAGATTTCAGCCTGATAAAGCTTCTCAGCCTCAGAGATCACGTTTCTTTACCAGGAACCAGTCCTTTCGAGGTTACCGCAGAGGAGGCAGATTCTCAAGCGGCAATTTTCGCTCCCCTGCGCGTACTTCCCAATGAAGGTGCGAGGGCCCCTTCTCTGGTACCTGTTGGAGCTCGGCTTTCTCAGTTTTATCAGAGGTGGGCCCACATTACATCAGATCAGTGGGTCTTGGAGGTGGTTCGAGACGGATATGCCTTAGAATTTGCAAGGCCTATTTCAGACGCCTTTCTGGAGTCTCCCTGTCGCTCTCCCCTCAAAGCGCGTGCGGTTCGGGAGACTCTACAGAGGCTCTTAGATCTTCAGGCGATTTATCCAGTTCCTCCTGCCGAGTACAAGCGAGGTCGGTATTCCATTTACTTTGTGGTGCCCAAAAAGGAGGACTCCCATCGTCCTATTCTCGACCTCAAAGCTGTCAATCGCGCTCTCAAGGTCACCAGTTTCCGGATGGAGACCCTTCGGTCAGTCATAGTAGCAGTGCGCAAGGGAGAGTATTTAACAGCCTTGGACCTGACGGAGGCCTATTTGCATATTCCCATTCGTCCTGCTCACCACAAGTTTTTGCGTTTTGCAATTCTAGGCCGGCATTATCAGTTTCGCGCTCTGCCTTTCGGCCTGGCAACGGCGCCGCGCACATTTACCAAAGTGATGGTCGTGGTGGCAGCGGCTCTCAGGAAGGAAGGGATTTTGGTTCATCCCTACCTGGACGACTGGTTGATAAGGGCAAAGTCTTATCAAGAAAGTTGTCAGGTCACGGAGCGAGTTGTAACGTTCCTGCAGTCCCTAGGTTGGGTGGTGAACGTAGCCAAGAGCCGTTTGGTTCCCTCTCAGTCTCTAGAGTATTTGGGGGTCACCTTCGATACTGCGAGGGGTCGAGTTTTTCTTCCGCAGGGCAGAATCCTAAAGCTTCGGTCTCAAATTCTGAATTTGATGCATCTGAAAGTACCTTGTGCTCGAGACTATCTTCAGGTTCTCGGTTCCATGGCTGCCTCGATAGAAGTAGTTCCCTGGGCCAGAGCTCACATGAGATCTCTTCAGTGGTCTCTCCTGGCCCGGTGGTCTGCTCAAACAGATTCCCTTCTGATGAGACTGCCTTTGCGGCTCCGGGAACGAATCTCTCTGTTTTGGTGGCTACGGATGCAGAATCTCACTGTGGGGATGCCGTTGGAGCCTCCGCGGTGGATACCTCTAACAACAGATGCCAGTCTCCGGGGCTGGGGGGCTCATTGCCTGGACAAGTGGGCCCAGGGCCTCTGGTCGCCGCTGGAAGCAGTTCAATCCATCAACTTTCTGGAGACCAGGGCGATTCGGCTAGCTCTGCTGCACTTCGGTTCTCTTCTGGAGGGCACAGCTGTGCGAGTTCTCTCGGACAACGCCTCGGCAGTAGCCTACATCAACCGCCAGGGAGGTACGAGGTGCCGTCTCCTGTGTCGGGAAGCAGAGAGTCTCCTGGCGTGGGCGGAGATTCACCTCACGGCCATCTCAGCCTCGCATGTGGCAGGAGTGGACAACGTGCAAGCAGACTTCCTAAGTCGTCACACTCTCGATCCCGGGGAATGGGCTCTGAGCGATCGGGCGTTTCAGTTGATAGTACAGCGCTGGGGTCTTCCAGTACTAGATCTCTTCGCATCCAGGCTCAACTCCAAAGTTCCTCGCTTCTTCAGTCGCCGAAAAGATGTAAGGGCGGCAGGGGTAGACGCCCTCTTGCAGCAATGGCCCTCCGGCCTTCTTTACGCGTTTCCTCCATGGCCACTAATAGGTCGTCTCCTACAGAAGATCGAAGACCACGGGGGGCCGATCATTTTGGTGGCACCGGACTGGCCTCGGCGTCCCTGGTACGCGGATCTCCAGCGTCTGTCCGTGGCGTCTCCTCTTCGTCTTCCGGCACACAAGACTTTGCTGGTTCAAGGACCAGTTACGCATCCAGATCCAGCTCGATTTTGTCTTACGGCTTGGCTCTTGAACGAGCTCGTTTAACTAAGCGAGGATTTTCAACGCCAGTGATTTCTACCATGCTGCAGTCTCGTCACCGTTCCACCTCTCTAAACTATATTCGCACGTGGAGAATTTTTGAGGATTGGTGTGCAGAAGCTGACATTGTCCCTTTTCGAGCGTCAGTACCTCAGATGTTAGACTTTTTGCAGCGAGGTTTTGATAAGGGGCTCTCTCTTTCGTCGCTGAAGGTGCAGGCGGCAGCTCTGTCCTGTTTCAGAGGTAGAATAAGGGGTAAGTCTTTGGCTAGTCTTCCCGAGGTGGCTCGTTTTTTGAAGGGGGTCAGCCTTCTTCGTCCTCCGGTCAGATCAGTTTTTCCATCTTGGGACCTTAATCTGGTGCTTTCGTCGCTGACAAAGCCTCCTTTTGAGCCTTTACAAGCATGTTCTCTGAAGGATTTAACGCTTAAGACGGTGTTTTTGGTGGCTATCGCGTCAGCTAGAAGAGTCTCAGAGTTGCAAGCTTTTTCCTGTAGATCTCCATTTCTGGAATTTTCTAAAGAGCGAGTGGTCCTTCGGCCGGTTCCTTCCTTTTTGCCCAAGGTACTATCTCGGTTTCATATGTCCCAGTCGGTTTTTCTTCCTATTCTGGGATCCTCATCCGGAACGCAGGAGCAGCGAAAGTTACATACTCTGGATGTTAGGAGAGTACTTAAACGGTATCTTGCAGTTACGGAGGACTTCCGTCGCTCGGACCGCCTCTTTCTGCTGTTTGCTGGTCACCGCAAGGGCCTGGCAGCTTCTAAGCCTACTTTGTCTCGGTGGATCAAAGAAATGATAGCGTCTGCTTATCTCTTGGCAGACAGACCAGTTCCGGCAGCGCTTAAAGCTCATTCTACCCGGGGGCAGGCAGCCTCGTGGGCGGAGTGTTCCTTGGTGCCTCCAGCGGAGATCTGTAAGGCGGCGACTTGGTCGTCACTTCATTCTTTCTCTAAGCATTACAGGCTAGATGTGCAGTGTCGTCAGGAGACCGTCTTTGCATCTCGCGTACTCACAGCGGGTTTGCTGGGGTCCCTCCCTTAGGACTACTGCTTTGTTACGTCCCATCAGTCCAATCCTGGGCCGGTCCGGAGGGACGCTAAGGAAGGAGAAATTAGACCTTACCTGCTAATTTGCTTTCCTTTAGTCCCTCCGGACCGGCCCAGGTCCCTCCCGTGTTCTATGGTTCTCAACTTTACTGTGTACAGAGATGCAACTGTCGTCTACAGAGCTGTTCTGCTAGTTAGACAGTTAAAGGAGATACATTATGGTCTATAAGAAATACATTATGTTCTACAAGTTAAATGTTTTGCAAGTTCTCTGGTTATTCAGTTCATAATATTATACAACAACTTGCACAGTTTATGGGATACACATTTCTGTACATAATTGGCCATGCCACGGCTCTGAACCGAGTTGTTGGTGCGCCCAGTGTCACGGCGAAGCCGTAGTTTAAGCACGTTGGTTTCTCTTGTGCTTCCTGGCTGCTTAAATTCCTCAGGGCACAGAATATAGGTCCTTTTCCTTTCTGCTTGGTTATTCAAATACTGAGGCTAGGGTCACATGACCAGGGCTCTCATTGGCTCTCTAGAGTCAGAGTTTTTTTCTCAGTCTCCACCTGCTGGTAGGCGTGCACAACCCATCAGTCCAATCCTGGGCCGGTCCGGAGGGACTAAAGGAAAGCAAATTAGCAGGTAAGGTCTAATTTCTCCATTTTGCATAACTACTACTACTACTACTATTTAGCATTTCAAAATATTGAAACCACTAAAGAATTGTTTTGTAAGATTGTTAGCGAGAGGAACTTCAATTACCAAGAATATTTAATAAATTTAACCAAAGGGAACCTTAACTGCCAGGGAAGGTCAGCAAACACTATCTATCCTCTTATGGCTTCCCATAGGTTTCGAATAAATCCACTCGGCAAAAAAGAGCAATGGAAAACTCCCAGGTAAAAAAAAATTAGGGGCCCTGTTTACTGAAGCACATTAGCGTTTTTAATGCACCGACAATTAGCGTGTGCATTAACCGTGTAGGCTCCTATATGGATAGGCGTGTACACAGTTAATGTGCGTTAAAGATGCTAATGCTCCTATAACACGGCTTAGTAAACAGGGCCCTAGGGGAGAAAAGATTGCTCCCAAAAAGCCAGGTGTAATATTTCATAAAAAGTCCTTTCAAATAACAATCTCTATAAAAATTGGTGTGTGTATTCAAAAGAGAATGAAAATTGACTGTTAAAAATGGGTCACTTAATCTGACCATAACTCTTCTTCACAACTTCTCATTCTTTCAAAAAACCAAAAATTCAGAGTCGCTGTAGCTTAGTCAAAAGATCCTCGACAAGGGTCTGCCTTGTTTTGCGTGTTTCGGAAAGTATTCAAGCTCTCATACAGCTTTTGGTTCTTTGAAAGAATGAGAAGTTGTGAAGAATACTATTTTGCTTGACTTACTGTGAGGGTTATAAGCAGTGGGGTGCTGGTAAATTTTTAACAACAGGCTCTCTCCCCGGTCCACCTCTGCGCCCCCCAAAATTGCAGAGCTGGCTATAGCTGGGGGGGGGGGGGGGGGCAATGCATTACTCTCTCCAGGCAAAAAAAATTAAATGATCCCAGGTTCCAATCTAATTCATGTTTAATGTGGGATAAAATGCCATAAATAAGTAAATAAATATAAACTTTTAATGTTGAGCACCTGATTCTCAAAGTGAACATATTCCAAACACTATAATGAAAATAAAATTATTTTTTTCTACCTTTGTTGTCTGGTGACTGTTTTTCTGATCATGCTGGCCCAGTATCCGATTCTGCTGCTATCTGGCCTCTTAACTCCGTTTCCAGGGCTTCCTTTCCATTTATTTCTTTCCTTTCCTCCTTTCTTCTTCATTTCTGGTCCTCAGCTTCTGCCTATTCATCCATGTGCAGTTTTTCTCCTCTCTTCCTTTTCCCTTATCTCATCTACTTCCTCACTCTTCCCTCCCCTCCATCCATGTCCAGCATTTCTTCTCTCTCCCCTCCTCTCCCCCTGCCCTCCATCCACCCATGTCCAGCGATCCTTCTCTCCCCCTGCCCTGCATCCACCCATGCCCAGTGATCCTCCTTTCCCCTGCCCTCCATCCACCCATGTCCAGCAGTGACCCTCCTCTCCCCTGCCCAGCATGCACCCATACCCAGCGACCCTTCTCTCCCCTGCCCTCTATCCACCCATGTCCAGCAGTGACCCTCCTCTCCCCTGCTCTGCATGCACCCATACCCAGTGACCCTCCTTTCCCCTGCCCTCCATTCACCCATGTCCAGCAGTGACCCTCCTCTCCCCTGCCCTGCATGTACCCATGTCCAGCGACACTTCTCTCCCCTGCCCTCCATCCACCTATGTCCAGCAGTGACCCTCCTCTCCCCTGCCCTGCCCTCCATGCACCCATACCCAGAGACCCTCCTCTCCCCTGCCCTCCATCCACCCATGTCCAGCAGTGACCCTCTCCTGCCCTCCACGATCCACCCATGTTCAGCAGTGACCCTCCTCTCCCCTGCCCTGTATGCACCAGCAGCTCCCTTCTCTCCCCTGCCACCCCCTCCCGACTTGTTCCGCAAATTCTCCTGCTTCCTCCCTCCCTCCCTCCGGATCCGGTCCCTCACCGACCCTACCTTGGCCATCAAATTCTTCGGGGCAGGCAGTGTTGCCTGCCCGTTGCCATCGCTGACTCTCCTCCGCCGCCCGATTGCGCTTCAAAATGGCCACCGAGACTTACAGAAGTCTCGGCGGCCATTTTGAAAGCACAAACAGGCAGCGGGGGAGAGTCAGCGATAGCAGCGGGCAGGCAACACTGCCTGCCCCGAAGAATTCGATGGTCAAGGTAGGATCGGTGAGGGACCGGATCCGGAGGGAGGAGGGAGGGAGAGCCGGCTCGCCCTTTCCAACAACCGGCTCGCAAGTCCGGGCAAAATTTAACAACCGGATCTTGCGAGCCGGAGTGAGCCGGCTCCAGCACACCATTGGCTATAAGTGTAACTGCTTGCCTATGCAGGAGCTTCTTTCAAGGGCTTCACTGAGAGCAGTTATTTAAAGGATGGCCAAAATGGAGCTGTAGAAAAAGTGGAAGAAAATAACTTAAAAAGAAAAGTTAGAATTAAGTAGCAATAGTAGGAATTTTATTTTTTACAGGTGAATTCATTTTAAACCTCCAGCTCATTCAGACTGGACTGTTAATGTGGCAAAAGTCTTAAGTCAGGGTCACAAGCTGCGGCTCCCTCTGGACCTTGACTAACATGAACCCTAAGTCTGGTCACTAGGAGGCTCATTTTCAAAGCACTTAGCCTCCCAAAGTTCCATAGAAACCTATGGAACTTAACCTCCCAAAGTGCTTTGAAAATATGCCTCTAGGTGTCACTATTGAGGAATAGAGGCAGGGGACCTCTGCAGCATCCTCATCCTCAACTGGCCTGTAGGGAGAACCAGCGTAAGATTTTATTTTCTAGCAGTCGACATTTAAAATTAGGAATGTTATTGAGATCTCACTTGTTTTATTTCTCTCTGGAGGATATTAGTACCCAGATATTTTTAAGGCTTCTTTGTAGTTGCTCGATGCATTATGAGTCCAAATAAGTTAGGGTTGTATTGTGCATTGCCTCACTTCCAGTAGCAGAAGCCAGTCATTGCCTAAATAGTAGTCATAGGGAAGGACATTTTTAAAAAGCTGGGGATATGCTGTATACTTATAATTCAAAATCATACACAGCTATATGAAATAGAACCCAATAGGAGTCATGAGAGAAGAATTACAGTGAAGAGAAAGTGGGAGAAAGTAATTTAATGATTTTATATACTTCCACTGTAACTTCCTTAAGGGTGTGCTGAGCTTTCCTGCAGTGTTTTAAAGGTCTTGGCTGTAATACTCAGTCAGAAAGCAACATGATATGATATGCCTTGCAATCTGTTAGATTTTGTAGTTTAATCTACTTTGATTTTGCTAGGTGTTTTAACCTTTTTTCCTCTAAGGGAAATAGCCATATTAAGTCTGTGTGTTTTCATGTGTCCTCCTCCTCTTAATTTTTCAGCAGTTTTTTCCAGATTCATTCTAAGTTCTGGTATAGATAGAAATGTTCTGTGTTCTTGATGTGCCAACATTTAGAATACCTTTTTATTTCACAGAGGGAAGCAGCCCAGTTCAGTTACTGCAGAGGTCAGATCACATTATGATGCTATTGAACATGTTGCCTGTAGTTTCCAGCTGATTCCATTTCTTGTCTAGATTCCTCTAGAGAAAATCTGTTTCCTTATCCTGCTAGACTAGTCTGTGTCACCCTGCCAGCATATTCCTGCCAGTGACATTATTGCTATAAGGAATGGTGCAACCCAGGACATTGCCAGTGTCTTTCTAGTCATAGTTACCTATCTATCCATCTATGATTAATTGTAATTCATTGACATAAGGTGTGTTAAATGTATTTTATTAAATATTTAGTCAACTTATATATTTAAAAAGGCCCTTTGAGGTTCTTGCTAGCGATACATCCACTCTAAGCAAGAGCCTATAGGCTGAGGCTCGGGGCTGGACTAATCCCTGGGTGCCAGCTTTGGCCACAGGACTGAACCACAGGGGCACAGGCCTGTCTTGAAGAATTCTACTGCACCAGACCAAGCTACACCATCTGCCAGAGGCAGAGAAATATAGGCAAGTTCCAGGGCTGCATTAATTCTTGTACTGGTGATGACATCACTGAATTGTCAGTGTCCTCTGCTTCTTTCTGCTGGCTGGGGGCATAACCCAATCGCCTGGACTGGTCTAGCAGGATAAGGAAAGAGAATTTTTTTTCTTACTTGATGGTATTTTTTTTCCTTGAATCCTGTTGGACCAATCCAAAACCCTCCCAGGAAGACTGTGACTGTTCCTCCCTCCTCCCACAGTCTTCTTAGATTCAGTAATATTTGTTTAGTGCTCAAGAATTGTCCTTAACCCTTAGTATCTCTCTGTATGAGAGATTGAAAGTCAAAGTGAGGACTGTTTGCTGTATCCTTTCAGATTTTGGATATTTGTTTCAAGAATCTGTATTTCTTCGTGTTCTAGGCGTTGTTTCCCTTTGTTGTTTGAGTCGTTCCTTTTTTCAGCTTTGACATATTTTGCTTTGACTGACAAACTCTGGGATGGCACTGCTCGTCACAGTAGTGGTGATGTCACTGGAGAAGTTATGTTCACTGTCTCTATCTGCTGTCAGAGTAAAATTATGCACCAGAACTAGTCTAGCAGGATTCAAAGAAAGGAAATTATCAGGCAAGGGAAAATTCCTTTATTTATTACACTGAAATTTGCATAAGGAACATTGTCATAAAAGAAGAAAAATTCTCAATTAAAACAAAAAAAAGTTAGGAATCCTGAAATATTTCCCCTTATCCTGGTTGCTGCATTTCAGGTATTCACCTGTTTTCTTTTTATTTGTCCATAGTACGCTCTTGCGTGTAGCAGAAATCCTCTGGGATGCCAATATACCTTTCCTAGTCTGCAGGACGTACGGGCTTGTTGGCTATATGAGGATTGTCATAAAAGAACACACTGGTAAGTAGTTTCTTTGGAATCAGATTCTGACATTTGTTCTCTCTGGTCAGTATCATGCTCATCTGATAACATATCCTATGAAATTTGTCTACTGGAGCGGCTATTTAAGGATCTGCAATTTTGCTTTGTACTAAACCATTTTGTTCTTGCTGCAAAAGGTTTATTGCATTATAGAACTGTGTTACATAATAACATAGTACTGGTAATGTTGAAATAAAGAAAACATTTAGTATTTTCCTTCCAAAAAGTATTTTATCAATTTGACAGTCATAGAATCTCATCCTGATAACGCACTGGAGGATCTGAGACTAGACCAGCCATTTCCAGAGTTGAGGGACCACATTCAGTCATATAATTTGGATCAGATGGAGAGAAAGGTACGTAGACAAGCAGTTATTCTCTGAATATTTTCATACAGTTTGGGCGTTTTTAGAAACATCTCCTTTTATAAATAACTGTATTTACACATGTAGGTTGTATACTTTTTAAATGGCATTTCCATATCATCAAGCTGATCAATCCATAGACTGGTGGGTTGTGTCCATCTACCAGCAGGTGGAGATAGAGAGCAAACTTTTGCCTCCCTATATGTGGTCATGTGCTGCCGGAAACTCCCCAGTATGTTCTCTATCTCAGCAGGTGGTGGTCACACACAGCAGCAGCTCTGGCTAGGCCTCCAAGCCTAATTTTTAGGTTTTGTTGAGTGCCTGGGGTTGAGGGCTCTTTTGAGCAAGTGCAAACCTGGTGGTGCCAGGTCCCTCCTTTTCTCCCCCCTCCCGCTGGCTCCGTTAAAAAAAAAAAAAAAAAATTTTGAACGTCCTTAAAGGCGTTTATTTCGACGTTTATTTAAGCGTCTATTGCAGCTACTCACTGGGACACCAGGTCGTTACAACTCAGAGCGGACAGCAGGTAATTTTTACCTTTTTATAGCGGGCAGGGGGTTCCCCGATTCTTCTCCTCGTGGCATATGGCGTCGGAGGGCGAGGGCGCAAAGGTTCGCTCCCCGGGTCGCTTGAGCGCTTCTAGAGGGGATGCGGGGGTCTTCAAGCCTGATTCGCCCTTGTTGGGTGACAGTTTCGTGACCGATGAATGTCCCGGTCCTTCCTCCGGCGTGGTGGTTTTTCCCGCCATAAACGCCCATCCCCCGCTCCTCGCCTCCGCCATCTTGGCCGGCCACGCGGCTCGGACGGCTTCTTCTTGGGCCGCCCTTGAGGTTGGAGACATTAATGCCATGAACGCCCTTAATTTGGGCGACGGCACAGAAGCGGCTAAAGTTAAGAGCCGTTCTTCCCGCGTGGCTCCTTCGCGGAGTTTCGCGCCGGACGCCATTTTGGATGCGCAGCATGTCTCTCCCCCGCTATTGCGAGCGCCGGTTGAGGGTGCGTCTAGGGCTGTTGCCCAGACTGCGGAAGTGCACAGTCTGGGGGGTTTCTCCCCCGAGTTTGTTTTGCTGCTGCATCAGGCCTTCCTCATGCACAACGCTGCCCCTGCTCCCTCGTCTGGTAAAGAGGTTGAGGTTCCCAGAGGTAAACGCCCTCGGGTTGATTCCCAGGCCTTGGAGGAATTTGTCTCCTCCGATGTAGATGAGGGCAGCGTGTCTGAGGTCTCCCAACGGTCCTTTGCGGATTCCTTGGAGGAGATGGATCCCCGCTCGGATGGAGCGGATGACCCCTCTGCAGCGCGGCTTTTTAGCCCAGAGGATTTGCCCAACCTGTTGTTACAGGCCATGGACACTTTGAAGATTTCCTCTCCGGAGGACGTCTCTCCCTCAGCCCCTGTTGGCTCTGCCATTATGCTGGGGACGAAGCGCCCGCCTAGAACCTTCCACGTGCATGATGCCATGCACACCTTAATTTCGGCTCAATGGGATGTCCCAGAAGCGAGCCTTAAAGTGGCTAGGGCTATGTCCCGCCTCTATCCTTTGGCTGTGAGTGAACGTGAGGCCTATCTGTGGCCTACCGTGGATTCTTTAATCACTGCGGTGAATAAGAAAACGGCGTTGCCGGTGGAAGGTGGCACGGCCCTAAAGGACGCCCAAGACAGAAGATTGGAGGCGGCCTTAAGGTCGTCCTTTGAGGCGGCTGCTTTAAGTTTGCAGGCCTCAGTTTGCGGCTCCTATGTGGCCAGGGCGTGCCTGACTATGGTGCAGCGGGCTTCCCCCTCGGATCATTCCTTGAGGGCTGATTGGCCGGCCCTGGAATCGGGCTTAGCCTATTTGGCAGACTTGCTGTATGATGTCTTGAGGGCCTCAGCGAAAGGCATGGCTCAGACAATCTCTGCGCGGCGGTGGCTTTGGCTGAAACATTGGTCTGCTGACCACGCCTCTAAATCCCGCCTGGCTAGGTTGCCTTTTAAAGGCAAGCTGCTCTTTGGGGTCGAGCTGGACAAAATCGTGACCGATCTCGGCACGTCTAAGGGCAAGAAATTACCAGAGGTCAGGGCTCGGGCTAGTACTCGTCCCGGTACCTCCAGAGGACGGTTGCAGGAAGCCCATCGGTACCGCCCGGGCAAGTCGGGCTCTGCCCCCTCTTCCTTCAAGAGGAATTTCTCCCCCAAGCAGCATTCCTTTCGCAGAGACCGCCGTCCCGGAGGTGCTCCCTCCGGTCCTCCCCCAGGGTCTCGTACCCAATGACGGGGTCTTGGTCCACGCCCCAGTGCAGATTGGAGGACGGCTGTCCTCGTTTCTGGGCGAGTGGACCACAATAACTTCAGACGCGTGGGTGCTGGAAGTCATCAGAGACGGCTACAAACTAGAGTTCTGCCGACCCTTAAAAGACGGGTTTGTACTCTCTCCCTGCAAGTCTCCGGTCAAAGCTGTGGCAGTGCAGCAGACCTTGGACAATCTGATCCGCCTGGGCGCGGTCGTTCCGGTGCCAGAAAGTCAGCTTGGCAAGGGACGTTACTCCATTTACTTTGTGGTACCAAAGAAAGGAGGTTCTGTCCGGCCTATCCTCGACCTCAAAGGGGTCAATCGGGCCTTGAAAGTGCGGCACTTTCGCATGGAGACTCTCCGCTCTGTTATAGCGGCAGTGAAGGCAGGAGAGTTCCTGGCATCCTTGGACATCAAGGAAGCGTACCTGCATATTCCCATCTGGCCTCCTCATCAACGCTTTCTGCGTTTTGCAGTCCTGGGACGACACTTCCAGTTCAGAGCCCTCCCTTTCGGGTTGGCTACTGCTCCGCGGACCTTTTCCAAAGTAATGGTGGTCATCGCGGCCTTCCTACGAAAGGAAGGGGTACAAGTCCATCCTTATCTGGACGACTGGTTGATCCGAGCCCCCTCTTATGCAGAGTGCGGCAAAGCTGTGGACCGGGTAGTTGCTCTTTTGAGCTCCCTGGGATGGATCATCAACTGGGAGAAGAGCCAGCTGCGCCCGACTCAGTCCCTGGAGTACCTGGGAGTTCGATTCGACACCCAAGTGGGCAGAGTGTTCCTGCCAGACAATCGGATTGTCAAACTTCAGGCTCAGGTGGACCAGTTCCTAGTAGCCTCTTCCCTTCGGGCTTGGGACTATGTGCAGCTGTTGGGCTCTATGACGGCCACGATGGAAGTTGTGCCCTGGGCCAGGGCTCATATGAGACCGCTTCAACACTCTTTGCTGCAGCGCTGGACTCCGATGTCGGAGGATTATGCTGTGCGCCTTCCCTTGGACCCAGCAGTGCGCAAGGCGCTGAGCTGGTGGAGGCAGACAGACAAGTTGTCTGCGGGAATGCCTCTGGTGACCCCAGAGTGGATTGTCGTCACGACGGACACCTCGTTGTCGGGCTGGGGAGCCCACTGCTTGGGAAGGACAGCGCAGGGGCTCTGGTCTCCTGCAGAGGCAAAGTGGTCTATCAACCTCCTGGAACTCAGAGCCATTCGGTTGGCGCTTTTGGAGTTCATCCCGGTACTGGTGTTGAAGCCTGTACGGGTCCTGTCGGACAATGCCACGGCTGTGGCCTATGTCAACCGCCAGGGAGGTACCAAGAGCGCCCCTCTAGCCAAGGAGGCTATGAATCTTTGCCAGTGGGCGGAAGTGAACCTGGAGCAGCTTTCAGCGGCCCACATTGCCGGAGTCATGAATGTCAAGGCGGACTTTCTCAGTCGCCATACCTTGGAGCCCGGAGAGTGGCAGCTATCTGCTCAGGCGTTCTTGGACATCACGAAGCGCTGGGGCCAGCCGAGCCTAGATCTGATGGCGTCATCGGCCAATTGCCAAGTGCCGCGCTTTTTCAGCAGAGGACGGGACCCTCGATCCCTGGGAGTAGATGCTCTTCTCCAGCAGTGGCCGACACAAGAGCTTCTCTATGTGTTCCCGCCCTGGCCCATGTTGGGCAGGGTGCTAGACCGGGTGGCAAAGCATCCCGGCAGGGTAATCCTGGTGGGTCCGGATTGGCCCAGGCGTCCCTGGTATGCGGACTTGATCAGGCTCTCAGTCGACGATCCTCTGCGGCTGTCAGTGGAGCAGGGCCTGTTACATCAGGGTCCCGTGGTGATGGAGGATCCCTCCCCCTTTGGTCTTACGGCCTGGCTATTGAGCGGCAGCGTCTGAGGAAGAAGGGCTTCTCAGACAAGGTCATCGCCACTATGCTGAGAGCGAGGAAGCGCTCTACTTCTACTGCTTACGCCAGGGTTTGGCGTATCTTTGCAGCGTGGTGTGAAGCAGGCTCACTTTCTCCCTTCACTGCTCCAATTTCTTCAGTGTTGGCGTTCCTGCAAGAAGGTCTGGAGAAAGGCCTGTCGCTCAGTTCCCTTAAAGTCCAGGTAGCGGCTCTGGCTTGCTTCAGGGGCCGCCTGAAGGGTGCTTCCCTGGCTTCGCAGCCAGATGTGGTGTGCTTTCTCAAGGGAGTTAATCACCTGCGCCCTCCTCTGCACTCAGTGGTGCCTGCGTGGAATCTCAACCTGGTACTAAGAGCATTGCAGAAGCCGCCTTTTGAACCCTTGTCGAGGGCATCTCTGAAAGACCTGACGTTGAAAGCAGTCTTTTTGGTGGCTATCACTTCAGCCAGAAGAGTTTCCGAGCTCCAGGCGCTCTCATGTCGAGAGCCTTTTCTGCAGTTCACTGAGGCAGGAGTGACTATTCGCACAGTGCCTTCCTTCCTGCCCAAGATTGTTTCTCGCTTTCATGTGAATCAGCAGCTCTGTCTCCCTTCCTTTCGTAGGGAGGACTACCCAGAGGAGTACTCTGCTCTTAAATATCTGGATGTGAGACGAGTCATCATCAGATACTTGGAAGTGACCAATGATTTCCGGAAATCGGATCATCTGTTTGTCCTGTTTGCAGGTCCTCGTAAGGGTCTGCAGGCTGCTAAGCCTACAGTGGCAAGATGGGTCAAGGAAGCCATTGCAGCGGCTTATGTGGCCGCGGGGAAGGTGCCGCCTATCCAGCTGAAGGCTCACTCCACGAGAGCTCAGGCGGCCTCGATGGCAGAGGCCGGATCCGTCTCCTTGGAAGAGATATGCAAGGCGGCAACTTGGGCTTCGGCTCATACATTCTCCAAGCATTACCGTTTGACTGTGGCTGCACGGGCGGAGGCCCGGTTTGGAGCTTCAGTGTTGAGGTCAGGGATTTCAATGTCCCGCCCTGGGTGAGTACTGCTTCGGTACATCCCACCAGTCTATGGATTGATCAGCTTGATGATATGGAAGGTAAAATTATGTATAATCATACCTGATAATTTTCTTTCCATTAATCATAGCTGATCAATCCATAGCCCCTCCCAGATATCTGTACTGTTTTATTCTGGTTGCATTTCAGGTTCAAGTTTAGTCTTCAGTTACTTCAGAAAGACTTCGTGTTCAAGTTTTTTCACTTGGATTCTTCAAGAGTTAAGACGAGTTTGTGTTACAGTGAGCTGCTGCATTCCTCTCCCCTCCGTTTTACGGGGCTGGATTGAGACTTAAAATTCTGCCGGCACTCCCTCCCGCTTCGTGCGGCTGTAGGGCAGCTTTGTACCCCTCCCGCTTCGGCGGTGTTAGGGTCAGTCAGCTCCTCCCGCGGTTGCGGTTGCAGGATAAGCCAGATCCCCCCGCATCGGCGGGTGTGGTGTCCCTCCCCCGCTCCGCGGGGATGAGCTGGACGGATTCCCCTCCCCCACTTGTGTGGGGATGAGCTGGGTTAATTCCCCTCCCCCGTTTCGGCGGTGGTGAGCTGGGCAGAGTGTCCCTTCGTGGGTGTAATTCTCTAAGTGCTGAGTCCTGCGGATGGAGCTTTGATATCGACATACTGAGGAGTTTCCGGCAGCACATGACCACATATAGGGAGGCAAAAGTTTGCTCTCTATCTCCACCTGCTGGTAGATGGACACAACCCACCAGTCTATGGATTGATCAGCTATGATTAATGGAAAGAAAATTATCAGGTATGATTATACATAATTTTACCTTCCATAATACTGCTGTTTACACGTGGAGATCCATACCACACAGAGAGTTTAAGGGGACCTGGTTTAGGCATGCCTTGGGTGGCACAAAAACCTACACCTGTAATTCTTATTTTACGAAGGGAATAAACATTTACGGGAAAAATATTCCCTGTTTGATTTTACACCAGCTGAAAGACACGCACAGATTTTTAAAAAGTACTTTTTTCAGCCAGGGTTTACACAAGGGATTAAGGGTGTGATTCTTCTTAATTTCCTTTTGTTTATTTACACCTTCAAAATGAAGGAAATTTACAAATGGCAGCCTCACTACTTAATTGGTGGCACTTAAACATATAGGTTCGTAAAATGTGGAAACTACATGTAGAAGTGGTGTCACTTAGAGGCTGTGTGTTCGTGCAGCTCATGTTTTCCACGTGTGTATTTGTAAAATGACAGCTCCCTCTGTGTGCCAGCAAATGTATAGAGTCTTTAGTAGAATACTGCTGGAATTGAACACAGCACAACCTGAATGTCTCAGTTCCGATGTCAGCGTTCTATGTAAAATGGGCCTTTCTGTTTTGCAGAGATTAGGACTCTCTGTGGCTAAGTCAGATCCAGCACATATGAATTCCATGATCATATTACCCCAACGATGCAACTCTAGAATCCAGCCTTCCACCCTTTCACCATCTTCCTTCATCTGTTATTGTAGAACCTATATCTTGATCTCATCTTCCAGTCCATATCTGCATATATATATATATATATATATATATATATATATATATATATATATATATATATATATATATATTTCAAAATGTAAACACCGCTGTCCATAACCTAAGTAGTTCTTGAATCAACATAAACAAATTAAAATCATAGAATCACAAACAACACAAATATGTTACAGTTGCAAATATATCAGTTCTACTCCTTCCATCCTTGTCAAATGTCTTTAGCAGACAGTTTTATTTATTTTTTATTGTTGTGAATCATTTTACCTTACATGTCTATCCCCCCATACCATATATTTTTTTTTAATTTTTATGAAGTCTTTATTGAATAATAATGCACAGAACCTGAAACAGAACTCATCTTCCACATCGCATTACAAACCATATGAACATAATACAATTCTTTTAGAGATGTGGCGACCTAATGATACATAGTTGAATAATGGTCTCAAGACCAATACAATGAGCAAAGCTGATTGCATTAGAACACTAAATACACAGATCAAGTTCTCCACCACAATACTTCAGTCTTTATGAACATTATAATTTTCCCCAACTCCTTCCCTCCCATAACTTTAAACCCCCCTACCTCCCCTCTCCATCCCTCCCCACCATTTGAGCACCATCTAAACCTCTGGTATCGTTCTGGTTATACATGATAAAGAAAAGAATCCCAAATCTGGTGCCATCTACCCATTTGGTTACGTCTTTCTGCTACTAATCTTTCCATCTCGCAAATGTGCTTCAGTTTTTGGGACCACCATGTTATCGGAGGGACTGAGGACTGTTTCCAATGGGCAGCAGTTACTACTCTGGCGGCGCTTATAGCCTGCCCCAGGAATACTTGCTGAGCATGAGGACGACCCGCAGCGCCCGCCCCATACCATATATTTTAAAACTAAAAATTCTCCCTTAATTAAAATCGCACCCATTATCACAGAAACCACTTCCTAACACATTCTTCTTATTCCTCCTCCAATCCCCTTTACCATCCAAATCCTTCTTGAACAACTATATTTTAACCTTCCTTTCTAAAAGCTAAATAATATATCCAGTAGAAATATGTAATGGCAACTCTTCCAACATAATGGTGCTGCCACCAAAATTAATCCAGCCCCTCACAAAATCTAAAGACAGCTGCCCTACCCCTGGAACCACAAGATGTCCTTGGTTCTGTGACCTAAGGACATTTCTTGGCACACAGCCAAAATCAAGCACATGATCTGGATTCATTGCTTCCTTCAGTACATGTTGTCTAAATTAGGTGCTTACATTATAGCCACCTACATTTAGACACCCAGTCAAATCAAGTGCATTGTGTGCCTTAGCTCAACCATTCTGGCATGGCTGACAGTTCAGCGTTCTGCAAAATTCCTAAGATGATATTTATGAGGTCACATCTGATGTCAGAATTCCTCCAGAGCAGATTTATCTGTGTGTTTCACTGATTTGAATATTGGTTAAGCTTCAGTTGGGCAATGGTAAAGTTGCCACCTTAGGGGTCCTTTTACAAAGGCACGCTAGCGTTTTTAGCGCACGCTAAACGCCAGAGATGCCCATAGGAATCTATGGGCGTCTGTAGCGTTTAGTGCACACGTATTTAACGCCAGAACACCTTTGTAAAAGGACCCCTTAATGTATTCACTGGAGTATCATCCATCCACCTTCTCTGTTGTGTTTGCAGGATCACAGCCACACTCCATGGATCGTGGTTCTTGCAAAGGTTCTTGAAACATGGTACAATGAGGTACGTTGGGTCAGAAATATGGTATCACTGAAGTGTGTTCTGAGTATTCTACAGAAAAGAAAACCTGGTAAAACATGTTTTAATTTTAAAATATTGTGGGATAGCTGCTAGGAATAGGAAGGACATTGTGATTTTATAGAAGGATGCCTAGATAGGGAAGGATCCATAAGCCCATATGATGCTCTTGTTTTATAAAGGCAACATAGTAGATGACGGCAGAAGAAGACCTGCATGGTCCACCCAGTCTGCCCAACAAGATAAACTCACATGTGCCATTTTTTTGTGTATACCTTACTTTGATTTGTACCTGTCTTTTTCAGGGCACAGACCGTTTGTCTGCCCAGCACTATCCCCACCTCCCAACCACCCGCCCTGCCACCCACCACCGGCTGTGGCACAGACCGTATAAGTCTGCCCAGCACTATCCCCACCTCCCAACCACCAGCCCTGCCTCGCACCGCTGGCTAAGCTTCTGGGGATCCCTTCCTTCTGAGGAGGATTCCTTTATGTTTATCCCACGCATGTTTGAATTCCGTTACCACGGGATGTGGTGGAGATGAAAACGGTAACGGAATTCAAACATGCGTGGGATATGCATAAAGGAATCCTGTGCAGAAGGAATGGATCCTCAGAAGCTTAGCCGAAATTGGGTGGCGGAGCAGGTGGGGGGAAGAGGGGTTGGTGGTTGGGAGGCGAGGATAGTGGAGAGCAGACTTATACGGTCTGTGCCAAAGCCGGTGATGGGAGGTGGGACTGGTGGTTGGGAGGCGGGAAGTACTGCTGCGCAGACTTGTACGGTCTGTGCCCTGAATAAGGCAGGTACAAATCAATGTAAGGTTTACACATATGTTTGTCTTGTTGGGCAGACTGGATGGACCGTGCAGGTCTTTTTCTGCCGTCATCTACTATGTTACTATGGTTTCTCAAGATGTTAAAGAAAACATCCACTTAATATTTCAATAATTAAAAAACAGAAGATGAAAAGAACATTAAGTCCTAGAACTAATTGATGACAATTGCAATACATTCAATTTCACTGACCTTTTTCACAACTAAAGTAGCCACACACATTTAAAGTTTAATGGAAAATGCTATTATACAATAATTAAATTATACTGAGTGTCACGAGTTCAAATTAAATGACGTCAAGTGAATTTGAGAAATGACTCCCTAAGTAGGGGGTGGAATTTACATCACTGATTACATCATGGATGTAATTTTATGAATCACAAATCTCTCCAAGGGGAGGGAAGTAGATCAATAAATTCAACAAAAATCACTTCATCTATTCGGTGTTCAATATCATTCATATAGTAAGAAATCAGAAGGAAAAAGCCTCAGAAAATGCAGGTTTAGACTTTCTTATGACCTGTCAACATCGATAATTGGCAAAAAAAAACAGTCCAGATGGGCTGGTTATGGCCTCCTACCCACAGATGGAGGCAGAGAAAAACTCCTATCAATGCCTTCTGCAGGTAGGGGACAGGAGTGGCTTTTGCAGCAGAACCTGAAGGAGCTGTGAAATTACAGGGCAACACCGCCTTAGAGGCTTCCCTGAAGGATTGAACAGAAGTTGAGGGCCAGAGTGATTCCCCTTTCAGAGGCACTAGGCCAGGGAGCCTGAATAAGTTTACCTCTGTTACTGTCGGGGGAATTCTACATAACTACGCAGTGCAGAATTTGCACAGAATTCCCCACATAGAATTTTGCACAGTGCAGGCATCGGGTCTCGCTCCCCGCTGCCCATCGGGTCACTTCTTCCCCCTCTGCTGGCTTAGATACAACTGTTCAGGTGAACCATGTGGGCTTTCCTACAGCCCCCATAGTTCACCTAGACAGTCAGGTCTAAGCCAGCAGAGGAGGATGAAGTGACCTGATGTGCAGCGGTTCACTTCCTCCTCCTCCAGCTCTGCGATCTCTGTGGGGGAGGAGGAGGTGAACCGCTGCACATCAGGTCAGGTTTTTGGCAGCACGCTAATAAGCACACTGGGCCAAGAGAGTGGAGGAGAACTTGAAACTGAGCTCACATCCAGGCCTACTAACATCTTGATCACATGCTCCTATGGCAGGAGAGCACTTAATAGTCCCTCTGGTTCTTACTGCTAAACAGGATGTGTACATGGGGGACATCAAAGGAAATCTTAATCAGGGGTTTCCTGCAGCCTTTTTCCTCAAGTTTGTGCAGATCATGCACTGGGTCTTCATCGATGTGTAGAATTCCAAGGGGGGGGGCTGGTCTGTGGGGGGCAGGGATAGAGAGGACCCTGGACCGTATCTTTAAATGCATTTTTTCCATCTGGCCTTCGAAGGCTTACATGAAGAGATTACGGAATGAGTACCTGGTCTTTCTCTTGTCTCTCTCTATGATTTACATCTGTTTATTTTTCTTCTTGGTATGAATGCCAATCTGTTCTGTATAATATTGTAGTTCCTTTCTTTTTCTGTTTATATTATTACTAGACTTTGAGCCCGTAAAAACGGGCTATTATAGGAAGGGGGGGGTTGAAAGGCCCGCCCCCACCGCCGAGTTCGCCGCTGCCCCTCCCCCTCCGAGTTCGCGCCCCCCCCCCCCCCCCCCCCCCACCGAGCCATCACCACCCACCTTCCACCCGGCCGGGCCCTCGCTCCGCTATTGAAACAGCGAGGGTCCGTGAACGCAGCGCTGAGCTCTGCTGAGCTGCCGACGTCGGTCTTCGTTCTTCTTCTCTGCCTGTCCCGCCCTCGTGTGACGTAACGTCATCGAGGGCGGGACAGAGGCAGAGAAGAAGAAGGAAGGGTGATGTCGGCAGCTCAGCAGAGCTCAGTGCTGCGTTCCCGGACCCTCGCTGTTTCAATAGTGGAGCGAGGGCCCGACCGGGTAGAAGGTGGGTGGCGGCGGCGACTCGGGTGGGGGGAGCGTTAGACGGCGGTGTCCCTCCCTCAGCAATGCGCAGTACAGACCCTCTGTGTTCCGCCCCCCGTCATCACGTATTGACGTGAGGGCGGGGCAGAGAAGGTCTCTACTGCGCATTTGCGAGTGAGTACGGTCACTCGCCGTTTATATGTTTGATTGACGTGGGGGCGGGGCAGAGAAGGTCTCTACGCATTTGCGAGTGAGTACGGTCACTCGCCGTTTATATGTTTGATTGTAAACTGCTTTGGTATATGTAACAGCTGAGGCATTATATCAAGTACAAATAAAATAAACCATTTTGAGTTTGAATCTGGCTCACTGGGCCAAGGAATTGCTCAGAGACTTAGATTTGGACCTAGACCTCTCAGGGCACTCAGAGGTGGAATTTGGTTCTGATATGGAAGGGCACATAGAAGAGAGCAAGATCCTTCCCCAGAGAATAAGGACTTGCTGGTAATCCAACTGTTTAGGAAGCAGAAGCTAGCCCTGCTCATTGAGTGGGTAACTTTAATTCTGAAGACTTCAGAGGCAGTAGTTGAAGAAAGTCGGGAAAGTAATCCCATCTTGGAATGGATCAGGTATCCTTCAAGGTTCTTCCCTCTCCACAAGGCCATCCAAAGTGTGATAATGTCCAAGTGGGAAACACCTGAAGGATCCATGAGGGCCAGAAATGCTACTGCCGAGTTCTACCCACTCCCTAAGGAAGAGAAGGATACCATTTTCCAAAGTGGACACCATCATCTCTGCGCTGAGGAGAATGACCTTCCTGGTGGAAGATGGCACTGCACTTAGAGGTTCACAAGACTGGAAAGTGGAGGCTCTTTTGAAGTAGGCCTTTGAAGTATCTTTGACACTGTAGAGGCTACATGGCACAGGCTGTGCTCCAGTGGATTCAACAGTTGCAGAAGAGTGAGGATGCAGAGGCAGGGCAGCCTACTGATAGATGTATTGTACTATTTGATCTTCCAGGGGCCTGGCTTCTGGGGTGATGGCCAGAAAGTGGCTTTGGTTACATCACTGGGTGGCAGATTCAGCTTCCAAGGCATGCCTGAGTAAGTTCCTGTTTGCTGAACAACTGGAGAAGCTAGTGAAAGAGTTGGAGGCCAAGTCTCAGTGGCTTCTTGAGGACTGGAATTAGTCTGGTAGAACTTGGGGATCTCGCCCAAAGTTTCAGGAACATAGGTTTTGATATTCAGGTTAGTCCTTGAGTTCAGTTTCAAAGTTTCAATCCTTTTGGACTTTTAAGAAGCCACAGGAACTGCATTGCCAGTGTCTGATGCTTCTAGGAAGACCCAGTGAGGGTCAGTAAGTCCTCTACTACTACTTACTACTACTTATCATTTCTATAGTGCTACTAGACGTACGCAGCACTGTACACTTGAACATGAAGAGACAGTCCCTGCTCGACAGAGCTTACAATCTAATTAGGACAGACAAACAGGACAAATAAAAGATAAGGGAATATTTAAGTGAGGATGATAAAATAAGGGGCTCCATGGTAGTGCCTTGGATTTAGCTCCTTGGGTGCGGGTACATATGAGGCTATTCCAGTGGTCGTGCTGTCCAGGTGGTTGCCTGTTTTCAAGGAGTTCAGGTTGCACCTGCCAATAACCTCATCAGGTCAGTAGCAGACTCCAGTGGTGACTGGTAAGGGGATACCTTTTCAAGCATGTCAGCCTAAAGACTCTGTCTTGGGTCACGGTGACAACCGAAGCAAGCCTTATTGGTTGGGGGAGGGGGGGGAGGCTCAGACTTGGCAGTAAGTTGTGGAGTCCAGGTGGATGATAAATGGGTTGGAGACCAGAGTTGTTCAGTTGGTCTTACTGGCGTTTTGCACCTGGATCCAAATTCAGTGGTGCAAATTCTGTGTGATAAAACTAAATGGTGGTGTATGTCAAAGTTGCCAGAAGTTCCTGTTCCTCATGTAGGCCGAGCAAAACATTGGGGTGCTGTCAGCAGTGCACATAGCAGGAGTAGACAATTTTGAGATGGACTTTCTCATCTGAAATTACCTAGATCTGGGGGAATTGGTGTTCAACAAATGGCCTTTGCAGGATCACAAGCAGGTGGGAGTCTCTCATCATGAACCTTATGGCATCATAGAAGAAAAGCAAGATGGACAGATTTTTTAGCAACAGGAGAGTGCTGGGCTTCAGCAAGATAGATACATTTGCCCAACTATAGCCTCAGGATGAGTTCTCTGTGTTCCTGCGTTAGCCAATGGTGGGACAAGTACTTTGGCTTGTGGAGAGCTATCCAGCACAAGTGATCCTGGTGGTATCAAACTGGCCCCAGGAAACCATGGTAACATTTACACGTGTAAGTTCTGTTTGGGTGCTAAGCAGTATTCTACAAGCTTAGCGCACAGCCCGCATAACGCACAGTTGCAAAGGGGGCGTACATGTGGGTGGACCATCTGCGAGTCCTACACTTATGTGCATAACTTATAGAATACTGTAGGTTGCATTATAGCACATAACATTTACTGTATGCGCTAACTTTTATGCCTGCCTTTTACATGGCGTAAGTGATACTGGTTAAATGTTGGCTTAGAAATGGTGACTTACGCTCTGTTCTATAGCTGAGTGGATTCCTTGCTACTGTTATACAATTTGTGTTCATCACCCTGCATTTGGGCAGCCTTTATAGAATTGCTCCTAAGGTCACAGTCCTCGAGGTGATTAGTTCAGTGTACAGGATTTAAAGAGTTGTAGGCTTCATCTTTTAGAGACCCATATCTGTTTTTTTTTTGATGAGTAAGTGATGATTCGGACAGTTCCCTCCTTTTTGTGTAAAGTAATATCCCTGTTTCATATGAATCAAGAGGTGACTCTGCCTTTGTTTTGCTGGGACTGCATTGTTTGGATAATTACAGGTCTCTTTTACAATATTTGAAGGCCTTCAGTCGTTTCAGGAAGTCTTAAGATTATTTGTCTTGTTTCCTGGCTCTTGAAAGAGGAACTGGCCTCCAAGTCATTTAGGGAAGCCATCAAAGCAGCTTGTATTGGGAAAGGTCTGCAGGTACAAGAAGGAATATGGCATTGTGGGTGGAGTACAAGTTGGTGCTTCAGAAGGATATTTGTAAGGCAGCAGTGTGGTGGTCTTGCACTGGTTCACAAAACATTACAAGCTGGATGTTCAGTCTAAGGGTGATGTGGTCTTGAGGGACACTGTTCTGCAAGCAGCCTGGACTTCCGCCCATCCAGGGTAAGGGAGCTTGTGCACATCCCACTTGTCTGGACTGGTCTGACAGGATGTTAAGCTGATATTTGAACTTACCATTAGTTTCCTTTCCTTGAATTCTGCAAAACCAGTTCAGAACCTGCCCAGGAAGACATAGGTGGTTGGCATTTAGTACGAGTGGAACTGTCAGATGAATCTGTGGTCACTCAAGGATCTGAGTGGCCTGCATAGGGATCCTCCATTCCTGGAGGAGGGGAACTGGCATGGAGGCTGGTGGGGGCCTTTACAGGCCCATTGAAACATGGGTTCCCCCAGTGCTGAAGGAGTCCAGAGAAGGAGACTATTCACTGCCAGCTAAATTAGCCTCAGTGCCGAGTCATCAGTGGCACCAGAAATTACACTAGTATGGCCAATATTTAGTGCCAGACCTGCATAGCTAACTGGACAACGTTAGGACTGCATTTTGTATGGTCCTACATCCTGGTGAGCTATGCATGCACCAGCACTGAATACATAGCTTTGTCAGTAGGTTACTGGCTATCCAGTTCTGCTGCACCCTCTGTAGTATTCTTCACTTCTGACTTCACTCCCAAACCACCCTGGCACTAACCAGAGAGGGCCGGAGTGGTCAGAGCTGCTAGTTGGAAGCACTGTCCAGTTAAATATGACTGAATATTGGCTCCCAATCCTCTCAGTGTGGTTGAAGTGGGCCGGAGCCTGTCCTGCCTACTTAAACCACAGTGAATATTATCTTTGTCAGTAGGTTACTGGCTATCCAGCTCTGCTGCACCCTCTGTAGTATTCTTCTCTGCTTCCATCTGCTGGTAGGGGGACATAACTCACTTGTGTAATCTGGTCTGACAGGATTCAAGGAAAGAAAATTAATAGTCCACATTTCACCATGGGAAGCTTTATTGAAGAATGTGGCAATGGAGTGCAGATAAGTATAGAGCAATCAGTTTTGGAATTTGAATTGACAGTTCTGGTTCTGAATTTATATTTAGAACAATGGGCAAATACCTAAAAGCTACAAGGAGAAAGAAGCCTTTCGAGAGTTGATTAGAAGAGGTAAGGTATGTGTGTCTGAATTCAAGTTTCAACAGGATGCTTTTTATTAGAGACTCGGGTTCCCATAAACTGTTATTCAACCCTCTTCCAACCAGGAATGTTAAAAAAAGAAAATGGAGTACCAGAAGATGAGGAGAACTTTGAGGAAGCGATTAAAAATGTCAACACTGCCTTGAATGCCACAAAGGTAAACTGCAGTTTGTTTTTTAATTATTTCAGAGAATAAAAGTGACATGATGATCTTAACATTTTTATCTTGTAATTTATGGAAGTGGTGTGTCTGAATGGAATACCCTGGAGGGCAGATAGAACTATTTGAGGGTGACTTCCAAATATGGCTTGTGAAAGGAAATAGTTATTTATTTTGAAAATGGCTATGAGGCACTGGTGATCTGAATTCTTTGACAAATGTGGAGTTTTTTCCCCTTTAAACTTTTATAAACTAGATTTAATTCTCATTAATCTATAGAACAGGGCCAGCCAGGGAAGTAGCAGTCAGTCAGTCTCAACCTAAGTTTTGGAACATAACCAGTCTTATTTTGAACATATCCATATTGAATATGTATGAGAGAGATTTGTATGCACTTCTTAAGTGCATAAAAATTTCTCATGCGTATTCTGTGTGGGATTCCTGAAAACCCCCTAGGTTGGGCAGTAGATTGAGAACCACTGTTCTAGGAAATAAGTAATTCTGTCTCCTTCCCTATACAATTTTTAACCTGTGTGCTGAGAATTAGTACTGAAATTGTGCTATTGGAGTTCTTGGTGAGGACATACTTCAATGGGGAACTGCTGTAGTCACCAACTTATTTCAGGTAGACTCATGTACAACATGGGTAGAATGAAATCACTAGAAAAAAGACAACCATCATATTAGAAAGGAAGTATGCACATATGGAATTGGTGCACTGGTTGATGTCTGTCTTAACCCTCTTGAAGGTGCCACTGTTGATGCACTCTGTCACTTACAAAGCCACACACTGAACCATGAATCATAACAACTTGCCAGAGGTATAGTAGTTTTAATATATATATATATTTGATCTGACAGATTCCTCCTCCTAGTTCAGTCAGATTTGGCCTCTGTTGTAGAATAGCAATATGACTCTCCATTTACAGATACCCAGTATATTATCCCAGTGATGTTCTTTGGCTGGGTGCCCCAACCTTGGATTCTTTTTTGAAGGCAGATGTGGGTGCATCCTAGTTCTACTAACTGACATTCTTCCTACTGCCCCAACCCTCATAAACTTTCCTCCAGGGTCTGTGAACAATGCAATTATACTATTTGCAAGCTGACCCAGTTCTTCTGCAGAGCTACAGGACCAGCCCATATAAATCTTTTTTTTTTTTTTTTTTTTTAATTTTTAGAGGTCTTTTTATTAGAAGCTCAAGTCAATGTTACAAAGAAAAGGCAATATATATGAAGCATAAGAAGCAAAATATACACTATCAGGCTTATTTTTGAAAGAGAAGGGCGCCTATCTTTCGACACAAATCGGGAGATGGGCGTCCTTCCAGGGTCGCCCAAATCGGCATAATCGAAAGCTGATTTTGGGCGTCCTCAACTGCTTTCCATCGCGGGGACGACCAAAGTTCACGGGGGGTGTGTCGGAAGCGTAGCGAAGGTGGGACTGGGGCGTGCCTAACACATGGGTATCCTCGACCGATAATGAAAAAAAGAAGGACATCCCTGATGAGCACTTGGCCAACTTTACTTGGTGCATTTTTTTCTTACGACCAAGCCACAAAAAGGTGCCCGAACTGACCAGATGACCACCGGAGGGAATCGGGTTATGACCTCCCCATACTCCCCCAGTGGTCACTAACCCCCCCCCCCCACCCTAAAAAAAATTTTTAAATATTTTTTCCAGCCTCTATGCCAGCCTTAAATATCATATCCAGCTCCATGACAGCAGTATGCAGGTCCCAGGAGCAGTTTTAGAGGGTACTAGGCAGGTGGACCCAGGCCCATCCACCCCCCTACCTGTTACTACTACTTATCATTTCTAAAGCGCTACTATTATACAGCGCTGTACACTTGAACATGAAGAGACAGTCCCTGCTCGACAGAGCTTACAATCTAATTAGGACAGACAAACAGGACAAATAAGCGATAAGGGAATTACTAAGGTGGGGATGATAAAATAAGGATACTGAACAAGTGAGTAAGGGTTAGGAGTTAAAAGCAGCATCAAAAAGGTGGGCTTTTAGCCTAGATTTGAAGATGGCCAGAGATGGAGCTTGACGTTCCGGCTCAGAAAGTCTATTCCAGGCATATGTTGCAGCAAGATAAAAGGAACGGAGTCTGGAATTAGCAGTGGAGGAGAAGGGTGCAGAGAGATTTACCCAGTGAACTGAGTTCCCAGGGAAGAGTGTAGGAAGAGATGAGAGTGGAGAGGTACTGAGGAGCTGAGCCCTCCAAAACCCACCACAAACCCACTGTACCCACATCTAGGTGCCCCCCTTCATCCTTAAGGGCTATGGTAGTGGTGTACGGTTTTGGGGGGGTGGGTTGGGGGGCACAGCACACAAGGTAAGGGAGCTTGCACCTGGGAGCTTTTTCTGAAGTCCACTGCAGTGCCCCCTAGGGGGGGACTAGTGCACTATGAGGGGACTAGTGAGGGGGACTAGTGCACTATGAATGCTGGCTCCTCCCACGCCCAAATGGCTTGGATTTGGTCATTTCTGAGATGGGCGTTCTCGGTTTCTATTATCGCTGAAAATTGGGGACAACCATCTCTAAGGTTGACCTAAATGTTTAGATTTGGGCATCCCCGACCATATTATGGAAACGAAAGATGGACGCCCATCTTGTTTCGATAATACGGGTTTCCTCGCCCCTTCACGGGGACGTCCTGCGAGGACGTCCTCAGGAAAATTTCGCGTTCGATTATGCCCCCCACATAAAACAAGTCGCTTCTCAAACATAAAGGCCTAATTAGGAATCTCTAATTTATATATATACTAGTAAAAAAGGCCCGTTTCTGACACAAATGAAACGGGCGTTAGCAAGGTTATATTGATTAGTTGTTTTTTGTTAACCAAATATTTAATATTAAAGTATTGTAACGAGATGGAGTAATAGTGAAGGGTGTATAATGAGGAAGGAGGAGGCCCTGTGTAGGACCACAGGGGCGGTCCTTTTTGACAGAGTGTTTGTGTGTGTGAGAGTGTGTGTAAGACAGAGAGACAGACTGTGTGAGTCCGAGAGTGTGTGTGTGTGAGAGTGATACAGAGGGATTGAAAGAGTGTGTCTGTGTGTGTGTGATAGAGATTGTGTGTTTGTGTGACAGAGAGATTCAGAGAGTGTGTGTGTGGAACTGAGTTCCATGACCCCCTCCTTCCCTTGCTCTCCTTCCATCTGATGTGAGAGAGTGTGTGTGCAGGACCACAGGGGCGGTCCTTTTTGACAGAGTGTTTGTGTGAGTGAGAGTGTGTGTAAGACAGAGAGACAGACTGTGTGAATCATACAGTGAGTGTGTGTGAGAGTGAGACAGAGGGATTGAAAGAGTGTGTGTGTGTGTTTGTGTGACAGAGAGATACAGAGAGAGTGTGTGTGTGTGTGTGGACCACAGGGTTGGTCACTGTGACAGAGTGTTTGTGTGAGTAAGACAGAGCGACAGACTGTGAGACCGATAGTGAGTGTGTGTGAAGAAAAGAGATTACTGACTAAGGTATTTCAGGAATGAAATGCTTGGAAAAGAATTGTCAATACTCCTTTCAAGTAATTAAATGTTTGTAAGCATATGGTAAAAGGCAAGAAAGCTTTCAAAAATGTTGTTTTGTGAACTGCAGGTTAAGTGCAAAAGCAGTGCTGAAAGTGCTTTACCATGCACAGTACTTCCCAAGGAAGTAGAACCGCAGCAAAGCGAATTGCGAAGTGGAAAACTAAAAAGCCAACCAAACCCTCAGTATTTTTCATGTTAACATGGGAAATACACATTGAATGTAAAAGAAATCTGTGTTTTCTGTCCCGTCTCCCCCTCAGAAGCACAATGGTACCATGTCAGCGACTGCAGCCCTTAACCCTTTTATTGCCACATCAACGTTAACACTTCAGGAGCGAGCTTGCTCGGCTGGTTTGCTTGCTGTTGGAAGGGGGGAGGAGGAGTTGCTTCTTTTAGGATCATGTTAAGTGTTTCCCAATCTGCTACGGGGAAGCTGTGTCATTTGTAACCCTGCTTCGCGAAAACAATTCTTCAGAGCACAGAGTAGTAGTCAGCCCCCCAAGCGCAGGAGCACCAACAATAAGACCATCGTTGATTGGCTGCAAAATCTCTTCCTGCATGCTAGGTTGCTAGGAAAAGGAGTGGGTGATTTGTTGCTGTCAGGGTGATTCCTTGCTTGCTGTCATAACTTAAAGGAGGCGGATGTTCGTTCTCGTGCGTTGCCTGTAGATGTAAAGTGAGATGCATGGGGGGAGGGGTTTCAAGTGTACAGCGCTGCGTACGTGTAGTAGCGCTATAGAAATGATTAGTAGTTGTGGTATCGGAAGGGGGGGGGTTGTGGGTGAGCTGTAGGAATTTGAACTCTGACACTGGGATGGAAAGGAGGCGGATCTTCATGCTCGTACGTTGCCTGTAGATGAGAAATGAGATCCATGGGTGGAGTTGAGGAATTTGAACTGTGACCCTGGAAAGGAAAGGAAAGGAGGCGGATCTTCGTGTTTGCGCGTTGCCTGTAGTTGTAAAATGAGATGCATTGGGGGGGGAGTTTTGTTTTGTGTTTGTATCGGAAGGGGGGGGGGTGCTGAGTTGCATGAATTCCTAGGCAGGGGGAGGAGTAGGGAAACACGCTACGCATGTTTCCCTACTCCTCCCCCTTTCCTTGGTTTTTTGTGGAGCAGCTGTGCTGGCGACGTCATCCTTGGCTTCACCCAATTCAGCCAATCAGACGTGCGACACGGTTTGTGAGTGTCATTGCTCCGCCCACGAGGTCATCACATTTGACGTGTGGGCGGGGCAGACAGTCATGGATGAAAAATTGATCTCTGGCGCCTCACATTTAGAACGTTGGAAAAGTGAGGCTTCAGATGTTGGTGGTCCGTTTTATATAGAGAGATATATAATCTCCCCCACTTGTTCCTCAATCCCCCACCCCCAAATTCTCTCCCTCCACCAGACTGTGTAATGAAATAAATGAGTAGTGAATGCCCATAAACAGATTCTATGTGCAGTCTGTAAGAAAGGGTTCCCATTTAGCCAGAGTCTTGTTATGCTGTGCTGTGATCTTTTCCATATCCGCTATAAACCAAAATTTTATTTATAGGCAGGTGGAAGAGTATCTGATTTCCAGGCAGTAGCCAGAGTGAGTCATGCTGCATTAAGACAATATTGGATAAGATGTTGCTGTTTCAAGTGTGCTCCCAGAACCGGTCTATTAAGCAAGTAGATCCCCAGGTACCATGGTATCTCAAGACCCAACCAAAATTGCAGCTTATATTGCACCTTCGTCCAATAAGCATGCACCTTGAGACAGGTCCTCCAAATGTGTCCCATAGTTCCTTTCTCACCACATTTTCTCCCAACAAAATGCCGAAACAGCAGGAAAAATGTGATGGAGTCTGACAGGAGTAAGATACCAACAATACATTAATTTAACCTCATTCTCTTGAAAGGTAATAGCTCAAGACAAGTGCAGCAACGCTGCTTCCATTGTCTTCCAATCACGCTCCTCATATCGAGTATCTAGCTCATCATCCCATTTAGCTCTATGAGAAAGATCGAGGAGCAGTCTGTCCCTAAGATAATGATACAGCACTGAAGTTAATTTACGAATATTACAAAAATCTTCACATAAATCTTCCAGGAAAGTGTTTTCCCGTGTGACAATTTTCTTAATGGATTTCAAAGTTAAGAAATGAGTGAGCTGCAAATAAGATCAACCACGGCAGGGGCGGGGCACAGGAGAAAGAGGAAGCAGAAAAAAGAAAAAACAGATAAATATGTGGACCACAGCAGGGGCATGGTTGGGGGGCAGGGGTGAAAGAGGAAGCAGAATAAAGAGAAATATGCAGACCACGGCAGGGGCAGGGCAGGCATGGGAGAAACAGGAAACAGAATAAAGAAAAGACAGAGAAATGTGCAGACCGGGGCAGGGCACTGGAGAATGAAGAAGCAGAAAAAAAGAAAAGAAGACAAAGACAGATGTGGAGCACGGTGGGGCAGGATGGGGGGGCACGGGAGAAAGAGGAAGAAAAAAGAAAAGGCAGAAAGTTGCTGACCATAATGGGGGCCATGGGAGAAAGAGGAAGCAAAAAAAAAAAGAAGACAAGAGAAAGTTGTGGGTGGGGGCCATTTGAGAAAGAGAAAGCAGAAAAAAGATTACAGAGAGAAAGATGTGAATCACAAGGGGGAAAGAGAGAGAGATGTGGGGGGTAGGGAAGGATGCTGAAAATAGGGGATGGAATGATCAAAGATGGGAAAGGAGGAAAGAGAAGGGAAACAGTGGTGATCATGCATGGAGGGAAGGGAGGAGATGGTGCCCATGTAGGGGAGGGGAGGGTATGGTAAGGGAGGGGATGATTTGGTGCCTAGGGAGAGTAGGATAAGGGAGGGGGTGAGATGGTGCCCATGGAGGGAAGGGTAGGTGCTTATGGAGTGGAAGGGAAAGGATGAGATGGTGCCCGGGGAGGGGAGGAAGGGAGATGTGAGGAGATGGTGTCCATTTGGATCGTGCAATTAAAAATTTTAATCAATGTGCAGCCCTAATTTATTTATGCCATTTCTATCCCACATTAGCCCAAGTAGAACTCAGGTTCAATATGGCTTACAATATAAACATAAAAGAAAACAAATAGAGTTACATTTAAAGAATACATCATAAAAATATTATATAGGACGTGATAGCGGCAAATTCAGTGGGGCGTCAGGAAGAAGTGAAATAATAAGGAACTAAATAATCAGTACAGAGTTCTAACATTGTTGAAGACTGAGCTAAAAAAGTAAGTTTTCAATAAATTACAAAATAACCCATAATCACTAGTATATCTAATTTGTTTAGGAAGAGAATTCTAGATTTTGGTGCATTGGTAAGAAAAGTTATCATTGTGGATTGTTTTGTAAGATATATTTCTGCAACTGTGGAAATGTAAAATGAGATGTTCTCTCGATGATACGGAAGCATTGCGTGGAGGTAAATCAATGAGTTCTTTCATATAGGACGGTGACATACCAAATAGAATTTGATGGACCAATGCACATAGCTTGAATGAAATTCTGCTCTTTAACCGGTAGATTATGAAGGAGTGAGGTAGCTTTAGCAAAGCACGGTGATTTACAAATTAGATGGAAAGAACTAGAGACAACATTCGAGACTTGACTCTCTAAGGATAAAAACTGATCAATTGTAACACCTAAGATTTTCATTGAGGATATAAGAGGTCAGGCTATATTATCAATTGTAAAATCTTTGAGAATAGTCGGATGATAAGGATTTGTTATTAATAAAAATTTAGTCTTCTCAATATTAAGTTTCAATTTAAAATATACAATCTTCATTCTTTCGACCCTTACAACTACCGCATTCAATCACTATATAACCTTGAATTTGTTATCAACCGACTTGGCGAACGCCTTTGACGGTACTATGTAAGCCACTTTGAGCCTGCAAATAGGTGGGAACATGTGGGGTACAAATGTAACAAATAAATAAAATTAGAAGCCCAGGATTCAGTTAATGTGCTACCTAATCTGATTTTGTTAATATCATAAACAGTTTTGGAAAATGGGATGTAAATAGTGATATCAGCATAAATAAGAGTAGAAAGATCATTGCACTCAAGTAGATACCAAGAGGAATCATCATGATGTTAAATAAGATGGGAGATGAGGGCGAACTCTGCGGTACTTCACAGCTAGAAAGCCAGGATGAAGAGAGAGTGCCTGATTGTTTAACTTGGTATGATCTAGATTTCAAAAATCCTGAGAACCAATCATGAACAGCACCACAAATACCATAATGGCCAAGAATATTTAAGAGAATATTGTGGTCAACGGTATCAAATGCACTAGTCATATCGAGTTGGAGTATAGTAATTTTATTACCAATACTGTGCTCCCATCTGAAGCTGGCTAAGAGTGATGTAGATGAGGTAGGAACTCCCTCCAATCCCTGCGGGATCCGCCAAACCTCAGAGGTGGTTTTCATTTGGTGAGTCTTACCTGCAAACACAAAAGAGAAGGCAAAGGTGAATCTCAACAGTATGAAATCTTTTCCTTTTGTAAAATCTCCAACACCTGTTTAAAATCCTTCCTCTTAAGCAAAGTAAGCACAGAAAGATCCTGGAACACTTGGACCAGAGCATCCTGATAATGTAAGGTGCCCTTTTGACGAGTTTGCTGATAAATGTGCTCCTTCACAGCATACGGGCAAACTGCAACACAATTTTCCTAGGGCAAATTTTTTTTGGGAGGGGGGAGGGGGTGACCCAGTACGCAATGCAAACGGCTGCATCCCCATCTCTGCCAAGAAGCTGAGTGCAATGCAGCTGTACGGTGGCAGGAACATCCTCCACTCCTATTGCCTTAGGCAGTTCCCGTCTGTGGAATCTCAGATTTTTCTGCCGCCCCCTATACTCCAAATCATCAAGTTTAAGCAACCTGTCTTTATTGCATACAAAGAGATTATGTCTGAGTGCACAATGTTTCTAGGGCCTCAGTATGCTCATCAGCACAGGTCTCCAAGTTCTCCACTCTCGTACACAAATCTCTAAGGTCCCCATGCAAAATCTCATACCCCTTGCTTTTCAACTCTTGACGCATTTTCATGAAATATTGCTTAAAACCTTGAGGTGCTGTGAGAGGAAGTGGCCTCCTGATATTCATCCACCGACTGCAAGGACTCACAGTCAGGGCCTGGGGACGCATTGCGCGAGGAATGTTTGGGCCCTGGCTTACAGAGGAGCTTACCACCCTCTTTAATAGCAGACTTAGTTCGGGAAGCTGTAATATTGTCTGCACAACACTTCAGAAGCACAGGTAAGGCTAATGCAAAGGCAGATGGCAAGGGATTAAACAAGTTACGTTAGAGGGGAAGGAGAAGCTCAGGGATCAGTCTGCCATTCAGAGCTGTGATGTCACTCGTCCCTCAGCTCATTTAAATCTTTTATACTGTCATGTGTATCACTTATGTAAAATGCATATGGGCCCCTTTAAACTGCTCTGCAGTGCAACCATTGTAACAAATGAAGCTTTTATTTTGTGCTTTTAGTTTAACTTTTTTATTGAGCAGGGACTGTCTTTTGTGTATGGTGTACAGCGCTGCGTATGCCTTGTAGCGCTAAAGAAATGATAAGTAGTAGTACAACATATCAACAATCATGTTGGCAGACAAACATGGTCATCAATCGTAGTTTACAATAACACCTCAACCAGCTATTCTCCCCCCACCTCTACTCAAGAACAAATTCCCCATAGAGAGGTACATCCAACAACGCAAACATGTAAGCAACAAGCAAGTGATCTGGGCCATTACTGTTGGACCCAAGACCAACACCATAACTCATGTCCCTTCTCCTACCCCCCAAATCCCCAGAGCTTGGGACTTACGAATAGGACCTCAGTATGTAACAGAGAATCTGTTAAGGACTTGGCTGTGAGATGCAGGAGATATCTATCCACTTTAAGTACGCCCCCCAAATGGACAAGAATCTCTTCTGCCGTCATCAAAATGCGGAGTCCCCCAAGGCTCACCTTTATCCCCGATCCTCTTCAACCTTATGATGATTCCTCTGGCCAAATCCCTGTCCAAATCAGGCCTTAACTCCTTCATCTACGCTGATGATGTCACAATATTCATCCCTTTCCAATCCAACCTTACAGAAATCTCGGAGAAAATTATCACTGCCATGAACATCCTAACATCCTGGGCCAACGCTTTCAAGATGAAATTGAACAAAGAAAAAACTCAATGCCTAATCCTTTCATCACAACACGCCACTCAGCTCCCAACCACCCTGACCACCCCCGCAGTTACAATCCCAATATCTGACAATCTAAAAATCCTAGGAGTAACATTAGACAACCACCTAACTTTGGAAACCCATGCAAAAGCCACGACGAAGAAGATGTTCAATATGATGTGAGTACTGAAAAGAGTAAAACCATTCCTCCCACAGAAAACTTTCTGCAATCTAGTACAATCCACAGTACTCACCCATGCCGACTACTGCATCAGCATCTTCATCGGTTGCAAAGCCCAAATCATGAAAGGACTCCAGACCGCCCAAAACACAGCAGCCAGACTCATTTTTGGCAAATCACGATTTGAAAGTGCAACACCACTACGTGAAAAACTTCACTGGCTCCCTATCAAAGAACGCATAAACTTCAAAGCCCACACAATGATCCACAAGATCCTCCATGGCGAATCTCCAAGCTACATGGCCGACTTGATCGACCTACCAGCCAGGAATGGGTCCAAATCTTCTCGAACATATCTCAATCTTCATTTTCCCAATTGCAAAGGCCTCAAATACAAAACCTACTACGCATCCAACTTCTCCGTTATAGGCAGCAAACTCTGGAACGCAATACCTCGACACATCCGAACAACCAATGAACATCTACCTTTCCGAAAGCTGCTGAAAACTTACCTCTTCAAACAAGCCTACCCCAACAACCCAACTTAAATCTTGAACCTAATCCACACCACTAGCACCACCCATACTCCAATCCTCTCCCCCACGTCTCGTCTTATTGTCCTACTCTCTATAACTGGTTTACCTTTATGATAAGTTATACCATACTTTGTTTTATCTCTGTGATACTCTGTACCATACCTTGTAAGCCGCACTGAACCTGCTATCGAGCGGGAAAGAGCGGGGTATAAATGCTATAAATAAATAAATGGTGAAAGATGAGACCTAAATGGTTCCCACAACATCAGGGAGTGAAATCTGTTTCTCCAGTACCAAATAGAAGGGAGATAATCTAATAACCAATGGTTCAAGATACATTTCTTACCCAGAATACAAGATTTACTGACAAATAGTTTGTCCCCAGATTTTACTTGGTGATGGTAACCCAAAACATATTGTAAATAGTGAAATAAAGTTAACAAAAATAACTGAATGGGATGACACCGCCAAAGACCGTGGAAAAAAAGAGTTATGCTTCCCTTGGCACTTCTGACATTGAGGAGTGATTTTTGCGCTTTCAAATGCTGGTTTTGTCATTAACTAAACCATTTTGCAAAAGGCAGCTCCAGAGCTTACCTGCTCAGTTGTGAGGGAGCAAGGTACGACTGTCATAGTAATATCACTCCTTGTAGTAAGTCTGCATACTAATATTTGCTAATGTGACTGAGCAGTACTGTATGTTTCCCCCCCCTCACCAAATAATCCTGGGAATACTTATCTACAAGAATGTACTTTTGTGTTTGACTAATTGAAAGGGGCATGTATATAAGCAAATATATAGTGCAAGTTTTAGGATGAGAGATGTCTACAAGTGAGTGCTAAGAAAAGATAGTGTGCTTGTGATAGATTATATTCTAACCACTATCCAGCTCATTTTCGAAAGGGAAGGGCGCCCATCTTCCGACACAAATCGGGAGATGAGCGTCGTCCTCTCAGGGGCGCCAGAATCGGTATAATTGAAAGCCAGTTTTGGGCGTCCCCAACTGCTTTCCGTCGCCGGGGGTGTGTCGGAAGGGTAGCGAAGGCGGGACAGGGGCATGCCGGGGTGTGGTTAAGAGATGGGCACCCTCGGCCGATAATGGCAAAAAGAAGGGCGTCCCTGGCGAGAATTTGGTCTGCTTTAATTGGTCCCTTTTTTTTTCAGGTCCAAGTCCCAAAAAAGTGCTCGAACTGACCAGATGACCACCGGAGGGAATCGGGGATCACCTCCCCTGACTCCCTCATTGGTGATTAACCCTCTCCCACCCTCAAAAAAAACACTTTAAAAACTTTTTTGCCAGCCTCTATGCCAGCCTCAAATGTCATACTCAGGTCCATCGCAGCAGTATACAGGTCCCTGGAGCAGTTTTAGTGGGTGCAGTGGACTTCAGGCAGGCGGACTCAGGCCCATCCTCCCCCCACCTGTTACACTTGTGGTGGAAAATGGGAGCCCTTCAAAATCCACCCCAAAACCCACTGTACTCACATCTAGGTGCCCCCCTTCACCCCTTAGGGCTATGGTAGTGGTGAGTAGGTTTAAGGGTGGATTTGAGGGGCTCAGCACCCAAGGTAAGGGAACTATGCACCTGGGATCAATTTGCGAAGTCCACTGTAGTGCCCCCTAGGGTGCCCGGTTGGTGCCCTGGCATGTGAGGGGGAGCAGTGCACTACGAATCCTGGCCCCTCCCATGACCGAATGCCTTGGATTGGTTCGTTTTTGAGATTGCCGCCATCGGTTTACATTATGGCCGAAAACCGATGGCGCCCATCTCTAATGTTGACCTAAATGTTCAGATTTGGCTTGTAAAATTGTTTTAGACATGTGATATGATAAGAAAATGCTGTAGCCAACTTTTCTTAGTGTAAACATGTTTTGAAAGGTAGTAATGAGAACTGTGCCAGTGTGACTTCAGGCCATTTTATGCCATCCTAAAGCAGGATCAGATATATTGGGTTCCAAGGAATCCAGGACGGAAAACAAAGGTACCTAGGTACAGTGCCTTCAAAGGAATTCATACACCCCCGTACATGTTTTACATTCTGTCTGGAAAAAAAATAAAATGCATTAAATAGGAGTTTCACTGATCTAAGCAATATATTTTTGTACAAGAACAATTCTAGAAATACTGAGCAATTAAGAATAAGAAACCAAACAGTCTTGGTTGCATAAATCTTCACAGCCCTTGACTTTAATAATAAGTAGATCCCATATGCAATTGTTGGAGTCTAATTTATTTGACTGCTTTGTAAGCGAATCTGTATTGTATTTGGTCTACGGTGTAATATGTAATAACAACAACAACCAAAACTCCAGGGTCTAACCCTTGACAACATCATACTTAAAGGGGCATAATCGAAAGGGGCGCCTACGTTTTCCTGAGGACATCCTCACAGGACGTCCCGGCGAAGGGGCGAGGAAACCCGTTTTATCGAAACAAGATGGGCGTCCATCTTTCGTTTCGATAATACGGTCGGGGATGCCCAAATCTTGACATTTAGGTCGTCCTTAGAGATGGTCGTCCTTAGACTTGGTCGTTTCTGATTTTCGGCAATAATGGAAACTAAGGACACCCATCTCAGAAACGACCAAATGCAAGCCCTTTGGTCGTGGGAGGAGTCAGCATTCGAAGTGCACTGGCCCCCCTGACATGCCAGGACATCAACCGGGCACCCTAGGGGGCACTCTAGTGGGCTTCAGAAAAAGCTCCCAGGTACATAGCTCCCTTACCTTGTGTGCTGAGCCCCCCAAAACCCATTACCCACAGCTGTACACCACTACCATAGCCCTTATGGGTGATGTTGGTACAGTGGGATTTGAAGGGCTCACATTTACCAGCACAAGTGTAACAGGTGGGGGTGGGACTGTGTCCGCCTGCATAAAGTGCACTGCACCCACTAAAACTGCTGTCATGGAGCTGGGTATGATATTTGAGGCTGGCAAAAAATATTTTTAAAAACATTTTTTGAGGATGGGAGGAGGTTAGTGACCACTGGGGGAGTAAGAGGAGGTCATCCCCAGTTCCCTCCGGTGGTCATCTGGTCAGTTCGGGCACCTTTTTGTGACTTGGTCGTAAGAAAAAAAGGACCAAGTAAAGTCATCCTAGTGTTCGTCAGGGACGCCCTTTTTTTTCCATTACGGGTCGAGGATGCCCATGTGTTAGGCCTTTGCTACGCCTCCGACACACCCCCAGGAATTTTGGGCGTCCCCAACCATATTCTCGAAACGAAAGATGGCCGCCCATCTCGTTCGAAAATACGGTTGGCCCTGCCCCTTCGCGGTGCTGTCCTCGGAGATGGGCGCCCCCGGTCGAAAATGCCCCTCCACATGTCAAAACCAGGTTTTTCAAGGTAAGCATTGTGATTGCTGGCAGGAAAAAGCAGCCCTGGCCCTTTAAAAGAAGTGGCTTATTTTTATAGTGCAAAACCAATTAAAAAACATCCAGTGCAGTTTACAATAAAAACACTCATAAAATATACAGTGCAGATATAATATAAATGAAAATCACAGACTCCTGCTTAAATTTACATTAGTCCAGGGAAAAGGCCTCCTCAAAATAATGGGCTTTCAACCTTTTTCAAAAATGTTTCCTGTCAAGCTCCACCCTGACCTCTAAGAGAAAACTATTCCATAATTAAGGAGCAGCAATTGAGAAAGCAGTATAAGGGAGTCTTTTACTAAAGATTAGTTGGCGTTATCTGCAGCAGGGCCCATTTTATTCCTGATTGTGAGCCCTCTAGGGACAGAGAAAGTACCTGCATATAATGTGTACAGTGCTGTATATGTCTAGTAGCAGTATAGAAATGATTAGTAGTAGAAGTAGGTGAACATAGATTCTTATATTCTAATATGATTTTGTCTGGGGGATGACACATAGACCTTCCTCAGAACTCTGTGTTGTTGCATCTCAGTAGTTAGTCAGCCCTTTAATGTTGTCTGATGAACAGGGACCCTTATCCAAAAACTGATGTAAGGAGGAATCCCACAAAGATTCCTCATCATTAACATCTTTACAAGATGGAAACAGCTGCTCTTCTCTCAAAATTCAGTTGATCAGTTTGGAGATTTAAGTATAAATCTCTGGTTCTCTGAGCAATCTAGTAGGGAAACCCCCAGTAAGAAAAAACAATGTTCATAATTCGGGCCAGGGAACCAATTCACCTTTCACATTGGTACAATCCCATAGTTGTCTGAAACCTTCCAGAAGAAACACGACCTGTCTTAATGAGTACTAAAATTTACATGGGAAACCTGAGCCAGTGTCCAAAATAAGGTAAGGCTTGAAAAATTGTTTTAGACATGTGATATGATAAAATAAGAAAATGCTGTAGCCAACTTTTCTTAGTGTAAACATGTTTTGAAAGGTAGTAATGAGAACTGTGCCAGTGTGACTTCAGGCCATTTTATGCCATCCTAAAGCAGGATCAGATATATTGGGTTCCAAGGAATCCAGGAAGGAAAACAAAGGTACCTAGGTACAGTGCCTTCAAAGGAATTCATACACCCCCGTACATGTTTTACATTCTGTCTGGAAAAAAAAATAAAATGCATTAAATAGGAGTTTCACTGATCTAAGCAATATATTTTTGTACAAGAACAATTCTAGAAATACTGAGCAATTAAGAATAAGAAACCAAACAGTCTTGGTTGCATAAATCTTCACAGCCCTTGACTTTAATAATAAGTAGATCCCATATGCAATTGTTGGAGTCTAATTTATTTGACTGCTTTGTAAGCGAATCTGTATTGTATTTGGTCTACGGTGTAATATGTAGGGGCGAGGAAACCCGTTTTATCGAAACAAGATGGGCGTCCATCTTTCGTTTCGATAATACGGTCAGGGACGCCCAAATCTTGACATTTAGGTCGTCCTTAGAGATGGTCGTCCTTAGACTTGGTCGTTTCTGATTTTCGGCAATAATGGAAACTAAGGATGCCCATCTCAGAAACGACCAAATGCAAGCCCTTTGGTCGTGGGAGGAGTCAGCATTCGTAGTGCACTGGTCCCCCTGACATGCCAGGACACCAACCGGGCACCCTAGGGGGCACTCTAGTGGGCTTCAGAAAAAGCTCCCAGGTACATAGCTCCCTTACCTTGTGTGCTGAGCCCTCCAAAACCCACTACCCACAGCTGTACACCACTACCATAGCCCTTATGGGTGATGTGTGTACAGTGGGATTTGAAGGGCTCACATTTACCAGCACAAGTGTAACAGGTGGGGGTGGGACTGTGTCCGCCTGCATAAAGTGCACTGCACCCACTAAAACTGCTGTCATGGAGCTGGGTATGATATTTGAGGCTGGCAAAAAATATTTTTAAAAACATTTTTTGAGGATGGGAGGGGGTTAGTGACCACTGGGGGAGTAAGAGGAGGTCATCCCCAATTCCCTCCGGTGGTCATCTGGTCAGTTCGGGCACATTTTTGTGACTTGGTCGTAAGAAAAAAAGGACCAAGTAAAGTCATCCTAGTGTTCGTCAGGGACGCCCTTTTTTTTCCATTATGGGTCGAGGATGCCCATGTGTTAGGCCTTTGCTACGCCTCCGACATACCCCCAGGAATTTTGATCATCCCCGTGTCGGAAAGCAGTTGGGGACGCCCAAAATCGGCTTTCCATTATGCCGATTTTGGCGACCCTCTGAGAAGGACGCCCATCTTGCAATTTGTGTCGAAAGATGGGCGTCCTCTTTCGAAAATAAGCCTGATAGGTAGTGCTGGGTACCCTATGACAAAGGGTGTGAAGACTTATGTAATAACTTTAGATTTTTTATTTATAATTACTTTTTGAATAGTTCTATAATTCTTTCACATTGAAAGTGTAGAGTATATTTTGTGAGTAAGTGGAAATAACTCCTGCTATAAGGCATTTTTGAATTGTATTTTTTAGATAATAGAATGTGAAAACGTGCAAGGGTGTGAAGACTTGCAAGGAACTGTATATGGGTGACTGTATTTGTGGGCAGAGAAAAGGGTATTTGATCTGTAATGGCTGCTTCTGCACGCACCAAATATCTGATTAGGCAATGGCAATTAGCTTTGTGCTAAAAATCTTAGGTAATATCTCTTATAATGTGGCTGATGATATAAATACATAAGTGAAAGAGTGGTGGGTATATCTAAGTTACTGATATTGAGTGTTTACACCCCTTTTTTTCCCCTCAAGACATGCAGGATCTCTGAGCCACAGGAGAAGTGATGGTTGTTATTCACCAGTCTTGCAGAATAACTTTTGGCTACAAATTTTATAAGCCCTTTGTGTTTATATTTTAATGCTTTTGCAGTTATATCTCACTCTTTGATCTCCAGAGACCAAAATGAATTTGGGTGATTTGTGAACAAGATTTTTTAATTACAGTAATCCCAAATGTGAAAAAACTTAGATGAGATCCTTCAGTTAAATGCCTACTGCCTTTTTCTTTTTCTAGATACCGAGCAGTATTGAAGAGCTTTTTAATGATTCGTGCTGCATCAACCTCTCACAAGAGGTAATGAAGATAATTAAGCCATGGCCAATATCATTTAAACACAGAAGTATACTGTATGTAATTGTGACTGGGTGAGAAGTAAGGACTAATAATATGGTTTCTGTGTTGACAGTCGCCACCATTTTGGATTTTGGTTGGAGCCCTGAAAGAATTTGTGGCAAAGGAGGGTCATGGAAGTTTACCTGTTCGAGGCACCATCCCAGATATGATCGCCGACACCGATAAATTTATCCAACTGCAGAGTGTGTAGGTACTTCAGTGCTCTGGGGAGAACTTCAATCCATTCAAAACAATTGATGACCAAGTTAAAATTGCAGTATCTCTCACACTAAAAATTACTACAAGGGGACATAGATCACGTGAACAGCCCTTGCCCCTCGCTGTTTAAAGGGCATACAATGTTTCAGAGGTTGAGACCGGACAAATACTAGCCCACTTTTGAAAGAAGCCCATTGGCTGCCATGTAGGTGTAGGATACAATTTAAGCTGTTGGTGTTGACTCAAAAATTTTTTTTTTTAATTATTCTGGACAGCTACAATATTTGACAACTTTACTTACCCATATTATCCCTCACGGTCATTAAGATCTCAAAATCAAAACCACATAGTTATACCTCCATTATCTAGAACAAGATTAGATTCTAGATGCGAGTCTGCATTTTTGTTTTATTTGGCTCCAGCTTTATAGAACTCCCTCCCAGCTGTTCTTCGGTTAAAGACAAATCTTCAAAAACTCAAGAATTTAAAAACATTATTTTACATTAGTTTTTTAGGTTCTCAGGTTAATGGACTGAGCCGCCATATCCTCTCCTGTTGGGAAGGACAACTCTTTTTTTCTTCTGTTCGTATTATGTTTTGGGGGTTTTTTTTTGGTTAGGGTACATAAAATTTTGGGCTAGACCAAATAAGGTCAGTCAGTCAGAGGGACAAAGAGAGCCGAGGCCTTAGTGTACACCACTTAACTGAAGCCCCAGTCCTTCAAATAATTACACTGGTCTTTGCAAATGTATTTATTTATTTCAGTCTCTTCTATATCGTGCAATCCAAAAGTACTTGATGGTTTACTCTTTACATACACAGTAAACAATATACAAACTTTTAAAACATACTTAAAAATTAAACATAAAAAGCTGACTACCTTTAAAATCTGTTTCTATTCATTAGTTTTATATGCCTGTAGAAAAAAATAAGTTTTTAACTCTTTCTTGAACTGTGCTAATTCTTGCAATTTTCTTAACTGTAAGGGTAAACTATTCCATTGAATAAGGCCTGCCAAATAGAATATTGATATTCTATACTCTTGTAATCGAATTATTTGATGAAAGGGTACATCTAAATAATTTTGCTGTGCAGATCTCAATGATCTCAAAGATCGATAAATGCTCAATTTTGCTGCTAAAGCCTCTGAAACCTGGCCAGTCAATATCTTAAACACCAATAAAAGTATTTTAAATTTAATATGGAATTAATCAGCAGCCAGTGTAATGATTTCAATACTGGAGTAACATGTTCATATGTACTACTTACTACTACTTAACATTTCTAAAGCGCTACTAGGGTTACACAGCGCTTCTACAGCCAAGCCACAAGATACCACCGTATCTGCTCGGACCCAGAGGATAGAGACAGACACCTTGAAACCCTGACTGCATCCTTCAAACAGAAAGGCTACAACCCCAAAATAATCTGCAAGAATATTCTAAGCATAGGGAGAGGCGAGGCAGAAAGGGTGGAGCCTGGAATTGGCGGTGGTGGAGAAGGGTGCAGAGAGGAGGGGTTTGTCCTGTGAGCGGAGGTTTCTCCAACAGTTCTCAGAACGCTGGCCATAGCATTTTGTTCAATCTGTAAAGCTTTAAGCTGTGATTTAGGTAGACCAAGTAATAAACCATTAAACAATAATCAAAGCATGGCATGACAAAACTTTGAATTGCAGTTCTAAAATTTGTTGGATTCAGCAATTTCTTTAGATGTCTTAATAACCACAATTTGAAAAACACTTCTTTCACAGTTTTGTTTATATGCTGTTTCATATTCAAATCTACTATAACACCTAAATGCCTCAAATGTATTTCAATTGCTATTGTCCAACCCACAAACTGGAAAAAAAATTGGGATATCCACAGAATTAGAAGACGATAACAATAGTATCCTTGTCTTACGCACATTTAATTTCAGGCAAAATTGACATATTAAAACCCCTTCTATTTAATTATTGTAATGTAAATCATAGTAGTTCTATTTTCTTAACTATAATACTGAATGCTTTGTTGTCAAAGTCAAAAAATTGTTTTCATTAATATTATTTTATACTTAAATTATCTACTCACTTTACCTTTTTTAATCAATTTCTGGAGATACCTGGGTAAACTGTACATAGACATTCCTTGTAGTTATTCCTTCATTTTTCTAAGCTTGTTTCTCTCATTTTGTGGCCTTCTGAGCTCTTTCACCAGACTTGTGGAAAGAGGCAGTGATTTCAGGAATGTGTTATTTTAATAGGCATGCACGTCATTTATGCGTCACATTACAGAAGGGAGTTTGTTTCACTCTCTTCCTTAGAGGATCAATAATCTCTCTTGTCAGATTAGTTCGTACTTTCCTCCAAGATGCTGAGTAAACTCTAGCAAGCAAACAGACCGTTTCCTTGCATCATACTATTTGTGTGTTACTATAAAATCTTATCATAATTCCACATTGAAAAATTATTCGTTTTGATCTGTTGTAACTAGTCATAGGCCAATTAAACTTTCATGATTTGCAAGCTGGATACCTACAGAGCAGTTCTGTATAGGGGTGCCTATCTAAAGCCTATTCTATAAGGGAAAGTAGGCGCCTACTTTTCTTTATAGATAAGTACATAAGTATTGCCATACTGGGAAAGACCAAAGGTCCATCAAGCCCAGCATCCTGCTTCCAACAGTGGCCAATCCAGGTCACAAATACCTGGCAAGATCCCAATGCTAGAATACTAGCATAACATGTAAAATATGTGTGTGTATAGTTTAGGAATGACCACATATACCAGCCATGGATCTAGTGTAAATGCTTGCACATCGATTGCTAAAAAAAAAAAAAGCATTCATTATTTTATATTGTGTGTGTAACTGTGTGCCCCACCCATGCTCTGTCCATGTGCATGCCCACATTCAAACAGTGTGCCATCAAATTTAGGTGACATTTTATAGACTAGCGAGTAGTTGGAATATTGATATTTGCACATGTATGTGCATTCGTACGTTCTTGGTACTTGAATGTTGGTGCTCTCTTATAGAATTACCGGCTGAGCAACTTGATTTCATTGTTTTAGTCTAGTGCAGGGGTTCTCAACCCAGTCCCCAGGACACACCCAGCCAGTTAGGTTTTTAGGATACCCACAGTGAATATGAATGAGCCAGATTTGCATACAGTGGAGGTAGTGCATGCAAATTTAGCTCGTGCATGTATATTGTGGATACCCTGAACACCTAACTGGCTAGGTGTGTCCCGAGGACTAGATTGAAAACCCGTGGCCTAGTGCCAAAGTTTCCTTTCTCAGCAGGAAACGAGTTATCCGTTTTCAGGATGTCACTCTTTTTTTTAACTATCATTTAGCATCACTAGCGTACTTTTCAGTGCCTAACAGCCTCAGCTCCACCCTCTTATCCCATTTTATTTTCTTTAACCGGTATATTTTTTGTCAAATAAGGCATCAGTATATTATCAAATTACCCAAAATGGGAATATTTTTATTTTTCTGTGTTAGTGTGTTGCACTTTCCTTTTAATATTAATATTCCTATAATGTGGGATCATTGCCACTGAAGGTAGCACTGATTAAATGCAGTGTGCAAATAGCCCACCACAGAGTCATTAAAACCTGTGGATTTATTTACCCTTCACCTCGTATTTTAATTTGCATTTTGACAAATTAGACTTGGGCATTCTGTTGTACTAGTTTCTTACATTTTTTTTAAAGATCTTATGAAGCCAAATGTATTTTTATTTAATTTTGATTTTTATTCAGTCATTTGCTAACAACCTGTTCTCAAAGTGGATTGCAAAAGTTAAAACAATACAGATGACCAGTGAGGTCTATTAAATGTTAGTTTATAATTTCATGTTTCTAGAATAAAATACATAAGTCTGATTTTAAAAATAAACATATTGCTGTGTTGTATTGTCTTTTCAGATACCATGAAAAAGCTAAAAAAGATGCTGCGGCCATAGAGAATCATGTTGCCAGACTGTTACAGACAGTAGGCAAGGCAAGTACTGCTCGCTCTTTTTTTATGTTCTTCTATTTGAATGAAAGTCAAAATTCCTCAATTTGAAAAGGATGAAATTAAAGAGCCGAGGAGCCCTTTTACTATGCCGCGTAGGCACCTACGCGCGCCAATTCGGAACTACTGCTCGGCTACTGCATTGCCCAGGTGGTAATTTCATTTTTTACGTGTGCCAGAAAATATATTTTATTTTCCAGTGCGCGGCGCTACCTGGGCGGTAATCGGCATTGTACATGCACTGACGATTACTGCCTGGTTAACGCATGAGACCTTACCGCTAATTGGGATCTGAATAGGTTTATATGAATATAATTCTTTGACAGGTGTTTTTACTGTTTGGATTACTTTTCAGTGTGACAGATAGATGTTTTACAGCTTGATAATCATTGTTGGTCTTGTCAGTACTGTTAAGAATTCTTTCTGTACCTCCATGGCACCCTTACTCTCTACCTCACTTAGAGGTCCTTTTACAAAGGCGTGCTAGTGGTTTTAGGGTGCAGTAATCATTAGCGTGCACTAAACGCTTGATGTTTAGCATGTGCTTATTTTTAGCGCGTACTAAGAACGCTAGTGCACCTTTGTAAAAGGACCCCTTAATTAACATTCAGTAAAGCAAAGATCTTTGTTTGTTTCTTTGCAGCCACGAGAATCCATTCAGCAGAAAGATATTCAACTGTTCTGTAAGTTTTCGTGCTTACTCGCAAAATATTGCATGTAAGATAAGTCCTGTTACAAATATCTGTTGCAGCAGAATTTGCATAATTCCTTTGAAAAATATTTTTATGACCAGAATTAGCTGTGGAGAATTAAATTCAAACCGGAAAATGGCATTCATCTCAAAGAAAGAAAGAAAGAAATGTAATTTTTGAAATTTCACCATAGCCCTGTTCAGCCAAGTTCGGAGACAGCATGACTGTAGTGAATACCAGTTTATGTTGTTATCTTTCTAGGACTGTAGGCCTGATTACTTTCTCTTGTTCACTCTGGGTTCAGGCAGGAATGCTGCATTCCTTCGAGTAACACACTGTCGATCTCTAGCAGAGGAGTACAGTTTGGATACATTTAAGAAGGATGACATTGGTAAGCATCTTACTTATATTGGTCCTGAAGCCTTCCATACAAGTAGCTGTTTTTTTCAATATACACTGAAAGTAGAACATAAAGTTGGAAATAATGCACTTTTCATTCTTTGAGGAGGGGATAGTGCAGATAAGTGAAAGTTAGAACATGCTAATGCTGCTGTTTCCCACTTCCATTTTATATAGTGAGCCCTGTGGCAGATAAGGCACAGTAATGCTGCTAGCGCACACTGACCTTTAATAAGTGGTCCCCTAAGTGTTTGATCCAAAGAGGTCTTGTACCAAATGCACTCCTTATGCTTGCTGGAACCTGGAATTATTTATAGTCAAATTACAATAATATTTTACAGTTGTGACTTAAAGGAGGTCATTTGTAGCTTGCGTGGTTAGCTATAGAATTTTTTTTAAAGTTGGTGTTTTCTGTTCTTTTCTGAACTGAAGATAGTTAGAGATGCTTCTGATAGCTTTTGATATTGAGTTCCACCATTTGGATCCCGGGTAACTGAATCCTGCTGTATAGATGGTTCTGATATTTGTATCAAGCAAAAATTCTATATGGAATGGCAAATATAAATCATCTACTTCAAAAATATATTGAAATTTGCGAATGAACCCTACAGGAAAAGAACACCTTAACTCCAATAAATGATTGATTAATAATGGAGTGGCCTAGTGGTTAGAGCACTGGTCTTGACATCCAGAGGTGGCTGGTTCAAATCCCGTTGCTGCTCCTTGTATCTTGGGCAAGACACTTAACCCTCCTTTGCCTCAGGTAGAAACTTAGATTGTGAGCCAAGCAGGGACAGGGAAATAACCCAGTGTACTTGAATGTAACTCACCTTAAGCTACTACTGAAAAAGGTGTGAGCAAAATCCAAATTTAAAAGAAAAAAAACCCCAAATAAGTCTCAACTGCCGTGAGCTGCTTTTCATGCACAAAGTTGAACACACATATACATCTCACTTCAGGCTTCTCTTATTGACTCCAAATAGTGAACAGTAAAAACTTCAGTGGGAAGCAACTCCCGACAATTGGAAGAAAAAAAAACACATTCAATTACATCAAATGAACAAAAAATTGAAAATCTTGGTCGTGTCCTGTCTTACTAAAGTGTAACATAAAACTTCCAAACAGTTCCACAGGATGAAAAAGACAAGCTGAAAACTTATCTGATGTCATGCTTCTTGAATATTGCTTTCTGTCTTTCACTTTACTTCAAATTTAATGTCCTGAAATTCTGGCAGTCTCATTAAACATCCCAAGCCCCGAAAAGGGCCCCCTTGTTTCATCGTCTGTTTCAGGAGGAGGAATCGAATTCTGTGTCAAAAAGATGTCTGTGTCTGCAATGAGCTACTGCCAATCAAAAAAACTGCAAACGAAAAAGAGCCAATCCAAAAAAGAGGTTAATAAAACCCTTCCCACTCTATTGGCCCATTCATGCCCATTGGGTCCACAATCTGCAGTCGGAAGATCCAACGTTGTTCACGCTGCCTAAGTAACTTGGAAATATCACCTCCACGCTGATTGTCCACAATATGATCCAATACTGTGCATTTCAAATCTGCAAACGTATGACCTTGCTGAACGCAATGCTACACAATGGGAGCATGTAGTTTATTATGATTCAAACAATGTTTAAGCTTAGTCTAACTCTCAATTGACGCTTAGTCTGCCTTACATGTAGAAAATCACATGAGCACACTATAATGTAGCTCACCCTACTGGTGGAACAGTTAGTAGTGTGCTTTAATGAAATTTGCTGCTGACCCTTAGACCAGCTTAATTCATCACCTTCCATCATGATATGAATCAAAGAATGAGCAGTGTCCATACTTGCAGTGTCCTACTTGTTGACTTTCCATTCCTGACCAAACATCTGAATGGGCAAGCATATCTGCCAGGTTCCTATTACGGGTATAAGATACTATGCATCTGGTCCACTTAAAAATATCACGCACAGAAAGAACTTGCCAGTGATGTTTAACAATCTTGGCTGTCTTAGGGGGCCAAGCCTGTGTATTTAAGTATGCATGATACTATAGGTTCTTGTGATTTAATTTGCTTTTGGAGCAAAAGGTCTCTGTTGTTATAAAGAGCCCATTTATTTGCTGCCTTTGCTACTTTTTTTGGATACTCTCTAGTAAGAAACTTATGAGACAATTCATCCACATTTTATTTGTTCATAGTTTCTTCAGTACAAATGTGTCGATACTGTAAAAACTGTGACACCGGCAAGCTGTGTTTGATATAATCTGGATGCATGCTAGTATAATTCAACAAAGAATTGCGATCCGTCAGTTTTGAATATACAGAATGGCCACTGTTTTGATCTTATCTTCTTCTCCAACTGTTCACTTTCCAGTTTCTGCACCTCAGCTGTTCTCCTCTTTGACCATCATCTGATAACTTTCATACTTAAACACCCTCCCTCCCAGGCCTGCCCAGTCTCACCAATACATTTAGGAATTTTCAGGCTATTGACCCTTCTACTCTGTCCTCCAGTGTTTCAAATATCTTCTCAACCACTATGTTATCTAAGTCTGTCAATGGGGCTGTCTCTTCCTATAATACTACTCTCTCCTCTTCTGTGGATACTCTCGCTTCTCCCAGTCCCTGTTCTGTAAGGCATACCAAACCCCAGCCTTGGCTGACCTCTAGAATCCGCTACCTACATTCCTGTGTCTGCTCTGCTGAATGCCTCTGGCTGAAATCCCATGCCCATTCTATACATTTCAAATTTTTGCTGACCTTCCAGTCTGCTCTTTTCACTTGCCAGATAGGACTATTACATCCAGTTAACAAATTCTGTTTGCTCAAACTCTCAATGTATCTTTGCCACACTGAACGTTCTCCTCAAAGTGTCTTCACCTCCAACTCCCCCTTCACTTTCTCCCCAGACTCTGGTTGAGTATTTTCATGATAAGGTTCACAAGATTAAACTTGAATTCTCAACCAAGTCACCTCAACCTCTCCTTCCCTTAGTCCATTCTCTCAACCCTCCTTCAACCCCTGCCTCCTTTTCTTCCTTTTGTGAAATCACTGAATAGGAAACTGCATATTTTCTTTTCTCCTTGAAACTAACTACCTGTTCCTCTGATCCTATTCCCACCCATCGCTTAGCACCGTCTCTCCTACTGTCATCCCTTTTATCTATCATATTCTCAGTCTTTCACTTTCCGCTGTGACTATTCCTGATGCCTTCAAACATGCTGTAGTTATACCAGTCCTCAAAAAACCTTCATTGGACACTACCTGTCCTTCCAACTATCACTCCTCCCTTTCCTATCCAAAAACATGGTGATCACTGCCATTGTCTTGCCTTTCTTTCATCTCAAGCTATTCTTGATCCACTTCAATCTGGCTTTCTCTCTCTTCATTCAACTGAAACAGTGCTTGCTAAAGTCTCCAATGACCTGTCCCTGGCCAGATCCAAAGATCTCTATTCTTTCCTCACCCTTCTCAATCTATCTGCTACTGTTGACACTGTTGATCACCGCCTATTCTTTGATACCCTGCCCTCACTTGGATTTCAGGGCTCTGTTCTTTCCTGGTTTTCTATGTCTCCCATCGTAAACTTTGGTGGATCCTCTTCCACTTCTATCCCATTATCAGTTGGTGTACCTCAGGGATCTGTCCTGGGTCCTTTTCTCCATCTATACTTCTTCCCTTGGTACTCTGATCTCATCCCATGGTTTTCAGTGTCACCTTTATACTGAGGACTCCCAGATTTCCACACCAGCAGGAATTCAGGCCAAAGTATCAACCTGCTTGTCTGACATTGCTGCCTGGATGTCTCAGTGCCATCTGAAACTAAACATGGCCAAGACTGAGCTTCTTATCATTTCCCCTAAACCAACCTCTCCTCTTCCCCCATTATCTCTGTGGATAACACTCTCATCCTCCCTGTCTCATCAGCTCCATAACCTTGGGGGTCATCTTCTACTCCTCTCTCTCCTTCTCTGCACATATTCACCAGACTACTAAAACCTGACATTTCTTTCTCTATAATATCACCAAAATTTGTCCTTTCCTTTCTGAGCACACTACTAGAACCCTTATCCACACTCTTATCACCCCTAGACTATTGCAACTTGCTTCTCACAGATCTCCCACTAAGCCATCTCTCTCCCCTTCTGTTCAAAATTCTGCTGCACAACTTATATTCCACCAGTGTTGCTGTGCTCATATTAGCCCTCTCCTCAGGTCACTTCATTGGCTCCCTATCTGTTTCTGCATACAGTTCAAACTCCTCTTATTGACTTACAAATGCATTCACTCTGCAGCTCCTCAGTATTTCTCCTCTCTTATCTATCCCTACACTCCTCCCCTGGAACTCTGTTCACTGGGTAAATCTTATCCCTTCTCCTCCATTGCTAACTCCAGACTCCGTTTCTTTTATCTTGCTGCACCATAGGCCTGGAATAGACTTCCTGAGCTGGTACGTCAAGCTCTGTCTCTGGCTGTCTTGAAGTCTAGGCTAAAAGCCTGCCTTTTTGATGCTGGCTTTTAACTCCTAACCCTTACTCATTTGTTCAGTATCCAAGTTTTATCATTCCCACCTTAGTAATTCCCTTACCCCTTGTTTGTCTGTCCTAATTAGATTGTAAGCTTTGCCGAGCAGGGACTGTCTCTTGTTCAAGTGTACAGCTCTGTGTATGTCTGGTAGCGCTATAGAAATGGTATTAGTAGTAGTATTACATGAAGGTAAATCAATTAGTTGTTGCATGTAGGAGGGTGATAAACCATATATGATTTGGTAAACAGTCACGCATATTTTAAAGGTGATCCAGGTGTTTATGGGAAGCCATTGAAGTTTTAACAAGAGAAGGGAAGCCTTCTCAAAGCGACGAGCACTGCATACAAGGCGGGCAGCAGTATTTTGTGCTGTTTGTAATTTTTTAAGGCATGAGATTTTAATACCTGCATATATGGCATTTTAGTAATCAAATTTGATAGTACTAGAGATTGGGTATGAAGTGTGAAGCTTGGGAATAAAGGACACAGCCTTTTTAACTTCCCTAGTGTATGGAAGACACTCGAGAACACCTTTGAGACCTGAATTTCGAATGATAAATGCTGGTCAATGGTGAAACCCAGGATTTTCATTGATTGATCTAAGGCATGTGATGTGTTGTTAATAATGAAGTTTTTTAATGAAATGGGTTGATAGGGGTTGGTAAGTATGAGGAATCTAGTCTTTTTCTGATTTAATTTGAGTTTGAAAGTAGATACCCAAGATTCCATCAGATCTAGACTAGTTTTAATCTCTATAATTTCTAGTAATTCCCTTTTGAAGGGGATATATATGGTGACATCATCAGCACAGATGAAATCCGTGAACCTCCAGTAAGTAACCCAGTGGTGCCATCATGATATTAAATAATATGGGTGATAAAGGAGAGCCTTATGGAACCTTACATTTAGAGTCCCACATATAGAGTCCTAGGGTGAGGAGATATGACCTGATTGTTTTACTTGGTAGGATCTTGATATTAGGAAACCATGGAACCACTTTAAGACAGTTCCACTAATACCAAAGTGGTCTAATAAGTTTAACAATATATTGTGGTGTTCCGTGTCAAAGGCAATGGACATATCAAATTGTAAAATTATGATTTTTCTGCCCATGTTCTTTTTCTGAAATTTTGCATTAAGGATGGTGAGTACTGTCTCAGTGCTAAAGGATGCTTGGAATCCCGATTGTGTAATATGAAGGATGGAAAAGGCCTGTAAGAACTCCCATGAGCTGACTATCTACTAAAACTTCTATCACTTTTACCACTAAAGGAATAGAGGCTACAGGTCTATAATTAGATGATTCGCTTCTATTGGCCTTGGGATTATTTGGGATAGGTGTTGGGATTATTTTGCCATCATTTTTGGGAAATAGTCCATTCGATAATATGAGGGACAAGTATGATTGTACGCAATTGACAAATAGGTCGGGAGCGTACCTTAGAAGATAGGTAGGACATGTGTCTAAAATACATTGTGACTTCTTTCATACTATAAAAAATGTCCCTCATAGCACCCAGTAATTTGTGGTGCATTATCTCAGCCACTGGCTAAGATGTAAACAATAGTATTATTCTAATTACATGCTTTAAAAAAAATGGAAAAATAAAAATCTGTACGGTATATAGTTTGCACTCAATTTTTTTAACCTCAGTACAGGCTAAGATGTATTTTTTTTCCCGCTTTAGCTTCATGGATAGATAATGCAGACAGTGAGATAGTACTGTACCTAATGTTAAGAGCTGTTGATAGATTTCGAAAACAGCATGGAAGATACCCAGGTAAGTAAATGTTTTTCCTGCAAATCAATTGCCATAAAAATATTGGCTCTTTTCCTTGTTAACATTTATTTGTAGCTTCTACATTATCCAAAGTGACTTACAACAATGAAGTACAATACGGTATAAAGAAGGCCATTTCTTCCACTTTTAGATAAGCCCCAGACTCATTTCTTAGCTAAATGTATCTTCCCAACTGCCTAGTCCATCTGAAACCTCTTCAACACTATGACCAGTAAACACCTGCTTCCATAGCCACACCTGCACTTGTTTGCAGAACTGCAAATAATTTGACTGTTGCCGTACTGCCTCAGGTAGTTTATTTCACGGTGCTACCACCATAAAAGACCTCCTCTTTGCAAAATGCAGATACCATTCCTTAATCAGTGGCAAAGACGAGTTTTTTTTTGCATTGAATGCAACTTACCCAGTGATTGGTAGAGAACAAATAAATTAATAAATATTCCAGTCATATAAAAATTGAGGTCAGTTGATCAGTAAGTGCAGGATCTCAGGAACAGAATGGCTCTGTCCTGTAAGTATACTGGACCTAAGCTCTTTCTCACCTTAAACACCAAGTTCAAAATTTTAAACCAAACACACAACTCTATTGGCAACCAGTGTTAAATATTCCCTGCTACCCAACCGCTGTATCACATGGGCCACCATATTTTGTAGTAATTTTAAATGTTGCAAAGCCATCTTAGAAAGTTCTACCAACATAACATTTCCATAATTACATTGGAAAGAACCAGCATATAAGTGATTAAATTCAACTCGTGTACAGTCAAAAAAAAAGCCTTCTAATTTGGCAGATTTTTTTAAAGGGTAAGTATTTCAAACCTGTAAAGAGTGGGGCAAATTTTCAGCCGGTGTAGTGATGGCTTGTTAAACACTTATACCAGTGTTTAACTTAGGAGGAAATTATCAACTTGTCTATGTTAAGCTGGGTTATTTTTATCACAACTTGTGCTCTTTTAGAATAGGTCCCATTTTATGCAATGAGATGAAGTTACTAATAACTGGAGTTGAAAGTAAAATAATGTCTTATAGAGGGTGACCTAAAATGGGGTTTTTGGTTTCGGCCAAAACCAAATCTGCAGCATGGTGCCATCCTCACCCAAATGTGGGCTGCATGGTCTCCTGGCCTGCCCCACTCCTCCAACACAAAGCTGCCGGGCGTATCTTAGAAGCCCTGGTGGTCTAGTGGCCTCGTCGGGGCAGGAGTGATCCCACTGTCTCCTGAACACGTCGGCTCCACAGTCAAAATAGCTGCTGGGTCCTCTTGTGGCAGCCATTTTGAGATTGGAATCAGCAGCTGAGGATTGCTCTTGCTGGTTCCAGTCTTAAAATGATTGCCACTGGGGGAGGGGGGGGGGATGGACGGACAAGCAGCTGGCTCGTGATCTGAGGAGGAAGGAGTTTTGAGTCGAAAATTCCCCAGCATTTTTGGCCAAAGTTGAAACATTGCCAAATCCAGTTTTTGGTACGGTTTTGGTACCAAAACTAAAATTTGGTTGGCCTCTACCATCTTAATAGTAAGATCACTTCCCCCCTTGATCTGGATATACAGCGCTGTTGTATATTCAGTTCCATTCATGTGATATAAAGTTACCATTGCCGCCTCTGTTTTTAGGGTAGGCCTGCTATTTAGCAGGCTTAAACAAAATAGATAGCTTATCTAGATAGTGGCTGAACATTGCTGTTGCCAAATAAATTTTAGGTGTTGCCGTCCCTCTGCCCCATTACTTTATGGATAGTATGGGGGTGGTTAGAAGTATTTTCAGCCCAGTACTATCTCTACAGTGGTTGAAAATATGTGGCTAGTGGACTTATATGTTCACCAAACATTGGACCGCAGACTTATTCTACATTTATATAAATCAATGAAAATTGAAGGAATGTGCCATAGATATTTTAAAGGGTAAATGTTCCAGTCCTATAAACATTGTGGTCAGTTTTTAGTCAGTATGATGACAGGTTTAAGTTAAAACCTGGCAGTGGTGTGTAAGTAGGGGTGCTGAATATCCAGATAGTGCAGTCACTGCACCATCACTCTCCAATTTTAGGCCGTTCAGTCAGAGGTTTTCAGCCCTATGGTATCTGTATAAGGGATGAAAATCCATGGAAAAGTCAGTTATACTGTACGTTCACCGACCACTAGTGACTGTATAACTAGCCTGAAGTACTGGTCCAATTGGAGTTTTAGTGTTTCACTTTTATGACTTCCACTCCTCAGTCAACAAAACCACATACATTTCTGGATAATCACAGATCTTCATTCTTTTGCACTTTCCTATTTTGTAGCTGGTTGGTTACCACCCAGTGCTCTCAACTCTTGCAGTGTTTCTCTTAAGTTTCTCTTCAGGAAGAGGTGGTGGGTTATTAGTGCAATATGATTTTTCTGGTTGTTTCTGAGAAGGTTTGATTATAAAATTGCATGGTAAAAGTTTGTCTTCAAGTACTTGTATTTAAAACGTACATCTGGTTAACATCTGAACTATACAGGATACACAGTTGCATAGGAAGACAGGACAGGGGAGGGCAGGGAGATCAGCTATTTAAAGGGACTAGGAGCCAGCTTACTACATATTGGAAAGAGCTCATATTGCAGAGATGGAGAACACCTTTTTTCTCCTAAGAACATATAATGGGAGTCTTCAGATAAATAAAAACTAATAAAAAACGCACCAGTAAAAGAAATAATTTGTTAGTTATTTTATAGGTGTGTACAACAGTCAAGTGGAAGAAGATATTGGAAAACTGAAATCCAGCCTCACTGGGCTTCTCCAGGAGTATGGCTTATCTGTAATAGTGAAGGATGATTATATCCATGAATTGTAAGTACTGCCCACATCTTGTAAAAAAAAAAATGTCTCCCTAGTTCACACACTTTTCTAATTCTTGACCCATTTTCTTGTAGCTGCCGTTACGGAGCTGCTGAGCCACACACCATTGCTGCATTCTTGGGAGGTATGCTTCCACTAAAACATTGAATATTTGGCCGAGATTTAAATTGATTGCCTTTGCTAACCTTGAAATGCCTACTGTCCCCCAGAGGAGTTCTTCTGTATTCTATTTTAAATGAAAAATGGTGTAGTTGAGATAAACGAAAAGGGGGTGAATGTAGTTCAGGATTACAGAGGGTAAAGCACTGCCTGGTGGTGGTGTGGGGTCTGTTTAGACATTAAGGGGGCCTTTTTATCAAACTGTGGTAAAAAGTGGCCTTAGTGTGTCCTTATGCGGGTCATTCCCACATGCTAAGGCCATTTTTACCATATGGATAAAATGGCCATGCGCTAATTTTCCCATTAGTGCTTGAGCCCTTACCACCACCTATATTTCCATGGTGTCTATTATGGTATTGTTTGTATTGTACTGACATTTATCATATTTCTGTTATTTGGTTGTTCTGTAGTTCTGTTAAATGTGTATTTCCATAGCATCCCTCCAGACCGGCACAGCTGGGTTATGCACTCTGACCAGCAGATAGAGAATGAGATCCACAAACTCTTCAGAAGACCTATAACTATCCTGTGCAGTCCCCTGAAAGTCAGTAGTTCTCAGTCTAGCAGATGGTGGACAGGTATACCTGTGCACTCCCAATCTGAGGTTTCCAGTTTGGTTCTGTATTCAAAAAAAGAAATAAATGAAAAGAGGGGAGCTCTCTTTTTCAGTGTTTGCTGTTAGTCTGTGGCTATTCGTTGCTCGTAGCACTGCAGAGCCCTTCTGTCAGCTAGATTGAGGCTGAGGTCTGCAGGGGTCTCTTTTGCCCTGGGGGTGCCATACTTGGGTGGCCAAATCTCTCCCTCCTTCCCCTATGTCACTGTTTTAGATTTAGCCTTGGCTGTGCTTATCTGCTTTGTTGCAAACAGCTAGCTTTGAGTGCTGTGGGGGTCTGCCTTGGAGCACTAAGAGAAAAGGAGAAACAGAACAAAACCCAGCACTAGTGCACTCAGTTGCTTGGGGTTTGTTTCTCTTTGCCTTCCCCTCGCAGTGTGCTGTGGCTGCTTGTCCGGGCCATTGGTCAGTGCTCTGGTGTTTGGGGAATGAGGCCGGTAAGTAGCCTTTGTCCTCCATGCACGCAGGTGCTATACTGCGATGAGCAAGCGGCTGAAGAAATGTGTGGTGTGTGCACGCCGGGGAATTGATGAGTTTGGACACCTGTAAGTATCGTGTGCACCTGAGGGGGGGGGGTTCTGCTTCAGCAGCAGCGGTAACTTCCCAGCAAAGAGAGCAGCAGGAGGCTCACAGAGATGGTGCAGATTTTGATGGGTATGACATTTTTGGTTGCAGCCCCGATTTTGGCTGGAACTGTTGCCGTTTTATCCCCACAGCCTGTGTCTGAACAGCTCCTTCAGTTGGATTTGATGGTACCTGGTTCGGGTCACGCAGGAGCTGTGGTTTTCCTTCAGAATTAGTGTTAGCAATGTACAAGGCCTTTTGCATTCACAAGGATAGGTTGGACAGCTCCCTGGGTTTCTGTGCTAGGTGTCCGGTCACCTTCCCCTTCTCCCAAATGTCCCAGGAGAGTTTGGGAGAAGGAGGATGTCTTGAATGAGTTGCTTCCAGGAGCTGAAGAAAGTCCTGGGTGGTCTGAGGAAGAGATGGAGGAGCCTGCGGACCCGGTGGAAGGGGATTTGTGGATGGGAGGAGATGCGCCCTGGAGAGGATGCTTCTGTAGTTTGGATCTTTCATAGAGATGAGCTGCAGGAGCTTGATGGTGGACCCATTATTGAAGGACATTCGGAAGTTCGAGTCCTTTCCTATGCATCAGAGATAGCATTTAGGCCCAGTGGAATGCGCTGGATGCCCTGTTTAAGGTTGAGTGGTTGAGTATCCCCTTCCAAACGCTAATAGGGAGTCTCTTCAGCCTCCAGTTGTGGATGTTATGGTGTTGGCAGTCACCAACAAGAATACAGTCCCTGATAGATGATGGTATAGCCTTCAGGGACCCGCATGATTGGAGGATGGAGTCGCTTTTAAAGTAGTCTTTTGATGTGGCGGCGCTGGTGGTGCAGGCAGCTGTTTGTGGCGGACTGATACCTCGGGCCTGTTTCTGCTGGTCTGAGTGGGTTCTTGACCTGTCTGCAGATGATTGGTCTGTGGTGGACCAAGAGGTTGTTAAACTTGACATGGGTTTATCTTATTTGTGTGACATGTTATAAGATCTCCTTTGGGCTTCCTCTAAGTCCATGGTGCTTGGTGTGATGGCTGGGCGCTCGTTGTGGCTGCATGGTTGATTGCCAGACGCTGCTTCAAAGTTTAAGCTCGGTAAGGTTCCATGGGGCTCCCTGTTGTAGGGGGAGGAGCTAGATAAATTGGGGGAGAAGGTGCCTAGGTTGCCAGAGGATAGGCCGAAGGCTGCAGGATGCGGTTTTTCGGCTAGGGGCCATTTTCATGACGCCCGCAGATATTGTCCTGGTAGAGGTGGTTTGGCTCTGTGTGGCAGGTTCTTTCAACATACGCAGTCTTTTTGTGGTGGTCACAACTGGGGATGGGATTAGGGCTTCTTTTCCCAGCATCCCAGTCGTAGTTCCCAATTAAGGTGTCAGGGCTGGTTCCGGTAGGCGGGGAGACTATGGGATTTTTGCCAGAGGATCAGATTATGGCACATCAGTGGGTCCTCGAGGTGGTGACGGTTACATCTTGAAGTTATGCTCTCCGCTCCTGAATCTCTTTCTAGAGTCTCCCTGCTGGGACCAGGTGAAAGGCGAAGGCGGTCAGAGAGACTCTGGACAGGTTGATTTGCCTCCAGGGCACGGGTCACTCTATTTATTTTATGGTGCCATTGGTGTCTTAGCCAGACGTGGTCCTTGTTCTCCGGGCAGTATGGCCGCCAGTTCGCCCTTTTGTTCTTCCGTGGACCCTCAGTTTGGCTCTCAAGGTGTTAGTGTCAACGCCATTTGAGCTCTTGTTGGTGTGTTCCTTGAAGGACCTTTCTTTGAAGACGATGTTCTTAGTGGCTATTTCCTCTGCAAGGCGGATTTCAGAATTGCAGTCACTTTGGTGAAGGGAGACTTTTTTGCTCATCTCTAAGGAGAAGATGGTTTTGCACCTGGTGCCTTCTTACCTCGGTGTTCCATATTAATCAGTTGTTGGAGTTGTCCGTGTTGGGGGAGGCTAAGAGTTTGCCAGATCAACAGCTGTTGTATCGCTTGGACTGAGAAGAGCACTTCTTCAGAGAACGGAGGAATTTCGGAGGTCAGACAGGTTGTTTGCTTTGATTGGGGACCTTCGCCGGGGTGAGGCAGCCTCTAAGGCTACCATTGCCAGGTGGATTAAGGAGGTGGTGTCCTCAGCCAGTATTCTCAAGGGTCATGCTGTCCCGCGTCTGCTTAAAGCTCATTCCACTCGAGGGCAGGTGGCCTCTTGGGTGAAAAATCCTTTGGTTCCTCTGCAGGACATTTGTAGGGTGGTTGTATGGTCATCATTGCTTTCCTTTGCGTGACATTTATTGGTTGGATGTGCGGGCTCATCAGAATGCAGACTTTGGGACCCGGGTGCTGGAGAGGTGACTCCAGAGAACCCTCCCTTAGTGGTCACTGCTTTGGTACTTCCCAGTTGTGCAGGTCTGGAGGGACACTACTTTTCTTTAGTCCCTCCAGAATTGCACAGGCCCCTCCCTATTTTCTGTCAGTGGTTCTGTGTGGTCTGTGATTGAATGATTAAGAATTATTTATTTGATGGTGTTGGGTTGTGAGTTGTTTTGGCAGTGGTGTTGGAGTCTCCATGTTTAAAGCATAACATATAATTTTAAACAAAATTTTAAAAAAGGTAGCAGCAGCACATTGGCTTTTGTAGCCAGGGCTGCATTTCTGAGACAGAACATGGCAGGCCAGGGGGGTGGTTCTGTTTTGATATTCGATTACTGACTCTCAGGGGACTGCACAGGATAGTTATAGGTCTTCTGAACAGTTTGTGGTTCTCAGTCTCCGTTTCCGGTCAGAGTGCATAACCCAGCTGTGCCGGTCTGGAAGGACTAAAAGAAAATAAATTAACAGGTAAGGCCTAATTTCTCTATTTTTTTAATACTATTTCATTTTATGCTAGTCCTATTATTAAGTTTTAATTTGCCGTTCTCAAGTTTACCTCATTTATTGCATTTGTTTATATTTGATCTTTTTACTATTGTTATGCTGTTAACAAAATTGTAAGTTTCATGTTAAACTGTACCTGCTGTACACCACCTTGGGTGAATCTCTTCATAAAGGTGATTAATAAATCCCAATAAATAAATAAAATAAATATTGACTGTGCAAATGGAACAATCAGCTCCTGGAGTGGGAATGCAAGGCAGGAACATGCATGAAGTCTGACTTGATGTTCCTGCTAACTTCTTTTTCTGGGGCATCTTCCCCTGCTTCCTTACTTCGTTCCCCCAATACCTTCCCTCACATCTTACCCCATTCCCAGATCTCCCTTCTATCATCCCTTTCCTCTCCACCTCCCCTTGTATCCTGCCCTTCTTTTCCTCATACCCCCTTCTACCTTTCCCTTCCTCCTCACCCCCACCCCCGTCTGTCCACTCCTCCCCTCCATTTGTCCACTTCTCCCCCAACAAGACCAGGCTGTTAGACAAATGGAAGAAGGAGAGGATCTGTGGAGCCCCCTACTGCTGCTTCTGCCACCACCTGCTTTCTTGAGTCTGTGCAGGCATTGGGAGATCAGCAGACAAGGAGTCTTAACTGTGAGTTTTGAATGTACTGGTGTTGCTTATTCAGACTGAAAAAAAGCAGGTGGTGGCTGTGACTCTTGGTCAATCTTCTCCTTTCTGTCAGGGCAACTGCCTCACTTAGCCTAATGATAGAACTGCTTATTCTGAAATGTTAAAGATTGCAAACTGTGGCGTCTCTAGGCAGAAATATTTGGGGTGGCACCAGAGAGGCAAGCTAGGTATGGGGGAGGGAAGTGAAACTGGCATTTTTGCATATCATACCCTTCCCGCCACACACACTTCTAAATTACCATGATAATTGATATCATCATTCAATAAATTCTTCTGTATGGGAGTGTTCTGTATTTTCTATAGGAGTGGTCAGAATCTTTATATAAACCCTAAAGGTCTAGTTCTGTAATCACAAACTTCATATTCCCCAACAATGGAGTTATCTTTCTTAGACTGTGCCGTACAAAAAACATATTCAAATTGTGTGATTATCACCTTATGAACAGCACAAGCTTCTTCTACTGGCAGACACTTTGCTTAAAGTGGACAGGTTTTAATTTGTGTGGTGACTCTCTAGGATGTGGCGACCATTGCTCCTTTGCATTTTTATTTTCGGTGACAAGGACTGCCTTTGGCAACCCTTACCCCAGAGCCTGCTTTCAAACAGGCCAGACACTTTGCAAAATAACACAAACCCCTGCAAAAAGACATTCAAAACCTATACAGGAAAAACTTACCAAACCATAACAGCCCAGACCCACCTATGAAAAGACAGTAATACAAATATTAGACTGGGCCCTAGAGCACCAATAAACCTGCTGCTGGGAAACTGGAACAAGCTGGACTGTTACACAGTCCTACACAGACACATTTTAGCAAAATCCTTTGCCTCAGCCGTACAGAATAGGGACAGACCCTCACCTGATACAAAATAGGGGACCACAAAAATACATGCAGATAAAAACTGAAATGGAGACCCCCCCAAGTAAATATACAAAATATAGGGTGTAGAAGTGCTCAATCGCAAGATCAATTACTCAAAACTTCCACAAGTTAGGAAGGCACGTAGAAGTCAGCAAAAGCTTGTTTCATAAATAACCCCGCCACTTAGACCCTGAAGCAGTGGCATGAAACGCTGGCCATCGTCAGCTAGTGGTGAGGGGGAGAAGAAACCTGCTCCAGTACTAGAGATTACAACGTGCCAGTAGCGTCCCACGATTGGAAGATAAGTTTTCTTTCAGTTTGTATTAATAGTATTGAGTGTAGCCTGTGCCGTTTAAAATCTAGATGGATGCAATGAGAAAGTTAACACCATTGCAATAAGAGCGATTTCGATAATTAGCTACCCGTCTTTAGATCAAAGGTTTTTGTGGCCAATGATGAACAGAGGACCAAATTGAAGTCCGTTTTAGCTCTGTTAGATCATGTTGATCTAGGAGCTCTGTGAGGCCATTTTTCCTTTGACAATAATATTCATATTGAGTGCATTTTCAGTTTGTGGAAGTTTTGAGTAATTGACCCCCCCCCCCAAGTAAGACAGACTCTATAAGCAGTGAAAATACTGGTAAAAGGGAAACAAAAATGCATTTTCACCTGTACTCTGCTAAATACAAAAATGGAAAAGATGAACATTTCTCGAAGCAAATACATACCAATCCTTAAAAAAGTATTACATAAAAATTATATGTATTTTCTTTTTTGTTGACTGGGTACTTTTCTAACTGGGTTGGTCCCAACCTGTTCCACTATTTGTGTTAGTCTTCTAAGTTTGCCTTTCCATTGCTTCTCTACATCTGTCTGGCACTGATCTTTTTTTTTTTTTTTTTTTTTCATTTTTCTCTTCTCTGTATCCACCCATATATAATTTTTACCCCTCAGGCTTCCTTTCTCTCACCCTCTAATACTTAGTCACCTTCTTTTCACCTCTCATACTCTCTCCAGCAATTCCATTGCCCCCTCTGTCTTTATTCTTTCCCAGTCTGCTAACCTCCCCCACCTCTATCTTTCACTCACTCTTTAGTCCCCCATTTCCATCCTTTGTACTCACCCTCTTAGCCTTCATCTACCCTCCACTGTTTAATATCCCCTCATTAGCCCCAGCTCAATCCTTGTCCTTTGCTTGTCTCTATTGCTTTTCTTTGAAAACATTAACTCCATTTCTACCATCACCTTGGAACCTTTCTCCTTCCTTTCTCATACTCTTCCACAGCACCCTATCCTAGCCTGGGTCACACATGCAGAACACAGAGAATCCCTGTTCAAATACAGGATAAGCAACCACGAACTAAAACTACTAATGTAGACAAAAATTAAACTGAAACCCGAGATGCCAGACTCTGCATGCAGTGCAGCACCAAATAGAAAGAAATGCATTTCCTCCTGTACAGTGCAAAATAACGCTAGCACATGTAAATTCTCAGAACTGACATAGTTCAAACACTAACTAAAAATAAAATCATTTTTCCTATCTTTGTTGTCTGGTGATTTTATTTTTCATCTTGTTCTCATTCTATGATTCTGCTTCCCTACTTCTGTGCGCTTAACAATGTCCAGAACCTCCTGTTTATATTCTGTTTCTTTTCTCGCCTCCTTTCTTCCTCACTTCCTGCCCTGCATCCATCTTTAGCACTGATCGTTCAACTTTCTTCCATATTTTTGCCTCCTTCCTAATCTGTCTAGTTTTCCACCTCTTCCCCTCTCTTCAGTCTATATGCAGCATTTCCCCCTTTTCCCTTCCATTTCTAGTCGTCATGTCCCCCTCCCTCTTCCCTGTGCAGCATGTCCCCCTTTCCTCTCTGTTCCCTTTTATTGTATGTAGCATGTTTCCCCTTCCCTTTTCCCTTCCCATGTCCCCTCTCCTCTCCCTTCTATCCATATGCAGCATGCCACCTCTCATTTCCCTCTACCATTTGTGCAGCATGCCCCCCTCTCATTCCCCTCCATCCATGTGCAGCATCCCCCCCTCTCATTTCCCTCCATCCATGTGCAGCATATCCCTCTCTCCCTTCCCTTCCATCCATCTGCATGTCCCCCTCTCCCTTCCCTTTTATCCATCTGCAGCATATCCCTCTCTCCCTTCCCTTCCATCCATCTGCATGTCCCCCTCTCCCTTCCCTTTCATCCATCTGCAGCATGTCCCCCTCTCCCTTCCCTTTTATTTATGTACAGCATGTCCCCCTTTCTTCTCTGTTCCCTTTTATCCATGTGTATCATGATCCTTTTCCCTTTCCTTACATCCATATGCAGCATGTCCCCCTTTCCCTTCCCTTCCTTCCTTCCTTCTGTGTGCAGCATGTTCCCCTCTCCCTTTCATAGGAGTTAACTTTTCAAAATTATTGGGGGTGCTAAATCCAACAAATATTAGCTCTCCAAGGAAACAGTCAAGGAGTTTGTTCAATACTGGGGGTGCTTAAGCACCCACAACACTGGCTTCTATGTTCCCTTCCATCCATATGCAGCACATCCCCCTCTTCCTTCCCTTCCTTCCTTCCATGTGCAGCATGTCCCCCTCGCCCTTTCCTTCCATCCATCCATGTGCAACATGTCCCCCTCTCCCTTCCCTTCCATCCATCCATGTGCAGCATGTCCCCCTCCCCCTTCTATCCATATGCAGCATGTTCCTTTCCCCTCTTCCCTTCTATCCATATGTAGTATGTCCCTTCTCCTTTCCTGTCCTCTCCCTTCTATTCATGGGCACCTTCTCCCTGTCTTCTCTCTTCCCTTCATTCAAGTGCAGCTTCTTCCCCTGCCCTTGTGTGTCTGTCATCACCTCCTTACCTCACCTCCTTGCGGGCCCTACCAGCTTACAGAGTTCGCTGGCATTGTGGTTAGTGATTACAACAGCCTCCCTCCAGTGGCTCCGAGGCTTTCCTTCTGCTACATCCTTCCTACATGGCAACAGGTAGTTGTGACAGGGAAGGACCCCGGGGGCTGACCGAAGAGAGCCTATTGTAATTTCTGCCAGGCCAACAGTGCAGGTGAACTCTGTAAGTTTATAGGGCACGTGGGGAGGGAGGGAGGAAAGGAGATGTGCAGCTTTGACACTAGCTTTCACTGGGGATGCAAATAAGATTGGGGGGGGGGCATTTGCACCCCCTTATTGCTAATTTGGATTTTGTATTTGTTGTTAGCCTTCTCCAAACCTGAATGTTACTGTTGAACCCACAGCATTATTTGCTACTTTGAAGCGTGTAAGCACTATAGATTAGCACCATGAAACTTTGGGTCTAGTTGGAATATTGAATGTTTTTAGAAGTACAGCCCTGTCACTCTGAATCAGAGTTCTGCCATGTAGGACAATAACCACTAATTGACACTACTATTCTAGACCTTGGGACAATTGTAACTATTAGAACATGCTATCTGTAATTATATATGCATTTCTTTTTTATCTCCTATTCACAGGAGCAGCTGCCCAGGAGATTATAAAGATAATTACAGGCCAGTTTGTAATTTTTAATAATACCTTTATATACAATGGCATGTCACAAACCTCAGCAACTTTCCAGCTGTAAAAACAATGTAGGTCAAAAGTTAATTCATGTTTAAAATTGTAAATGACAAATTAATAAAAAAATTGTGCAAAATGCTGTTGATGTCATTTGTATTACATTAAACTTGACAGCAAATATGAATCTTTCTGTACTGTTATACTTTTCATTCCTATTGATAAAATAATATTCTTGAATCTTATGAACATATGTAATTTTATATTAAAATATTTCATAGTACCAATGAGGGATCAGCTTTAGAAGGAGGTCATTTTAAATCTTTGCTGGCTTCTTGTAGACTCAGTGAGGGAAACAAATACAAATTAAATGTACACCTTTGAAAGAACAGCATCTGCTTTTTATAAGCAGCCAATTTGTTTGGCCAGGATAGGCTATTTTTCAGATATTATTGCAAAGATCTTATATCACCCATGCAACCAGATGCCCTTTTGTACAGTATTGATGTCATGCATTGGCTGACTACTCTAGAGAAGGATAGATAGTGGGGTTCCCCAGGGTCTGGCTGGAACCGCTGCTTTTTAACATATTTATAAATGATCTAGAGACGGGAGTAACTGGTGAGGCAATTAAGGGCCCTTTTACTAAGGTGCGTAGGCACCTATGTGCATTCAACGAGCACCACATTGGAAATACTGCCTGGCTACCATGTGTCTCAGTTGGTAATTTCATTTTTGATGTGCACCCAAAACACACTGTAGAAAATATTTTCTACCACATAGTGCTTACCCAGCGGTAATTGGCAGTTTACGTGCGCTGGCTGCTTACTGCCTGGTTAGTGCATGAAACCTTACCGCTAAGTGAGTGGGTGGTGGTAAGGTCTCAGGCCGAAAATGGATACGTGCTGGTTTTAATTTTGCCGCACATCCATTTTCGGCCACAAAAAAAAAAAAAGCCTTTTTTCCAGGTGTGCTTAAAAATTGACTTGCTTACATCCAGAACATGCGCCTACACCAGCGCAGGCCACTTTTAGGTGCCCCTTATTAAAAGGGCCCCTCAATTTGCTAATGACACAAAGTTATTCAAAGTTATTAAATTGCAAGAGGATTGTGAAAAATTACAAGAGGACCTTACAGGACTGGGAGACAGTATCCAAATGGCAGATGACATTTAATGTGAGCAAGTGCAAAGTGATGCATGTGGGAAAGAGGAATCCAAACTATAGGTACGTGATTCAAGGTTCCACATTAGGAGTCACCGACCAGAAAAAGCATCTAGGTGTCATCATTGATGATACATTGAAACCTTTTGCTCAGTGTGCAGCGGCAGCTAAGAGAGCAACTTCAAGAAACAATCAATACAGAAGCAATCAATACAGTTTTACAGGCTTTAAAAGCCCATTCCTTGTCATCAGCAGCAGATGAATCCATTAACTGATGGGTTGTATCCGCCTACCAGCAGGTGGAGATAGAGAACACTGAAAAACCATAGTGCCTCTTGGACGGCTAGCCCCAACTGCCTTCAGTTTTTCTCTATCTCCCAGCAGGTGTGGACATAGCTTGATCAGCTCCTGGATTTCAGACTGCCTGGGGTGGCTCCTGTGTTTTGCCAGTTGAGCAGGGGTGTTGTGGCTGGTGGTGCCCACTTTAAAGGCATATAGGTTCGCCCTTTCCCTGCCTTACCCATTCCCCCCGCCTCCCAGAGTCCCTCTGTTGCTGCCTGCCTCCAACTTTCCTCACAGCGTTAAAAAAAAAAAAAAAAGAACGCGCGCTTTTACTGCATGGCTGTTCTGAGGCCTTTTCCAGAGATTCTGGTTCTGTGCAGCTTGACCGGAGCTCGTTGACTCGGTCTTCTGAGGTGAGAGTGGTGCCCAGCTCCTCCGGGGAGGTCCTGCGGACGCCGTTCCGAACGGGATAAGTTTTGGCGCAAAGCCGCCATTTTATTACTATATTTCCGTCCAGTCGGGCAATGGCTGCTGAGGGAGTTAAGCGCTGCTCCCGTTGTGGTAAACGCAGATCAGCAGCGGGGCTGTGTAAAACGTGCTCCTTAGACGCTCACGCTATTATGAGTATGGCGAGCAATGTTTCTTCCCGCTCAATGGAGCTGGCAGCGGGTGCCATTTTGGAAGCGCCGCATGTCTCGACCCTCGCAGTTGCGGAGGAGTCTGAGTGCAGGGGGCGCCTCGTTTAGAGGCTGCCAGAGGAGCTCCTACATCCGTTTCTCCTAATTCGGAGGTGGAGGGCCAGGGTGAGTTTTTCTCCCCTGAGTTTGTGCTTTTAATGCATAAGGCGTTCATGCTGAAAAGAGCTCTGCCACAGGTGTCTGACACTGCGTTGCATCATGGCTTCCCCCTGGGGGCTGAGGCCCTGGTGATGGCTTCAGATGTTATTTCCTCCCCCGAGCGTTGGAAACACGCTAAACATAGACGGGTAAATTCCCCGTCTGAAAGTGGTGCATATCCTCCCCCCCCCCCCCCCCCCCCCCCTCCGTGGTCGGGCTGTGGGGAGTCTGAGGGGTCTGGCAGGATTTTCCACCACGACGAACTGCCAGCTCTTATTTCTGACGCCTTGCAGGCCCTCTCGATTGATGATCCCGCTGAAGGCGAGGCCTCCTCTGTTAATCTTATGATGGCAAGTACTAAGAAGCCTACTCGGGTCTTTCTGGTGCATGACTCCATCCAAGAGCTATTTCTGCTCAATGGTCTGACCCTGATGGGCCGTTGAAAGTGGCCAGGGCTATGGGTCAGCTTTACCCTCTGCGTGAGGAGCACTTGGCCCCTTTGGGGATGCCTAAAGTGGATGCATTGGTCAAGGCGGTGACAAAAAAGACCACTCTCCCAGTAGAGGGAGGGGTCGCTTTGAAAGACATGCAGGACCGGCGGCTGGAGTCCGCACTGAAGCGGTCCTTTGAAATTGCGGGCCTTGCCTTGAGGGTGTCTATTTGCAGTTTCTATGCAGCCCAGGCATGTCTTTCCTGGCTACAGCAGGCGGTGGAACAGCCTGCCGATGGTGCGGGGCCCCTTTCTGAGGTTGCCCCACGGATAGAGTTAGCCCTGTCATTTTTGGCTGACGCCCTTTATGATCTGGTCAGAGCTTAGGCTAAACAGATGTCTGTGGCGATTTCTGCCCACTGCCTTCTTTGGCTGCAGTATTGGGTGGCTGACATGGCTTCTAAGCAAAGGCTGGTGAGGCTACCCTTTCGGGGCCTCCTGTTATTTGGAGAGGAATTGGAGAAGATTGTGAAATACCTGGGGGACTCTAAACCCCAACGGTTACCTGAGGATAGGCCGAGGCCTTCTTTCAAAGGTTCTGTGTTTCCCTCCTCTTCCAGACCTCGCTTCCGTGAAGCTCGCAGGTATCGCCCGGGGCGCTCTGCTGGGTTTTCTCAATGTACCCGTTTTCAGCAGAGGAACTCCTTTCGCTCGGACAAACGTTCCGCAGGGGCCGGGTCAAGGCCAGGAGTTCTGGGGCGTCCTCCACAATGATGGGTCGCCGGTCCACTCCTCCATGCCTGCAATAGGAGGACGTCTTTCCCTCTTTTTAGAGGAGTGGACCAAGATTACCTCGGATCAGTAGGTCCTAGACCTGATCAGAGAAGGTTACCGACTGGAATTCGGTGCCCCGGTGAGAGACGTGTTTGTGGAGTCCTGATATGGCACTGCCGTTAAATGGGTGGCGGAAGTGGAGACCTTACAAGTCTTGCTGCACCTCGGAGCGGTGGTCCCGATGCCTTCCGCTGAACGCGGCTGTGGCCGCTATTCCATTAATTTTGTCGTGCCTCGAAAAGGCGGGTCTATCAGACCAATCCTCGACTTACAAAGAGTCAACGAGGCCCTCAGAGTACGACATTTTCGCATGGAAACCCTGCGCTCCGTCATGGCGGCGGTTCTGAACCTAAAAGAAGCATATTTGCACATTCTCCGAGGACAAGCAGGCTGCTTGTTCTCACGACTGGGTTGACGTCCGCGGCAGCCCCCACCAACCGGAAAAAGCTTCGCGGGACGGTCGGCACGCAGGGCACGCCCACCGCGCATGCGCGGCCGTCTTCCCGCCCGTGCGCGACCGCTCCCGCCAGTTACTTTTTTTCCGCGACTGAGAGAGTCGTGTTTTTGCAACTCTCTCGTTTCAGCCGCCGGAATTTTCGACCGCGTTTACGCGGGTCGTCGCTCTTGGCCTTTTCGGCCTCTTCTTCTTTCGTTTCGTTTTGTTATCTAAAAAAAAAAAAAAAAAAAAAGAATTTTGCGCGTGTGGAGCACGCGCTCCTCCCTTTTCCCTCGCTTTCTAGCGGGGACGCCTCGTTGCGGCCTAGTGGCCGCTCGGTCGGTTTCAATTTTCGTGGTGTGATTTTAGCCACCATTGCCGACTTTGACTTCGCCGACGCGATTTTTCCGTCGATGTCCTCGAAGGTCCCGAGTGGATTTAAAAAGTGTGGTCGCTGCGGCCGGCCGATCTCGCAGACCGACACCCACGCTTGGTGCCTCCAGTGCCTCGGGCCGGAGCACAATCTCAAGTCGTGTGCTTGTGTCTCGGTCTCCGGAAACGGACTCAGGTTGCGAGGCAAGTTCTGCGGGACCGTCTTTTTGGAACTTGCGCCGGCCCCTCGACGTCGACCTCGACGGCATCGGTATCGAAGGCCGGTTCTTCGGTACCGGTATCGATGCCCGAGACATCGGCACCGATGGCAGCGACCCCAGGAGAACAGGTCCCGTCGGCCCGCCGGTCCGCCGGCGAGAGTGGGGTAGAGAGACCGCGTGGGCAGTCGGCCCCGGTCACTCCCTCAACTCGTGAGCCACGGGACCGAACCCTGTCGGACCCGGTACCTCGAGACCGAGGGGGATCGACCTCCTCCTCCTCCATGCCCTCCGGCACCGGTGACGTGCACCGGAAGAAGGACAAGAAGCGCCGTCACCGGGAGCCCTCGGTGCCTGAAGAGGAGTCGACGCCGAAGCGTCATCACAGAGAGGAGAGATCTCCGTCGGTGGTGGAGGTACCGACGCGTCGGGGTTCCGGCACCTCGGTGCCGTCTCCTGGCCCCCAGCAGCTTCTGGCACCGACACCCTTACCGGCCCCACCGCCTTTCTCGGCAGCGGGCCTGGACGAGTGCCTCAGAGCCATCCTTCCGGGGCTCCTGGAAGGGCTGATGCGCCAGGCTGTGCCGGCGCCGGGGGTGCTTGCGCCCTCGGCGCCGATGACTGTGGCGCCGGCGAGCTCTAGCCCGGCGCCGGGGCAGTCGACACCGCCGCCGCTTGCGGTGCCGGTCTCGACAGCCACGCAGGTGGAGTCCCCGTCGACGTCGATGGAGGGAGCTCCGTCCCCGCCGGCGCGGGAGTCCACCGCTCGACGACACCGAGGCCTCGGTGCCTCGACGTCGAGCCGGGCCCGGTACCGGACTCAGCTACATGAGCTAATGTCCGATACCGAGGATGAGGACTCGTGGGGGGAAGAGGAGGACCCGAGATATTTCTCCTCAGAGGAGTCTACGGGCCTTCCCTCGGACCCCACGCCGTCACCGGAGAGGAAGC